>NC_065923.1:4387500-5093032 GCF_024586455.1 Bactrocera neohumeralis
CGCGCGACGCGGCAATAAACAACAAAACATAAAATCCATGCAATAATTTGCAAACAGCAAACAAGTAATTTGTGAAAGACGTGAAAGAGTGAAAAAATATAGAAATTCACAAAACAATAAATTAAATTAATTAATTGAAAAATTTGCAAATATTTGGAACAAACTAATAACAATTAAGTGAAACATTAAGACGCTCTGTCAACGCTAGCACATTGGATTACGGCGTTTGACTGATAAAAAAATAATAAAATAAAATTAACAGCAACAACAATTCAAGCATTGGTTAATTTAATTAAATGCCAAGCGATTTAAAATTAGTTAAGGAATTAATTCCAGCGATGCAAACAGCTGTAAGCAGCATTTCGAGTGAAGCGAGTGATAACGACATATTTTGGAAGCACTAAAAAATTTTCGAAAATTCATAAACTCTAGTGTGCAGTGCAAGGCAATTGAAGCAGAATAAACAAAACTAAATTGTGAAAGTTTTTTATGCACAAAACGGAGGAAAATTAATCCAAATTAAGTGCAAGTGACAAAAAAATTGCAGCAGTCAACAAAATTGTTACAAAAACAAATTAAATTTTTACAGCTAACCGGTTCGTGTTCGAGTGATTTGCACAACAAAACAAAAACGCAGCAACAACAACTGGTGTACTGTTTGTTTGTGTTGCAGCGGTGAAATTTTGTTTGACGAAAGCCAAGAAATCTAACAATAGCAAGAAAGCCAGTTGCCAAAAATTGGAGCAATGCAATAAAAAGTGCTGGCAACGCAACAAAAATATTTCACAAAACAACAGCAAACAGTGTGAAGTAGAAAAATTATTTAAACAAAAATTTTGCAATAATTTTTGCGAAAACATATAAATCAGAAATTATATGAAAAAAAAACACAACAACAACAACGCACAATTTACGCTGATAAGCCGCAATCTCTAACAAGGCACACGCCATACAAAATTAATAAGAATGTTAAGTGATTAAATATGAGCAAAAACTAGGCGAAAGCGAAGACAATTTTTAAACAAAAAATGCGCATAATTGAATTTGTGGCAAAATCAAAAATATTCAAATACAGGCACTAAAATTGTGAGTGAGCGCAAAAAATCGCAAAAGTGTGACAAAATATAATATTTTATACACAAAAACAAAAATTGTGAAAGAAAACAAATTTTCAAAAAATTAAACAAAATTTCTGCGCAAAAAATAAAATTGTGCTAGCAACAATAAAAACTCGTAAATTCGTTGTTGGACCAAGAAGTTGTGCGTGAGCAAAGTAAATGTGCAGCGTTTATGCCTTAAATGCAATTGCTGACTGCTAAAATTCCTCAACGAACGCCAGCACGCACCACAACGCTGAGCGCTCACACACACACACACATGCTCAAGTAGTGACTGTGTGAGCGATAAGTTGCAAGCAACAAAAGAACACGTGCAGCTGACTAGAGCGAGCAGCAACAGCAGCAGATAAGCCATAAAATGTAAACAGCAGCTAAGGCAACAACAAAAACAATAGCAAACAGCATTCGCAAAATAGTCCAGAAAGATTTAAGTGTGTGAATGTGAAAAGATAACGACGAAATCAACCTAAATTCCAAGTTCCTCAACTCAAATGTAATTCGAAAGGATTTTCAACACTTCAACAGTATTATTGCAAAACAAAACAAAACTTAAGTAATTACAACAACACATATTCCTAATAATTAAAAGTGTAAGCGAAAAGAAATTTTGTGCTGAAAACAAATTGCGAACAAAACAAACAAGAAAAGTCAACAGAACACACAGTATCGTCAAAAAATCCAACGACAACAAAGAAGGCAGTGTAAATTGTCGCAGGCATTTTCGGTGTGTTGATTGATTGGTGTAAGCGGCCGCAAGAAAGCCAGTGTTAATGTGTGTTTTTTCGAGCGATGCAACTGATTGTTGACAAAATTCCCATGTTTTCGAAACAAACAACGAAACGCAATTCCAAAAAGTAAGTTTGGCCCAACAAAATTGTTAATAATTTTATTGAATTAAAAATATATGAACGACTATCTATTACTGTGCCGTACGAAATACGAAATAAGTACTAATTCGTAAATCGAAAATAATCGAAATTCGAAAAAAGTATTTAAATACAAACACAAAAATAATAGCAATTGCTTGCAAAGCCGCCCTGAGGCAGCAAAAAATTCGCGCTCTCCATTTCCATGTGTGTGTGTAATTGGTGAAGTGACATTATTTGCACGAAAAGTACCGTAACAATATTTTGCACTTCAGAAACTAGTATGAAATACCAACAATAATAACAAAAGCAACAACAACAACAACTAAAACAACAAATCGTTACAACAACAATAAATTCAAATTTTGGCAATCAGCACAACAACAGCAGCTACTGCCATTTGCACAACAACAAAAACACAATTGCATTGATACTGCTCCTACCACGGATTTGTTAATTGAAATTTAGGTAATACACATTCATTGACTGAATTTGCAAACCTAAATAGCCGTCTTATATTCTTTTGAACTTTCTAAATGTCAGTTAAATTATTTGTTAAATTTAATTAACTTTTGTTGTTGTAATTTTTTAGTAAAATAATTTTTACTGCCTAATTTTTGGATGCTGCCAGATTGTTTTTCAAAATTTTTTTACCAATGAAACATTAAGCGTTTTCGTATAGTTGTTGTTGTGTATGTTTAAATATATCGATATTTCAGTCCTCACCAGTTTTATTAATTCGTTCGAAGTCCTCTACTTATTTGTAAGTAGTAAACTTTTTCATTATCGATTTCTTTATATAAAAATTTTTTGTGTTGTTTTCTTAATCGTGAATTAAAAAAAAACTTATTTATAAAAAAATAATTGTGCAATTTGTTGGAGTGAAGGAAATAAATTTTTACGCCTATTGTTGTTTGTTGTTTATTGATTTTTGTTGTTGTGAATATTATGTTGTAGTTGGCGTGTGTGGAATTTTTAATGAAAATTCAAAGATACATTTTTGTTTATAGGTTATATAAAAGCAAAATTTAAAAAATATCTGACCATGCACTTCTTACCAAATGAAAATTTTTACTTTGCATGAATCTTAACAAAATATTTTAAATATAATATTTTACAAAATATATACACTGAAAATACTTGATATAATTTTTTTATACATAAAAAAAATATTTTAATTTTTTTTTAAATCTTCTAAACTTCCATTGAAGTCTTTAAGAAAATATGCTTCCAAATATCAATAACTACACTCGTACCCCTGCCCACCTCCAATCGTATACATAGATCCCATACTCGCTATAACTGCAAAACACCTGCAAAGATTTTATTAGAATTTTACTAAATCAAATAGACAAAACGATTTGTTTTATTAGTCCTGACAGGTTTCATAAAAAATTCATTTCTTTTTCTCAAATTTAAAAATCAAAATCCTAAATTCTTAAAGGCCAATCACTTTTCATGACAACCCAAAGAACTTAAGCAAAGAAGTGGTGTTCGTGGCAAGAGCAAGAAGTCGAGTTTGTTTGCTTGCAAAATATCTCGAATAAAACGCTGCTCTCTGCAAAAATTACGGCAGTATAAAAAAGCCCACAATGGCGAAGTATTCTTGCCACGACACCCCCTTTCTATGTGAGTATTGTCAGGCGCGCGGTTTAAGCCCAATAAGAGTAGAAAACTCAAAACTAGAACTGTTGCGTGTCAAAGAACGTAAAGTCCTACGTATAAAATCCGAACTTCGCCCTTGTAATCACCCAAATAACAACAGCAAACACAATTTTGATCAAAAGGCAACTCAAACGCACAACAGGCTTAAGAGACCGAAAATCACAGCAAATATCACACATTTTCCGAATGGGAAGTATGAAAAGGAGATAAAGAAGCAAGAAACAGAACAAGAACCATCTACCTTAAAAGCGTATTCATTTAGAGAACGTACGGAACGAAAACAGCGCTATTTGCCAGAACAGGCGACTACGAGTAACAGAAATGAAAGAAATTCACCCAAATTATGGAGGCCTCTAAAGCGCACAGTTTCGAAAATTACTAAAGAGAGCGGCACAGACGATACAAGTAATACAAGAAACCTCCAAACGAGAGAGTCTAGTAAAAAGCGAAAAATAGCAAACCTTCCGGAACAATACCCTGACGAAACACATTTAGATAAAAGATCAGAGAGAGTTTATGTCGTTAATCAGTATGAAACCAATAATTCGACAACAGAAGAAACCACAAGCTCCTCAGAATACTCTCAAGAGCTAACGATATCTGTAATAAATGGAAAGAATGAAGACAGTGAGTTAGAACGCTGGTATAAATATAGAAAGCCTGAATCCAAATCAAAAGAAATAGGCACTAAACCTTCACGGATACCAGTGAGAAAACGTAGGCAAACAAGAAGAACGTCGGCAACAACAACCTCAAGCAGTCGTCAAGATATAGAAACTATTAAACCATTTAAAGAAAGTGCTTCAGAATACAAATTGTTAAGAGTTTCCCAAATAAGTCATTCAACAAGCACAAGTCCAAGTGGTATAGAAGAAAAGCATTCAGAACACGGTTCGGTTCAAGAAATTGAACATTCGAAAGATAGTGAAAAAGCATCACAGACAGACATTAAAGAATACATTTCAAAAACGAAAACTCCACCCCCGATAAAGCCGAAACCAAAACCTAACAAAATGAAAATTGAAGGAAATAAAGAGGACCATGAGAAATGCACTAATTATCCCCCGGGGCTAGAACTTCCCGAAAACATCATAACTAAAACCTCGGATTTCGAACGAAAGCATAGTACTAAAAAATCTATACGTCAGTCGACATTAGAACAATCTCTGAGTACAAGATCAATAATAATTATATCAAATCAAGAGAGTGACATTCATTCGCCGAAACCAGAGCACAGTATAGGAAGCATGAATTCCACTTCATATATATTACAGAGAAAATGTGAACTGTTTGAATCAAGTATCAAAATTAGTGTACCGAATTCTTCACAAGAAACTGCGGCAACACAATTATTCGAAGCACAAGGGCCGGTTAAAGACACTCAAATAACCACCAAATATTCTGACTGCCCTTGCGAAAGTTCTTCTCAAAAATCAGAATCTCTGCAGAAATATGGCATTACCAGAACTTCTGATAGCATTCAGGAGCTCGTCAATGACGAAACTTTGAATGAATGCTCTTATATTCCCATAATAAAAAGCGATTCATTTGAACCAATTCAGCAAGACTGCAGCATTGATATGGATCAAGAACGCTCGCCAGAAGTCGCTGAAAATGTGATAGATCGAGTTAACGGTCATGGCACAAGTATTGAGAGTAATTTATTCGAAGATTTGAAAGGTTATGAACGATTCAGAAACTATACCTCGATACCAAAACTTCGTCATCGGTCAAATGTACCAGTAATAGAAAACTCAGATGACCATCCTTTACCCTTAAAAAGACACGATGAACTAGAGAAACAAGTGTTAATTGAAAATAGTCAACAGCAATTAAGTAAGGTGTTACAAAGCGACAGTAATGAACCACAAGATTCTTTATCAAAGATATTCGAGCAAGCCAAAAAAAAATATAAGGACAGAAAATTGTTGGAAGAAACAGAACTATTTGAACAGAAAATGCAAAGTTTTCGCCTATATGAATATATACCCGATCTGGATGAAAAAAATTACCAATGTGAAGAAAATGGAAGTGGAAGATCTTATAGAAAGAGACCTTCTACATCTCAAAGTTTGAAGTCAATTGAAGGTCATCAAAGGTGCCGAAGTCCGGAGCTGAGTACTAATATTGAAAGTACCAACAATGAACAATTGCAAAATTTAGCACACAAAAGGCAAGAACATCATCAAGAAAGCACTGACTATGAAGCAATAAAGAGTGCTCGAGATGTAGCGAGAGCCACAGAGTTAAATGAATATAGACAAGGCAGTGATTTAGACAATCGACTTTTGAAGCCATTTAAGTATCCGACAAGCATATATGAAAGACAATCTAAATATCAGCCAATGACCGAACCGTCGACCACGCGAACAAAGTCGCTACGATCTAAGGAAACACAAACTTTACCGGAAGTGGAACATGCTCGCTGGGAAAATTTGAAAACAACAACACGTAACAGAGCAACACAAAAACAAAAGTCAATAAATAGTGTATCGGAAGAAAGCGAGCGATCACTAGAGAACATATCTGAAAAACAAAGGAGTTTGGCTGAAAAACAAGATCCATTAAGTGATCCAACTGGTAAGAATAAAACGATTGTAGAAGCGGCAACAGAGAATTTGTTAACAAACGACAATCAACCGTTCGATCTGGTAAGCCCCAAATCATCACAAGATCACACAGAATCTAGAAAAGATCTAGCTTTAAGACTGGAAGATGCGGGCATAAGTTTGGGTTCGCGAAACCGGAGAGAAAGTGTTACTTCAGAAAGCATTAATTTGGGAAACAACGTTACAAAGAAGGAGAGACCAAGTCTATATTGCAGGGATCCACCAAATAAGCTAACCAAAAGCAAAGAAAAGTATAAAAATCAAAAAGAAAACAAGATGCTTGAAAACAAAAAGCAAACCGATTGTGACTGTGTCCTGGAAAAGGCAGTTGAGGAGAGCACATTACTGAATAATGAAATGCGTGCAAAAGAGATGAAGGAAAGCATTGAAAAAGACACCTTGCTAAGAAGAAACAAAAAGAGTCCGTCTTCACGTACGACTAATGAAAAACAGATCGGCAGCAGAAAATTTGATTCGAAGGAAACAGGAAAAGAAGTTAAAAAATAAAACAGAGAACAGTTGCGACGAATGATGAAAAGGTTTGCGTCCAATGAAATACACGGACAATTGAAAAATGGTTTGAGCGAAGAAAATAAAGAGAGGTAGCAGGAATAAATTATAATAAGGAGAGCTATGAACGTTGAAAGAGCAAGCGGGCAAAATTGTATGCAATAACAGTTATCAGAACCAATAAAATGAAAACATAAACAGCTGACTACGAGCGTTCATATTCCTATAAAGAAACTACTGATATATTTAGTCGCTTGAAACTCAAGTACACAACACACAGACATACATTCGTTTGACTGTTCCCTCAAATTTCTTTTGTAGACATTTCGAACTAATTTTTTATTTAGGAAAAATTTGTCTTTCCAAACAACTTTCCTCTGTGAGATGACGACATAAAGTACTCCAAATAACCAAAACAAACTCGCTTAGCTGCTGCAAAGACACAACGTCGCGGTTTCAAATATTTTCGCTTTTGCTCCAAATTTCGAAAACAAAAAATTCGCAGTACCAAAAACACAAGAAAAAAATAAAGAGAGAAGAATTCTAAACCACAATATGCATACAAATTCGGTGACCTACATTGAATATGAAACGACAATAACCGAGTCTTGTTCTTGTACTTGCACTCGCATTGTGGATATGTGCGATGCGGAACTAGCGGCGAAAGGAGAGAAAGTCAAAAGGGCAAAAGGTGGCGCGGAGTTGCTCGAAAGGCGTTCGCGCAGCAAAAAAATTTCAAAGCTTTTCTATGCAACTGGTTTGCGGAAAATTAAAAGTTTATTTACGCGGTGAGTAGTGGGTGCGGAACGAAGGGGGAACTGGAAGGTGTGAACCAAGCGTCAAATCTATTTAAAAATGAAATTTTCATTTGTTATAAATTTTTATTGATGATTCTATTTTTACCCAAACTTGTTTGGCAAAAAAATCTCTATTAACGTTCAGCGCTTCGGCAAATCTATTTAAAAATGTTTTGCTTATGCTATTTACTTGGCCCATGTCATAAAATATTTTCGTACAATAAAAACAAGTCAATTGCTTTCGCGTTTTTCTGCTTTAAAACAAATTGAAAAGTTTCAAAGTTTCAAAGCTTTAATTTTTAAATTTTACTAAACCGAGAGCAAAAATTATTAATGCACATGGAAAAAATTCTATAAAAACGCCAAATTTTTGAGAAATATTTATTCAATAAGTATTGAATTTTTTAGAAAGGCAACCAATAACAATAAAAAAATTAAATATGAATTTCAAAAATACTAAAGGTTTAGTACTTTTAGCTTAATCTGTCAAAACTTAAAATCCTAAAAAATTCAAACTAAAACCCAAATTTGCATAAAATACCTTTTATTCCACGATTTTACAAATATTTCTACAAAAAGTTGTAAAACTTTTTTGTTTTTTTTTACCTCCAAATCGTGGCACGCCACCCACTAGCGTTTATAAATAGTTAACAAATATTTTTGTTTACAACTGTACTTTTTGTTGTTGTAAACGCATGTTGTTTTGCAAACTTTTAATGCACATGTGTATTTCTTTTTATTATTATCCTCAACACACACACACATATATCTATCTATCTACCTGTTACGCTGCCGCGTATTTCAATTGAATTGATAAAAGCAAAAAGTGTCTAAAAAAATCGAAAATTAACTGCCGACCACGCTTATCTACTGAATATTATTTCTTGTTGTCTTTTCACTAGTTTCTGTTTGTTGTTGTACTGTGTGCAAAACAGCGCACTGTGATAACTTTTTAGGTCAAATTTTACCTTCACATGTACCTGTATATAAGCATACGTACACACATAACCGTAAAATTGTTTACAGTTAAATGTGAGTGAGTATCTAACAGCGCTGGTGCGTTGCAAAATGTATGAAAAACGAAAAAGAGTTGAAAACAGAAATTTAATTCACCAGCAAGGGTATTCAGAGCAATAACAACAATTATATATGAATGTAGGTATACAAAACAATAACAATTTGTTGCTAACTTAGATAAAATGCTTTTGTATTTAAAACTATCGAAACATATTTCCTGTTACGCAGCACTGTTTTACGGGCGCCGAGGTGTTCAATGGTGCACGAATGCACGATTTCATTCATAATTGCGAGTTTGGATTAAATAGTTTTCCAAAGCTTGCCAACCTGACGTTACTTTTTGTCGATTTCGGAACATAAATCAAGTTAATGTATATATGGTCCACAGTTTTTGAGATATCGATCTGAAATTTTGTACACTCCCGTTTCTTTTGTCGGATGCTATACAAATTTATCGATCATTTGACATATCTTTACGAACTTCGGCATAGGTCATTGCCTTAAACAACGTTACAATCTCCGATCATATTGCTCAGGTCGCATCACTATATCATATAGCTGCCATACAAACTGATCGATGAAAACCAAATCCTTGTATGGAAAACTTTTACATTTCGCAGGATATCTGCACGAAATTTGTCATTGCTTATTATCTAAGGCAACGGTGCAATATCTGAAGAAATTGTTCCGATCGGTTGTCTATAGCATATAGCTGCCATGCAAATGTAAATATCAAAATCAAGAGTTTGTATGCAAATTTTTCTTGCAACAGCCTAAACAACATTTTCTATTTACATACATACATACGTATCTATTGTAAAAACGTACATCTTTTTATATACTTCAAAAACTGAGAACCCCTAACGGCATTAATTCAAAACTATTTACAAGCACAAACAAATATTCATATACATCTGTGTGTGTGTACAATGAGCTAGTATTCCATAACTTTTGCATTTGCATCAAAAGAGTTCGATTTTCGCTATTTTCACTGCGCAACCATCCAAACACAAAAAACTTAGACTAAAACCGAGTTGAAGAAAATTTCCACTACCCTCATTTCCCTGCGCGTCCGACATGCTCGCATGGTGTGGCAAGTCAGCAAGAATTTCTGCATTTTTCCTCATTCACTTCGAGTGAGTTGAGAGTTGAAAGAATTGTTATGATACTTGTTTTGCTTCTCTTTTGTTTTCCCCCTCTTGTCTCTGTGTTGTTGTTGTTGTATTACATTTCTATTGTAACTTCGCTAGTTGGGCATACTGGCAGCGCAATTCATTTGGCTGGCACTTTCTTTTGGATTTTCTCATGCCTCTGCATCTGTGTGTGGCAGCTGAAGCGGCAAGCGCGCAAACGAAACGACCGATTGGCAGATCATTCACATCACCAGCACCAACACACACACACACATACGCTGGTATTTTCTTAGATTTTCTTGTGTGTGCATTTTCCATGTTTAGGCATCACTGCTGTGCTCCCATGTCGATCAACTGCTATGTTTGTGCACACAAATGTACATCTATGCACGTGTATTTTTGTTTGTAATGCTGCTGTGGCTCACCAGTCGCTTGGGCATCGCTACTCGCGCAGCCATTAGACCATTTTCTTTCGAATGCGCGCCTCCCTTGCTGGAAGAGTTGACGGCTGCATGTGGGCATGCACACAAAGGCATGTCAGCGCATACACGTGTGTGTGTTTGTGCAGCGTCTTTATGCCTTCTCTGGCAGTTTCTTTAAGATGCATGTAATATGTGTTTGTACATATGTATGTGTGCTGCTTGCATTCTTTTTTAGGGCTTCCAAATATATTTTCGTGCATTTCGTTATTCATAGCTTCTTGTTCGATTGAAGAGGCTGCATACAGGCGCATGCATTCCTGTACACATACACACACAGTAGATAAGTGTGTATTTAGAAATGTATCTATGCAGTTGCGGTAACGATCATTCATGTATTTTGTATAATTTTGTAATTTTTTCAACATCTTGCCGCTTTTCGGCGTCTCTCCTTTCTCTCTGCGGCTTCTGGGTGACGCTGCGCTGGCAGTTTGTGTTTTTTGCCTTTTTGCAATTCCATCAAATCCATTGCCTTTCTTGGCTTAAGTACATATTTATGTGCATACCTTTGTACATACATATTTATATATATACATACATACATACATACATATATGTACCCATCAACCGTTTGTGTTTTGGACACTTTGGCCAAATAAAATATTTTTCCCAAGACCCAAAATAAATAAGGTGCATAACAATGAAAATATAGAAGGTAGTGGGTAACCACGAACACTCATGCATACACACATACACATATGTATCTATCTAATGTATCTGCTGTGTGTCGCTGTATTCTGCTTGAAATTGTAGAAAATTTCAACAGTCAGCTATTTCAGTTTTTTCTCAACTTCTTTTTACCTTTTTTTTGTTATTTTTTGGAAGTTTGCCGTTATCTAGGTCTTTGTAAAGACAATGCTCGTGTTGTTTTTGTTTTTGAAATTTTCTATTATTATTCGCTTGTTGGCGCATCTGCTGCTCACTGCCCACACTCATTTTCGTCTTGCTCGCTATTCGCTTCCAGCCAGAAGTAGTTAGATATAGATGTTTGCGTGTGTTTGTATGTATTTCTCTAGCTAGTCGAAACATCTCGTTGTTTGTAGAGCTGGAAGCGCAGCATTGGCATTGCGGTCGTTGTACTGTTATAGTACAATTGTTGCCACTTATTTTTATGTTTTTTCTTGTTTTGAAGCGCTTAAACTTTCATGGTCTAAACGGCTTAAATATTTATACTTTTTTACCAATTAATCTCAAAACAACTTTTTAGTCTCAGCTTTGTGGGTTTTATATGTACCATATATTTGTGCATATTTGCCGATTTAAAGCGATATACTTGTATGAAATCTCATCTAATGACCTTGAGAAATACATATTTGTACTAACACACTTTAATTTACACAGCTGATTTTGAAATAAATAATAAGTGAGAAACTCATAGTATTTTATTCTTACCACTTTATTTACTTTTTCTTCACATAAATACTTCTATAAAAATAGTTGTTGCTAATTTTTTCAAAAACTCACTTTGTAGTAACTAGTTGGGAACTGGTCCGTAAATAACCAGTTGTTAATTTTTTTTTTTTAAATTGGCATAAATGTGCATTTTTAAGATTTTCAACAAATAGCTGATTAGCAACTAGTTTAGTAACTAGTTTGATGATAGACTATGTGTCAATTTTAGTTCACTAACTAGTTTAATTAGTTCTAATATGTATGAAAGTTGTTTCTTAACCCAAAAATTTACTTATAAATGCAGTTTAATTATACAGTTCTACATGGTATGTATTATTGAATGTATACTGTATACACATATGTACATACATACATACACACATATGTAATTTCTGTAAACACATACTAACAGGAAGTTCATGCTGTGCCGCAGATTAGTCATCAATACCCACTAATATGTAAGCAGCCTGAATTTTCCAGAAAATTATCTATTCAAGCTGAGAGAGTTTGCTTCTTCTTCTGCCGCATATTTCTGCTTTCCATTCACTAAACCTCTTGCTGCTGGCATATGCAACAAGCAAAATACAGCTGCGTCTGCATTTTAGCACGTGCGTTCGTAGGCGTAGTGCCGCGATGCATTGGGCAGGCAGGTGAGCTGCCAACGGCACGAAAATGCATTGCTGCATACACACACATATAAATATATAACTTTGTATACATACCTATATAGATATATACATATATATGGTATATACCGTTGGGATATATGCGTGTACCTATTTTCGGGATAAGTAGTCTGTTTGTGGGCTGCTAATTGAGGAAATTATTATTTACACACACAAAATAAATGGGTTCATTTGGTCACGTGTGAGTGTGTGCGTGAATAAGCAGAAGGCAGCTGCAGCTATTCGTGGAGTTTTCGTTGTTTGTTGTATATCAAAGCATGCAGCTAAATAAATTTCGAACATACTTTAGAACACTGAACGAAAAAAATGGGTTTGAAGAAATTTTTCTTATTGAGCCGCTGAAAGTATGCTTCGTTTTAGTGGCAGAGGGATATAATATTTTTAGACTGCAAAGATATCACAATTGTTTGATTTTCTCCAATAAAAAGACAATCTCAAACCCTAAACTAGTGATTATTACAACAAAAAGAAACATTGTATAGGCATATGTGTACTTTGTACCTTTCTGGCTTGACCTCAAATGTCATCGAAAATCAAAATTCGAAAAGTTCTCAACAAATTCACGGCAACTACTGTACTTCCCACCTATCAGCGGTAGCGATCTGAAATTGCTCAGAAGCCGGAATTTCTATCAAAAAACCGAATCACAGCCAATGACTTGACGGAAACAATAGCAAAATGAAATATAAATACAGAAAAATACACTTAACAACAAACCGGCATTTACCAATGGCAACTTGTAGCTTCTTACGCTATTTGAATGCGCACAACAATTATGTGAGAATTATGCGACTTTTTGTCTGCTTATAACACTTAAACCGCTGATTTCTATCGCAAACCTCAGAGCGCGCAAGCACAAAGCAAGAAAGCAGCCAAATGAAGCAAAGTTCACACAGTCCTTTGCGTGTGCACACACAATCAACCACACATTCACACACAAATGTTTGTATGTGCGTTTTTTTATGGTTTCGAAAAGAATACAAAATTGTTTCACCCTTCAATTGAAATTATTTAAATGAAATGTGAAAAAATGCCAACCTTTAAATGTCGTCATGAGCCACTATTTTCATGTGTGCTTGTATATATGTACAATATTATTAAAGACGGAATATCAGAAATGAGAAAAGTACAGCCTCAATTAACTTTGTATGCCTTTAACACACTACAAAGCATTAATATGTATGTATGTGACCGGGGGTAAACAACAGTTTAACACTCATGTATGAACACGCTCACTTATGTAGATTGATATGCTTCAAATCCAATTTACCTGAGCAAGCAAATAAACAAATCATCAGCAGGCATTCAGCACGTCAGTACTGTGCGCGTGAGTGACGGAAACACACAGAACACATGAACATACTTAAAGCAAATGTGTGTTTAGATATTTTTATGAAATCAACTAGTTACACAACTAGTGTAAAATAAACTAGTTGCAAAGTAACTCATTTGGTAGCTAATTTGTAACTAGTTTAAATATTTATATGGCTAAGTTTGTTATTTTTAGCAATTATATTAACTACAGACGTACTTCGAAAAATATCGCTATTGCCAATTAGAACTTATTTGTAGCTGTATACACAGGTACATATTCACATATACATATACATATGTAAACATGCTGTAATCACCAAATTTCAACATCCCCAAATTGGTTGAGTTATCCTTGATCTTCTTTGGCTTTAAAGTGTACCGAGTCGATGATCCCTTTTACCTTCAATTAATTCAACAAAAATATTAACAAATGAAGCGCATAAACGCTCGCTACCTAGCAACACTTCGGCCAAATGCGCACCGCGCACATTTTCATGCGCATGTAACAACAATAGGAACAACAAAACACAGTAAATACCTAACTAGTATTATTAGACAGCCGTAAATATCCGCGAAAAGAAGCCTTCCGAGCACAAATATTGACTTGTTTCACACGGGAATTTCTCGCCAGCGTCACGGCCGAACATTCGTCAATCCACATCACAACCAAACATACATACATACCGATTTGTGAACATAGTACAAACACCGTAACCACCACCACCAACACACAAAAATCACCGTACATCAACCACTAGGCGGCACGGCATCACTTGCCACAAAGTAAGCAACCAGGCAATGACAAGCAGCAAACAACAAAACCATAAAACAGCAACAACAACAACAGCACAATAGCTTATAGCAATAAGAAACCCAACTCAACAATGCGGACAATGTTAACAATTGCCCATAATTCAAGAGAATCCCGGAAATCCCGACTGAGTGGCGGCACAGTCAAGTATTTAGACAACGCGCATTTGCATCGATAATTTTCCTTAAGTCTGTCTTCAGGCTAACAGATACCCATATGCATTTGTACCAAGAGAGTGCTATCATAGGCGGCAGGTACATTTCGAGTACACTTAATGAAACCAATTCTACCTATCGAATGTGTGTGGAAGGGCGCGCATCATACAAAGGCAGGCGTTCAACCCTTAAATATCCGTCAAATATTGTCGGATTGTCAGCTAGCGTCTGATGAGAAGCAGAATTGTATGCAGCGGTGTCGGAGTTAAGCAGCTCAGGCATAAGGGGTGATCTATCAGGAAAGTCGCTTGCAACATAATGCACTGCTCGTCGCTTTGTCTTTGCCACACCGTTAGCAGCACAATTTGTGGCCGCTTCAGGGGCATATCAGCGTGATTTCTGCACTACTCACATATACACTTGTGGAAGTCACTTAGGTTGGTTACAAGCGTTGTTGTCTGTCAGCACCGCTGTCAGGCTCACTGCGCTCACACTCGCGCGCTCTCTGTGCACTTCACTCTCATCAGCACGGAAAAATGTCAACAACTAAACTTCAAATGCGCTCTAATAATAACTAAGCAGTTCACAAGCGCCCGCTCTCACTCTCCATACAATGTCATACCCCCGTCAATATTTCTACTTCAAACCCTAATAATCGTATTTCACTTTTAAATACATTTTGCGTTATGACTATGACTTAAACGAGTGCGTCTGTTTGTATGTATGGATGTATGTTTTAACTTATTAATATGATTTTCAGTTATTATTACTTTTCATGTTTACGAGTGCACCAACTCGCCCAAATTCGCATATTAGTTCCGTCGCTATTGAAATACCGTTTGTAGACACAAAAAGTTCAGCAACAACCCTGTCAACCCCATTAAACTAATACGCTTTTATGTATTTGTATGTGTATACTCGGCGTGCTTAATAAAAACATCAAATAACAAATTTCAACCCTTCAGTCAAGCGTCAAGAAATCGCGCCGTAATGAGGGCGCGCTTCAGCTCTGATGCGTTACATATGTAACACCCTGTAACACCCCATTATTCACTTAGGCAAAAGTAATCGCTGGCGAGTTATTGCGGCTATAAGGGTTAAATATATGCATACTACGCACATACAATTAATAAATACGTAAAATATACATACAAAAACAAAAACAGGCTGGTTAACTTAAATACCTTAATTTCTACCACCTTTACGCCTTTCCTTTGTCCACTGTGTTATTTGTTTTGAAGGAGGACGGCGAGAAATATGTGTATATAATTTACACTCAATCCTCGAGGTAGTTGGAATGCAGCGAATTAATGGAAATGAAATTAATGTTATGAATGCTTGTTAGGGCGTGTTCACACTTGATAAATTAATTTACTTTTGGCATTAACTTTCCCTGTTTTAGTGATTTTTCGTTTAGAGTATACCAATTTATTGTTGAAATACAGCATACTTCCAGACATACATACATATATAAATATTTAAAAGAAAAATCTAAGTGTGAACTGTAAAATTGAAAATTAATTTATTAAGCCTTATTATAGTATAATTTTTTTATTTTCATGGATTATATATGTAGGTGAGAACACACCCTCATTGAACAGTACTTTTTATGTATATGGAAATTCTTCAAGATATACAGAAATAGACACAAAATTTTGAAATGCCTTTTTTGCTAGATGTGTACACACCCTTATGAAGTCTCCAAATTTCTCAACTTAATTAAAACAATTGAAGATTACAACTAACATTTGTTGTACAAATAAAATATTTTCAATAATTTTTTTCAAATCTACGCTTCATTTTTCCCGAGCGTACGTTCAGCCAACATTTGCTGGTTACAATTCCATTTTGAATTAATTAAGAGCGTACATCACGTACTTAAGCAATGAATTTCAGCTGTGGGACTTTTTTCGAGATACAAATACTTTTTTTCGTGAATTAAATGTGCTTTCATGCTGTAATCACTAATTATATTAACACTCGATACGCACACATAAATATATTTGTGCATTTAGTCAAGTGTTCAAAGTGTTTATGACATTTGACAGATTTGACAGTTCGTATTTGATTATGACCAAGATATGGTTGTGCATGCGGATTTCCGGATAGAGCAAAGTCACGTAAAACACAGCTGGATATCAGAAGGGAGATTTGTGGTTAATTTTATGAGCCAAGCCGACTGCTGCCAGCCATTGCCACAGCCATTGAAGAGGCTAAAGTCGAATTTAAATGCTTTGCTTGACTTTTAATTCAAAGACAGTTGCCGCATGACTTTTGAACGCACACATATGTGTACCCATAGACACATGTGTATGGTTTTAATTATATAAGCGTGCGCAAGTCATCAAACCATTAACGTGATTAAAGCGTAATTAAATTAATGATTTGTTTATTAGATGAAATGGGAAATGAACGAATGCCTAGAAGGCATGATTTCCACTTACAAACAGTTGTGCGTAGTATACACGAAAATGCTTAGTGAATATTACAGTTATAGTATATTAGTGAAAGCTTACAAAAATCTAAGTGGAAGTGGCATTGGAGCTTTTATCAGTAACATAGTAAGGTGTTAATATGATGGTTTTTGCCAATCAAATCGATATCGACTGATTTTGTGAAAGCTTCCATGTTTTACATAAGCAAATAAAATCCGTACTTTCATAACTGATTTTGGGGAAGCTTCAGTTTCTTAAGTTTCAATATTTCACATAAGCAATAAAAAGCTTGCTTTCTTAATTCATAAAAGTTTCTCAAAAGCTTTCGGACAATCTATTTCACTTTTATTAATGACTTTCTGAAAGCTTCAAAGTTTCACATAAGTAATAAAAAGTTTGCTTTCTTAACTTATGAAAGTTCTCAAAAGCTTTTGCACAATCTTAAGCTTTTGACTTAGCAGTGAAAGCTATTTAAGCTTAGTTCTTAGTGTTCCAATGTTTGGAGCTATTTGTATAAAAATTGTCTTAATTAAATTTAATTTATCTATAATTTAAAAAAACGTTCAAAGCTAACCCTTCAAACGCGTCAACTGTGTACGCCACGTCTAAGCAAAATTTCTCCAATTTAAGTGATCTGATGAAATGCCAGCCAATCTAATCGCAATCGATAAATAGTTGTTGATCAAATAATCAGCAAACTCTTAGAACCACTCCAAACTGGTTACCCAATCAAGTACGCATATCTATGTGCATTAGCAAGCAACAAAAATAACAAACTAGTAGAATCTGTATATAAAATGTATATTACTTATAATCGTATTAATAAAAATCATATGTCGCCATATAAATTTATTGTAAATATATTTATGAAGTATTACGGCTTTAACTCAATATTTCTATCTATCGATTGCGCGCTATCTAAGCGAAGCGGCCGAGCGCTGTAAGATAAACTTAGGAAAAATAATAAAATTTGATTTACAACTAAGTGATTTGTGCATGTATGCGCAACAACAACTATTCACGACAGGTTAGCCAACGGAAATGTTCGCAAATAGACGCGCACGTAGTGAGCGGCGAGCGTTTTGCGGGAGAAAAATCAGCGCGCGTCACCAATGATAACTAATTTGCACTCGGTGCGTTTGAAGATAGATGTGTGGGTTTGTAGGTAGATAGACAGCTAGAACGCGCCGTCTATTGCGGAAGAAAATGAAATTAACTACACTTGTCGGAATGTATGTAGAACAGATATATAAATATGTAGTATATTAGTTACATATAAATAAGCGCCCGTATAACTATGAATATTTGTGTGTATCGAACGCCCTTCACACTTTCAGCGCCTCCATTGTATTGGCCCAACACATTGCCTTGAAACATTTTCATATCTCCGAAGCAGTTGGTTGTGCCACTGTTAATGGAAAACGTTGCGTTACTAAGTAAATATGGTATATATGTACATACATACATACATACATGTACATATGCAAGTGCATGCAGTCGGTAACCACGTGATAAGCTATGAACTTATTTTAACAACCCAATTAATTACCGTTTTCTGTGCGTTTGTCACGGTATATTAAAGCGCATCGCTGTTTCGTTGGCGTTTATTATGTAAAGCTTATGGGTGTAAATGCAATATGGTATATATAAGTAGCACATAATATTTTCATACATATTTGTTCAAAGCTTTCAGCTTATTTCCCGTTTCAAATTATTTGAGTTAATATTTTGCAACAGTCAATAATAATGAACATAAAAACATAAAAGCTAAGTTTCCAAAGCTTAATGGGTTATGTAAAAGCTTCGAATGTGCTTAAATTATTATTGTGGTTTTTTGTTTTTGGCATATTTGCTGAATTTTCAATTGCGAAAGCGCGTATGTATGCTTTATAACTTGAGAAGATTCGAAAGCTTCAGTGAAAGCTGTACGGTGATAAAGTTTTTGTGCATTAAAAGAGCCGTTTTTTCGTGAGCGAGGTTCAAATACAAGAACATAAAAATTAATGATTTCTCTATTGGTTTCAAAAGCTTTTTCATTCATTAAAACATTCAGCAAGCTTTACAGCTTTCATTTTTATTAGCAAATGATCTCAATGTACTTTATAAAAAAGCACAAAGTAACGAACTTGCCACTAGTCCCAAAAGCTTTTTTACAACACTCGCCCCAAAAGTTTTTTTACAATACATTCAGCAAGCTTTAAAGCTTTTATTTTTATTCGAAAATGATTTTAATAGCGCCTAAACAGATTTGTATTTACTTTTATCAATAGTGGTGAAAGCTTCCCACAAGTCGCATAAAAGGTTTTGTAGCTTTTACTTTACTTTTACTAACCGTAATCAAAAGCTACACATCCTGCCTGCACTAGCTCATCTACTAATGAAAATTCCCATATTACGAATATGCGTAGATAACGGCAAAATAGCAAACATAATAAAACCAGTAAGCAGTTATATGCACACATATGTATACATATATACATACTGAAATGTATGCTAAGTAAATAAATATCAGCAGATAAATAGACTTTTTACATACGAGATAGCAATTTTTGGAATGCGGACACGAAACGTAGACTGCAAACAAATGAAAACATGTTAACGGCAATGGCGGTAACAGAACGAAAAACAAAAATAAAAACAAAAGCAAAATAACTTGGCAAATAAGAAGCCAATAACAAAAACGGAAAAGCTAGAACTATGTTGCAAGGAATATTAGCGACAGCGCAGACAGTCAAGTACAGACACACGGTTAACTAAATAAAGAAATAAACAAAATAAAGCAATGAAAAAGTAATATCAATCAGTTATTGATTGCCTAGAATCGAAGAGCGCGCTACGGAAGTTAGTTGTGGTGGGAGCTTTCCGATAGTTGAGTGCATTGGAGAAATGGTTGCAGAGCGTGTAGTTGGTTGAGGCGACTATAAGCACATTAAAGGGAAATGAATGATTGAATGTTTAAAAAAAAAAAAATTCAATTATTTTTTTATTAAATTTTTATATGAATAATTTTATTTTTTTTAATTTTTTTATAAAATTTTTTTTTATTTTCATTTTTTTTTTTAAATGTTTATAAATTTTTTATTGGAAGTGCTAAAACAAAAACATAAAACTTATAAAATTAATTATTTTTACATACATTTTCACGTCCACTCATACCAATTTTATTCTATGTATGCTCGATTTACAGCCCACTCGTAATCATATGACTGCGAATTCCTCAGCGTTCGCGTCATTTCGATTAGCGTTTGCTTTGTATTCATATTAAATATTGCCACTAATAATAATTATGAAATTGATTTGATAAAGATTTGACACGCTCACTTGTGTCAGCCATTCCCGCACCGGCGACCGTCACATACCCTGCTCATACCTAGATTTATGTACAGTTATGTGTGTGCGCATGCGATAGTAGCTTATTAAGTGTTGTCACTGCCAATTGGCTCTTACATAAAATAAAACTTTGCTAACATACAAACATTCCATACATACAAGCATGAATTTTTACTGATTTTAACCTTCATTAGCTTGGACTAACTGTCGCCTGTTCCAGCGCTTTTGTTATACGCTTTTATTGACAAAGTTCTACCTAATAACTAATAATGTTTTGGTTTTTACGAGCGCTCCCACATGCGCTGTCTCTCTCGCGCACCGGCAGTGCTTTATCTTATCAGCGCCACAAAATATTTGTACAGCCGTGCCGTACGCCATACAAATGGCTGTATATAAACGTTTAGAATTGGTATTATTTGAAAACTTCAGTAATTTTACAGCCCACTTATTTATATAAAAATAGCACAGCAAATAGGCTAATTCGCAGCACAAACTCTATAAATCGCTGAATGTACTATAAGTAGTGCTGCAAGTGCAAACAAGCGCGATTTCGATTGCTTTGTTTTGATTTTCGAATTTTCGGCGCGGTTCATAAAATCCTAGCGCTGCAGTGTTGTCAATAAATCAATATGTCATTATTTAGTAATTGGTTTAGTGGTGGCATACACAGTTATTGCGGCAATTAGCTACCATAAAAACCGGTTCCCACCATTAACCAATAATATTTATGATATTTACATGGGAACTTTGTTCAAAATTTCGGCGAAAATGAAGGCTTGCACAAAATTGTCACACGAATAATTGTTAAAAAGACAAAGCAGTAGCCTTTTCAGAACCACCCTAAATGACAAACTTTAAACTTATGAATAATCGCCATGCATTTCGAGCCACGCTAATCAATAAAGTGTCGTGAAATAAAAAGCACGCAAAAGCATTGAGAATATATTTTTCTTAGCAACAACAGCAATTATAATGCAAATCGCTTGCAGCTAATAATCCGCTATTTGTTTAATTAGTCAATTTTTATTTTTATTTACCTGCGATTGCTTAGCGATTGCGCCTGCAACCACCCGAAAACACCTAGTCATTTCATGTGACATTCACACGCTGCTTTTCCAACGCTTATTCTACATATACATATACATATATTGCATATACTAATACATATCTATTTCTCTATGGTCGAGCATTTTTATTACCCTGCGCCATTTCCAGTAATAATAAATCGCTTTTCGAAGCGAACTTTCTAGTGTGCAAGCGACGAGTGCAAATTATGCCAAGCGCAGCAGCAGTAACAGCCACAACAACAACTGCCAGACACAGTTTTTTTAATTGTTCTAGCCGTATTGTTTAATTTTTGCATTAGCACGCCACTACTACTTATCTAAGCATTGGCTGATAAGCGTCCAATAGACTTTTTATATCCGACATGCGGTTACGTATACGCCGTGGCGCACGTTGCATTTTGCGCTGTAAGTACACACTGCTGTCTGTTTGAGCCAGTCAAGTGACATGCGCTCATCAGTCACAAAGCCAACCAAGCGCACAGCTCATCTCCCACGTAATCAATGCAAGCAAAATGATTGAGTAATAATTTTATTTCATTGTTTACTTACTTACTTTACCAACAATAATACTTGAGCTATTGCGGCGTCAGGAAATAAATAACCGTGAACTAGTTGTTAGCGTTACACAATTAAAAATGCAAAAATTGAAAAAACACAAATTAAAATAAATAAAATTAATATAATACATCAAATAAAGGAATTCTTAGCTAAGGCTGCTGTTGTCGTGTGCAATAGAAACAACTGCACACGCGCGGTGTTTTGAGGAATAGCTCTGTGTCGTTGTTATTCAAATTATTAGATTTGTAGAATTTTTCAAGTCATTGCCAGTACAATAAATATATTTATTGCGAAAAAAGTAAGAGTTCACTAGAATAATTGAGTGAGACAATTGCATTTGTTGACTGCTGGAGCGGCTTGTGTTATCTGTCAATAATGTTTACAAATATAAATTTGGATTACTTCCCGGAATACATGAAATTAAATTACTTGAAATGTTCAGTACTTTTTGCTCATTATTGGAAAAATAATTAGTTGCGAAAACAAAGCCAATATATATTTCTTTGGATGAAAAAGTATAGTGATTAAAAGTTGAGATATATAAAAATCGCATAAAAATATTAATCAAACTTTATTGAGAAAAATATCGATAAATAAACTAATCAATATATCATTTTGCACACTAAATTATCGCTAAAAGTTATCGGTGCAAAAAAAATTAAAAGTAAAAGTTATATAAAATTAGTAACGTTAAACAGTAAGAATCGTTTCTCAGAATAGATGAAAGTAAATGGCTTATATATTTCAACATGAGATAAATGGGTTGCAAAAAAATGTTTTTATGCATGAAGTATGTATGTAGTTATTAAATACCGACAAAAACCAAAAATATTAATTACTTTTTTAATGCAAAATATATACAGACAAAATCAATAAATATAAAAATCGATATATTTAAAAATCGAAATCGTCGATAAAAGTTATCGGTTCAAAAATAAGTTACAGGACTTTTAAAAATAATAACCTTAAATAGTAAAAATATGAAGTTTAGTTACATATTTCACATTAAAAGCGAAATTAACTGTTTCTTCTATTAGTTCTAAACAAACCACAAATTTGTGTGTATGAAAATTATATTTATTAAATATCGATAAAAATGGAACACTATTTTAGTTCGAATTTAAGCGATAAATATTTTTAAAACATCGATAATCATAAAAAATTAATAACGCAAAACAATAAAAATCGATATAATCTTTCAAACTAGAGTTATCGATAAAAGTTATCGGAACTAAAATAATAAAAATAAGCAAACTAAAAAATGAATAACGCCAAAAAATATGGATTTTTCGATATGAATCAGTCTAGAAATCGATAAAAGCTTTCTTAATTATGAATAAATTTTATGGGTTAGGTTAGTCGGTTAGGCTACCAAACTTGATAACTATGTATGAAAAACTTCCAGGAAATTTTAAATACGAAAAAGTTTATTTTTGTGTTGAATTATGCTGCCATGAGGACTTCGAAGAATTATGTTTAATAAAAACACTCACCCTTTACTTTATTAACAACTGAGGCTGACATAACACAAATCACTCGTTAATATCATTGAGAAAAGTATAAAACTGAAATAAAACAACATGTAGTTACGCACATAAATTATGTGAAATAATTAATTCGATAAAATTAAACAATAAATTAATTGTTGAATAATTAAATTTCCCTGAACATAAATTAAATTAAACATATGCATATATATTACACTAATACAGATATACATATATGTAATATATATATAAAATTAAATCATGTAACCATTTTAAGCACACTTACGAACATCTGTGGTCCTTCTTGTAAATTCAATTCAAATTCGCCAGTCAAGCAAGCAGAACATAGCACACAACAACAAAAGTACAAATGAAATGAGACTGCAAGCTACTTACGCAAATTGTTGAAGAATTCGCAAAAACACACATACATATTTACCAATATACTTGCACACTCACCACTTAAGCGCTTACCGCAAATAATGCGTTTAGAATAATGGCACAAATTGAGGCATTTTACATTTTGAGGACAGACATTTCCGCGCAGACCGACACGCAATAAAAGCCAATACAAGTAAATCAGCCAATAATGCTTGTAAATATGTGAGGGTATGAGTGCGCCGCCAAAAAGTGCACACATACAAACAAGGCAGTACACAAAAAGCGGACAAATTGCCTTAAATATGAACAGGGTGATTTGGCGACGAACTCAAAGGAATTATTAGCAGTCCTCGGAAGGCTGGATTCGTGATCAGGGCAAGGGCGTACAAGCAAGGCAACCAAAAAAGAAAGAAATACTGTTTGTAATTCAATATAACAGCGCAGCGATTTGCTTACACACAAACATACATGCGCATGTAATTTATATGTGTGTGTGTGACGCAAAAGGCAACTCATGCTGAAAGCAGTTAGCAACACACACACACACACACAAACATGTAAATAACAACTGTCCTTGCTGTTCGTAGTCACGCCGAAATAGTCGCCCGTTTTTAGGCGCGCAGTTGCTTGCGCATGCAAATGGAAAGCAATGAACGAAAACTGAAAAAATTTGGCTGGAAAAAATGAAATGCACGAAAAAAGCTTTAAAAGACTACAGAAAAATTGTGTATAAAACCAAATGCTGAAAAAATGAAGTGAATGAATGCGCTGCTTCTGGCAGCGTCTACAACACATACATTTGTATATGTTGGTGTTGTAGTATACCAGCATATTGCACTGTGTCTATTTGTTTGCTGAAAAAATCAATGTTCAATATCACTAAAAATTTCAATATTTTCACTCACTGCACTACCAGCAAAAAATATTTTAATTCTTCCATTGCAATCGCATATGCATACCCTTGGCGCGCATTTGTAAATATGCAAAAAGAGTGAACCTAAAGAGTTTTTGCACGAAAAAACGTATGCAGCTCAAACATTTTTCCAACTATTTTCAACCTGCATAATTCACCCCTTCACTTACAACACACGCCAGCGAAAACAAGTTTTTCAAACATTACAAGGGAGTAGGGTGTAACTAGTTTGCAACTAGTTTTACACCTATTTTGTTGTATGAACTTTATTTTGTACAACAAAGCATTTTTGCAAACAAAGTTGTGAACTAGTGTATTTCGGACTAGTTTGTAACTAGTTTTGTGCGAGTATGAAAAACATGATTTGGTAAATTTTACTACATATTTACACGAAAACAGTTAAACGCAAACTTTTTTATATTTTAAATTATATTTTTAATGAATTTAATATATATTTTTTTTAATTTAGGAGTAAATATATTTCATTCTATTTCGCGTACTACTTTTGTTATTCTTCCTACACAATCGTTAGTAAAAGAAAGCTTATGGTATGAATTTATTTTTTTAAATACATATACTGATGTGAAAAGTACTTTTTCACATTTGTACGGATTTTATAATCACATAATTTCAAGTGTACTTCAACTTATACGAATCGTCATCGCCTAAAAATAGTCGAAGATACGAGTAGAGTTCAAATAACTTTCCTATAGACGTAAGCACTTATACATACATATCTACATCCAAATGTTTGTAAAACCTTTATATAATGTATACGAAATGAATATTCAGCCACCTAAGTACCCTTTGTTTATAATGACCTGTTTCGTTTATAAAATAAATAATTTGTTAAATATATATGCATCTAGGTTTATGTATATGTTTGTAATCATTTTGGAGAAAACAAACTAATTTTGAAAAATAATTTTTCATTGAAATACTTTTAACATATGTATATATCAACTATATTAAAAGGCGGAATAAAATAAGATGAAGTATACCTTAAGGCGCAAAACAAGTTTTCTTCTCGCTTTCAACACCAAAATCGCATTGTTGCTGAAACTTCAAAAATTGATATTTTCTGAGCTATACTTTAGTACTGAAAATCACAGTTATTAAAAAATTTTAAATGGAACTGAATGGAACAAGTTGGTTTTTTAATACAGAAAGCTTGTAGCTCATAAGGATGGTTTTCGCATAAATTCCTTTCCGCCAAATTTCCATTAGACAATATTTTTTTCATACCCCAATTCCATTTATTTCCGATATATTCACCTCGATCTAAGGCAAATGCGAAATAAATTCAGGAAACAAATAAAAGCAACAAAAAAGCAATCGAAAAGCGTTGAAAACTTTTCAGGCATTTTTTCAGCGAAAAAAGCAACCGTTGCATCGCATCCCCAATGAGCTGCGAATGAAAGCATTTTTGCGCATTTCGCGCTTTCAACGTAAGGTACAAGTTACTCTACTTCCTCAAAAAAACACACACACAAGCATACACACACATACACGACTATATTAAAAGCACTCAACTCAAACCACTTTGTTTTATGACGAAAGTGGAAAATGGGAATAATAAAAAGCAGCGAAATATGCGCTATTTCTGAACACTTTTTCTACTTTTTTCTACTTACTTACTTCCCTTTTCGCCAAACACAAAACAGCGGAAATTGTCACAAGTCGGCACAAAGCAAAAACAAAACAACACCAACAACAACAGTAAAATGCATGTAACACATAGTGCAGCGCCGCGGGTAAAGTGGTTGCGCCATGCAGCGCAGCTTAAACAACAACAACAACGATAACAGCTAAAGCAATGCAATATGTGCTTGCAATACAAGACCGAACCGAGCATGCCAACCACTCGGCACACGCGAACCGGCAGTGCACCCACCCACCCCACTGCCCAACGCCGATCAGCTCAAACGCAAACCCAACGCGACACAGCTCAGCGCAGCTCAACTCCACTCTACACAACTCAACTCAGCGCAGCGCAACGCAACAACTCAATTGCATCCGGATATGGATTGAACGATTTTTATTTGCATTGTTGCCCCGCCATTGTTAGCCGCTGCCGCGCGAGGGCTGTTTCAACCGCCTGACAGTTGTTGTTGCTGTTGCTATTTCCATTTTTACGATTTTTTTTTCATTTGGCGTGCATAAATTGAAAACTCACACAAAAAAGGCATAATAATAAAGAAAAAAGCAAATATCCTCTGCGAGCCTAGAAAAATCTGCGCTGAAAAAAGGCCGGAGTCGTCAACGATTTCCTTCCCTTAAAATGTCCAAATATGTTGCATGCATCACAGCACGCGGTGTGTATGTGACAAACACTAACATATTGACTACAAGTACACACGCACACAAACAAACAATGGTAATGCATTGTATGAGGCAGAAAGCGACTGCCAAACGCATTTATTGACCAGTTAAAGATTTTCGTTTTGTAAACGAGGACTTTTCTCTATTTGCTTGTGCCACACATATTGCTACACTCACACAACATGCATAAGCGTATTTGCGTTCGTATTCACCACTGTGGACTGTGCAGTGTGCGCCCCCTTTCGCCGCCTCTTGAAATTGGTATATTGCAGCATCATCTTTGCGACTGCTGCTTGTTGTTATTATTGTTGTCGGTTACTGCTAAAGGTCTCTCTACTCTGCTAGTTGTTGCCATTTGCTTTAGTTGTTGTTGCTATTCGTGATTACAATATTTGCAATTTTTTCCGTCAAACTTTTTTGAGTATTTGGTGTTGTTGTTTTCGTTTTAGGGGTAGCTTGCTTCACTAGTTTTGATCGATCACTGCGTTGCTTGATTAGTGTAAGCCGCTGCCGCCCAGCTTCTGGTTGGATTTTCTCTTTCTTTTTGTTGCCATTTTCCGCGAGCAATATTAGATTTATATTTCTGTTGTTGTTTTGCAGTTTCATTTTTTTTAATTTGGCTCAAATTTTGTAAGTAAAGTAATTTGGTGTGAAACTTGAATGAAGTAGCGCAGGTTCGCACCTTTAAGAAATGATCAGTAACTGTATTAAGAGTTGCAATTGTTTAGAGGCAAATTTTCCGATTTAATTAAAATTTAAAAAATATTTAAAAGTATTCTCTAAAATAGAAAATATTAATATAAAAATCTGTAAGTGCTTTCAACTTTATAAAAATCTGAAATATTTTTAAAATTAATCTGGAAAATATAAAATAAAAAATCTAAAAGAGTTTTCAATTATTAGAAATCTTAAAAAGATTTAGAATTAATTTAAAAAATGTGAAATTTTGATAAAAATACCTTTAAAGAAAATTCAAAAATTCAAAAATTTTTAAATTTTTTTTTAATTAATTTTAGTATTTAAATTTAAAACCATAGGGTTTAAAAACATGCAGTGAAAATTGTTTTTAAGTAAAAAATAATAATTAAAAAGATTTAGAAATATTAACAATATATGAAAAAAAATAATTTCAAATTTACTATTTTTTAAAATTCAGTTACGTAAGATTGATTTAAAGGATTTATAAGACGTGATAAGAAATATAGTACAAAGTTCAAAATTCCCCAAAAAAATATGAAGACAAGTATTTTGAAAGTCCACTTTTTCGGAATTTCGAAATTTTTTCTATATATTTTTCATGAAAACTATTTCAAAAATCATTTTTTTTTTAATTTTGAAATTTTTTCTATATTTTCTTTATAACACGCATTTTAAAAGTCCAATTTTCTTTAGAAATCTAATTTTTTTTTGATAAATTTTTAAAAGTAAATTTTTTAAGAACACTGAATATGTTTCTATTCAGTTTCGGGTTTTAAATGAAACATTTAAAGCTTTTCCCGTTAAATTTCGAAAACAAACAACTTTCCTACCTAACAATTGCTTTACAACAACACTTCGTGCTCATATGCATACTAAATATTTATTGCGATGCGACATTGTTGCGCACCAACAAGGCGAAATGCAGTGATGCGACATATTTTTAATTACCCAAACAATTTTTCCATTAAGTTTAAAGGCAAACAAATTAAAAAGGCAACAACAACTAAACGCAAGCAAGTACCTATAGTTGACGTAGAATATACAATTTAATGGAATAATTTACAGCAAAGCGCTAAATCAGTTGTTGTTCGGCAGTTAGCTAAATAGAGAGTAACAGCGGGTGTGTGTGTGTGCGTATGTGTGTGCCGTATGATGTTAGCGTAACGCTGAAATGGGCGATTTTGTTTAGCGCGAAAGTTTTCGCTTTTACGGTTATTATTTTTAATTTGATTTTACGCCGTTTTCAAGTTAAGTTTTTTCCAAACGAATTTTACTAGTTTTTATTAATGAAAACGCGACTCTCCAAATGCTGCAGGTATGCGCATAAAACGGTAATAAAACTTTTGCTTCTCGCTTTAAGCGCTAAACGTTTGCATATGCGGGGTTTGTATGCAAATATTTATATAAGTATGAGTGTATGTAAATATTTAAGTATGTGTGTGCAATTTTTATGCAGCAACAGTTTTTTGGTCTTTTCTGCGCGTTTTTGGCGTTTTGTTGCAGACACACTACAAAATTGTACAACAAAATGCACAGAAATTGTCGGAAAAAATAATTCGGGAAAATATGGCGTTGGCATTGTGTTGGCCGTAAACAAAATACAAAATAAATTTTATAGAAATTCATGTACCAGTGTCAGACATACATACATATGTTTGTGTGTATTTCTGCATGTGGGCTTGTTTTCACGTGTGTATATTTGTTTCCGCAGGCCAACAAACAATATTGCTTTATTTTTTTGTGGTTTTTCTGCGCTTTTATTATTTATGCTTTATTATTTATGTATGAAAAAATATATTTTTTGCAGAAAAAACTGCTAAAATTAAAAATTTGTAAAATATTCGAATTTTTTAATTCGTAAAAGTAAATTTGAATGAACTCGGCGCTTATATAGCGATAAGCCAACAATTTATATTTTAGTAAAGAAATTTTATTGGAAAAAAACAAATGAAGTGACGGCGCTTTGCGGCAGCAAACACATTAATGTCGCATATGTTGTAGCTTTTTCCAACTCACACATATTTTACAAAAATGCTAAACACATAAATTTTCAGCGGAATATGCGAAATGCGCTAATGTCGTGGAGTCCATCAATTTGCTGCATTTTGTATATATAATTTTTTTATTGCGCAACATTTTTGCATATTTAACACGAAAGAACATATTTTCCACATTTTTTAAGTGAAATAATTGCAAAAAGCGTTTAAAATGAAATGAAAAACAATATCCAGCGATTTATTTATTAAAGCGCCACAAAAGGAAGCGAACGGCAATGCGCTCACTCACACTTAAGTGGCTTCGTGTGTGTGTGTTTTCGCATTGTATGTATGTAGATAAACGACTGCATTTCGCGCCAGCTTTCATCAGCCATTGATGCTAAACGCTTGACTTGTCTACTTTTGTGTACACAGAAAATATATACATATGTATTTGGCGCTTTAATTACATTAAACAAACACACCGGACTCACAATGAGCCGGCGCGAAGACTGTCATCATCAGCCACATGCATGCATGCACTTAAGCACATACGCACACGTGCGTCCCTTTATCCGTTTCTGATTCTGTTCGTTTGCTCACCGCTTGGTCATTGCTATTGCCCGCTGTCGCTGACAGGATGACCAAATAAAATATATGTATGGGCGTGCGTGTGTGAGTGTTGACGTGGGTTACCAATAAATATGGGCAGACATTGGAAACGGGAAGCGTACGCGTTAAGCACAAGCGAACAAAAGTCAATGTCACAGACAGTCAGTCGAAGTTAAATGGAAAATTTAAAGGCGAATATTCGCATAAATAAGATTCAACACGCGTGTGCATTAAGGAATTTTTGCGGCATATACACCTACGTATTGAAAATTGTGGTTTATAAAAAGTACTTAAATAAAGGCAAAGGAAAAAATTCTCTGAATGCAACGCTGCTGTATTGTGCAGCTTTAATATTCGCGCTGATTTCACATTTAAAGCGAAATTCCCAAAAACAAGAAATACTTTCGTTTCCTACTAACTAATTTTTGCATAAAAAGCTAGTCCCGAAATTACGGGATTTTTGTATTTCATTTTCGTGATTTCAAATTATTTGTTTTCTTATAAATGATATCGTAAATCAGAATATAACCACGCTCTCAAAATCAATTAACAAACCCAACTAAGAGTTCTTGACGATACTCGTACTGAGATATCTCACCTAATATGCAAATATACATACATACATATGTACATATGTATGTATATACATAGTTCATATTGCTATGAAGCGTTAAAATATTAATTTTCCAACGAGCAAAATCAAATTGTTCAATTGTTGTAATAAACATTAAAATTTACAAACCAAAAAGGTATCACTGCCGAAATTTTCGGGATCTCGAAAAACTTGTGAAATATTAAATATACTGAACGAGCAAAATCAAATTATTAAATTTATTATTAAAAAAATTGCATGCCAAAAATATAATAATCCCGAAATTTTCGGGATCCCGAAAAACTTATAACATGCTAATATTGATACATATATTGAAATAAACAAGAAATTTTAAACATCAAGCAATATAATAATCCCGAAGATTTCGGGATCCCGAATAACTTACAAAGCAAACATTTAAATAAATTTATTGAAAATAAGAAACAAATTTTAAGCAAATGAGTTTCAGTTCACGGAGCATTTGACAATTAATTAATTGAAAAGTAATTTGAACTCCACCGCACTGTTGTGGCGCACTGGCAACTCCAAACAGCCAGCAATGTAGTATATTCACGTACATATATATGTATGTATATATAAATACCTGTGTATTCCACATATGTATAATCCACCACAAATCAGTTGAAACTTGTAAGTTCAATAAATTTTTTCACATTGCTACCAAATATTCGCTTACATACAGAGGCTTAAGCATATGTATGTATGTACATACTATACATACATATGTATGTATGTACATACTATACATACATCTGTATGTATTTATATTGTTTTTGTCGCTGACAATCACTCGCCGCGATCAGAGCTAAGCAAATGATATTAGAAAAAAAAATCGTCAAATACGGCGCTCCACAACACATCAAGGGCGGAAAAATTAATGCGAAAACAATAAAGACAAGCAAATAGACGGACAAGCACGCACACCCTCACACACACAACTACACACACAGGTCAGATCGCATATGCGATATAAAAAGCGAAAAATATTTGTGGACACTGGGGAAAGTATATTTAAATATGCACACACGCAAGCCTAGAAAAATAGTATAACTCGTAAACAAACACACATACACATACGCATACGCACATGCATTTATTCGCAGCCATAAAATCGACTTGCAATGTGAAGGCAGATGAAAATAGCCACACAGAAGCCTACGCATACAAGCATTTATAGAAATTTATAATTTTTTCATCGCAAATATAAAGGCAATGCACACCAACACACATCTATGTGTATATGTGTATGTGTGCGTGCACGGCAGCAGCAAAAACCGACCAACAAAAAACGCTAAGCGGTGGTTTGGGGCGGTTGAGTGGTTACATGGCTGATTGGACGCAAGCAAGGTGGCGCGCAAAACGCTCGACGGACAAGGGCGACAAAGTCCGACTAGTACGTGTGTGAGCGACGCGCATATGTATGTATGTATGTAAGCACGCGTGCAGTTGTTGGCTAACCGTCGTGTTCATTCTCGACTTTTAAAAGCGGTTGGGAGGGTTGTTTGCTGGGTTGGAAGTGCGGAGCTGGAATGTGACACGGCTGGGATGAGATGTTGTTGCTGCTGTTGTTGTCGTTGTTTTTGTTGTTGATGGCAGTGTGCAAATGCGGCACATTATCCGCTCTATAAAATAATTTTTCTACTTTTTTTTGCTTTGTTTTCACATTTGAACGTTTGGGCTAAGCGAGGTTTCGTGTTTTTGTTGTTGTTGCTTTTCTTACTTCTTTTTTTTTGCGCAAATGTTGAGTTGTGCGCTAACGGGGGTTTGACTTTCATTTCGTGCGATGGCGTGAAAGCTGCGAGCAATTGAAGCGGCAAAAGCGTCAAAGCCAACGGCAGCCGGCTAAGCTGATGCGGCTGGTGAGTGCGAGACACCAATCGAGTTGGTGTGGACAAAGAGTGGGTTGGGGCAGCGCTTAAAGCGGAGTTTATGTTCGCATTTGCTTATTTATATTCCGCTGAAATTCATTGTGGGTGCGCAAGCTAAGAAGTAGAAGAAATAAGAAAGCAAAAAATAAATACAACAAAATCAATAACAACCACTAGCAGCCGCATTTAAGTCTTCAACGCTGAGTCTGTGTGCCTTGGCAAAAGTCATCATCATTATCGGCTGCAAATCCGCTTCAATGAACACCACCGCCGCCACCGACACCGACTCCTCAGCAAGCAATTGCACGTCAAATAAACGGTATTCACACAAACATACATACATACATACATTGACACCGACAATTCGAAATTGAAATTGAAATTATAAAGGCGCATAAAAATTCAAACAAACAAAATATCGCATAAAATCATAAAACCCAATACCAACAATTAAGCGCGTTCGTCAAACACTTGGCTGGTTGATGAGGTGAAAGGTGGTCGATCGGTCGGTTGGTCGGTTGGTCGCTCAGCCGTGCCGCTGCTTCTGGTGGTTGCTGGCAAAGTTCGTGATGGCATAACGCCATTCAAGCGCGAAACTGCAACAACAAACAGCACGCAGCGCAGCCAATACAAAACCAACAAAACTGAGCTGTATAAATAAATAAAACTAAAAAGGCATACACGCACACACACATACACACCCATATTTAGTTGCATCAATCATCGCTTTCAAATGTAGCTCATCTTCTTCACTTCGATTGCCGACTTGGAAAGTGGTGAAATGTGAAATATGAATTTGCAATATACAACCACCACCAACAACAACAACAGTGGGCAACAATAATATTGCAAAACCAGTAATGAAGTAGAAAAGAAATTAAAAATTGAATAGCAATGAAACTGAGAGTGTCATTGCCTGCTGCCATCAACGATTTTCACAATTTAATTAAATCGCAAAACGTTGGATTTTTTCTGCTTTTGCTTCGCTTGTTTACGAATAGAAGAAAACCTGGCAAAAAAATATATGTATGTAGAATCATGCATATACAAGTACATATGTAGATATTTGTATGCAAATGACTGGAATTAGATATATCTATAACTGTTTAGTACAAAATTGTTAAAAAAAATATTCTGAAGAGTTTTGAAAAATGTTGAAAATAAAAATTTAAAACAAAAATTTAGAAAAAAAATTGTATGATAAATCTTGGAAATAAAAAAAATTGTCAAATAAATTTAAAAAAATTGAAACAAGTAATTGAAAAAATTGAAAAAAAAAAAATTGAAATATTTTGAAAAAAAAAATAAAAAAAAAAAGTGTTTTGAAGTAAATAAAACAAAAAGTGTTTACTGAAAATTTTTTAACCAACAATTTTGGAAAATAAATGTGGAAATGGAAATAAAAAATTTGAAAATAAATTTTTAAGCTAAAGCTTTGAAAACGAATTTCGAAACAAATATTTTGAAAATATTTTTAAACAAAAATTTTGAAACAAATATTTTCAAAATAAATTTTGAACCAAAAAATTAAAAAAAAAATTTCAAACAAAAATTTCAAAGCAAAAATTTTTAAAATAAATGTTGTACATAAAAAAATATGAAAATAAATTTAATCAAAATTAATAAAAAAATTAAATTAATTAAGGAAAATTAAAAATACACACTTTCTATAAAAATTTTAAAATATTATCTTGAAAAAATCCGCAAAAAGCACGCACACAGCGGGTGTGCAGTACAAGTACGAGGAGACTACCATCATCATAACAATGGCAACGTTATACATCTACCCTATCTTGCTGGCAATCTCATATCGACCAGATCTAAATCGAAAATTATTTGACACGTTTTTGTTTTTCATTAAAAAAATAACTTCCAATCTTTGATCTCTCAAACGCTACGCACAGTGAATTAAATACCGCTTAACAAATGTCAAAGGCTTTACATTTTACAAATGCTAAGCAACAACAACAAACAACCACCGGCATTGCTTGGTAATGATTTTATTTCATTTACACGGATTTACAGCTACATTCATATGTATTTGTGTATATGATTAACAACATTCGGCAAAACGTGCCGAATCGACACCTTGAGGCGCATCTCTCACCCCTTCCAGCCGAAATAATTACAATTACGCACTCACGCCAATGATTGTTTATTAAAAATAGATTTTCAGCTATGTAAGAGAGTTGCCACACGACGGCATTATTTTCATTTTTAATTTTTTTGTACAAAAGTATTTAATGTCACAATAACGGAAATGCGGAATGCAAGCAATATCGAACTGAAAAGTAAAAATCGGAACTCAATCAGCATCAATTCATCGCGTTGGGGATTTTTCCGAACACAAAACGTAAATTGGCAGTTAAAACGCACACGACAAACCGAAGTAAACACAATTAGCAACAATGTATGCATTCACACACACCCACCTTCATACTCAATTGACGGTAGATGTGAGCGCATTTGCAAATGTTTCCGTTATCATTATCTATTTCCTGCCTAAAACCTACATGCGCTACAAAAAGTTTACATACAATCGGCTTCGAGCTCATATGAGTCATTCATGGCAACAATTTAACAATTGCTGAAGAGTGTGGACAAGTTTAAGATAAAAGAAGCTTTGAATAACATAAGTGACTAAGATGTGCTAGCACAAGTGGCAACACAACAAATTCAAGTAAACTCAGTAGGAAATGATATAATGAATTTCCATAATGCTGTTAAACGCCTCGCCCTCTAATTTTCTCCTACATCAAAGCATTCCAACTCTCCCCTCTCTCCGCTGGCAACATGGCTGCTGGTTGCTGGCAGCCACGTGTTTACGCAATTACGCAATAAATGTGTGCTCGGCATTTGCACCCACTCCAGCTGCTTGCTCGCCCTTCCCAGCGTCACTTCCGCCCCGCCCGGTCTGCTACGCTGTCCTTTGCCGCCACTGTCTCCCACATGACGCTTTGTGGTGGGTTTTTAGGCGCGTGTTTGCTTCTTTTTATTTTCTTTTTTATTAAATTTGTTTTGCCATTTTTGCGCACAGTTTGCCGAAGGGATGAAATTTCGCCTGCGCTCGTGTGTAAATTAATTTGATTCTCAAAATATTTGCATATGTCATTATGTTCTTCTGGGTCCGCCGCGCATAAGGGTTGCGCACGCGTTTTGTTTGCTTTCTTTTGCTTTTCGAAAACTTGGCAGCAGCTGAAGTGTTTGTCAAACATATCAAACTTAACGGAGGTTAACTAAAATAAAATCAAATTGCATGTTAATATACTTAAAGTAATTGGCGGCGCCTCGAGTGCCTTAAATCAATATTGTGATAACGCAGGGTTGCTCAAGTGGTGTCTGATGTGATGTTAAACTAGCAGTTCAATTGTCAACTTGACGTGCTCAATTCAATTAAGCAGTAAAAGGAATTATAAAAGCCAAAACAAATCTTATGGTGAACGAGCTTTCTATATAAAAGACTATATAACATATTACATATAAATATTTATTAATTAATACCTGTCATATATGTAGTTTGTAATATACACTCTTCCAGTGTTTCATATGTTTGGTTTATCTGCCATTATCTATGGCAATAACTCAGTATGCATTTTTTTCTATCTGTGATTATACAAAATTTCGTTCAATTTGTTTGATTTGCGTCGCAATTTATCACGCAATATTTTTCCGCTATGCACACACACGCAGATAAATATTTCTGTACACACACGCATACATGCAAAACCCAGTAAAAACAATTAGATATCAAATAGCGCTGCTGCTGCTGTTGCTTCGCTGGGGACAACGGTGCGTATGAGCAACAAAACAATATTAATTTGCTCTGACACGCGTGTTTACAAAATCGACTTATGCTGTTGACTAAATAACAAAATTATTAACGCAATTTGAAAGTAACGATGTGAACATTTTTTGTGGTGACCTAAAAGATTTTTTCCAACAAGTAAATGTTAAATGTCATGAAATTTTGTATAATTAATAATATTATATAATTAGAAGAAAGGGATTGCTTAAAATTAAAACAAAAAAAGTAGTAAAACATTCGGAAACAAATATTAAAATAAAAATTTATTTATTATTTGGAATCTTTTTTCGAAATTTTTTTTTCCCAAAATTTTTAAAAAAATTTATAATTAGTTCTTTTTTGCATATGAAATTAAAAAAATAAATAAATTATTATACAATAAAAAAATATTATTTTTAAATTCTTATAAAATTTTCATAGAAAATCGAAAATTTCAAAATTGAAAAAAAAATAATTGTAGGAAAAAATTGTTGAGGAATTAAAAATAAATCAAAATTACAAATAAAACAAAAAAATATATTTTGTAGATTCAAGTAAAATATAACAATATTTCACCTCAAAATTTGCATTTTTACTCAGTTTCTAAATTGTTGCATCAAAAACTGACGACGGACGAAATTAAAACTTAAGCATTTTAGCAATTAAATTTCTACTATCAGTCTATATAATTTTGAAATAAGCTATTTCATACGATTCTTCTCATTTCAATTTTTATGTGCCTTCGCTTATATAAATATCACACCGGCAATCGGCTGAGCGGGCGCAAAGTGCTAATTGCTAATATTGACTTTGCAGTTATTTATATATTTATTTTGCTAAAATCACAAAATGCTGCAACAACAACTGCAATAAATCTAGCTAGCGACTAACGGCAAAGAAATTACAAAAAATCAAAAAAATATTTTTCATTTGATTTTCGCTTGGCAAAAAAAGCTTGAAATAAGTGAAATGTACATTGAAGCATGCAATATTTTTGTAGCGGCACATGCACAAACACACACGTACAAACGTTAATATATGTGTATATATGTATATACATACATAAAATCACATGTATAAATGCAGATGCACTGCTGTTATATATACATTTATTTGTGTGCGCGCATTCAGGCCACTTGTCGTCATTGCACCTACAGAATTATTTGTTCATGCAATAGATTTCACCTTCATATTAAGTTATCAGCGGGAACAACAGTTTTTTCTACCTTTATAAGCACACGAGTGTAAATATTTTTAATTTTGAATTTCGCTTCACTCATGTTTTCTTCACAACGAATGCTAATATTTGTTCGTCAATGGTTATATTTATAATAACAACCTGTACTAAGCAACCATAACTAGACTCATCTCGCACAAACACACGCATACTTATTTATGTACATATAAATACATTCAAACTTATTTGCAGGTACATTCCCTTATGTATTTATTTGTTTATTTATCTTTGTCGTCGGTTAAAATTTATCTAATCAATGAAGAAATTTATATCTAATCAAAAAAACCGTATGTATGTATGTACCTTCAGCGATGCCAGCTAATAACAACATGCAGGTGTTTGTGTGTGTGTGTGTGTTTTGGCTGTGAACGTCAGCGCGAACACCTTCGTCAGTTTTGCACATGAGCGCGTTACGTCGTCGCCGACGCTGTCATTTGGACTAGTTTAATGCGCCTTGATAGTTGATATAGTGTAAAAAGCCGGAAACTTTCGTGCCTTTTTTGTCGTAGTTGTAGTTTTCATGTTTTCTTTTTAAGTACGTATGAATTGCGCAAATACAGGTGAAAATACACGGGAAAAAAAATTAAGTAGAAAAAAATAAAATTTATTGTTATTGATAAAATGCGTTATTTTCATAAAAAAATAAAATTTTAGAATTTCTGTGCTTGGAAAAAACGCGAAAACGATTTTAAGTTTAAAAAGGACTTACAATTTTCGTAAAAGGGAAAATATTGTTTCTCTAACTAATTTTTTTATTTATGAATTATTTTGCGAAAAATATAAGGAAAAAAATTTAAGTAACAATATTAAAAAATTTCGTAAAAGAAAAGTTTCAGACATTTTTTTTTTACAATTTTAGTTGTTTTTTTTTGTGAAAACTTAAGACTAAAAAGTTTTAGTTAAAAACATTTTATTTTCTTACAAAATTAATAATTTATGAGGTATTCTTGTGAAGAAATAAGAAGCTTATTTTGGTTTAAAAAATTTTGAAATTTTCGTAAAAGCGATTTTATTGGTAAAATGATTAATTTTCTAAAAAAGTTAGTTAAAAGTAATAAAAAATTATTTAAATGAAATTAAAAAAAAAATAAATAAGTAATATAAATAATTAAAAGTTATTCGCACAAATTTTTTTAATTAATTGAAAATAATTAAAAATAATTAAGAGCAAAAAATTTTTAACCAGACTATTTTTTCAGTGTAAAGCGTTCCAGCAGTCTGTGCTAATTTAGCTCTTATCGGCGCATTTACTTTGTAACAAATAATATAATTAAATATATAAAGTAACTTTTTCCAAGAACTTTCTGAGCTACAAACACACCAAAAGCTCTCTTTCAAACACAATTTGGTTAATTCTGCGAATTCTCGACTAAAAGTATATAGCTTATCAAAAAAAGTGCTAACTAAATAAGGTTAGAAGTGCTTGCTTTATCGTACAACAAATATGTATACTTGCCACATTAAAAAAAAATAATTATGGAGTATACGTTTTTCTAGAAAATTTTGCTTCGACTATAAATAAATGGCTTTTTATTCCAAAATTTTTTTATTAAAACAATATTTTTTTTTCAAATAATCTATATTTTTATGTAGTGAATTGTGTGGTCGTAGAAATTTTATTTAGATTTTAAACATTGTTTTGTTTTTAAACATACATATACATATATATAAGCACATGCATATAAATAGCATATATTATATTATAATTGATAAACACAATTCAAACAAAAAATCACGACTTTTTAAGTAGCATATTATTTATACAACAAAAGAGCTTGGCACTATATTTATGTGATTTTTTTGTTGTTGTCTATAAGCTAACTCGCTGTTAATTCGCAAACTTTTTAAAGTTCGCACCTTGTTATATACTGTGTACATAATTATGTTTATATACTTTGATACATAGATAAATATATATGTACATACTCGTTTATATATAAGAGTTATAATTAAGTAAATACGTACAGACATCTGCTGAAATCTATGAACAAGAAAACATTTTGCGTTTTACTCTGCTTATTATTGCTTTCGTTCGCTTAGATTTGACTTTTTGTTGCTTAGTAGATTTTATTTGAGGTGAATTTGTTTATACTTAATAAGACGCAGCGGCGATGAAGTGTGCGATCACGTACACCGCTCGCTCGATCACCCCACCGCGTCACAAACATACAAACGTATAGGCGACCAATGAGAAAATAAAAAAGTACAAAAAGTTACCTCTATAATGATACATATATACATACATATGTATGTATGTAGATATATAAGTATATACATATGTGTGTATTGAGAAATATTAGCAGCTTCGGAGTCAGCGCGCCATTTGACATTGAAGCGCTGACAGCTATTCTACTTAGTCAGTGACTGACTGACTGATTGCTGATCTAACAGCCGCAATCTGCGCACTCGCAAGATCGACTTACATATATGTATATATATACAGCGGTAGACAATAGTCTGTATGTAAGTATGACTGGCTGTGTATTTGAGTCTAACTCACAGCGTTCTCGCGTGTATATTTGTCAAGGCGCTGATTTGTCGGCTTGGCGTTGTGTCAATCGGTGCGATCGTCGCTTTGTTTATGTTAATTATTCGCCAGCAATGATTTCGAATGTAAACACACACAAGCATACAAAAATTCTAAAGGTGTCTGTATGTATTCACACATTCGTATGTGTTATGGTATTTACTTTTTGATTTCTTATTCGCACTTTCAATAAATCAAAATCAAAACAACAACAAGCACTCAAGTACTACGAACATCTCCTAAAATTGATTTATTATTCCGTTTCCCAGGCTGTAGAATACATAACTACAAAAATGTGCGTAAATCAATTAATTTTGATAGCTTATGAATTTATAATTTCATGTCAAATTATTTTATTTGAAAATTGCTTGTGTTAATAACTTCGCATAACAACGCATTACTCAACATAATAGCCTCTACATGAGGTTAAGGTATTTTAGAGCATGTTTTACGAAATTTATTTTGCTTTACATTTTCATACAAGGTTGTTTAGGAGTATGCAACACATTTGAGGCTACACATACACTTCCGCCTAAAAGTTTTCAAAAAGCTAATGTAAAGCCCTTTTTCAAAAATATTGCTTACTTGTTGGTTATATTGTTATTAATACAAACTAAGCTAAGCTTCATATAGTTAGTTCTATTTTAAGCTTAGTGAAAGCTTAGAAGCTTAAAAGCTCTTATTAAATTTTTTTGTGAAAGCTTAGTAACATAAAAGCTCTTATTAAATTTTTGTTACGTTTTTCAATGAAAGCTTAAAATCTCAGGCACAAAAAAGCTTACTTCCTTATAACGTTCAACCAATTTTCTGGCTTAAGTTGGAAAAACACGTGATATAGTGAAAGCTTAAAAGTTTCAAATACACTTATATCAACGCGTAACTTTCATATATTTGCCGCTGGTTAATTCGTTCACAATTTTAAACGCGGTAGCATACGTTAGAGACGTTTTTCCGTGAAAGCTTAAAAGCTCAAAATATTAAAATAAATGAAAATTGCTATATTATTTGAATATACATAGAATACATAGCACAGCTTTTTATGAATAAGCTATTGTAGTGCAAAAACCTAAGAAGTAAAAGTTTAGAAGCTTAAAAGCTTGTAATAATACACTCAAAAATTACAATTACTTTCTCTTTTAATATAAAAATATATGTCATGTATACCGTGCACACTTTAAAAACGCCTTCATCCTAAAAGCGTGCTACGCTAGAGACATCTCTCAACCTAATGCATGCCTTAAGGTTAAGTGGGATGCATAAATGCAGTTAATTATCCATTTCTTAGCAATTGCAACTGCAAAAATGCAAACCAACAACAAAGCGCACAAGTGCAAAACAGCAGTAGCAAATGGCAAAGCAACCACAAATAAGGTCAATCGGCCATATGGCTTGCCATCCAGTCGGATTACTAGTGAAGCAGTCAATCATACATGCAGGCATTTGCATACTAGTGAGTGTATATACATAAGTACATTTGTAGTATATATGTATGTGTGTGCCTTTATTTAATTGAGCAAACTGCGGTTGACCAAATAAAGGCCATATAATTACTTGACAAGTGTGCGCGTACATACATATGTATGGACGTGCATTTATGAGTGCACATATAAAAAATCTTCATAAATAATATAAATAATATTAATTTTCAATTTATTGCAAAGCCAGTAGCATTCTGTTTGCCTAAGGGAGGTCGTTTGAGGCCGCAAGTGACAAGCGCATGCGCGCACACTCACCTCCATTTTAACCCCGGCCAAGCGGCCATTCACTTATGTCGTCTAAATACATATACTTAACATTTACATAGCTGTGTGTACGCATGCATCTACTTACTTATGTACATACATACCGACGTAGGTATGTGGCTTTGTCACAGCACATTTCGTACGTGTTGACTTGTCGACAGCGCAATAATATGGTAATGTATTGCAAAAAACGCTTCGAAAAAATCAAATCGATCACCAAAATGGGCAAACGTACGCAAGTGCCCATATATAAATGAACAATAAGCACACATACACACACGCATGCCAGCTGAAAGTGCTAAGTCACAGCACAGTAAGTGCTTGACAAAATATGTAAATAAGTAAGAACTAATTAGACGATTTGAAAAAGTTAATCTTTGGAAAAATTCTATTTGCTAGAAAATTTCAGAATATAAAAAGTGCTTGCAAATAGACAATTTTAATTTTATAAAATATTAAATTTCAAAATAGTTTTCAAAAAAAATAAAATTTTTTTGTAAATATTAAACATATTTTTATGTAATAATATTCCTTTTGTAAATAAAAAGATTAAGATTTTCTCAAAGTAAAAGTGATTATTTTATTGCATAAAATTTAATACTGTTTTTGTACATACATATGTATGTATTTATATCAAAAATATTTTAAACAACATAAATTCTTTAATGTCAAATATTTATATATTTATATTCACTGGCAGAAAAATTAATTATCTCTGCTATACAAACACATATACATATATATGTATATGTACATACATATACATACATACATACATGTACACGTCTTTATACAAATATAAAGCAAATATTTTTAGAAAAATTTATCTGATTTGAAAGCATTTTTTCATATCTGCAAGCATTTGTAGATAAAATTACGCTTTTGCATATATGTATGTATTGGAAATTTATTACATTTAATTTTATTTAATGTATGTATGTATTTATCTAGCCAAAAATCACAGCGCCATTGCATTTAAAACTATATAAAATCCTTAATTCACCTATGTACACAATCAGAGCTCGCAGTTAATCGATAAAAAAGTGCAACATACACACACATACACATAATAAATAAATATAAATACACAAATCAGTTGAAAGAGCTTATAAATGCCATTAAAGTGTATAAATTGAACGTGATATTTCTTTTGCAAATTTTTGTGCATTTTTAATTTCGCAAATATCTCCTAGAGTACAGAAAAGCACGCCCCAGTATAGATTATCAATTATTCTTTTATATATTTTTTTTTTTAATTTTTATTTTTTTATTAACTTGCTTATTATTTCTTAATTTTATTTAAATTTATTTATTTTTTTTTATAATTACCTCTTATTAATTTTTTAATAATTTATTAAATTATTTTGCGCATTTTCGTGTTTACACTCCGTCTGCCTGCTGATTAGTCATACGCAACGAATCTCGAGCTCTTCGCTATTTCGAGCATTTCAAGCATATCGCTGATTGTTCAACGCACATACGAAAATGCACACATGCATGCATACTTTGTTATAAATATGTATTTCACTTATGCGCCATAATTCAGTTCAATGCAGTTCACAGCAGTGTATTATGGGGCAAATACATTTTCGCCGTCGCCAAACGGCCAATCACTCCGCATTCATGAGATGTACAGCGCACGCATATTGAGCGTTATCGCTGCTTAAGTGCGGGCATGGACCCAACATAACGCCTTACGAGGCAGGCAGGCCAATGGTCTCTGTACACTTGTTGTTGCTGTTGTTGAAAAGCTGTGCTCAGCAATGCAACTTGCCTCACACTGCCCTTATTTGTTGTTGCTTACTGATTTTGCATACGCGTCACTTCGGCAGCCTGCGTGTGTTTGTTGTAATTGTATTGGCATTTGTTGTGTTTGTATTCGCATATAATTACACAGTTAAACGCTCCATTTTCAGCTTTATGGAGCGCACAGCTGCTCTATTTGCGGTTGACTGCTGCCAAAGCGCTTATGAATGCTTGCGCATCTGTATGTGTTTGTCCAATCATAGCTATTGTTGTTGCTGGTTTTCTGCAAATTTTTCTTATTGTTGCCGCTAGTTGCTTCTTTCTTTGCTTTATGGGCTTGCCGCTCACTTACTTACTTATTCCCTTACAGCAAAAATGACTAACTGTTGTTGTTTGTGCTTTCTTCATGTTAAGCGTTAAATAAACTCATATTTGCTTGCATTGCGGCTTACAGTTAGTTTGCCGAAGTCTCTTTTCGCAACACTGTCTTGACTTCAACCTCAACCTCTCCTCCTTCTCTACCTCTACTTCTTCTTCTACTACTTTTTCAAAAGCTTACTGAGTTTTCGCTGTTGTTGTTGCTGTTTTTGTTGTAATCGGTTGTACGCAATGCTTTTGTGCCGTCATTCCACACGCTTTCCGGCCTTATTTATATGTATTTCTTTTGCTATTTCATGGCATCTACATACATACATACATACATATGTATGTATGTGGCTTTTTATGAATGCGTGTGTGTGTGTACATCTAGAAGTATGCCGCCATTGCTTTCATTGTTTTTAATGCCGACTCGAAACAATTGGCAGTTTTATTGTTATTTTTCGTCACCATTTTAGTAGCCGCTTGTTATTGTTGTTGTTGTTGCTGCTTATGCTACAGCGCCGGTGCTCTCATTTGAGTCGTTGCTTTTTGCACACTCACACAAATGCGCATTCTGTTCATAAGCGAGCACAATTTTACATACATACATACAAACAAATACATATGTATGCAAAACGTGTGCAGATACTATGTATGGTTGTATGTCGTGTGCCCATTTCGCGCTCATTGCACAGCGTTTACAAACAGACTTATACATATTTCTCTTTGCTTCATAAAAGTTTTCATTTTTTTCTTTCACATATAATTTTTCTTATTTTTCTCAGTGTTTGGCTTTATGCTGCTACATATTTTTGTTGCAATATACATAAATATGTATTTTTGCACATACTTACAAATGTACCATATAAATATATGTATATGCATATATTCGCCTGCCAGTCTCATTGCTTTTGTTATACTTAATTATTTCTACCTTTGGTTCATACACCAGCCATCAGTGCAAATTTAACATACAAACACAAACTCTAACATACATACATATGTACGTATGTATGTATGTCGGTATTTGCATATGATATGGCGAAATCAGCGCTCAAATTTACTTGTCCGTTTGCGATCGTTTATCGGCTCACCGAACCTCACCACAACCCCATTACTCTCATTCAACACACACCACACAGTTTTCGTTATTGTTGTTGTCGCGTTTATTTATATTTTTGTGTACGTTTACGTTTGCTCGTTATACGTCAAATTAATTCGCCAACCATTTCTATATGTGTGCTTGTGCATTTGTATGTATATTTGCAAATTTATGCCCGCAAGTACTTGCAAGAATATAGTATGTCTTCGGTGTTCTGTGATTTGTTTCGGCTCGTTATCGTCGCCTTTGTCGTGGCGAGATGTGCTAATACATACATATATATTTTACCGTATGTGAGCGCGTTTAATTTTTCGCATTTTTTTATTGTCTTTGCTATTTGGTTAGCCTGCGACATTAAGGCTTTTCGCAGACATTTTTATGAAATAAAATAAGCTTTTGACTGCAATCGTAAATCTTCAATGCGCACATTCACATACATACATACATATACATAAATAAGAGTTTGCGGATTTGTTTGAGTTAAATTTTTGGTAGTGGATTATCTTAAGAGCCTGCTGAAACAATTTATTTTGCATTAATTTGTCTTAATTCCTTTTAAAATATATTGTAGACGGCTGCTCACTTAGTAATAGCAATTTTATAACAAAAACAATTTTTATTGATAATTATTTCTAATAATTTTTTTATTGTATAGCAAAAATTATTGGAATATTTATTTCAAAAAACTTTTCTTCAATAACTGAAGAAAATAATAAACGAAAAATAAAATTCAAACTTTTAAAAAATGTACAAAAAACTATTAGTGCAAAAACTATACAAAAAAATAATTTAAAAAATAATATAACAATAAATCTTAAAAATTCTAAAATAAAATAAATGTATTTCATAAAAAAAAAGGTGCCAAAAATTTATTTAAAAAAAATTTAAAAAAGTAGTTTTTATAACTATTAATATACAAAATAAAAAAAAAATATTTTTTTTCCAATATCGTTACCTTCTTTACCAGATTATACCAGCTAATAGTACTAAAAACTAGGCAGTACTAAATTTCCTCAATGAGAGTTGCATTTAAACATATGTAGGTATGTACATATGTGTGCATGTTGGTATGCAAATTTCACGCTTGACGCAAAGGCAAAGTGGTTTCGAAGTAAACACAGTTATTTTAAACAAAGCTACCAATAAATACTGATGTCAGCCACACACAACGCCATAGAGTACCGTTAAATCGAATGCATACATATGTATGTACATAAGTATATAATATATGTAGATAAATATACGTGCTTAAATTTTGCATATGTATCATTTTTGTTCTTGTTGTTGCCACCCACTCTTCTGCAGCAAACACTGTGCGCTTACTTATGACAGATATTTATGCAGTTATCAGTGGCAGTGCGCTGACTTTTCTGGCTTTCCAAGCATACATACTTATGCATACGCATATACATATATTTACATATGTATGTATTGGTTGTGTGTATGTATTGATGTCTTTATAAAAGTATGAAAATATGGCTACTAATGGCGGTAATACCAGTTGATCATGCTAATAATTACATACACATGTTCGTATACACATTTACAAGGCATATGTATTTTTGTATGTATGTACTTATATGCATACATATGGCACACAACCGCGAACTCAACGCTTTTAGTTTACTTTGCCTTTAATTGATTAATTTTCTTATATGCTGCACTCACACAGAATCACATGCACACACAAACACATATGTATACCACAAATATTTAAATATTTGGAAAATAACGTAATATGGAAATCGAAAGTAAAAATGATTATATTTCACTGGAAAATATAGTTTTAACAGTATTGGTGGCTTTCTGTACAACTTTGCCGTCATATAACTAAGTATTGCAGTTCCAAGCTATTGGCAATCATGAAGACGTTAGCTTTACACAACTGTAATCAATAGAATGCAACAACAATGACAACAGCAATGTCAGCAACGGCAAGCTGTCGGTGTCCTTATGACCTTTGCGACAGCATACGACACAAGCGCCCACAACAAGGCATACCTAAGTATACACAGACACATACATAAGTTGTTGCTGCTGCCACACTTCTATGTGGCGCTGAGCCATTTTTAAATGCCACTTGCCACCTCCTCCCGCTGCCATAATCACACAGTACATATGTTTGTGTATATATTTATGTATATACATACATATATATGTATGTATGTACGAGTATACAGTTTACACAAAAGACACAAATTATGTCAAGGTGGTCTCGCGCCAGCAAACTTTGCCACTGACTGACTGCCTGCCTGACTTTACCGCCCTCCCTCCGCCTGTCTCTCTTTCGCCAGTTAATGGACCCCGCTCACCAAACTAACTGACTATTTAACGGTTCACGTAAAGTGCGCGCTGGCGCCTTGGCTGCCTTGTTGCGCGCCACAAGCAAAATTGAATAAAAATGGAAATTCAAAGTCCGTCAAGCAAGGAGCTTTCTGCTGGCAAACGCCCACCGCCTTAAATAGCCGCGCCGCCGTTGACCTTCTCACCAACACATGCATGCTATGTTTGTGTTTGCTGGTGTTTGTATACTATATACTATGTGCGTATTTGGCATTTATTGTAGCAACGCAATCGACTGCCGTGAAGCTAGTTTAAAGAACGGCGAGCGAAATGCTTGTGGGTGGCAAAACAGCAAATCGAAAAAATAATAATTAAATTTTATGCTGGTGGCACAAAAAGGACTCGCTAAGTGTGTTGCATGCGTAGGTTTGATGGAATGCGTGGCACAAACAAATATAGTATGTTCATGGAAAAATTTATGTCAGATATACATATGTATGTATGTATGTATGTACTATTGTAATATTATTAGTTAAAATGTTTTATTTATACAACTTTGCCTGTACTATAAGTTCGAGAAAAGTTGCTTTGCTGTTGCATTTACTTACAATACGAACTGGTCCATTATGGAGTACCCCGGAACTAGTTGCATTTTCAAATTTAATGTGCGATTTTTAGTTTAATTAATAAATTAAAACACTAAGCACACAAAATCGTAACTAGTTAATTTTTCACTAGTTTGTAACTAGTTACTATTTTAACATTTAAACATTCCAATGCTTGAAATTATCATTTCTTCAAATTTCAAAAAAAAAGTAGCCGTCCAGTATTTTACCGTTAATTTGCGAAAGTTTTAAAGTTATTCATTATACTAACTAAAAATTATGCATTTATGTAGCTATGATTTAAAATTAACACAAAACTACAAATCATCTTCTTTTGCATTACACTTTGCTTTGAAATTATATTAAATTCCAAAAAATAAATATTTCTCACCACAAAGCTTACCAACGCATAATTTTGGGTTCACACAACAAGCAAAAAGCTAAGTTTCGCAGAAAAAACACCTTTTCCTGTAAACCAGACACATCTCTGCAGCTGCCATTTTTTGTTTTCCGTGAAGCAACCGCTTTGTGTGCTGGCGCTGATCCACATGTTTGCATGCTTAAGCCATAAAAGGAGCATGGACTTCCTGTGTGTGCACCTTTGCGCAGTCACTTGTATGCTTAAATATTTATGTATATATTTGTCATAAATAAATAAGTATACATGCATGTAAACGACAGCAGCGAGAATGCCAAAACACAGAAAATATTTCGCTTAGCCGCGAAGCAGATGCACAAGCAGCTCACCAACAGCCATATAGGCCGAATTTATTGCAATATCTAAAATATGTGGATGTACTAAACTGTTGTTGTATGTTTATATACATGTGTGTGTTTAAGTCGCTGTTGTCTCCTTCGCTGCCGCTGCCTCACTTGTTTGCTTTGTCAACAGCCACACGCGCCATTTATGTAGCCACACACAAGTGTCTACATGAGCGCAAGTACGCCTTTATACACCTGTATGTACATACGGACATACAGCTATTTACAAGTACAGCTTACACTCGGGTCTTTTTTTAGTTACTTCATATTTCTGCGCTTTGTTTTTGCTTCTCAATTTGGATACCTGCACCTACTTTCGGCTGTCTTTCGGTTGTCTTTCTGCTGGCTTATTCGTATTCATCCACCTTTGCCTTCTTGCTTCGACAATTTCATGCGATAACTCATCCTTGAGATAAATACCGTATACAGGCCAACAGAAAGGCGACATCAAGAAATTTTATAGCGAAACAAAAACAACAAAAATATATCCTAAACTTATACTCAGATGTCTGCTAATGAATTTTTCATACAAATATGTGTAGTATATCTACTTACATGCTAGTATATAGCATATATACATACATATATAGAAATATGTGTAACTATGTATGCAACATGCAGGAAACCCAGCGAAGGACAGGTGCTGTAGTACAGCCTGCTGGCCGCACGTGTGTGAACGCACCTTTATTTTTGTAGCCACAATTTTTTTATTTTTTTAGGCAGCTACACCTTTATGTATGTGCATAATATGCGTAAAAGCCTCATAAATAAAAAATATTTAATAGCAAGCTTGCTTCAGTTTCAAAATTCTAGACTAAAAAACAAAATTTTAATGAGTTCCAAGATGCATATATTCAAAATACGTCTTTTCAGCCTACAGGAAAATACCCTGTAGGAAACTTCATCCACTGATCTCTTTATCAACTGCTTAGGGTCTTATTTTAAGCATATGAAATGTCTATACTACTATTTTATATAAAAGTAATTTAATATGAAAAAAATTTATAAAATATTTATTATAAAATTTAAAAATATGAATTCTAAATTCAAAATAAACTTTAAAACTCACATGTGAATATTAAATCGAACTATTGTAAAGTTTTTGCGGGAATCAATCCATAAGCAATTGATTTCCTGCTGGGTGGCTACAATTTGGCAGCTATTTAGCAACTCAAATACTTGCTTCCTGTCAATGTCGCATGTCAATGCTAAGTTTTACGTCGTTAACGAATTTGCATAGGCTAAAAATAGAAAGTTTTTTATTCTCTTTACGCGGCTCGGCGGAAATGCGAAGACCTAGAAGTGCACAGCACGAGCAGCTTCGTCATCAACGTCGGTAGTGACAATGAAAACGTAACTCTTATATTGTTTTTAGTGATTTACGTTTTAAAGTTATGCCAAGCCGCATCTAAAAATATTCAAATTACATACATAGGTATTTAAAGTCACTCTCAAATATCGCAAATTTCTAACCTACAACTTCCTCTCCCTTCTTGTTTTGCAGAAAAAATGATGAAATGAACGCCGGCAACGGCTCCTCGAGGGCGCCAGCCTCCGGGAGCCAGATATCACCACAACTACCCGACGTACAAACGCAGCAGCAGCAGCAGCAACAACAACAACAACAACAGCAGCATCAACAGCAAGCGCAACAACAGCAGCTGCAGCATCAGCAACAACAATCTGTACAACAAAATAATAACACATACGGCAACTATCCACCCATATACAACTCGGCGGGCGCACAGAATGGCATCACACCACCAATCGGTCAGTACTCCATGGGTGAGCCCGATACATTGCGCACACTAAAGAATACATTTGGCCCGAATTCGGAATTTACGACAAGCGGCTACGGCAACTATAGTAATATGGTAACGGCTAATGGTGGTGGTCTGCAGCAGCAACAACAGATGGATAATATGAGCGGCATGGCCGGTGGATATGGGCAGGTAAGCAAGGAAGGCGTGGTCAGCCTGTGTGTGTGTGTAGAGAGTAAAAATATGCCAAGCTAAACGACAAGCGAAGGCTATGCTGATAGATTAGTTGACTTTGTTGAAAAGGCGTTGCGTGATTTTAGGCGCACGTGCACGTTAGAAAATAGGTTCTTCAATTCAGGGCAGCTCTATTTATCATTGTGTATAAAATTGTTTTGTATACAAATAGTTATCGTGAAAAATAGTTTAGTAAATATGAGCCTAAAAGTATGCCACCTTTTCGTTTTGTCACATTTCAATATGAAATGCTTGCTTTTAGGCGTTAAAGCTTGTCACAAGCAGGTTATACTATAAATGCAGTTACCGGACGAGGTAGAGCAACATGAAAATTTTAGATTTAATGATTTTACCAAGAAATTTACAAGCATATTTTTAATACTTGTCACCCAGTCAGAAAACATATAAATGAGAAATTACATTTTTAATGCATTTTCACTACTTTATCTCTCACACACAACTCTTTTCTCGCTTCCTCTTACAGATGAGTGCCAATCAAATGCATGGTGGCAATGTGCAAAATCTCTACATGAATGGCAACATCGGTGCAACCGGCAGCGGCAGTCCAAGTGCGACCAATATGAATAGCGCCGGCGGCATTGGCGGTGGCGCTGGTGCCTCCCAAGTGGCTGGCAATCCAAATGTTAACATGAATGCCGGCTCCAACATGCAAATGGGTCACATGAATGCATACAATGGCGGTGGTGGCGGCCCCAATGGCAATCCCAATATAGCGCCATCTAGGCATCAAGTAAGTGAAGTTTTTGCAAAAAAAGTATTGCTTTGACCCTTCCGAGTTTCACGGCCAAATGATTGTGTAGTTTAGCGCCATATTGAAGGCGCATAGGCGCCGGATGTGAGAGTAATAGCCAACCAACTAAGCTGCCAGCGCAGCATGTGGCCCGTAGTGGATGAGTTTAAGGCAGCCGTTTTGCTGTTGTTGTTTTCATTTTAATCTAAGTGGCGCTCTGCTAGACATTTTTATTATCCTTGAATGCGCATCAAAGCATGTGGCCTGCAGTATAATATTATATTAAGGTCACTTTACAATGTGGCCGCCTGAAAATCAATCACTTACTGTAAGCGCCTAAAAGTTGGCTTTTACATGTGGCAAATTCAATCAAAATTAGCGGAAGTGGCGCAATTTTTAATGTAATTTGATCAGTTATGATGCCTTTAAAGGTGAGCAATGATGCGTCAGTGCTAATGTGTGTCAATTCTCTGGTCAAGCGCTTTGCTAGCTTTAAAAAAAATAAAAAAAAATTGAATTTATGTGCAAAATTGTTGTGCATTTAATCATAGTAGATTTATTTGCTGTTTGCAACAACTCATCGCTGGAAGCTTCAACATCTCGGCGCACAATTAAAACGATCAATGACACAATTAATGAAAATAACACGAATATCAAACAGCAAAGCCGCAAGGCATCGCCAGCCAATGCTGTCATAATCCAACAACAATTTAACAAAAAAAAAAGAATAAAAACAAAAATATATTAAAATAGAAATCGAATTGTTCGAATCATTAACTGCTATAATAGATTGTGGCGGCAAATGCGTGATTACGGCCGCCATATGCACACATCACTAGCTAAAAGCGCTTGCATAACCCTTACATAACAGCGATTCCAAATCGATCAGACAATAACACAAGTGTGCGCGTACATTCGTGCTGTAAGTGCATGCACAGCGCGGCGTTGAGCCGAGCATTTCGTTTCCATGCAAATCGCTTCTGAGCACCACAATGCTTAAGGCGCCACAGGCTACGCTTTGGAGATTTGTTGATTTCTTGTTTTGTCTACAATTTGTAGTAAAATTAGTCGAATAATTGCTGTCATTATATTTGTTATATTTAACATTAATATTGTTGACACTCATTTCGACAACCGAAGTGACTGCATGTGCCACAGGCAATCAAACAGCATAATATTCTATATTTGCATGCATTTATGCGTGTGTGTGTGTGTGTGACATGCATTTAATACTGAATGCATTAAGATTTATTTTAAAAATATTGCGCAAACATACATGTTTACTGTCATTATTGCTTCTCACTCGTAAAGTAACGAAGCACACGCGGCAGATTTTCAATTGTTTCGCATTAATAACACGTGAATGCAAAAGTTGAAAAATCATGCTTGTAAAGTAATTTCAATAATAGCTGTAAATACAATCATGCCGTGTGTGTGTGCTGTGCCATAAAATATATATAAATATTTTGAGACTTGTGTAATGAGTGTAAAGATTAGTTGCTACATTTGGTCTTAAAAGGATTTGAGGGCACTAGAGAAGACTGAAGTGCGCGCAGTGAGTGTGGGCTGTGAGTTGAAGTAATATAGATAAAAATTTTATTGATAACATTTTTTTCTACTTTCTATTTTATTTTGTATGTATGTATTCATTTAACTATCATTATTTAAGTTATTTCTATCTTATTTATTTATTTTTAATTACACAGAGCGTAAATATTTTTTATGCCCTTTAGTAAAATTTATATTTTTTTATTTATTGTTTTAACATAATTTTTATTTTTAATAACTTTTTATTAATATTTTGTTTATAAATATATATTTTTTTAATTTTTTATTACATTCAGAAAAAGTTTTTGTGTTTCAAATATATAGTTTATTTATTTTTTACATAGTATTTGAAATTTTTTTTTTAAATTTTAAGTTAAATTAATGTTTTTATATAGTTTCCCATATATCATGTTTAATTATTATTATTTATTTTGCTTAGAAATAATTTTTTTTTCAATTTTTTTTACATAAAAAGCTTTTTAGTGCTTTCTACAATAATTAATTTATTTTACTTAGTTCCCCACAATTTTTTATTTTTAATTATATTATTTTTTTAATTATATTATAGTTAATTTAATTTTTTTTCTTTCTTCTAATTGGCTTTTCATGTATAATTTTTTGAGTTAATTAATTTTTGTATATTTTAATTTTTTCCTTTTTTTATATTAGTTTATTACAACATATTACTTTTTTTATGTACACATTAAAATATTGTATTTATTTCAACATTTTTTTATGTTCAATATTTTATTTTTTTTAATATCTGTTTTTTTATAATTATTATTTTTAAATAAAAAAAAATAATAGTTTTTTATACAACAAAATAATTGTAAAAATTCAGTTTTATTTATAATTTTTTTTATTACAATTATTCTAATTTTTCTTATTAAATTACTATTTTATGTTAAATATTTTTTTTATATAAATTAATGTATATTTTTTAGTTTTTTGTATACTTGTATGTATTTGTATATCTTAATTTTTACTTATATTTGATCTCTTTTTAATACATACATTTAATTTTATTATATATTTAACATTTTATTTTTCATTATTGTTTTTTGTAAATATCATTTTTATAGTTTTTTATGTGACATTAAATTTTTTGATTTCAAATATATAATATTTTATATAAATATATTTTTTTATATAATTTATATGTATGTCTTATATTTTAACACTTCCTCAAAATTTTATTTTATATTTTTTAACTGTGATTTTTTTCTAAATTACTTTATCTGCATTGCTTTTAATAGTTTACAATATTTTTATTTTTTTTTACGTAATTTAATTTTTATTATAATTATATTTTTATATAATTATAATTTTTGGAACTAAAATTATATGCTTTTATTAAATTAAGTTTTACTTATTTATTTTAGTTTCCTTAATTTCTTCTACATTTTAAAAATCTTCTAATTTTCACCACTCTCGCCCACTGTGCTCATCACCTCAACGCCTTGTAGTGCAAATAAACATGTGTACGCACGCACGTATTGGCAGGCAACTGCACTTCTCACCTTCCTATGCCAATATTTACATAGACTACTACTGTCATATTGTCGCATTGTAAAAACGTCCGATGAGTGCGAAGTGCATTTGTCGTAAGTTGAACTTCAGACGTCTCAACATTCCTGCATGCATTTCAACTTGCAAGCACACACACATGCACGCTGGATATGCAAATGACTTGTGTGTGAGCAGCAAAAAGCGCATATTGACTACAACTGCTCATGTAGATTTTTTTGCACCCATAATTGTTTGTGTTTTTGTAATTTTTAAATTTTATTACTAACTGCGTTGTATTGACTGACTGCATTTGAAGCAATGATTACCACCAAATCGCATGTCACAACGGCAATTGCTGTGCAGTGGCAACTTTTCTCAGGCAAACCGATTTGGATATTTCCCCCCCTCCTTTCTGCATATTATTCCCGTTTCGATGATTTTTTGTGCTTTCATTTTTGTTTTTATTTGGTTTTTCTATTCACTTATAATTTCAATAACAGATTTAATTGTTTTAAACGTCATATGCCGGACTGCGGCTGGTGAATGCAGTGACACGCAAGCGCTGGCTGGCCGCTCGCAGCAAGCGAAGATAATTAAATAAAAAGCATTAAATTCATTGCTGGAACAACAACAACAACAGCTTACATGCTTAGAAATATTCATACGAATATGTATATGTGTGTGTGTATATGCACATAATTCAACTTAGAGAAAGCAAAACGACAACGAACGCGTTGCTGGCAGCAAAAACAAAAAATACAACAATAAAAAAGTACAAACAAACTTTATAGCAAATAATCGCAATTAATAAAAGGGAAAATAAATCGCAAATGCTTTTGTTACAATGAAATAAGAGAAAATCGCAAAAAACGTGTGCGCATGCGCAGTTGCTGCGCCTTTGAAGAGCTACTGATGAGCAGCGCGATTTGCGGTGACACATTCGCCGGACAGTGAAGGTTATGTGGGCACTCACTGCAGCTGTCACGCGTTCATATCTATGTACCTTTGAGCCATGTAACGCAAGTACATATGTATCTATGAACCTAGGCAGATATGTAGGTACTTAGCAACGGCTGCTTTATAAATAGATAGTTACATCAGTTACAAAAGTATGCAACAGAAAAACAGTCCTATAATTTGCGCCTTGCTGCTGTGTCTAAGTTAGGCGCTTTCGAAAGCTTGAAATGGCCTCTATGAGGTCAAATTTATGCATTTAATCAATTGGAACAATGTTTTCACTTATCGATGCTGAAATACTTATGCAGAAATCTGCTGATTCAGCTGCTTCAGCAAATTCAGACCCTTGAGGTATTATCTAACCCTATAATAAGGTAGTTCTTCATTACTACTTGAACATTCGTTAAGCATAAACTCATTCTACATAAGTTATTTCAATTTCGAAGTTTTTCTAAGAATATTCACACACAAATATTTCAAGCATAGCATACAATTTGAGGTCGTCATATTTGTGAGTCAAAATTTGAAAGAACGTGCCAAATTTTCTACAATCTGAAATTTATAAGTGCATATTTGTGTTAAACTTTTTTGGAACCCGCAAACGCTTTTCGAGTCAACTTTTATAATGGCCAATGAGGCCGCTAAAATACCAACCGAGGCGCCTGTAAGCCCTCCGGAGGTTTCAGAACCGTTAGATGCTGTGCATGCTGGTCATAATCTGACGGAGATTCTAAGTGAGCCCGTTCCCTTTACTGAAGAATGTGATGGTACACATTGTAGTCACATGCGGCCCTGGTCCTCCGAACTTAACATTCCACTAAATCAGGCCGTTGCTAATGCTCAACCGCAGTACAAACAAATAAACAGTGAACATAGCTTCCGTGTAGGCATCCTTGAAACTAAGCCGCCTGACTTTAGTTCTATAAGATTTCACTGCACTTCATTTAAGTGATTTAAACTAAAATTTAAACTCTTCATTACAGATGAACCCAATGAATCAGATGCAGAACATGAGTATGGGTGGCGGTCCACAGATGACGCCACAGCAGCAGCAGCAGGCCATGAGCGGCCTTGGTCCTATGGCCAAAATGCAAGGCATGGCGAACGGTGGTTATGCGCGACGCAGCACACCATATCCCAGCGCACAAATGCATGCGGCGCAGAAGCGAGCCAGCTACACATCCATGGGTAATCCGTCGATGCAAAATGTTCCTCCGCAAATGAGCATGCAACACTATGGCCAACAGATGCATCCGCAAGCGGGTAGCGGCGTGCCAGTACCTATGCAAGCGGGCGCCTATGCCCGTGGCGGTCCAATGGGTGGCTATGCTCGAGCTAATGCAATGGGTCCAGTCGGTATGGGCCCCGGTGGCATGGGTCCGGGTGGGATGGGTCCAGGTGGTATGGGTCCTGGTGGCATGGGTCCAGGTGGCATGGGTCCCGGTGGCATGGGTCCTGGTGGAATGTGCCCAAGTGTTATGGGTCCAGGCGGTATGGGTCCTGGCGGTGTGAGCGCAATGCAACGTGGCATGCCACAAGGCCCAGGCGGTTATAGTGCCGCTATGGCGCATCAACAGAATCAATACTATCCAGGCGTAAATGGTGCTGGTGGTCCTGGCATGGGTCCGGCTGGTCCGGGCGCCCTAACGAATACCGGTTCCATGTACCAGAATCAAGGGTGAGTACAAATTATTATAATGTGTTATTATTCAATTTCCCTCAATCCTCTGATCCACAACCTTCGTCCCTTCTATATAGTCCAACGTTTAGTTATATGCCAAACTACCAATTCTCCCGCTATCCAGCCATAGCCTTGCAAGTTTATAAAGATTTATTGAATTCTTATTTCCCTGTGTAGTTTCCAGCAAAATTACCAACACAGCCCAGTTCCTGGTAATCCGACGCCGCCATTAACACCTGCCTGCAGCGTTCCATACATCAGTCCGAATCCAGACATCAAACCAATTATGGACAACTGTAAGTCGACAAAAGAAACACAAAGCACGTAGAGAATATTTCTCTAACGCATTTCTATTTCTCTTCACTTTTTTAAATCCTCCTCAAACACACACACACGCTCACTCATACCATCGCACAATCTACAATAATGTTGGATTTGTAGGCGAAGAGATGCGACTGACATTCCCCGTCCGTGATGGCATCATACTTCCACCGTTCCGCTTGCTGCACAATCTCTCCGTCAGCAATCACGTATTTCACTTGAAGCAGAATGTCTACAATACGCTCATGTGTCGGTAAGTCAATCTCCTCTGAACACATAAGCCCGCTTCAGAGCCTAATCGTCTATTTACTTCTTTGTTTTCAGCTCCGATCTTGAGCTGCAGTTGAAATGCTTCCACCAAGATGACCGACAGATGAACACAAATTGGCCGCACACGGTAACAGTATCTGCCAATGCTACGCCCCTCACCATTGAACGCTCCGAGAAGACGGGTCAAGCATTGCGGCCGCTATATCTCAAGGCGGTATGTCAACCCGGACGCAATACTCTGCAATTAACCGCTAGTTCCTGCTGTTGTGTAAGTATTCTACTTCTCCCTTCCAGTTTTTATATATGTTTGATTATATGTCTAATCGCTAATCTTCTTCGTTCACAGTCCCACTTGTTCGTGCTGCAGCTAGTCCATCGACCCTCTGTGCGGCATGTACTCCAAAGTCTGCACAAACGCAACTGCTTACCCGTAGATCATTGTGTGGCCAAAATCAAACGCAACTTCATGGTCTGCTCAACGACCAACGGCCCACTAGAACCCGGCGCTGGCAACATGGAAGCGACCAAATGCACCAAGATCTCATTGAAATGTCCGATCATGAAGTCTCGAATACGCATGCCTGCGCGAGGACACGAGTGCAAGCATATCCAGTGTTTCGATCTGGAGGCATATCTGCTTATGAATTGCGAACGTGGCGCCTGGCGGTGTCCAGAATGCAAGTGAGTATCTCATCATCTCCATCAAATACTTTTACAATTTATATTAGTTCGTTCGCTAAAACTTCATCTCCATTACAGTAAACCTGCGCTAACCGAAAGCTTAGAGATCGATCAGTATGTCTGGGCCATTTTGGATAAACTGAATGGCACGGATGTGGACGAGGTCATTGTCGATTCGAGTGGTAATTGGCGTGCGGCGCAAGGTATTCATCAAGGCTCTCCACTCACTGCGATGTCGGCGCAAATGCCCAGCCCAATGGCAGGACAGATGGTTGGTCAAGTGCCCGGCGGACAAATGCCAGGACAAATGGGCGGCCAGGCACCTAACCAAATGGGTGGACAGATGCCAGGGCAAATGGGCGCACAGATGCCCGGTCAAATGCCAAGTCAGATGCCAGGACAAATGGGTCAGATGGTGGGAAGCCAAATGCCCGGTCAAATGCCTAATCAAATGCCCGGACAAATGGGTGCTCAGATGGTAGGCCAGATGGCCGGTCAGCTGAGTGGCCCCAATGTACCCACCATTAAACAGGAAAACACATTTGACGATCAATCAAAAGTTATGTCACCATGGGACAACTCGCAGGCGATGAGTCCTTACATGCAACACGACATGAATGCGGGCACGCCCAATGTACCCGGCGCTGGTCAAATGTACGTTTCTTTGTTAAACGACTGAGTGTAACGGAGAAATCCTAACTTACAACCACTTTTAATCTTGCAGACGCAGTCCTTTTGATATGTATGGCGGTGGTGACGTTGGCGTCGCCGATCAGCATGCAGGTGACACAGCCAATTCTCTGGACCAGCTTAACGCCATGGAGAAAAGCTTAACAGATCAAGTGAGTATTGTATTGCATAACTATCAATGGAAGACAACAAATCAGTGTACAATAATTCATAACTCGATAACTAAACACTGCTTTCCTCTTACACAGATGCCTCACACGCCGCACACACCAATGCACCCGATGACGCCCGGCGGTCCACCAAGTGTCAGCTCGGCGCATAACGAGCCATCGACACCCAATGCGAATATTTCAAACTCCTCACCACAAACACCTGGCACACCCGGCCAACCCGGCGGCCCTGCATCCAATCGTGCGAATGAATCACACCAACAGCAACAACATTCACAACAGTCAGTCCAGCAATCGCAGCAAGAGCAAATAATAAATTCGCTAATCAACTCACAGCCGAACGGCTTGTCGAATCTCAACGAAACGGATTTGAATGCGGAATTGAATATGGACAACAATGACGGTTCCGGAGACTTGAATGTAAGTGGAATTACTTTCTATAAATAAAGTGCTATTAATGTTTAGATTTGGTAGTTGAGAATAAGTGAGCCTTGGTTCTTCTCACAATTTCGTGATATTTTACTGTGTAAAGGTTTTAAAAGATCTTCAACTATTTGTGTCACATAAAAAAATTTCAACTTGAACAACTTCCAGGAATTAATTAGATATTGAATAGCGTGAGAGTGTGAGAGCATCTGAGAGAGAGATCTGAGTTTAAACTGGCCTTTTTCTTTAAGAAAAGTCAAACCTTGTAAATATAGGCAAACATGACGGCATTAAAGCTGTATATATATAATAGCGATTCAGATATGTTTTACAAATTTTAGCTTAGGAATCTCAAAAATTACTTTCAGAAAGCTTACTTGTCTGTCAGATATATTGAAAAATATGACATTAAAAACAAAATAACTGAAAATCGTCATCTTTCAATACTTTCAGTTGCTGCCGGATGTTGATCCCATGGAAATTCTGTCGTACTTGGATCCACAACCCGATCTGAATACGCCACCATCGAGCGGTTCGAGCAACAACAACAACAATGACGACATACTTTCGACGTTATTCGATTGAGACCATCTACTGAAGGAGCTGTTGTAAACGAAATGTCAAACCGCAACAATCAACTAACAACAACAAAGCGAACTCTCTCGTAAAAGCGTTGAGGTGTGAGAACTTTAGCAACACAAACCACCAATGTGACACGTGTACATACATAAATACATAAGATGCAACAGGGTATCAAAAGAACGGCATAAGTCAATAAATCGGGCGGCAACTCGTCGTAACATTTCCACTTACGAAGAATAACAAAAACATACCTCGGCATACAGTTATACATATTGTACGAGAGTAATAAACAATATTTGGTGTTTCTTCGAAAACAGAGTATAATAAAATGAAAAAATTCAAAGTTTAAAAGTTTAGAGAGAAAAATGCAAAATTTTTTATGAAATTGCCATATTTATTTTTTTGTTTATAAACTTTCAACGAAAATCAAATTTTACCAAAATTAAGTAGAAATGAACTTGCAGTAGTTGCGCTTAGAGCAGTGTTTTATGAAACAACAAACACACCAACAAGCATATAGACGAAAATTACTAAAATGAAATTAAAAATATAGCAATTTCTTTGAAAGCTAACTTTCGAGCTGTATATACTTAGTATTATTAATGTTTTAACACACTTAAATGCAGCAAAAAAGCAATTGCAAAAATGAATATTCACGAACTTTGCGGTGACAAGTCTATAGAACCCTTTAGCGCGCTTTTTTGGTAGGCAACCTTGTACAGTGACTGCACCTTTTCGCCAAAATTTCCCTTAAAAACAATGTTTGCATGAAGTTTGAATTATGAAAGCTCCAATAGTGAAAGCTCCAGGAGTGAAAGCTTTCGATGCATGAATGCTCCAACAGTGAAAGCTTTCGATGCATGAAAGCTTAAAGCTCACTTTGCCTGCTTAAAAAAGAAACAATGCTTTGGTGTGAAAAATGTAAAAAGAAATAATTAAAGTTACAACAAATACACGCATAAATTAATGCTAAAATAATTCAAAAACAATGAAATGTGATTTTAAACCGTAAAAAAAACTACTTCGTTATAAATTTTAAATGTACAAAGTTTCATGCTTTACAAATGACGGATTTACTAAAAAAAAGTTGACAGCGCCTGACAAAAAAATAGTTACTTTGAGCAGGAAAATGTTATTTTACACAAAAGCAACTGTTTTTTTTGCCTGCATTAAGTTTAAATATTTTTTTTTATACACATGTAATTGTTGAACAGTATATACAAATTTGAGTTTTTTATACGCGTGTTTCCAACAAAAATTGCGCTTTTAAATTATTTTTTTACACAAAATCTTTACGTCTTTGACATTCATATAAAATTGCGAACGGAAAATAGTGATGTTTCATGTAAGAAATATGTAAGAATGTGTTAGGGCAAACATTTTTCAATGTTTCCATTGTACAAAGTATTAAAATAAAATAAAATTTAAATAAAGAAATAAATAAAAAGTAACTATTATAAAAAAATATTAATTTACGTGTATATTATAAAAAAAAAAAATAAATTTAAATATAAAATAAATAAAAAATGTGCAGACACTATGCAAGCAGCATAATTACACACATACTTATGTATATACACATTTGTAGGTGTGTGTTTATATATTTAAATAAGCTTAATAACTTTACATTTAACAATTTGCTGTGTGTTAGTGTGAGCGCGTGCGAAAATTGAGAAGCGTGTGTGTCGTAGCGTAGGTGACAAAGTATAAAAGAAACAAAAACAAAAGCAAAAAAGAAAAATTAAAATTCAATTGTTGCATAATTTTAATAAACATTTTTTTAATTAATTGTAGCATTAAAAATTATATACACACATACATGCTTATATAAAAGATAACGCATACATATGTAAATAGTTACTTAAAACGGTAAATAAGTAGTAAGGAGCACATCACTAATTTGTATGTATGTGTGTATCTATGTAAATACTGATATATGCTTCTATATACATCTACACATATACAAACATACATACATATATGATTGCTGAAATTAAAACTCTAAGTGTGCGTATATACATACATAAACAATATGTGCATAAATATATATGTATGCATTTTAGTTTTACTTAAAATCCTAACAATCAAGCAGAATTAAAAACTATCATCTAAGCAAACGGAAAAAATCATAAAATAAAATAAAAAATTTTAAAAATCATAAAATCCCTACAACAACAAAAAGTATGCAAAAGAATATTGAATTTAATTTGTGCTAGACATTAAGCAGCAGAAAATCTTATTCTAATTGATAAGTTACACAAATGTATGTGTGTAAAAAATATAAGCAGTAAGAAATATATATACATACATACATATACATATATGTATATATATATTTAACCTTAAAATCGTAGTGACAAAGTAAAACTATCTAATAAAACTTAAATAATATGCTTAAAGTATTTAAATACATATTATGTGCATGTAGCTATACATACATACATACAGCGGTATTTGATGAAAACATAAATATTGTAAATACATACATAAATAATTTTGCGTGAAAAAATGATGGCATATAAATATATTTAAAAAAAAAAGTGAATTGAAATTGATACAAAGTACACAAAAATAAAAAAGTATTAAAAACAACAACAAATTGTGATTTTTCTTTTCATTTGCACTTATGTTTTAACAACAAATCGGAACAGAAACACTTGACAGGCGGATTTTATACGAGTTATTGCGCGCACTTTTGAAATATTCTTAAATTTTGCTTACAAGCCAAGCAAAACAAATAAAAACAAATTATTTTAGATGAAACAACAATAAAAATGTCCGAAGCAGAACAGCAAAAACACTAAAAGGCCGCGTTGTGGTTGTTGTATGTTGGTCTGGCATAATTCGTATGCTTATAACAACAACACTGATTATTTTTTAGTAGTCCCGCTGTATAATTTTCAGAAAATTTCGAATTTTACTGTATAACTATAAAATTATTAAATTTGCCTGCAAATTTCATTTTTATTCAATATTTAATTTTTCATTTATATTTTTAATTGAAAATCTGACAAATTTCTTCTTTATATGCGAAAACTTACATAATTAATAAAAAAAAGTTTTGGTAAAAGCGAAATATGTATTTTGATATTTTTAAAAACGAATACGTGAACTTTTTAATGAATGAAAAACCGAATTTAGTAAACAAAAAATATTAAAATACCCTTTATTAGTTATTTTTTTAATTATTACTAATTTTCCGATTCTTTAGCGGGCGGCAAATGGTAAAAATAATAATATTTTTGTCATCCAGTTGTTTAAGAAAAAAAATATTTCTTGTAAATAATTTGGTTTTACTTGAACATTCACAAAAACGAAAGATTTCACAGCAAAATAACAAAAAAAAATATGGTAAAATAAATTTAATTAAAAAATAATAATAATGAGAAAGCATACATAATTACTCTTCTCTAGTTAAATGAATCTTAACTTTTCCCTCAAAATGAAAAAAAAAAACTAGTGATTGTGAGCGGAGCATAAAAATAATAATAAATTAAATATATAAAATTATATAATGTTTGAATATATTTAAAATATAAAATCAATAAAAAAAAACTCAACAGAATTACAAAAATACATAAAAAAAGAATCTATTAAAAGTTCACATACAAATTATTAAAAACAGATAAAAAAAATGATAAAAATGCATAAGAAATAATTTCAACAAAAAATTATAATTTCATGAACGTTTAAGAAATCTTAAACACATAATAACACAAAGATATTTAATGAAAATTTAGTAGTGGTTTCAATGTAAAACAAAACTGAAAAACTCAAAAAATGTAATAAGCATAGCAAAAAAATAAGACAAAAATAAAATGAAATTAAATAAAATAAAAAAGTTAAGAAAAAAATTAATTAAAAAATAAAATAATGCTAAATAAATCAAGTAATTTTAGTAACATATAGTTATGCTAAAATCTGCTTGCCACAATCTTAGCACAAGGTTTATTATTTGCTCGGTGAAAAGGATCCATTATATATATGTATGTTTGTTTATAGAAGCAAATTACAATAAAAATGAAAAAGAGAAAAAAAATACAATTCAAAATATTTAAATAAGAATTAAGTAACAAAAATGCGCAAAATGTGATTTTTATTATAAATAAAAATGCACAGAGATTTCGAGCAATATGCCGATTTACAAAATTTATGTTAAAAAATAACAAGAAAGTAATGAGAAAAACAAAACAAAAAATAAACGAATAAGTATTTAAAACATATTTGTGTACATATTAAAAAAACTAAAAATATTTAAATAAATTAAATTTAGCGTAAGCGAGCATATGGTCAGTGGCAGCGTGTTGATTATTGCGCAGAATGCGAGTCGATATATTAAGAATGACATGAGATGAAAATAAAAGAATTACGGAAAAAAGTTATGAACGTATTTTTCTTTTCTCCAAATTTTATTGGCATTACAGCGTAAGGTAGGTAGAAAGTGGTTGCTTATAAATGCACTTAAGCCGAAATCGAACGTGGTAAGCATTTAACGGCATTTATATAAATAAACCTATAGAATATACACACACTCTTATGCACATCCGATGAGTAGTTCACATTTATTCTTTAGTATCAGGATTGACTGTTTACAGCTTGTTGCGTACACATAATTATTATTATGCCAATAGAGAATAAATACATAGAAGACCAAAAGAGTAGGGTGCTGCAACTTTACGCAACCAATAACAGCTATTTTATAGTGAATCATTTTTTATTTGAATGTATTTAGCATTACTTTGCAAAAATGTGAATGTGCAAAATGATTTAAATGTAATACCAGCGGACGCCAACTCTTCAATCAATGTCTTTATGCCAAGTACGAATATTTATATGCAATTGGTGCTTCATCGCTTTCGCACCAGTTTTAGTTCCAACGACTCTTCTTCTTGCGTGGTTTTCCACTGTCATCACCAGCATTAGACGCTGTTGAGTTGCCACTCGACGTTGAGGACGTTGGCTGCATTGAGGGCAACACAGGCGCCGGTGCTGCGAAAACGCCTGCCTCAGGCACAGTCTTTTCCCATGTGCGATCAGTGGAAGCCCGAAATTGCGACATGTATTGTGCTTTGTATGCCTCGCGCATGGCCGCGTACCGATCGGTTGCTGGACCCGCAGCCGATATTGACTTATTTATGGATGCGAACGAGGAGGACTCATTTGCTGAGTTCGATTTTATGCTGCTGGTGCCGCTACTGCGTTCACGATAGCCTAAACCGGTGCCACCAATGGCAATTTTCTTGCCCTTGCCCTGTTTGAAGCGCGAACTGCGGAACCACGAGCTCTTCATGGCCAATTCCATTAAGTCGTCAGGTACTTGTTGATCGGCACCCTCTAGATTGCGCACCAGATGACCGGCGAACTCTTTGTCTTTGTCGGTGACCAAGGTGTAGGCAGTACCTTTTTCACCCGCACGGCCGGTACGACCAATGCGGTGCGTATGTGTGTCGATGTCGCGTGCGATATCATAATTAATAACGTTGCGTATATGTGGTATATCCAAGCCACGTGCAGCCACATCAGTGGCAACTAGTATGTCGCATTCCTTTTTCTTAAATTGTGTTATGACTTTGTTACGATCGGCTTGATCTAGATCACCGTGCAGGAGCAAACAGTTGTATTCTTTTACCATGAGGTTATTGGCCACAGTCTCGGCGTCAGCTTTTTTGGTGACAAACACCAATACACTGCCTTCCGATAGGAACTTAACCAAATGACAGAGCAGCCAGTTCCACTTCTGCAGTGGATTGGGGAACACATACACATACTGCGTAATGTCTTGGTTGGCTTCATTGAGGTCGCCTTGCACAATGCGCACGGGATCGGTGAGTACATCGCGTGCCAAACGTTCGATACGTTTTTTGAATGTGGCCGAGAATAGCAAAGTTTGACGATCAGGACGCACGTGATTGCAGATGGACCGAACCTAGAATAAAAAAGGATGTGCAAATAAAATTTAGACCTTACTTTTTCCAACTTTGTTGCAAACCTGTGGCTCAAAGCCCATGTGGAACATGCGATCTGCCTCATCTAGCACTAGAAATGTTACCCTGCGCAAATTTGTCGCTTTCATTTTTACCATATCGATCATTCGACCAGGCGTAGCCACAACAATCTCGGCGCCCTGCTCAAGTGCTTTACTTTGCTCCCATTTCGAGCCACCACCATAACAACATACCACATTAATATTGTAGACTTTTCCGAACTTTTTAGCTTCATTGTATATTTGAAGCGATAATTCACGCGTGGGTGCTAGAATGAGACCAATGGGACCATCACCTGTGCGCAGCTCACGCTGATCCATTATGTGCACAAGCATAGGCCAAACAAAAGCTGCAGTCTTTCCAGAACCGGTTTTTGCAATGCCTATAATGTCGCGCCCTGCTAGGGCTGTAGGCACTGCCTGCGCTTGTATGGGCGTCGGTTGGGTATATTCTGCTCGGCGAATTGATTTCATTAGGCTTTCATCGAAACCAAAATGCGCAAACGAGGACACTGGTTTTGGTGGTTCTGGCCCAGTCACTTTGACGCCCAACGTTTTCCGCAGCTCTCGGACCTGCTCTTCTGACAGCTTGGAAATTTCTTCATGTTGCGTGTAGAAATTCTTTTCAAATGACTCATATTCAATTTCAGAGTGGTATATAGGTGGTAAAGGATCAATGTCTTTCTTTTTGGGTGGCGCTATTGGATTGCCATCTTCGTCATATTCTATTTCGATATCAGAACCATCATCGCGAAGACCTGCATTAGGATTTTCTTCCATATACCGATAATAACTTTCTTCGTCGTCTTCGTCATCTATATCTCCGCGCACGCCTTTTGCATTTTTTGGTCCGGGAATTTCTTCTACTGGAGAAATTACTGCATGTTCCTTTCGTACTTTTTCCTTCTGTACTTGCTGTTCTATGCCAGCCATAAACTGATCAAGAGGATCTTCATCGGAATCACTTTCTGCCTTGTTTTTATTCACATAGCCGGGTGAGCCTGGTGCAGGAATATAGGCTTGTTCTGGGGTCTGCTCCTCATCATCATCAAAATATTCATCTTCTGTATGTGCTTTGCGTTTACCAATGAGATTTTGAGAAGCTGTGAACTGGCTTATCGAATCCAGTGATGTATAACCGTACTTAGTAGCTCCAGTGGTTCCAGCGACGCCGCGCACTCCCCCACCCCCTCTCTGAGGTCCACGATTATTAAGCGATGAAGGTGGAGGTACTGCATTCATAGATGCTCCAACATTGCGGTTCTGGTTCACTTTATATGGAAAGCCTCCACCGCCAATTCCTCGGTAATTACTCATTATCTTTAGAACAATTTAACTCTTCAAATTTACTTGGCACAAATCAGTTTATGAAAATATATTTTTTTCGCTTAAAATATACACAGCCGTCAAACAAGTCAAATCGATGAGAAATTTAATGTCAAACAAACATTCACGTTTAGATATGTTTAGTGGATAGAATATTGCAATCTGCCGTGTGTGCTAAAGAAACACATCCGCTGTGAAACAGCTGTTTGGTTTTCACTTCGCCTTGCTGATAAGATAAAAATATTTGTTGACAACTAAAAAGGAAATTATGGTTGAACAGGCTGCGGAGGGCTATGCAAAAATTTTGCAAAGCATTAATTTGGAACGAGAGGTGAGCTAAAATATCGTGCATAATGCTTCATCGTAAATTTATATCTCAAAATCCCACAGATTAATCCAATTTGTATGAGTATTGAGGATATGCTAGCACGACTGGACGAATTCGAAACCCTACTTTCTAGTGTAAGTAAATTAAATTGAATGTAATAATGAATATAAAAATTATTGAGTTTATTCACAGGTGCGTGCCGAAAATAACAGCATTTTGGAGAATCACGTCAGTGGCATACTTGCTTTTAGCGATGGTTTTCAGAAACTACGCGAACGCATAGATAAATTGGAACAGTTTGTAGATAAGGTAAACACTAACGTCAATGAGGTGGAAAAGTCACTCGATGTTGCGGAGCTTGAGTTGAATGTTACAGATTATAGTTTAAAGGGTTTACTTATTAAACCACTCCTGGCCAAAGCCAAGTCATCGAGTATTTCTTCTGAGACACCGGAGCAGCCTCAAAGTAATTTAAAAGATGGAGAATTTCAACCGGTACAAGTATTTCAAACAAGTGCACACTTTGATAACAACCAAATTAGTTATAGTGAAGAGGCACAAGAATATGAAGCTAGCTAGTAGTGGCTTAAATCTAAGTTATTAAATGTTAAATACATAAAGTTTTAGTCAATTGGACAATGTGGTTAAATGGAGGCCTCTATATGTACTAGATAGTATAATCATTATTCAAAACACTTTAAAAGTTGCAATATAAAATATTTAATTTGTTATTTTATATATAGTGTCAATGTGTAACAAGTGTAAAGTTATGCCACGGATTATTTAAGAACTCAGAAAATTGTACATGCACTAGTTGCTTTCAAGTCCACATACATAAGAACATATTTTATATATTTATCAGTGGAAAATATTTTAACAATATTAAAGGTCAATGAATTCATTATTAATGTATGTTTTTTATATTATTATTATTATTATAGACGTATTTTATGAGAATTTAGAGTTTCAATTTATATTTACTGTCCGTTAAAAACATTCCTTTTCAGCGCTTCCGAGTAATTATATTTATTAAATTTCTTTATTTTACACTTATTTGTGGTTTTAAAATGTAAACAGTGACATCTTGTTCCTTATCGATTTTATTGTTTTCTCAGCGTCACAATCGTAAACGTCGAACCATTTGGAATAATTTTTTTATCAATTACACACTAATTGGTGATTCATTGCATAACCGATTGTTAAAATGAAGCAAATTCGTAAATACATAAATAGTACACACTTACAAATTAGAGATGAAGATAAATAAGTTGAGCGGCTTGCTAATTTTTTATTTATGGACCGAACAATCCATACAAAACCGGGCGGACGGGTTATCTGTACATTTTTCATTAAAAATAGGTCAAAATGAAAATGTTTGCATTGAGTCGCTAATATGACTATCTGTGATGTGGTGAGGATTCGCATTACTTTCCAAAATATAGCTTAAATTGATAACTGCTCTGTTTTGTGATTCACATTCGCTTTAATTAGCACAAATTATCGAAAAGTTAACAATTCCTGTAAACATTTAGCCGACAGTGCACAAACATTTTCTCACTTCAATCTTCTTTTATTTATTTTTCTCATTTTCAATTTTCCATATTAACTGTGTGTTTATGTATAAAAGCCATAAATATAATGGTTACAAGAGTAGTGTTGGTTCATATTTCAAAGGTTCATGCAGCAAATATAAAACGATGCGACAGATTGTGAGTAAATACATATATTATATAACACCAGGCTAATTATATTTTCTTGAAGATAATATTGGCTAGTTTGGTGGCTTGCTGCGTTGCGGCTCCTACATCACAACTAACTTCTATGGTAGTTAAAGGCCACGATTTACCGCTAGAGCGTCCTAGTCCTATTAATCCGGATGTACCCAGTGATCCTAAGCCTGCTGAAAAGATCACCAAGATCACCGACCCGAAAGAGATTGTGAAACATAAACGTGAAGCTGAGGACAACCCTTATGATCATATAATACGTTTTGCGCCAACTGCGCTACCTGTCAGACAAAACGAAAATAAACATTCACAAGAGTCAAGCGAGCACAGTCTGGAGGCTGATTCGACTCACCATCGTCAAAAGCGAGAAAAGAGGCAAAATAAAGAAACCAGAAAATCTTCAAAAGTATCTGAGCCTACACCTGTACCATCCCGCAAGACCCATCCTGGCCCAGCGCCTGCTCGCGATTTACCCAAATCTCGACAACGTCGTCAAGTAGATCCCCATCTAATTGGAGCATCTACAGTACCAGTGGCACCACTTCTTTATATTGATGAAAAAAATAAATCAACTGAAGAAGAGGTTCAACATGAAACAAATTCTGAAGATCCAGTTTTATCAGAAGTTGGTGACCACACTGAAGCTCACGAATCAGAGAGCGCAGATGTAGCAACACCAGTAAAACGTGATATACCAGTTCCATTAGTGCCAAAATATCACCATCCTGAGGAATCACCAAAGAGCGGTGACAAGACAGAGAAAAAACAGAAAAATAGTAGTGAGGAGGATAGTGAGTCAAAAGAAAGTAGTGAAAGTAATGAAAGCCATGCAGACTCTAAGGAAAAAAAACCAGTGATCCAATCTCAAAATCTGCCCATAGATCATCAGCAAGATCCACATATCCCAGCACAAGCTTCACACACCACGATTAACAAAGAAGAGCTAGAGGAACACACTACACCAGTTTTAGAGCAAAGCAAACCTGCTGAGGTACAAAACATTACATCTGCTATAGAGCATGTAAATGAACCACTCGTGGAACAGCTAGCCGACGTTTTGCCAACTGAGGTCATCGCTTATGAAACTCCTGCTAGCAAAGAGACTGTCACAATTAAACATCCTGTACCTGTTGCAGAGCTGTTTTCAAAGTAATATACAAGATATGCACATATTTGAATATAATTGCAAATTAATAAATATTTTATTTATCTTTTGTAGTCATAAACCGGCACAAACTCACCTTGCTCGCTAAATTTGGAAATTATAATATAATTTATCAAATTCTTTCTTAATTTACACTTTAGTTGTTAACAGTTTTGTTTTTACACTTTAAAACCAATAACACATTTTGTTTATACACGATTATAAATAAAACAGATATTTAACGATTATTACACTTAATTTTCACTTCCGCTGCATCAGGTTCCGAGCTGTTGGCGTTACAAAAATTGAAAGCTTGTCGCATTGATGCTTTATTAAATAAAATAACCCTGGAAATATATATGTATGTATGTATATATGTTTACTCCGATTCTCATTAAGCGCGAACAGCTATGTAGGTCCGTTATTTAAACAAGGTGGCTAAATAACTCATACTATCAATATTTTAATATTTACAGTATTGATACTCTAGTACTTTTATTAACTTGAATAGCATTCATAAAAATAAATAATAGATTAATATGAAATAAATATTTTTATGCGTTCTGAATTCTATGTAGAAAGTGTGGGTTTTATAAACGGATTTAAATTCCCTACGTAATAAATAGTTTCACCCAAAGGAAGGGAGGAGCGGAATTCGCTGTTTCTGCTATTACGCATTTGACCATTTTTTGTAGTTAAGTTGAATATTATATATGTATATTTGAATGTTACATAATAAGTTTGATTATATCTTAAGTGTATTGGATTGTGAATCGGCTTTTACGCGCAGTAAAATAATTTAATATATGTGCATAATTTACTTAGGTATATGGCTCTCTATGCAGCTTGCCTATGAACGTACGTACATATATTCATATATTAAACCACCGAGGCACAGATTAGTATTAACATTTTTATTAGGGTAAGTCCAACAAGTTTTATTTCTATGTATGTAGTAAATATGCACTTATATTAAGCATATTTGAATTGCAAAATAAGCAAACCTAAAAGGTTCGTCCCATACATCTCCCAACTGTCATTTCCGAATTACTCAGAATTTACGAAGGAAATTAATTGCACTGCAGTATCGACAAACCGTTTGTGAATTGTTGGGCATAATAATGGGTTTTGTTATTTAAAAGCTAAATTTGTCTTAAAAATATAAATTCCGAAAAAATGCCTTAAAGTATAAAATATATCTTCAGTGCTCACGTGCAAGTGCATTAATAAGATGCGAATACCGAGTAATCTACCAAAAAATATTTAATTGAAATATAAGGTCTTGCTAGTTTCAATAATTCGGCGCCCTGTGATATTTGCGTAAGTACTGTCAAATGAAAGCTGTGTTTAATAAACATTATTCTACTGCCATAATTTAATAACAAATTGTACGTGTCTTTTATGTTTACTCGGTTAAATACTTACCAAAATTATAGAAATGTTAAAGTATATTGCATTGTTACTGGCTTTATATGTTGTAAGTATTGTTTATTAGCAACAAATATATATTTCAATAATACGAAACATTTCAGTGCGGCATATTTGCTGAGTTCACAGCACAGGACTGCCGAGAACTTGGCTTTAACAAAGCCCAACTAATGTGTTCATCCTGTGAAAAATTAAATGATTTCGGTTTGGATTCGATAAAGTAAGTATATTTTTCCTTATAGGTTTTAAGTCATTGAACTTGTCTACTTTTTCTTAAAGACCACATTGCAAGGAGTGTTGTACGCCTGATAAACAGCCGGCTGCACAACGGCGTTGGCCGAAAGCCATACTCGAAGTATGCACATGCAAATTTCGTGCTTATCCACAAATTGAAGCATTCATAAAGAGTGGTAGACCGGCGAAATATTCGAATTTACAAATTAAATACATGCGTGGCCTTGATCCGACTGTCAAATTACTAGACGCTCGCGGTAATGTGCAGGAGACGTTATCCATAACCAAATGGAATACAGACACCGTCGATGAGTTCTTCGATACGCATTTAGAGAAACCAGCTGGCAAAAATAGCGGCAAATCTGCTTATAGCGTGGTGGAAGAGGAAGACAGTGACGATTACCTTGAAACAAATAGAATTTAGTAGCAACTTGTAACATAGCATATTTAGCAAATTATTCAAATTAATTTGTGTATTAGCTAAGTTAAATGTGTTTATTTTAATAGTTAAGTAAAATTACAAAAATATCTACTTACGTGTACTCGAGTCAAAGTTGAATAGAGCATTATATAGATAATAGGTTCGTACAATGCAATAGAGTCGCCGCTGTAGTAGCAGTGCCAATAGATTTTGTTCTGTGTATTTTTAGAAAATGTAAATGTTTTTAATTATGGATTTTTTTTGTAAACCTTACTCAAATTTCGTGTTTTTTTATTAAATGTCAAATCTATTTCATTTCAAAACCAAAGATTTCTCGTATTTCTAGGGTTTCTCTTTTAAGCCTACTAAATTGAATAAAAGTCAACTTTTTGCTTTGTTGTTTGTAGATTTACATATCTTCAGTTTTTAATATTGCACAGAGCTTTTAAATAAATCCGGTACAAAAGTGATAAAAAAAACTGTTTGTTTGTATAAAAAATATGTTGTTATAAATAAAAAATATGAGAGATTATGAATTGAATTATGGTGTTAATTAACGTATCCCGCACTTACATATGCAAACTCAAGAAATTGCTTATAATCAGCACATAAAAATATTTATTTTATGAGAAAACTTACAATCAAGAGAGGCGCGGCTGTTCAAGGGAAGTGATAACAGTGACTGGTATTTTTATATATGAATATATTAAATTTACAATCTATCAATTTGTTTACTAAAGTACTTTGAAGGCTTTCATTAGGGTGGTTAGAAGTACGTTGAAACTCAGGATGATGTAAATATTTTTGTTTTGAATGAAAAGCTGTCAATTCAGCAGTTTTGCTCAACAAATTCTTACCTAAATATGTATCACTTGTATGAGGTGGTTATATAATTTTGTAGAATAAGCTGGCGTTTTAACTTTATTCGCTGTGTTTTGTATTTATTACCATCCTAACGTGTGCGCATTTACATATTTATTTTCGTCATCTCATTCATGACATGCCATCTATAAACAGTAAATCTATCAGTTCTTATCAGGCAGATAGGCTTTTTGAAAGGAGGCAGGCCTTGCTTTGTGCCGTTGCACCCCACATGGCTACGCCAAATGCACACGGATCATTTGATTTGCGTGGAACAATAAAATCTGCTGATTGTGTGCTACTAACTTTACACATGCTTGTTGTTTTTGTTGTAAATGTGTCCCCGCAGGAGAGATACGCACGTATGAGTACATAAAAATCATTTGTTACAGAGATGAAGGTGTTATAGTAGGTATGTACATATGTACGTTTATTTTAATTGCTGAACTTTCTGCTTCCATTTGTTCTCGAACTTTTTAGTGTGTAATTTCATATTGACAAATTATTTGTATGACATTTCAATATTTGCCAAATGCAAAGTAGCTTGCTAGTTAATCATTGAGCTTTCGATGAGCGGACAATTACAACTTATTTTCATATTGCTAAGTTCAAGACTCTTCATTGGGGATCTACTATGCCATTTGCATACTGGGCTAAGAGCACTGTTAAAAAAAAAATCAAAAAAGGAAAAAAAAAACAATTAATATAACGCTATGACAGATTTTGTTGGAAATACTGTTTACTGAATTTTGCTAAGAAATTAGACGATTTTTCCATAGATGATTACAGTTTTCATTTAAGTTTAGAAGGCTGTCACCAGGGTTTCAAACATTTCATTAAAAAAGTTGAATTTACGTTTAAATTATTATTTTTATTTATAAATCCCGAAAATCTCAATTAAAACTAATTTTAAAAATTTTAATTCCAAATATCTGATCGAAAAAGAATTCAACACAAATATCGAATTGAAAAATAAAAAAATAATATTGATTAAAGTGAAAAAACATTTTTAATTTAAATGTAAGGTTAACATGTTTAAAATTTAATTTTTTCTTAAATAAAAAGCGAAAATCTAATTTTTGTTCCAAAATGTTTGAATTAAAAAATTTGCAACACTGGTTGTAACCAGAAAATTTTTTTCAAATATTCTTTTAATATTTTAGTATGTTACTTTTTTAATGTATAGACTAACAAGATATGCAAAAAAATTTTTTTTTTGGAATTTGACACTAGGTGTGCCCCTTAGGCACTCACTCAAGTCATTTCACTGTTTATATTTCCTGGTAAATGCGCTCATAATTTAACTAATTGATTTTAGACAACAATAATATTGACATAAGTATGTACATATGGTATACATCCATGAGGGGTATTTTCGCATTAATTTAGAAAATATATGTAATTGTGTGTGTATGCATACCTATGCAATTACCCACAAGCCCATAGAACACTGATGAGCTTTACTGTGAATCAATAATCATAATTTGCAGCTTTTCGCACCTAAAATAATATATGAATATATGTATGTATGTACACATATGGACAAAATAATAGGTGTATTACATTTTACCAAAATATCGTGAAATCATATGCAATTAAAACAAATTTTTCTTTAGTAATAAAAGTATTTCTCTTTATTAAACAGAAATACTTTGCAATTTTCTTACTGTAAGCTTTAAAACAAAAAATTCAATTATAAAAACATATTTCCCTGGACAAAATAATAGGTGTAAAAAAGTTTTTTCAAAATAAAAAAAAAAAAATCAGTATATTATTTCCTTAGCCTATAAGTTTTTAATAGCCAGTATATCCTCCCTTGTTTTGGATAAGTTTTGCTATTCTCTTGGGCATAGACTGTACTAGCTTTTGACAAGTCTCCAAGGGAGTTGCATCCCACAATTCCTTAGTTTTTTGCCACAATTGCTCCTTGTTTCGAAAAGAAAAGCCTGCCAATCTCCTTTTGAGGTCACTCCACAAGTTCTCAATCGGATTGAGGTCAGGAGATTGACTTGGCCATTTCATACAGGTTACATTTGAATTTATGAGCCACTCAGATACCAACCTCGAGGTATGCTTCGGATCGTTATCTTGTTGATAACACCAGCGCAGAGGCATATTTTCTTCCGCATATGGTAGCATAATATTTTGTAATATTTCCCTGTACTCAACAGCGGTCATTGTATCCTTTATCCAAAATAATGGACCAACACCTTGCCAGGAGAAACATCCCCACACCATAACATTTCCGCCCCCATGCTTAACTGTCTTTTTGGTGTATCTGGAATCGAATTCCTTGCCTTTCGGACGGCGTACGCTTCTCATGGAATCATTTCCGCAAAGATTTATCTTCACTTCATCACTAAATAAAATATTTCGCCACCTTTTTTCTCCAGTGGGACCACACCAATCTTTATGTTCAGTAGCGAAAGTTTTCCTCTTCTGGATATTGTTCTTTCGTAGCAGAGGAATTTTTCTGGCCGTTCGCCCTGGTAGTTTAGCTTCCACCAAACGACGCTGAATTGTCCGCGAGCTTATATTAAGTCCCACCTCCGCTTCAATTTGTCGCGAAGAGATAAAAGGGTCTTTTTTTGCCATAAGTACTATACGATGGTCATCAATTGGGCAGGTTAATTTTGGACGGCCACGAGTTTCCTTCCCTTTTTTCCTTTTAGAGCATTAGTGACAAAATTTTCTGATCGCTCTAACGTATTGGCTATGAATTTATATGTTTTCCCTTCACCACGTAGTTTTTTAACCAATTGGCGTTCTATTTCGGTGCAGTGTCTCTTGCGACCCATTCTGAAAATTTTTTGTTTGTCAGTTTGTGATATTTAAACTAATATAAATTTGGAAATACTCAAATGCTTACTTTGGTATGGTAAATAGTACGAATTAACAACTTCTTTACGAAAAATATGAACTACACCTATTTTAATGGCCAAGCAAAATTAAATGAACAATGATCACTCGTCACTAAAAAGCAAAATCACCGAATGAGTAATGCAAACTGTTGACACCACCATGCTACTAAAACGCGTCCATCATAAAAACATAGCGGTATTAAAAATAAAAAACAGTTACAACACTTTTTTACAAAAAAATGGCACCACGCATAGGCACACCTATTATTTTGTCCATATGTGTATGTATGTATGTATATGTATACACACACATCCATTCTGCCGCACATATGTAAATACCTTTTGTTTGCACATAACACTTTTGTATTTGCATATGTAATCAATTTATATGGATTCCCAGAACTTAATCACGGTTTCCTTTCGCCCGCGTCCAACGTAGCGCAGCTGCTTTGTTTATCGGCTATCGGCCGGAGCGTTTGCGCATTTTCGCATGCGCTCATATCTATGTTTGAGCCTGCGCAGTGGATTGCATGACAAAGCTGACTCTTTGTGTGCGTTTTGTATATGGATTAGTCGTAGGCTCGATTTCTGGTATTCGCCGCGGCTGTCACGTAATCCCTACTTATTTATAGAATATGGTGCAAAATACTAAGGTGACACGAGGCTGCGTTTGGAACGAAAAGCGTATTTTCTACAGCATTAACAAATTTGGTTTGACAGTATTGTAAAAATTCCCCGAATTAGACCGTTAGTCATCCGAAAACTCAGCACGCCTCAAAAGCCCTAGCAATTCTCAAGAGTTAGTGCGATATCGAAAGCAACAAACAAATTTGTTGTTGCATATTTACTCATCATCGCTGTTCATTGTTGTTGACTTCCTCTAGCACTGTTGTTGCTGTGCACATTTTTTATGGTTGGTTATGCAAATGCTATTTTTTAATATATGTATATGTATGTATGTACATACATATTCATACGTATGTACATATGTGCGTGTGTGTGTGCGAGTGCGCGTAATTTGTTGCTGTGCATTTGCATTCGATTTCTATAATTAGAAAATCAGCGTTGACACACCCATGGAAATGCGCGTATTGCCAAATAATCATCGGTGCGGAGACAAAACAAAATTCGCGAGTAAATTTGTATTAAATATGTATTATTTATATATACTATATATGCACTGATAACTGAGTGCATACGTAGTAAAAGGAAATGTTTAAATTTTTTGGTTTCTGTTTCTCTTCTGCACGGTTGAGTGGAGAGAGAGCAAGCCGAGAGCGAAAATGCTAATGAGAGTACGTAAGTATGTAAGTAACGGCACTGTTTTTTAATTAAAGTATATTTTTAAATGCATTAAAATGTATTAATAAATATCCGCAAAGTGTTTAATATGCATGCCTTAGCATTCCATACACTTCAGAGTAAACTCCATCGTAGCAGCACTCAAATTCCAGAGCTTCTGAAACCTTAATTTTGCGTTTGACATTTGCACATTTACTCACGAACTGTTGATCTACATCGTGAGATAAAAATCGGAAAAAATCGCACACCACGGAAGTGATATTTTCGGAATGACATTCAACTGATAGCTGTACCTGGTCGATATTTTGGGATGGAAAGGAGCAACATAGCGAAGCCGTCATACTTACAGAATAATTGAAAACAAATACATACATATGTATATTTTATACTTAATAATCATAAGTCAATTTTTCGGTTAAACACACTCCAGACAGTGTTGAAGAAGGTTGGAGAATTATACTAGAGAACCTCGATTTGAGGTCAGTTTCGAAAAAAACAATTTTCCTTTTCGGTCGTTCGTCCCTTTTGTCGTTGGGAGGTATTTAGCTAAGGTATGCATTTTTAGTTGGATGTTCGTCGCTCCTCAATAGCACTGCATTCAAATAAGAAGTCTTATCAATTACTTATCGACTTGTCAACCGATCAGTGCAGAGAATTAGCGTGCCTGGGAGCCCCCAAATAGCACAGTCTTCAGCGGAACTAACGGATATTTGGCGCCCCTTGTAATGTGATACAAATAAAAGCCTTATTTGCGTAGCGGGTGCTATGCGCAAGCTGGCCCTACACTCGTGGGTCCAAAATATGAATCAGTATAATAAAAACAGTAAAGAGTTAAAGGAGTCTGGATCTCTTGAAGAAAAAAACCGGAAGAAACTAGTTGTTCCCAGAAAAGAGCGGCTTGTGTTACGCGCTCGAAAGACGGTATAAAAACAGGAGGTAAGCTTGTTCTTAGTGCAAGGTTGGCATGGTCCAGGTCAAGGTACTCGGAACCAAACGCGGTAGCCAAGTATGGCTACAAAGAAGGGAGGGAGAGGAGAAGATGCCAACAGTGTAGCTGCCAGTAGTGCATCTGCCAAAGAATTACCTATTTTAAAGGTCGATGTCTCAGGTGTACGGAGAAGTGTCGTGCCGCCTTCCTGCTCAGTAGGGTACAGCTGCAACCACCAACCAAGCAGGAGCTTACAAAGAAGGATTTCATTGATTGCATGAAAGCGCTTCAACCCAATTTTAAGCTTCAACCGACTGCAATGACTGCCAAGAGGCCCGTTCCCACGACAGTCGGTCCTACGTAATCGGAACGGACCCGGATTTTTATTTGGCCAAGGACTGTCAACTCGGCAGAATTCGGTCGCTACGACAACAACAACTGCTAAGAGACAGAATTAAACAGAAGAAGCTAAGATGTCAACCCAAAGGTCGAAGACAAAGAGTGTGACACCCGCTAAATCATTTGTTGATGTGACCCCGAACCTCATTATCATTAGTATGCTGAATGAAAGAGATCCAGAAGGAAAAATTCCGCGAGGCCAATGGAAATGGGGGTCGTTTTCTGCAAAAAAATTTACAGTTCAGAGTGGCTTAAAAATCGAAATTATTAACAAAAATCTTATGCTTCGATCGCTGTTGTGCGTATATAAAAAGAATCGATTTTTTGAAGTTCACAAGTAGATATATATAACCTCTTGAGGATTATTGGGTGTAAAATATTCCGTGTTACATACAAACGATCTGGGTCAATGGTATACTCTTAATGAGGATGAAGGCAAAAACTATAAAGGAAAAGTTCATAAAGTTGGTGTGGTTCAAGTTCAATTAAGTTCCACACCAAATAAGAGATAGAGAGAGATTTGGCTTGATTCAATTTGAAAGTGGTATCGACCGTTTCGTAAGAAAATTTTACAGAAAGACGTTTTTGAATAACAGATGTAAAGGATGATAAAAGCTTTTGAAACATTTGATTTCTTTTTAGGGTTCCAAACAATATAGGGCTTAGGATAGTATCATCAAGGCTTCATTTGTAATTGAAAAGTTCTCCGAAAATATGGTTTAGACCCCGACTCTAATATAGGTGTGCAGATATTTTCAGACACGGTCGAATTGTAGGCGATAAGTTTTTTAGGTGAAGCGTAGTTTTTCTAACGAAGATACGCTCCTCATTTGAGTGCTGGAAACTTTCACTATTGAAATGGATTCTACAAACAAAAGTCTGAGAAAGTTTTCATGCACTCAGAAAAATCTAATCTCTAATGAATTTTCTAGTACTACTTGCAATAACATGTATAATGTACATATGTATATATAATATATGTATATATATGTATGTGTGCGAGTGTATATGCTCCGGGCCATTAACCAGTGATCCTATTCGAGTACATCTAAAATTCAAAGTGCTTCGCTTGCTATCAACTCATAGTTATTTTTAAATATAATAATTAATATACATATACATATGTATATACATGTATTTATTATTATACTTACATACGCCTTGAAGCGATAATTAAATTACAACGGTAGTACGCGTTATGAATAAATAGTAAATGCCGATTACTCGCAACAATACATAATTATACACTTTGAATGACGACTAAAGTTCATATATGTATATGCTTGTTTATGTATGAGGAAGTTTTTAAAACATATTAGTAGTTTTAAAGTTGCAAAGAACATCACAATAAATATTATTTGTTATTGTAAATTTTATTTTTACACTGAATCAATGTCGCATTTGACAGCAAAAGAAACAAAAACAAAAATATTCTAATTTTCCCCAAGCGAGTCTTTGCTTCAATATGTTAGTTGGTTCCGTTGATCGGCTGGATACTAAATGCGTGTAACCCAGTGCCTCATATTTTCAAGCAATATAATTAGTTTGCTCAGGCGACTATCAAGAAACTATCAATGCCCTGAGGGTCGAAAAATCTCAATCAAATTCCAGCTTTCCCAAATCATTCATCGCTCATGCGAAGAATTGTCCGTTGGTAATTCATTTGAGAGATTGTCAACTAATTGCGACTAGCACCAATATTCGCCTAACGGCACATTATAAAGGCAGGTCATAGACGTCACTGATAAGTGCACGTCTAATTGGTATAAAATTAATGATTTTACTTGTGATTTAAATTATAAACAGCTCATATGTGCACGTATTTCTCGCACAGTGGTCCATTTAAGTCGGTTTGTGTACAAAAATAAAGTTAATTCCTGAAAAAATATTACTTGCTTTAAAATTTCGGTGCATTGAATCTTGGGTGGTTTGTTAGACAGGAACATGCAGCTCTTCAGAAACAATTGTTCTATATTGAAGTGGCTTAAAATATGAAAGAGAGTGAAAATCGTTCGCGACATGAGTAAATATCCAGTTGGGAAGTTTAATTTATCTACCATGTTTTTTTCTTCCTCCAAAGAACAGAAAATGTTTGCCCCCTCAAATCTCAGCGTTCTCTTTCCCGATTTTTTGACTTACCGGGGGCTCTCTCTCTCGAAATATGATAGCTTTTATTTAATAATGTGAAATCTTGATGTGCTTCTTCAAAATAATCAAAATGTTGGTCTGATTATATCTAAAGCGCAGCATCCAGAAGTAATTATAATGAACTTGACTAAATTTTCTCTTCAGCATTCAACTTTAAGTCGAAACCTCTTGGAAAGAACATTTTGAATATTGAGACAATCATTGTACCGATTTCATCGAATTGTACAACTGATTGTTATTGGGGCAGTTGTGTGAGTTGTGTTTGGGTTGGTCGTGCGATTTCAAACGATTTCGCCATTTTATTTCGGCTGTTGAAGAGAGCGCGTCATATATAATAAGTAAAGCAACAACTTCCGAACACATGTTTAAGCAACGAAGTGAATATTCAAAATGAAGTTGGCCTCAAAATTGTATTAAAAGTTGTGTCGCATGTAGCGACAAGGGCAATTTCTAGCCCAACTCAATCAACCAACTAATTGTTGTGTGGATGCCTTCCATAATATCGCTTGTTTACCCATTGTTCTTTAAACAAATTCTTGAAACAGCTGTTTCATTTGCCAACAACTCTCTCTACTTCTCATGCTCTCTTCGATTAGGTCTTTCGGTGAAGGAACTCTTTAGTTGGCAGTTAAGAAACAAAAGCGACAAAAATACAGTAAAAAGTCTTTTAGCTTTGCTTGATCAAAAGATTAGATCTAACTCACTTGAAGTGCTGTTATAGCTAAGATAAATCACCGTGACTGGCATGCTTTCCTCAATTTCGGAATTTCCTAACAGATGATAGTACGGAAGTGTATAGCAGCGCCCGGTACCGATTGGCAGACTCCTCAACACAATTATTGATTCGTAAAAATCGCTAATTATGTATTTGTAATGTGTTGTTTTTGTTTTATATAGTATAGTGTGTTTTCTAGCCCGAACCTTGCCTCGTTGCCTCGTTGTTCGCTTTGAAAAGTGAATCTGTTTTGTTGTTGCCTATATCTTTTTTGGAGTGGTGTGTTTTGATTGCTGAGTGGCTGGAACACCTGTTGTAGTTTGTAGCAGCCGATACAGTGTTATTTCTATATGAAATTGAAGCAACAAAAACACAAAGAATTGTTATTTATGGTTGTGGCCAGCTAAAAATGGAGATTTTAAAAATAAATGAATTAATTTGAAGTGTTTCACCTTTTTAAATACACAGGTCTAATCTACTACGTTAGATAACATGCAAGAAACAGTGAAGAAATTTTCTACTGCGATCATCTTGGAGCCAAAATATAAAAGTGATTGATGGCCAAATATTTCGGGAGTGCTCACTATGCCCCTTAAGAAATACTAAGCTAATCATTGACTTGCGGCTATTTTCCTACTAAAAAAAAGCAGAGAAGCTTCAAGTTCAATGAGGAGCGTTTATTATCATTCGAAAGAAGTTTCTTTGGCAATTATTTTTTAGAGATCACGGATGGTCCATCCGTTGAGTCCAAATTTCTTTGACTCGTTCCAGCATTTGGACTGGTACCTGGTGAACAACACGTGTGATTTTTCGCTCCAAGACCTGAATCGAAGCGGGCTTGTCCGTATAGACTTTAGATTTTACGAATCCCCATAGGAAAAGTTTAACAGTGTTATATCATACGATCCAAAACGTGAAACGAGCTTCAATTTCAGGCATCAAATCGTCGGTTATAATGGCGCGATAACAGCCGTCATTGACGGTTTCGTTATCATCGAAATCATTTTTGAACAGATATGGACCGATGATTCCACCGCACCACAAACCACACAAAATGTAGCTTTTTCTGGATGAAATGGAAGCTGTTGAATCTCTTCAGATTGCTCTTCGTCCCAAATGTGGCAATTTTGTTTCTTTAGTTCTTGCAAACATATATTCTGTACCCTTTGAATTGAAGAAATCGAAGTTAAATGCGTCAAGTCGTTCCATACGTCAGTCTCAGTTGCTGCGAACGGTGTCGAATCGTCTCACGGTCTTCGTCTTCATAGCTGCGGTTGCTATATTTTCTTCACTGCGTACTAGACGTGGTCTATTCGGTCGAATAGTACGCGCAGTAGGACGATTATGTTGACATAAGTTGAGCGAAGCGCGCGAAAGACATTCTTTACCGAACGTCATGATCATGAACTTACACCTATTTATACGAGTATATATACGTTTTTCTTCTCTTTTCACTACTAAGCTCACAATTTATATCTTCTTGAAATCAAAATTGTTGTGCTTCAAAAACCAATTAATGCCCGCTGAGATCCCAAGATCACTGATTTTTAGTTTTTGAATCAAGAAACAAGAAATTATTCTTCTGAAATTACAATCAAGCTCCTATGAAGTTAATAATAAAAAGCGGAAGAAAAATCCAAGTCTTAAGCGCGTTAGTTAGTACAAAATGCATATTACTCTGTGAAATCCGAGCCATATAACATTCAAGCACTTCTCAGGTCCGATCTAGCGGACTGATCACTTTTAATTCTAACTGATTGATACTAATCGAATTTTTAAATATTCCGTATAACTTGAGTAAGATATTTTCTTGACCGCCTTTCCTTAAAGAGGGCTGATATAAGGTCTTTTTGAGCAGATTTTTTTGAGAGCGATTGATTTAAGTTATTTGTCTCGAATATACATAATCTGCTAAAAACACGTGATAAATGAATATTACTGAAAGGAATTCACAACCACCTTTTCTTCTTTGAGTCTAGTTCCACTGACGAATCTCCATCATTCACGTTTGAAGCATAAACACGCGCGACTTTTGCTTTTCAAATTTAATGAGCCACCGCGCCTGGCTGGCAACTGGTTTGAGCGAAGTTCAGCGCTAATTTTTGAGTTTGCTCACTTTTAACTGTACTTAATAGTTATACAACTGGCTTAACGATGATCATCTGCTTGAAACTGTGCTGATTTCAAATCAAATTATTTCGTTTAACCTTTGTCAATGCTTTTATGCTCTTACGCTGAAGCAGAGCGATCTTCAAACTAGTTTTGAATACTCAGTGAACATTTTTACTAGCAATCGCTTGCTTGTGTATATGTTTTATGACATACATGTTTTTGTATAAGCACTTATATGCTTATATAATTATATACTTACATTTTTATAGTTATATGCACCTGATTTCGGCGCGTGAAGAATTCGCAGTTGAAGCTTCATTCAAATTTATTAAGAATTTTTGACGAAGCTTCCACTTTGGTTATAGCGTCTAAGCAGAATTTTAGTGTTTTTTGTACAATATGTGCTATATAATAAAAAGTTTAATATCGTATTTAATGTACATATATGTAAGTAGTAAATATAATCTGGGTGGGCCTATATACCATACATATACAAATGAATATATTGATATACACAAATATAATATTCGAATACTGAAAATATTAAAAAAATTCATAATTAATGTTTTTGCTAATTCAATATGAGACTTCATACACGTACATTTAATTACAGTTATAGATATGTATGCACCCAAATAAATATGCCAATTCTTATTGTTTATCTATGCAGTTAATGTAATTTTCCGCTTCCCTGTTCCTCCCATAGGGCATGACGGTACAAATAAGTATTTTGATTAATTTTCAATTCTTTTGTGTGCTAGTCATAGCTTATAAGCAAAATTCCACATATAACCAGCTGTTTTTGTACGAGTGTGCACAGATTAGTTTTCTAACAACGCCCCCTTCGGCGGATGCGAGGGTAATCGCAAAAATTCAGAAAAATCACGTTTTTGCCCGCTATGGCGCCTCAACACAGATGTCGTTGCATACATATGCATATGTATATGTGTAAATATTTACTTGCTTTTATTACAAATAATAAAATTCTAGCACATTATAACCCTTATGACTCTGGGCCAAGCTTATTCCACAATTTTTTAATTAAACTGGTGGACCATAAAATTCTTGCCTTTTATACCAGCATATCTGTTTATATGTAAGTATATAATAATTTTATACTTTCATTTTATAAATAAATATACGCATCAGCACCCTTTCAAATCTGTCTGGCTGACTACTCTCTTTTATATTCTATCATAACGATGGGTTCAGTTTAAAAAAAATTCATTTAAAAAAAAGTTGGATTAAGATTGATTGCTGTAATATCACAATTTTGTTGATGCCAGCGAAGTATAAGAGTAAATTTTGTATTATTCGCTCACCAATACGGCATTTTTGCTGGCTTACGCCTGGCCGGTGGTCAATATTCCTCACAGCTAACTCTCTAAAAATGTCTTCAACTTCAGCAACGACACCCTATATATGTGTATATTTACTAAAGAAACCCTTTTCAACATATATACAAATATGTAAGAGGTAAACCACATAACTTAAAAAAGTCAACTAAAACCAATAACTATAATTACTCTATTATCTTATACATGTGTGCATATCAGCAAGTTAATTACGCTCATTGTATTGCGGTGGCATTTATTGTGCATTTTTGGTTTTTACAATACACTCGTAAATTAAGTGGGCATTAGCTCAATTCAGAGCGCGAGTGTAGGTTGACTGATTGGGTGCGCGTGGCGTATGAGCAACCAAAAATCGATCGAGTGAAATTATTAACGCCCACTCAGTGTATTAACGCCCACCATGTGAATTAATAAAATAACAATTTAAATAATTAATAAGTGGTATGCACCAGATCTCAGATATCATGCGCACTAGAACGGCGGCTTCTCTGCGCCTAATTGCTCACCTACATATATTTATACATATAAATGACGGTGAAAAATTTAATTACAATTTCATTGTTATCGTCCAACTTACCAAAACCATTGGAAATAAGAGAAGTGAGCACAACTGATTTACATTTAGATTTTTTGTTTAAATATAATTAAAGATTTATTTGAAACAAATAACGGTGTGTTATTACATTTACATTTAAGGGTTTATATCATAAATTTAGACTTTGCTTCTTAAAGAGTTCAGTTTTTTTGTTTAATTTTTAATTTTATAAATTTATTATATATGTATATACATATATATATATCTTTTATTATATACATACGCACATATTTATTTCAAGTATACATATATGCATGTCCATCGACATATGTAAATATATTCAGCATTGGCCCTACTCTTCATTTATTCATTTAACAGATCAGTTTCCATTTAACATTTACACTCACATAACTGTTTTATTTAATTAGCAACACTCACTTTTTATCCGCATACCCAAGCTATGTGCCTTCGGTTTGCGCCACAATTTTACATTAAACATATGTATTTGATTTTTTTGTGAGTCAAAATTTATATTACTATAATTTTTAAGATTTTAAATGTAATTTAATGCTAGGTACATCAATTGATTTGGGTCTCAACTCGTTCTTGCTTCGTTTGTATAATTAATAAAAAAATTTAAAAGTCGCTTATAAGTTTTATATAATTACAATAATGTGTATATGTATATATTAATTAGTCATAAATTAACTTCAGGCTTTCTTAAATTTTATTTTTTTTTGATTTTTTTTAAATTTTTTCTTACATTTTACTTAGAGAAATTGGGTGCAAGCTAAGGTTTGGACAACATATGCCAGCAGTAAATACAAGTATATATAATAAAAGAAATGCAATAAAAAACTCAAAATAAAAAAGCAAAGTGTGTCTTAATAAAGAATTTCCTCCAAAAAAAGTGAATATATAAATATATATGTGACCTGGTCTACGGAAAGGGGGCTTAGGTGTCAAAATTAATGAGATAACGAGAAACTGACGAAACGAGTTGTTTATTTTTAACAGCTGCTTCCCAGAAAACTAGTTTTCGCACGTTAGCTCCCTTTTCGTAGACCAGGTCACATATAGTGATAGAAATAAACATTTTTAGCATAAAAATTTAAAGGCACAGTGGGCCATAATAAAAAATGTTCGCATAAAATTTTAAGGGAACAGTGGGCCATAATAAGGAATTTCGACCCAAAAATAAACCAAACTTAGTAAAACTCACCATTATACGTAGAAAACTGGTTTTAGGACTAGCTTAAATATATATATGACACTTAAAAAAAAACCTTTTTGCCGTATTATTTTCCGCAAAATTTGTGCCTTTATTTTTTATATTTTTTATATGTACTTTTATTATATTGTATTATTATACATTACATAGGACTAGAACGTTCAAAAAATAATTTTTGCATTTTTTGGAGTGAAATTTGAAAAATTTGCTGTAATATTTTAGTGTGAAATTAAATTTTTTTATAATAAAAATTGTTATAAAAAAACTACTATGACAGCTGTCACAGTATAATCGACGAGTGTCAAAGTATGGCTATTTTTATCATTAAACAATTAACAATCTGAATTCAATTAAAATGTGAGTATTAAAAAATAATATTTGCGAAATAATTTCAATTTAAGGAAGGTGAAATTTTACAAAGAAAAATTTATCAATAAAATGAAATTTACAAAATTTTTTCACAATGTCAACTTGGTTCGATTCAAAAAATAGCAATTTTACAAAAACAATAAAAAAATGTTCGCGCTGTCAAATGTTGTTCAAACTTTAGTAAAGTAGTCAAATATGCTTAAAAATTACATTTTCTAAAAATTAGCTTTTTAAACCTATTACTGCATATACATTTTGAATTACACTGTATTAAGTAGTATATTAACTAGTTTATAGAAGAACAAACGAAAAAAATATCGAAAATTGCAACAAAAATACTTCACTACAAAGTTATTTGAGTGAATTCACGCTGTACATGTGTGTGCGTGTGTGTGTGTGACTTAGGAAAATTACTGACCTAACACTTACGCGTGCACTGTATATGACATTTGTGAAATACGAACAATTTTTGCAAAAAGTAATTATTTCATTGTTTGCAACGACATGTTAGACTATATATTTAGTATGCTTAACAAAGATTCCCGTATGTATGTGTGTGAGTGTATACATCTATGCAAGTATGTGTGTATTTGCGCGATTTGGGTACGAAGTTTAACGTCTTTTGCTTTAAATATAAACTCCGTAAGTTTCATTTTATTTTTATTTTTTCTTCTTCTTCTTCTTCCTCTTCTTAATTAAGTGTAGTTAAAACGAAAAGCTTTGGCGCTAAACGCCAACTCACAGTTATTTCCTATTACTTGTTGGTAATTACTTTTTGTTGCTGCATTTTTAGTTGAAATACATACATATGTATAATTGAGCGCGGAGAAGCGGGGAGCAGAGTAGTAGATAGGCACAATAAACATGCTTTAATTAAATGACTTCAATTATTGTAATTATGCAATTAGAATTGTGCACCGATTCGAAATTTATACTCATCAATATGTGTGTGTGTATAGTAGAGGGCATATTTTTACATATTTACTAATAATTATTGTTTTTGTAAGTGCTGGATTTCTTTTTTTGGGTTATTTGCTCAACGGCGAGAGTCTTAAATTGATTTTTTCGTGATATTTGGTAAATATTGTAAGTTCTGATCTGATTTTTACGCTATATATATATTTATATGTACACTTTTTGATACTTGGGTATGCTGTATATGAATTGTTGTTGTCTGTCAGATACATATTTTATTTTGTTTTAACCGCTTTTGAGGTTAGACTTATTGATATTTACTTTCGCATTTTCCGCTTTTCACTTATTCCTCCAGTACAGTTAATTTCACACATTCATTCATGCCACAATTCACCGTTATTTAGCAATTACACTTGTAAGCAATTGATTAATTCAAAAATATTGTGCAATATTTACTTAAACTCTCTTGCGTTTAATGCTTTTTGTTGTTGCATATTCGGAAATACTTAAACTTTGACACTTTAAGTGAATTTCTAGTCAAACAAAAACACTTACGCACTACGCTTGCATTGCTTACACGCACGAAAATGAAAAGTAGAAAAACGAAATTAAATCTAGAAGATAAATGACAATTATTTGTAATCGTAAGTGTACAACGATATATTTTATTGTATTGTGTGTGTGTGTGAAAGGAAGTGTACACCATAAGCGTCGTGTGTTTGTATTGCCCTCAGCAGGCGTCTGCAGTCGTAAAAGTAAAATGGAAACGTAAATCGGCACAGAACAAAATATTATTATTTATTACATAAACTACACTTAAGGGAGCTTGTCGGGAGCATCCGGACGAGTGAGCGGTCGAATTGAGTTGCACGACTAATTGAGTTTCCGGTTTCTTTCATGTGCCTATGCTTCCTTACTTCCCCATCGCCCGTTGTCAGCTGTCACGGCGCGCGTGTATGACAGCCAATTGTTGTGCTCGAACGCATTTGCAACATCCTGCAGCCGGAGCACACACATACACTTGCACATGAGAACACTATACGCATACTAGCCATGTAAGTACTGTTAATTCATGTAAATTTGTTTTGGTGGTTATGTGCGGCTGCTTGGCGAGCCTGCAAGGATGCGTGTGCGCTGGACAATTTCCGCTTTGATTGACGTTTACTTACAACAAAACAACAAAAATTATAATAATTGTGGTAAAACCGAGTGCTTGGTGTTGAGCGTCAATTGGGTGCTTTGTATTAAGATAATTTAGAGCGATCTTTAAGAGCTGACTTCAAAATATTTTCGTTGATGTCGCTGGCTCTAGAGATTTATAAATATAGATTTTTGTTCTCTCTTCGAATCTGAGCGTATATTGGGCGCATTCTTTGAATACACTATAAAAATATTTTTGAGAATTAGCTTCAAAATATTGTTTTTTTCAATACGCTGGCTTTACTCTTGTGTTTTTATTGTTGCAATCATGCAAACTGTCCCGCAGTTCTCTGTGTTTTAGACTTTGACTAATTTAATAAGAAATTTAGACCCAATCAGTACGTTTTTATTACTTAGTGACGAAAGATGTAATAAACTCTTTTGTTGCAGATATTTACGCCAATACGCGTGCCATTATGTTATCCATACCTCTATTTGGAAAATTGCCGCGAAATATTGAGAGATGAAGTAAACGAAAAATGTTTGTTTCTATGCGCGCAACCCTTCAAAGCACTTATTCGAATTCACGAACTTGTTTAATTTTCTATCACCTCAACCTCATACCCATTTGCTAGTAAAAGCTTCAAGTTGACAGCAAACACAACTGACGTGTCACATGTCAAGCGTCAACGCTAAAGAGAATTCGAATGCAACTAATTTAGTCTATAAATTATAACAGTTGTTAGCTTTGACTAGCTAAGTGACAGTTGTGAAAGCTTTGGAATATGTTGACTTTTATGTAAATTGGATTTGAGCGGCAATTAAAACTAAGAACTCTCACAAAATTTTTGAAAAATATATTATGAAATGTTGCTGCAGGCCCCTAACTACTTTGAAATCAACTTTGAACGGTGATCTGGACTGCAGTATCCAAAAAACATTAGGCTTGTTGGTGACCTGAAATGATCTGAACGATTCAGCAGTTATTTTCCAGCTAGTCCGAAGTAGTCACAAACCAACAGCGATCTCACAGTTTTCGTTGAACTCGATTTAAGCGCTTTTAATAGGTGAGAAAGAAAGGAAAACACTTTTGATTCGAAAACGCCAAAATGCCAACTGCTGCTATCTTTATGTTAAAATGTTTGAAGTAATAATTTAATAAAACCGTTAAGTGAGCATAAAAGCCCATTAGGAGCGATAAATGTGTAACACGCAATCAAACGTAGACCGTCTGCGCTACTTCTTAAGCCACTTTAACTTTCAACTTTAAAAAGCAACCACTCCAGCTAAGCAAATAGAATTATGTAACTCAATTTTGTCTACAACTCAATTTGCACTTGCTTTGTCTTCAACAAATGCTCCGCAACCAATATAACTGTTACTTTACATATGTATGTAAACATTCTTTGTTTGTATGTATATGTATATATATATATATTTTTTTTAGGTATTTACGTTTGTATATTTCATTTAAGAGTCCTAACTACTGGTTAGAGATTTAAAAGCTGTTGCTACCACTGTTGCTTGCGCGTGTACTTCAGATCCAACTCGTACAAACATACTGCTGGCTACATAAATATTTCTATGTATGGCTGCTTGTATGTAGGCTTGAGCGTGTTTTGTGTTTAACTGTGTGCGTCATTCCAGCCAACCGCTGACGGCGTCATTTCATGCGAAAGACGCTGAAAACAGTTGTGTTAGTCGGCGCCCCTGCCCACCTTCGTGACGAGCCACCGTCGCTCAAACTAGCGTAATTTAGAAGAAGAAATCCTCCACATCACCATTGTTCTCAACGCTGCCGCCGTCTATGCCCAAGCCAATACCGATACCGAGACCGATACTTATGTTGTCGTCGACATTGTTCAGGTCGTCTTCGACATTCTCTTGGCCGCTTATGTTGAGTGTGATGGGTAGAGTGTTGCTTGCGTCCTCGTCGGTGGTCGCTGTTGCCGTTGCTGTCGTAGCAGTTGCTGTATTTGTGGCTGTGTCGGTTGTGTCGTCCTCTGTTTTGCACTTTGTTGTATCCGCCAGCGGATTGCCCAGTACCTCAGTGACGTCGACTATGGGCCCCAGCGGATCGAAGGAGTCGTCGAGCAGTACGCCGCTCTCAATAGCCGCAACAGCTTCCTCATAGTATCAGTTAAGGTCTTTGCGAAAACTATCCTCGATGCTTGGATCGGCAATCATGATCGAGTTCTGATCCGCTAGCAGATCTAGCGCAGTCTCGTCCATTTGACTCAAATCCAGATCGAGCGAGTCGAAGATCTCACGCGACGAATAGTCGGAGAAGATGATTGCCGGTATATTGGTGTTGGTTGGCGTATTAGCGTGGTTCTGTGCATGGTGATGATGATGCTGTTGATGGTGGTGGTGTTGATGATGTTGTTGCTGGTGGTGTTGCGTCGTCTGCTGATGTTGGTTGTGAAGCGTGGATGCATTATTTGTGCCGTTGCCACCAACATGTGGCGCAGTCGAGACTCCACCCGTCAGCGTTGTTATGCCCGGCGAGGAGGATGACAGTGGGGAGGCATGGTGCGGCGAATGCAGGGGCGAATGGTGCGGTGATGGTTGTGCTGAATGCGAGTGCAGCGACAGCGACAATTGTTGGTGCTGATGATGCGGCGATTGCGCATTTATAGGAATCGGTAAGGGTGAAGACGGTGACGGCAGGCAGCCCAACGGTGAGGGTATGGGTGAAGAGTTCACTTCATTCGCTTGCGTCAGATTCACATTGTTGTTGCTGATGCGACAGGGACCGTTTGTTGTGGCGTTACTATTCGCGTTGCTGCCAGCCCCGGCACCATTGTTATTCAGCATTTGATGTGTGAGTATGCGTGTACCTTGGTGTGTGTTGTTGTTATTGCTGGTGTTGCCGCTGTTGTTGGTGTTACACGAGCCACCTCTACTACTTTGCGTCGTTGCCGTCACCGCTGAGCCGGACTCGCCCGTCAGATCGCTAAAGTCCAATTGTTTGCTCTGTGTTAGGGGCTGTGAATAAGGCGATCCATTGCCGAAGACATCGAAATCTAATGTGGTAAAGCTATTCTGTTGCTGCTGTTGCTGGCGCTGCTGCTGAAAGTGTTGCTGCAACTGCTGCTGCTGCTCAGGAGAGGAATTGCTGTCGCCTAGCGTGAACTGCTCAAAGTGATTATGGAACGAGGAGTTGAGACTGTTGAAGCCAGTATTTTCTGGCGCAGCTCCAGCTATTGCAGGTGAGTAGCGATCGAAGGCCTGCATGTTCTTTTCATTATAGGCCTGCATACTGGATCCGATCATGCCGGCCTGCGGATGCCGAATTGGACTGGCTGGCGCGCTGATGTGTACCACATCATTGCTCGAGACGGACGTTAGCAGACCGGGTGAGGAGCCTGGACTGGGTGGATTCAATGGCTGCCGATATTCGGTAAGATTGCCCGTCGAACTGGCGGCGCCCAGGGTAGGCAGGTTGGTGAATGTACCGGTTTGTGCGGTATTTTGTGTATTGGAGCCGTTGCCGGTTGGTGACTGAACGGCGAGATTTGTGAATGATAAATGCGGCGATGTTTGCGCTGCTGTAGGTGTGTTGGCGGCTGACGTGGGCGAGTGCTGTTGCTGCTGATAAGGCGACGGTGGACCACCGCCTATGCCATTGCCATTGCCACCAGCCGGACTGAAGGGACTTGAGGACTGATCGCGCTCGCGGCCATTGTTGTGCGGTGACAGGATGGGCGAGAGCGTTTGCTGTTGTTGCTGCTGCTGGTGCATTAGTTGTTGTTGTGCGGGCGAGTAATGCAATGACGTTAGGTCCGGCAACGAACCGGTATTGGCGAGCGCCAGTGTTTGCTCTTGCAGCGATTTGAATAGACTATTTATTGGCATATTGCAGTTAGTATATTTGGCATTGAATTGTTGCGGATGTTGCTGTTGGCTAACGCTACTCGCTGGCTGTTGTGCATGGTGCTGCTGGACATGTTGCTGTTGTGCTTGTTGTTGATGCATATGCTGTTGTTGCTGCTGCTGCTGAAAGTGTTGCTGCAACTGTTGATGTTGCTGCTGCAAGTGCAGATGCTGTTGACTGTGGTGCAGGTGTTGTTGCTGCTGCTGCTGCTGTTGCTGCTGATGTAGCATCTGACCTTTCCGTCTTTGTGCTTGTGGACTGAAGCTGCGGCCAATATTTGGCGAATGAGATCGTTGATTGTGGTGCTGGTAATTGGCGTGCAGCGCATTCATATCCCCCATACCGCCCATGCCACCACCCGGCCCGAAACCGCCCTCTGCCGCTACTGCCATATTCAGCGTTTGATGAAGTGCCGAGTCAGAGTTGGAGCGCCGCCAACTGCTATCCATCGGCGGACTAAGATATGCGTTGTTGCTCATGCCCGCATTCATGCCGGTTGCGACGGCAGCACTGCTGCCATATGGCGAACGATCTTGTTTGCGCTCGGAGGGACGTCGCATCGGTCCGACGCCGACGCTGCGACCCCGTGACTCACGCGAATTGCTATTATGTGTGCCGTCCGGAGAGGCTCCACCACTGCCGCTGTTGGTGGTATTTGTTGCGCCGCCGCTATTGCCGGCACCACCGCCGTCCGCAGTGTTACCCACAACGCCTCCTCCACCTCCGCCGCCACTGCCGCCTCCTCCTATACCAGCGCCACTTACCAAACTGGCATTTGTGGCGTGATTGCTGCCGACGTCAGTATTTACCAAACAGCATTCCAATATCTTCTGATTCGCTTGAGTCTCATCCATTTTAGTTGCGTAAACCTCTTTCATAATACGCTCGAACTCAGCGGTGCCCTCTTGCTGGCGCTGCTTCTGTAATGCGATTTTCTCACTAAATTTGCGCGGATTTGCCATGATTTCAGTTCTTCGCTCGCTGCTGATTCGTCGTCGTTGTCTCTTCTGCCGGTGTTAGCTCGGCGGATTTTGTTACTGCAGCTGCTGTTGCTGTTGTTTCGTTACCGCTATGGGACAAACTCGTGCGTGTGTCGTGTGCCGCGTCCCTCTATTGGATTGCGTCTACTTGTCTGCGCTGTTGTACTGCTTGTGAAAACGTCAATACCAGACGTGCGGAAGCCGGCATAACATTCGCCGAATTGAATTTGTTTTGTTACGGTGGCAGCAGGCAGCAGGCGAACAATGACCGAACGACGACGCCGCGAAAACACATCCGTACCGAGCGACAACAACCGACGCATTGATAACAAAAACGACCAAACGGTTCGGTATGCGCGAAGAGTCAATGAAAATTTGCGAAGCACGCAAAGCGGAGAATCCACGAATATCGACGTTGTATTGGTGTGTTAGCGGGAGTTGTGTGCGGGGGCGTCGCCAAATGTATGCGGCGTTGGCGGCGGCATAAATTTTCACCAAACATCCATATGAATATGATTATTGTTTTCATTGGTGTTGTTGTGGTTTGATTTGCATTTCCATTGTTTAATAAATTTTTTATATTCGTCGTTAATATTGCGAAGAGTGTTGATAAAGATGAAAGAGAGAAAACGAAAACAAATAATATTAATAATATTAGACAAAGAATGCAAAAGCTTTTCGTGAATATGGTGATGAAGGGATGGAGGCAAGAGTGATATGAGTAATGCAAGCGATGAATAAAATGTGGAAGCGCAGCGTCAATTAAACCCAATATGGTTGAGGCCGTGTCGGGAATCTTAAATTTTTAATAGGTTACAATACTTATAATTAATTTTCTGTGTCTGTAAAAGGCTTGCGGGGGAGAATGGTGGCGTAATGACATAATTGTGACTATTTTTGGATAATATATGTAAATATATATGACTATTTTGTGATAAAAACGGCAAAGAATATATTCGTGTTTTCATTAAATGACGTTTTAATGAAAAATATTTATTGAAGTCGCGAGTTTTTTCACAAGCCAACATAGTTTGAAACTGGTATCTACGTTATTTGACTGCGTGGTTGTATACACACATAAGTTGTGACAAAAAAGTACACGGAAATTGTAAATAAATACCTCGGATAAATGATATTTCAAAAACACGTACAGACAGAGCTCGATATCTCGCGACTCCGTTCATAAGATTTTGGTGAATATTTTGAGTATGAGACGCGTTCTTGTTCTACTCGTCCCGATAGCGCTGAATTTTTTTCAAAAAGAGTACGATAAACAAGTTTCGTTGGACATGCTTGTTCGTTAGAATTCTGATCCCACATATAATCATAGGATGGAACCCGTTTTCAGTCGACAAAATTCCTAAAAGTATGAAGGCCATCCCAAAAGTGGAATAAAAATTGTTGGCATAATATTTCAATGGGATGACTTTGAAAGCATCATAAGAATTGAAATTAAATATTTTGCGTCTTATTTACAATTGGTCAATGTTTAAAAATTTAAAGCGTTTCGGTTTCTTTAATTTTGATTTTTTTTGTTGATTGTTTTTGTTGGCGTGTGCCCCTGACAATTGGTATCTACGTCGGCGGGTACTATCCATATTCCAAGCGAAGCCAGGTTTCCACTTGGTCCCAACGGGAGGGGAGGTCTTCCTCTCTCTGACTTAATTCGCGTGGTTGTATATTCGCCGTGGCAAATATATAACTATTTTGTGATAAAATACAGGACAAAAATTCGTGTTTTCCTATTAAATGTTGGCACGTTTTAATGAAAAATATTTATTAAGTCACTACCAGACATACACCTAGAGAAAGATATTTCAAAAACATGGTATTTTCTGCAGCTCGATAAATGGTTGTAACAAAAGTTGACAAAAAAACGATTGTGTATTCACGTGTTGTTCAATAAACAGCCGTTTCCACAGTAAATGATATTTCAAAACATGTATTTTGATAAATCTGCTTGCACCTTAATCAGTTTGTTTTGGGCTTTAAACACAATAAGAACGCGATTGAGGAGGCTAATCTCTTTGTTTACTGCAGCTGCTTAAGTTCCATACACCTCAGAGAGCTCGCAATTTTTACAATGGAAAAAAATTCGAAAAAAAACGTCTAATCAAAGAAGTGCCAGGTAGCTCGGAACTTAACCATTTTTCGTAGAATTTTCGAGCATTACCCGTCGCGACTCAGTCAATCAGACATTTGTTTCGTCAAGGCTGAATTTACCGACCGTAGTGCTCACCCTGGCGTTAAAGTCGCCAAGCGATGGCGGGGGCAGCTTCAGATCTTTGAAGCATGCCTCGTTCTAGACGACATTCACCGGAGTGATGCAAATATTAAAAAAGTAAAGAATATGGAAATCGACAGGGAAGTTTTAGAGAGATGGCAAGAAAGCTTGATATTTCGCGACTCCGTTCATAAGATTTTGGTGAATATTTTGAGTATGAGGCGCGCTCTTGTTCTACTCGTCCCGATAGCGCTGAATATTTTCAAAAAGAGTACGATAAACAAGTTTCGTTGGACATGCTTGTTCGTTAGAATTCTGATCCCACATTCATGGAGAGCAGTATAACTGCCGGTGAGACATGGGCTTATGAGTGGAGTGGAACCCGTTTTCAGCCGATCGAAGAGATAAAACAAAATTCGCTGAAGGAGCTGAAGGCCATCCCAAAAAGTGCTTATGAAAAGTGTTTCGAGAATTGGAAAAATTGTTGGCATAACAGTACTACATCAAGTGGGGATTACTGTGAAAGCATCGAAATAAGAATTGAAGAATAATTAAATATTTTGCGTCTTATTTACAATTGTTCAATGTTGAAAAATTTAAAGCGTTTCGGTTTCTTTAATTTTGATTTTTTTTGTTGATTGTTTTTGTTGGAGGTAACCTACGTGTGCCCCTTAATAGTATTAAATATAGTAAGAGAAGTCCGAAATATCTCCATTCGAAATGATCCTTTCTCCCCAGAAGGACCCAAACAATCTCACTTCGTTATCCAACTTCCGAGTTCTTCGCCATTCACTTTCTCCCACAGATTTCAGTGAGTAAAAATAGTTAATGAAAGAAATGGGCAGACATCAGATTTTAAAGAATGAAATTATAGCCTCGAAACTCCGCCACAAAGCAAATGCTTTTAGATACAAACTTGAAAAAGGAAAAAGCAAAAATACAAACCAATCGATTCCTTATTTCTCAACTTCAAATTGTAAAGAACTATACAAATCTATGCATGCATGTATGTATGTATGTATGCGTTGGTGAGCACATAGAATTTACACACAAAAGGTTAGTCAACCCTGTGTAAACTATATTTAGATTTGTGCACATCTTCAAAATTCTAAGTATGCGCTACACACACACACACACCCAAATTCAAAGTAAGGAAAATAAACACACACACATAAGCGCATTTCTCGATCTCTTGAATGGAATTTTCGCCTGCACAGATTTGGCACACATTTGCCGTGTGAGGCACAACTCCCACAACGCCAATGCATTCGCTCTACGCACGCGAGGCCAAAAGCTTTGCGCTGCCTGGGGCTCTGACTATGCCAACGGCTGCGGAAATGGTCGTGGTCATGGGATTGTGTGCGTTGACTATGTCACTGCGGCACTCTGGCCGCCATCGAGCGATCCAACTGGCAGCGCGGCGCATAAATGCCACAAATATTTCGCGTTGCTGAGAAATTCAGACAGCGCAAGTGTTGTCTTCACATTCCTGCTGCCACAATATTTACATACAATCTTATATAATATATTATATATATATATATATATGTGTGTATATGTGTAACGTATATTGAAGAATTGGTTAGAATTTCAGCTGATTGATTTTTTGGATTTTATTTTACTGTATATAATTTCTTTGTTTGCTGTGTGGCAGACAAGTCGGCTGCCGCTTGAGAGCGGAACATTTGCTTGCTGCACAGACATTCACACATTCATGTTTATGTTTATGCATGTGGTGGTATATACATACGTGAAGCTCAAACATTTGACAAATGTGCGCCGTGTTTGTGCAAGGATTAGCTACAAGGTTAATCTTTTCGCAGCTTTTATCATTGAATTGATAAGATTTTACGCTGAGGCTGTATTCCTAATTAAAAGTGTTTGAAAAGCTGTGGCAGTCAAATGCGAAATATACTGAAAATTTGGTTTGATAAGAACGGGTACTCATGTGCCTGCATATTTTTTGTGCGGTTAAAGTGTTCCTAACTAAGCACTGTCTCTTAATTTGCTGCACTCAAAGAGTACTAAGGAATTATTTCATTAATCCAAACCAATTTTAATGGAGTCGTTATAGGAATCCAACGTGTGCTTCCAGTTCCGAGCTACCTTTTGTGAAAGATCGGGTGTGATGGCTTATTAATAAGTTTTACTGAAAGTCCGATTGCCTAGCATCAATATAACTTAATATATATCTCTTGATTTTTGGTGATAAGTATCAGCCGATAATATTTAAGGTCATGATACCGACCTGCACATTGATCGACTGCATGTCAAGAATGGGACCCGCAAATGGATTTGATTCATCATACCAAATGCTTCAGTAATGGATCCATACCTTCTGGAATAGTTGCTTTGAAAAGTGTGAATTTCGTCTTACCTTTATATAAAAAGTCTACGGTCTTAGTAATTTGAAGCTTTTCCATCTACTTACAATAATATTTAATTAAACAATTATCTATACTTTTACCTAAACTTTCCGCAGCGGGTCTAAAACTTAAATATTTTGTTCAATACATAAAATCATAACCGTTGGAGGGTTCTCTTAATCTAATCATTCGACAATGTGATTTCAGATACACTACTTTTCACCTCAGATGTGCAACAAACATACTGATAGATAAACGAGTGTGCTTTGTATACATAAATACTTAGTATATGTATTTCATTTTACTGTTATAATGTCGACTCACTTTGATAAACCGTAACACAGATAAGCAGATGAGTCAAATGGAACAATTAATTAAAGCAAATGCGTATTTTTGGAGGGAAACGTACGAATATCTATACAGATACGAATACTATGTGTGGGCAATGAAATTATTTCCTGGCTTTGTTGTCTAAACTCGATCTTATCATTCGCCTACTGGAGTATTCATATGGGCAACGCTTACATATGAGGCGTATTATATTCGAATATGTACATGTTAGTATAATTTAAGGGCTGTGGCTACTCTAAATAATGTGTGCATCAGTCTATTTCAAGATTTAGTTTTGGAAAATCTGTTTTTTATAGTTTCCAAAGACATTAGAAGCTCTAAGCCAGAATCAAAGGCTTTTACTGAATATCAAAAGTTGAATTATCTGAAAGAAAACACTTTTTGCCAATTTCGGGGTTCCTTGAAGTAATCTACCGTTGGATCTAGAAAATGAGCTGTTTACACAGAATGGGAGCATACAAAAGAATTTCAGATAAGCTGGATTAAGCGACATGCAAAGAGGTGGTTAATATTGGGTAGTCGAAAAAGTCTTTTCGTATTTCTAATCAAACTTCAACTTCTTTTTTTAATAAACAATATTTACAATTTTGGTCGACCACTTTTTGCCATTTTTCCGCTAGAAACATTATTCCATCACTTTTATCAGTGTAAGTCAAAAATTTCGAAATTTTCAGAACGGAATTGAGCGAACCATTGTTGCACTACACGAACTGATACAGCATTGTCTCCGTAAACTTCACAAGTTTCATTGGTGGATCACTTTAGTTTATGGAAGCAAATCTGAGATCTTCGTTTCTAACGACTGCCCTTTTTAGCTTAAAAAAAATACAAGCTTGAAGAGAATTACAAGTCCAGTTTTTTATGCGGAGAGCGGTATGTTATTCATAATTATTTTCATGCATTAAATGTATTTTCTATATTTGATTCTTAAAAAATTTCTTTCCCGACTTCAAACTTTTTCATTATGATATAATTTCTGCCCACTTCTCTTTCTTTCCAACATTTTTGCATTAATTGTATCAAAACAGACTCGCCAATATTTAAATTCCTGGAATTGGAATGAAATATGTGTTTTCAGTCTACAGCGCGCCATTTGCGCTAGATTTACATTTTTAGAAACTGGTTCAGAAATAAGTTTCTACTGAATTACTAAACTTCGGTTGCTAAACAAAAGTTACTGAAGCCAAAATATTAGTAGACACACTCCGCCACCTACAGCAGCACCAAATATCGAATACCATTCAAGAAGTATAAGTAGAAGAAGAAGACGCTTGACGTCATGGAAATAAGCTGTTAAGAAATTCAAATACTTTGCGGCACACTTGTTTGAACTACTATTCCAATGTGCAGACATCAAAGAAAAAATCGAACACAAACGAGACAAATAAGGCAGAATCAAGCGCGGGTACTGTCGAGCACTATACATATAGTGCCGCAATTTAAAATTTGTTGGTATTTTGAACCGATTACAAGGCAGAAGGAAGATATAGATCGATATCTTACAATCGAAATGTGCTAAAAAAAATATCATAGTGAAATATGTTCCATTTTAATCAATATATATGGTATATTGATGGATATCAGTATACTGTATATGGGTGCTGGAGGAGAGGACTATATAGACGTATACTTATGATCAATTTTCAGTATCAAAGCGTCTTCTCATTAATTAACATATATGGTGTAAAATAACCAGGGAAAATCGTATTAGGCATTGAAATCTGAGATATGAGATCTCTTTTAAGAGAGGGAGGTACTACGGCCATTATACAACTTGAGATAGATCGACATTAGAACCTACTGTATGTGCAGTCCAATTTAAAGGTATTGTTTAAACGTAAGGCACTTTACCCTCTCTAACCAAGTTTGATTCTCAAAATTGTAATTGGAGGTCGTGACCACACTCACCTTCCAAAACTTTTGAAACCACATATGACCCTCCTTACTATAACTGCCTGACAGCGCTCTTAATTCGGAATACTTGTGGCGCCTAGCTCTGCAGTTTTTAATTCATTCATTTTTATTAGCAGCAAATATAATAGCAAATATGAAACAACTGCAATAACAACAACAGCATACTTCGAAAAAAAAACAGTTAAAAAGAACAATGGCAACAACAACAAGAGCAATATTATCAGTGTCAAAGTAATTTCATTTAAATAAACACGAAATGGCGCGCGAACGCGATTCAACACTGTGCCGAAAGATCAACGGCGGGCGTCGAGCTGAGCGGAGCAGCGCAACGTTTACATTCCGCTTTTGCCAATGCTGTTGCCCTGTACCTGCATGCCAGCGTGTATATGTACGTATGTATGCGCGGAGTTAAGGCCCTCGGCTGGGCGCGATAAACAAATCGGCGAGAAGCCAATTTTAGTTTTTGCCACAAGCGAGTTAGCTAAATTTAGATAGGCTTGCTATTTGATAGATGGATTTGGGTAAAAATAAGCGCATTACTTTTAGCGAACTCGCTCACTCGTGCCGACTTGATAACGAAAAGAGAAAGGGTGAAGGCGGTAAGCGGTCTGTGCATGGTGAACGGTGTGTAAGAAATCATAAAAATTCTTCTAATTTTGTTGTTGTAAAATGGCTTTTGCTGATTGCACAAATAAAAATGTGTTAAGTACATCAATGCAAACAGGGTGTTTCATAAGGTTGTTTCGCCTTTATTTAATGAAGAGAAACGTTAAGAGGGCTATTTTTGTGGGGGATCCCCAGCTGGCTTCGCAATAGAATCAGATTTACTTAAACTCAAAGATCGTAAAAGTTAATGGCTAATTCGTATAACTGCGGCTCACATAAAGCCACTCAAATAGCTTTAAATTGTGCTGGAATATATGTATCTATTATTGTGCAACGTGACATCGGACCAACAACACAAATAAATTTCTTTTATTTTCAGCTAAACAATTTTCAGAAATTTCCCATTCACACCAAATTATTAGTTTCAGCAGAAATATGGACTGAAATAATGCCACCGTTTGGAAATCCACACTAATAATTACTCTCCTGATCCCGTAATAGCTTTCCGATGCTCACCCTTGTATCTTCGTTTGCTAACATAGTCCAAAGTGAAAATCTACTTCGTTTGACAAGTTTAGTTTTCGAAAAATCTTTCTCTTCAAAAGCTGTTGAAACATAAAGCGATTAATTTCATTCCACGAGGATGATGATGAGTCGCTTTGAAACAACATATACGATATTTTTCACCCAACCGATACATACAATTTATGACGGATATATTTGTTAATCCGTTTTCGAATTTCAATTTGTAAAACTCCTCTCCACAATTTGCACTCCGTGTGATTATTTCATTTATTATTGCGTTTCAAAAGCATTAAATTATAAATTCTAAACAAAAGTACGATCGTTGTAAAAATGGGGGACTTTCATGAGTAAGCTTGCATCAGAGGTTTTAAAGGTACAGAATTCCCGCACTAATATTCTACTGCGTGCGCCATTAAAACTTGATAAGATTTGACACAAAACCACGAGTTCATTACAGTATGAACCTAAATGTTAGCAACAGTAATCCCCAAATATTTTTTCGCGTTACTAATATGTAACGTTTCTTTATTTCGTTGGTTTTGTGGTTTGTTGTTAAAAAAATATCAACCAACCACTTTCGATAGATATTTTATCCCAATTATGACTTGTATGACATTGTTAGACAAATGCCTTGATTCTAGATCGTGATTAGTGCAACCACACACGTTGTGTTTGAACAATTTTTGTTAGGGCTAGTCAAAAACCGATGTTGTTTCAGAATCTACTGAAACTATCATGAATCTATAAATATATTTTGCAAAATTGAGATGGAGACGGTGAGATTATTGTATGTTTCAACATTATTTTCAGTCACATGTGAACTATAGGGTAGAGGACTGGGCTCTTTTAAAGCAGTCAAAAAGTACGACTTTCGAAAAGTGGCCGTAGAAATTTACCGAATGATCAATATACAAATGTATTCAAATAAAAATGTTGCATGTTATATTCAGCTTATAAAAGAACTATCTTGAATTCTTTGATATCTTCGTTTTATAAAAAGTTACAGATCAAGAACAAATCACAATTCAGCCCACTCCGGCTGCTCAGTCAAAGGCTACGAAAATTTCGACATTTTCTACATTAAGAAGAATTCAAGAAGATCTATCGTATTGTCTTAAAAAAATCTCTATAAGACCTATGGCAGAGTATGAATAAAGAACCCATGCAAAAAAAGCTGAAACTAAGTAAAACAACTCGACAGATCTTTCAGCGAACGCCACTTTGTTGTCTATTTTCGGGTTTTTTGGCCGTAGTATATTAGATATGTTAATACCAAGAGCGCTACTTGTATTTCTAAGAAGATTACTGTTTCACCCTGCTTTGCTTCTTAAGGTCCGTATCCAGCTCTTAAGTAATTGCTCCAGAAAAAAAAATCCTTATTTCTTGAGCTGTAGTCAAGTACCTGGTTACGCATTGTGAAGGATTCACATTAGAAGAGCAAGAGGAAATAAACAAAGAAAATAAACTTATATGTGTAAGTATATAAAGATTGGTAAGTTTTATACAAAATTTTCGAAATGAACTGTATTTCTTACTAATGATTTTAAGTAATTTTAGGATGAATTTAATGATAACTTTGAATTTCTTTCAAGAAACAATTGTTGATTTCATGTTTCTTCGCAAAACCAGCATTGCCAAATTCGCATTTTCTTGAAAAAATGTATTAAAAATTAGCACTAGATATCTTGAAAACTGCACACTAGAACCAGAAAATTTTCCGCAGGAAATTTTCTTAACCACTTCTTAAACTTTTTTTTATATGAAGTTTTTACAATACTTGAGAGCTGGGTACTAAGTTTTACTCTGAGAGGCTTCTGAGTTGGAAAGATTTGAGTGGAGTGTACGGTACATACAGAATGAACTGTGCAGTTCCCCAGCTGAGCATTCTTTTGTCACACAAGCTTCAACATTCTGCTACAGCATCTCATGGGCGTGGCTCTCAACCAGCTGCAGAACTTCACCACCATTATTATCAGTTTTTTCCGAATTATCTAACTTTTATATCTTCTCATCGATTTTTATTATCTCCTATTTTTGCCTGTATGTTGACTTTGACTATTAGCACTTTTCAAGGCAAAACTTGAAAAAATGTAAAGAAATGGATCTTTGGAATAAGGCTGAAATTGTAGATCACGTTTTCTGAAATAATATCTGAAGCAGGGTGACTGAGTCATAAAGCGATTGAATGCTTTACTGAGCAATTAGGAAAACACATTTCACTAAGAACAACTAACAAATTAGACGTACGGCTATTGAAATTAATGATGCGTGGGTGAAAAAGCAAAAGCGGGGTGATGACTGCCAAAGCTGTTAATATGCTAACGAATATGTAGTCACACAATAATACTCACATGGAAGCCTTCGACTTCAAAAGCACTGGTACACTTTAAATATGAATATTCTTAGAAGTGTTACTTTTACGGCGATGACAACTGTTGATACGATAAGTTTGTTTTATGCTGGTAGTTAAATATTGAAATTCCGTTGTGTGCTCTCCTTCTTTTCCGTCTTTAATTTTCAAAAAGTTTTTTTTTTCCACAAATTGGCGCGCGCGCTTTTTCCACACCAACGCTTGGCGACACGAACGGCGTCAAAAGGCAAAACGTGCAAAAAATGCGCCGTGCGTATGTGTGTGTGTGTGTGTGCGAAAACACACGTACGCAGTTAAGAAGTAAAACAAACCTAAGCGCAAGCAATAATGTATTTATTAAATATAAGAATCAAATGTTAAGCGACAACACGACACGACGCCGACTGGGTGATACGGAACGCGGCGCGAGGCGTCGAGGCGTTGATATGCGACGCGCTGGAGCGCGCTGTGCTCTAGGGTTGGTGTTGGTGTTAGGTATGGCGCTTTGTATGCGCGCGGGTGTGTGTGTTGCGCTGTTAGGTACTGGTGTGTTTCAATGCGGTATTTGGCGTTTACGCGCGGCACGCGGTAGGTGGACGCGCAGGTGTCGCGGTGCGGTGTGTGGTGACTGATAAAACAAGATTGTTTTCTGCTACTTTTTTCTTGGTATTGTATTTGTATTTTTTATATATTACTTTACATTCGAACTGCTTGTCCGATCACTTGCTTGTTGATTATTATTATTGTTTTAGTTGGTAATATTTATGCTGCTGCTGCGCTATTGTTGTTATTCGTAAGTTGCTGTATTTTTCTGCGCTTCACGGTTACGTGTTCACTTGTTTGTTGTATGCGGTTATTTGTTGGTATGTATGTATGTATGTATGTGTATAAGTAGTTGTTTGATTTGATTCGTGATTTTTCACTTATAATGGCTTATAATAGCAATTGTTGTACTTAGCGGTAATTTGTTGTTTAGTTTTAAATCGTTTATTCATAATCTTCCAAGTATTTTTAGCTGAAAATAAGTGTTTGCTTTAATCATTTCGTTTACAGCAACCGCAAAGACATTTTTCACTTGAATTCTCATGCGCCTTGGTCGCTGATGATGCCTGCGCTTTTGTTGTCAAACCTGCTTTTTATAATTAAATAAAATAAATTAATTTCGATTTCGTTTTAAACTCACTTTCGCGCTGATTTTTTGATGAAAAATTAAACCCTATAACACTTTTAGATGGAAATATTCATAAAAACACAAAATACAAACATAAATAGTTTTTTTTTTAATTTGTTTTTAATATTGCTAGGTGTTGCTGTGGTATTTTTCTGATAACTGTAGGATTTGTATACGATTTTTTTATAAAAATATGTAATTTTATTTTTTTAATCACACATAATCGAATTTACAGAAGCCCTCTTCAACAACTAATCGAAATTTATTCACTTTCTTGAATATTTTTTTAACTTTATTACTTATTAACATTTTAATATATATTTTAATATTTTTTTAATTTTTATTTTAATTTTTTCATTTATTTATTTTTTTATTTGTACAGCGTACTTATTGAAATTTAATTATCGCTAATTTTTATGAAAATTGTTCACCCTTTTGTGTTCAATTTAATTGTTCTTTCGTGATTTTTATTTACATATGCTCATTTGTGTAGCTTAAAATGTTTTGCGCTTTGCCTTTTACACTCTTCTGTGTTATTTATTTATTTTGCTTTTGCGCACTTTTGTGTTTCTCCGTTGCTTTTGTTTCGCTACAATCACTGCTTTGTTTACCAGTTTACCTGTAATAGCAACAATTGTACATTTTCGAATTCTTCTTTGCACTCTATTTGTTACTTTGCACCTGCCCGAGCCATTACAATAACTAACCCGCACTCATACATTAAGCGAGTGTATGTGTGTGCGTGTATGTGTAGTCTTTACAGCACACTTCAAAATTTTTTATGATTTTGAAATTGTCTTCTTTCGCCGAGCCTCATGAACACTTTCGTGTCCGAAAGCTCCTGTGACCTCCTTCTGCCGCAGTGCCGACGATGACGACGCCGCCGTTGACGAAGCTCTCAGCCCGCCACGCAACGAAATACCTATAGCAATGCGTTGCTTCGCACACACTGCAATGCAGCGAAGGAGGAAGGAGAAGACGGCGCAGGAGAAGCAGAAGACAATGCATCTTCTTGCTCTTATACCGAATTTTCGTGGCGACGTAAGCGACGTTAACGCACACGCAGTCGCCTTCATAAATGCAATTGTGGTTGGCGGCGTCGACGCTGACGCAGACGTGACGTTAACGCCACTTGTTCGTCTGTGCGTTCGTGTGCTCGCTCGCCAGTGGGTCGCTGTTTATTGCGTTGCGCCAGAAGACTGCACTTTCATATTTAAAAATGTATAACAGCAACAACAACAACATAACAACTTATTGGCAGCAACAGTGGCGGCGTAATGACAACAACAACAGCAAAGGCAGCAACGATAATAATAATAACAAAAACGAGAAGAATGAAGGCGAAAGACGCAACAAATACAGCAATCGCCAGTGTAATGCGTTCGCTTTTATTAGCGTTGCTGTTGTTGTTGCTGTTCTTGCAGTTGCGTTATTTATAAAAATAACAGCGGGCAGTGGCGCAGACCATCGGAGCGACACGGGCAGCCACTGCGCGACCGGCCGATCACTCCACACGGTCGGCCCGACCCGCCTACCACACGGCCGGGCGAGCGTTTTTGGTCGCGCGTTTGAGCAACAGTGCGTCTAAATGCTAAACGGTGTGGCGACCCCGTTTTTGCCGTTCACACGACACAGCCTAACAGCAGCACATACAGACGCGCACACATACAACGACAGCTTGCTTAGCGTGTGTGTTTGTTTAAAGTGATGTTGACTGCTTTCGCCCGTCGAGTTTGAGTTTTTGTTTTTGGCCCGCGGCTATTGCTGCGGATGGCTATGGCCTGTGCCAACAATTCATGCTTGATTTGGTTGCAGCTACTTGCTGCCTAAATTGTTTTTATTGTAGTTGACTGTGAATGTAATTGTTCTTGCATTCCTCACACGTACAGCCATGCCAAACATATGCGCAGCCACAGAAAGCTACGTGCGCGCGTGTGTTTGTGTGTAATGGGGAATGCACATCCCCATATGCAGGCATACGGCACTTTTCTCGAGCAGAAACTGTTGTCGACGTTTTGTGCTGCTGGCACTGCGGCTGTGCTTCTTCTATCGCCTATTCATCTACCTATACCCACACTTGCACCTCGCCCCCCTTTGCCCTTCTGCCGTTCAATGTGATAACTTTACGACCACTGCAGTTATTCGCTGTTGTTGTTATTGTGTTGCGAGCCCCCAAAACATATTTGCCCCAAACGCGTTTGGCAACGTTCGCCTTGCCGTCGATTATAACGCATTTAACTGTTAATAGTTGAGTTGGAAACTTAGGAAACTAGTTTCACTTGCGTTTTCATATTTTAGAAATTTCAGATATTTATTTTCTTTTACTATTTTTTCTTGCTCTCACTTTGTTTCACTTCACTTCACTTAGTCTCTTGTTCTGGTTGGTCTTGTTCTTCTTCGTGTGCTACTGCTACTTATTTGGTCGACTTCGTTTTCACCGAATTACCTATAGAGGCACTTCTAAATGCTCGCTGGCCAGAACTCTATTTTCTATAATTCACAAATCTTCACATGCACTGCGGATCGTGGTGGAAATTCTTTAGAATTTCTTAACTAACTGCTGTTGCGTTATTTTCCATCGTTTCATTTTTCCTCTTCTCTCGTCACTTATGTCGTATTTTCTTGATTTCTTATGTATTTTTGTGTGTCTTATGCTTTGGAATTCACAGAACACTTCGTTTTTCGATGGGGTACTGAACTAGCACTGCGTCAAAGTGACAGCTCAGTGCTGGCGCCATTGCCGACCGCGCACTGCTTAGTCGACATTATTTGCTTTATCATTGGCTTTATGGCTTTTGCTCCAACTGTTATGGCGCTGTCAGTGGGGAATCCGTTATGCGCTTCCGTTCGGCCATTGAACTGTGTGCGCGCTGAAGTTGGCTGTGCATGTAAACGGTTGTTGTCGCGGCTAATTGACCTGTGAAATCCAATGTAGCGGTTGCGTGATTTGCTAAATTATTGGATATTTTTTTGACATTTTTTATAATTAGCATTTGTGTATATAATTTCGAAAGTGGTTGGGGTAAGATAACACTTTCTGAGAATGAAATGTATTGAATATTATTTGGCAGAGTACATAGACAATTTTTACCCTTTAATTTCAAGCTACCAAATGGAGTAATAATGCGGTTTACATAGTTTAGTCTTACTGATTTTATATTAGAATATTGGTAGAGATAACTAAAGGCGCCTTATTGCTTTATTCATATTTTTTCTCATCAAATGCGTAAAATTTCAAAATATACATATTTAATTTTTCCGCTAGTTTTCTTACTTTTTTGTGCAACAATATAAAATCATAATTAATTTAAATTAATATTTTGGATTTGTATATAATATTGATTTTATTATTCATTTAAATGTCTTTAATAATAAATTTATAACAATTATGTAATATACATATATTTGTGTTTGAATGTATATTAGAGCGGGTCGATTTTTTACTATAAAATCGCATATGCAGGAAATGTTCTACGAGTTATCCTGAACAGTTTTGCCTAAGAGACCAAGGGTCTAAATCGGTTGCGAGCCAGCGAATTTTAAGGCGAAGTTTAAAAAATCTGAATAATCGGTTCTATAAGAGATATGTGATAAAGTTGGGCGATGTTACATTTCGTTGGGATATCTAAACAACGGACGAATACATTTTTGTAAACCCTAAAAACTTTGCCTTAAAAAGCATTGGAAAATGGTTTTAGACCATAGCCCCTAAAGTAGAAGTGCTCAGAATGAACATTTACCGCCCGCAGGCGAGATTTTTTCGTTTCTTGGCTTCCTGTAAATCGACTCACTCCAATATACCTATGTACATATACGATACGTATAATTTGAACTAAACGTTAATGTGCAGTTAGCTATTTCCGGCGCTTTTGGTATAACTATAACTTATACATTGTATTTACTAAATTCACATAATATATATACAAACCCAAACATCAAAAAGCTGTTCACCGATGCCGCTTAAGTCCTTAAATTAGTCTCTATTGCCTATGATCTATGCGGTCAACCAAATTGTATGCCTATATACACATGTCCATGTAAATATATTTGTATATATACATGTGTAGCTCAATGCAAATTATATATTGTGGTTGTAATGAAATATGCTCGCTGTTTTTTACCACGAATGGGCTGACCACAGAAACCATATATATGAATATATATTGATTGTGTTCCCTTCTGCCGCCTGTCATTTATTACTTTTCTCAATTAATGTCAGCATGAAGTATTAATCGATATGACTCTTGGTGGAAGTGTTTAATAACTGTCATTTATCCACAGCGTACTTAATGGGATATATTTTTATCACTAGAGAATTAAAAGAGTATAATTTACCAAGAAAGTATTTATTGAACAATAAGAAAAAAATTAAATTATACAAAATTTATACCTAAAAATAAATATACATTATTTCTTTTTAAGAAAAACTTAAAAATTAGTATATATTTTATTACATTTTATTTGAAATTTTAATTTTTTCAATTTCAATTTTTACTTCGGTCAATTAGTGAGATATTAATTTCGGTCACTTTCCTTTTGTCTTCCCATTATTTGTATTTCTTTTTGTATATAGTACCGTGCTACGGAGGGTATACGTAATATTTCGTTGCATGCTAAGGACTTTACTGGTCACTCATACGCCCTGCTTCACTTTAGTTCCTGGAAACAATAAAAGTTTTTTTTTATCTGAAATGTTGTGTATTAAAATATTTTAGATAACTAATTACACTGGTTAATAAAATTTTAACTTTTTTTAACACATGAAAACTCTTAAAAAATTGTGAATGATTTTATATTTATTTTTTGTCTTCTGGAAGGTCCTTTTTAAGTTCTCAATAATAAACTGTTAATATTCTTGCACCTCATTTCCATTTCATTGACAGCGTTTCTTCATCAAGCTTTCGTCTTGTTAGTCACTCACAGCCCTAATTTTTCACATGAGAGTCTAGCACTAGTATTTTTAAGAAGTTATTATTATGCAAAATTTATTGAAATTGAAAATAATTGTTTCTCGATTATGTCATACCTGTATATAAACGCAATGATACGCCTATTAAACATATATTTTAAAAATTTTCTTAGCAATTGCCTTGTTTTCTAAAATTTTGTATTTTTGGATGGTCGTAATACAATATGTCACAGATACACTTTCAAATAAAGTGTGACCAAAAGCATAAATTATAATTAAAATCCAAGGGTAAATGATATTTCAAAAACAAAATTTGCCATGTTGGTACTGTCCTTAATTACTATGCAAAAAAAGATTGAGATCTGTCAAACAGTTAAGCAGCAGCTACTTAAGATCTCTCGCGAGTCCGTTCGATTAATTTTGGTAGATATACATAATGTTTTGTTTATAGAACGCGCTCTTGCTTGACCCGATAAAGCTGCATTTTTCGTAAACAGATATCTCTGCAGAAGGTTCATCGTGCGAGTTCCGATACCACATTCACGAAGAACATTATAATTGCCGATAGGTCATGGTCTTACGAATTTGGTATGCAAACAAGTCACCAATTATCAGAATGGAGGGAAAAAAATGTGCCGAAATCAAAACCATCATGCGAAATCCGCTCGGATCTCGCTTTTTTATCACAATATGTGTGATAGCTAGGACCTCTCTTTTTTAAATTTTATTTGTAAATTTAATGTATTCCTTAACAAAATCAGTATTCTCCCATAAATAAATGTAAAGATGTGAAAAAAATTTAATAAAATAAAGTGTTATTAGAACAAAATCAGATAATAAGATCAAACAGGGAATTTTAGTAAGGTATTTATATAATTTATAGACACACCCGTTATTATCAACAAATGTATATATCATAGGGAGACACGCGCGGATACACTCTGTCTAATTGCTTTATACTTTCTGCAAACTTAATTTCTTTATACTAGCTCTATGCAATTTTTGGCATTCCATTTAACATATTGTCAACAACAACACGCGCCCAGGGCCATAAGAAGTATTGATCTTTTTTTTGTTTTCGTGCAATGAAGAAGCATGAAATCATATCATTATTACCGCCTAATTGTTATCAGCGTCCGTTGTGTGACTTTGATTGCTATGTTGTCCCTGTGATATACTTAAATTTGTTATTTTTGTTGTAGAAAAACAATTACTTTTCTTGTATAGCGAAGCGAATCGGCCACTCAGTCTGTTAAGTGAAGTTGAAGTAAGTTGATGTTGCCACCAAAAGTCGCGTGAGATTTTTAAAAAGTGCTGAATCTAATTAAGTAATTTACAGTTTCACAAGTAATATAAAAGGTAATGAAAAATATGTAATTGCTTTGTAAAAAATGTTGTCCAAGAAATGTCTGAGTTTTGTGATAAGAAAAATCAGTTGATTGCGTTGTTAACAAATTTGATACACGCTCATAAATAGGCGTTTTTTGTTTTAATTCTAATTTTCTTTAAGGTCAATCAAGTAGCACTGTGTTTTTTTGTGCTATAAAGTCGAAGGTTCCCTCAGCAGGACTTTATTCGAACAATTATTAAATAAATCTTTAAATTAAGAAGCTTCAATGTGTATTAAAACCTTGAGAAATGTAGACCATGATACAACCATGATTATACCTTAAAAAGAACATACTAAAATTTTAAACCAATATCTCAAATAGTTGTTGAGTTACAGCTTATAAAGTGTGGTTTGGCATTTCAATCAGCTCTATCAGTTTCTTTTTAAAGGTGCTTCTTTCGAAACTACATTTTTCAAACTTGCATGAGTATTTACTCGGAAGCAGATGATCCGATCACTATTCGATTTATTTTCAGGTTTTATATAGTTCTCAATGCAATATCTTACCACTTCTTAACCTGATCAAAATCGAGCTTTAGCAAGCCAAACCGAACAAAATTTTGTAAGATTCAACATTTTTACCGCAAGATATAGCTTAAAAGGTCTTGAATGAAAATTATGTGTTCATTTTATTTGTAAAAACGTCTAAAATAATTTTTGAAAAATTTTGGAAAAAAAAAAATTTGGTTTTTTTTTCGTAATACCCATTTTGGAGTTTTGATTTTTACATCAAGTTTGCCACTAAATTTGCAACAGGCAGAAGGAAACGTAGGAGACCTTATAATAAGTAAATAGAAATAATTGGCATGATGAGCTGAGTCGGTTTAGCCATGTACATTTGTCAGCCCGTCCATGCGTCCATGCGAACAATGTAGTCCCACAATTTATGCAACATTGATCTGAAAATTGCTCAAGTCTTTTTCTCTCTAAGAAGCTGCTCATTTGTTGGCTGTGGCTTTGAAGCACCCGGAAATTTTAACTAAACTTCCCGGGTGAATGAAATTTCAAAAATATGTATTTTGTTAAGGTAGGACTATTCTTAATTACTATGCCAAATGGGAGGCGATCTGTCAACCAGTTTGTTTACAGCAGCTGTTAAGGTCGGTACACCTCAGTAGTGCGTTGCGATTTTTACAGTGGATAAAAATATCGAACAAAGAGTCTGTCTCAAATTTTGTATTTCTTGTAAATGTTGGAAAAGGCTTACCATGATTCACTTTTATCAAAAACCGTCCTAAGGTCGAACGATCATTGAAGACAAGCATTTTTCAGGATGATCTTCGACCTCTTCAACTAATGAAAATATTAAAAAAGTTAAGGATATGGTGCTGGAGGGCAAGCCCAAACTCAGGGCTCAGGCAAATATTAAAGAGATGGCAAGTGAGCTCGACATCTCAAAGCGAGTTCATTCGATTGATGTTGGTGACTCGTACCGAAAAGCTGAACTGTTCAAAAAGAATACCGTAATTACCAAAAGCCAAAAATGCAATGAATATCATCGCTCAACCACCGTATTCTCCAGATTTGGCTCCATGTGATTTATTCTTGTTCCCCAAACTGAAATTGGCGCTCCGTGAAACCCGTTTTCAGTCGAGCTGAAGGCCATCCCAGATAGCGCTCATGGAAAATGTTTTGAGGACTGGAAATATCTTTGGCATAAGGGTATTACATCTGGAGGAGATTACTTTGAAGGCGACAAAATAAATAATTATGCATAATTAACTATTTAAGTTTTTATTTACAATTTCCTGCTACTTTTCTACTTCGTAGATTTACCCAAATACCTCAGTGCGTATAAATATATTTACATATATATAACATAAATATGTTGTTTTGCTAGTGAACTGCTTCGGTATTCATTTAATTATAAACAGCTATGCAATTGTCTCTTACATTTATGGAATTTCTGAAAATAACTAATAGCTAATTTTAGGGACAGAACAAGGAAAATAGTCTAGAGCAGAGTTTTCAGGAACAGAGTTCTCCATGGATTGATTTCATTGTGAGAGTCCCTTCTTTAATCATATGATTTATATGTGTATGCACTCTTTTAATATAATTTAATTATTTTTATAATTTATTACAATTTAATTTAATTTAATATAATTCACGGACTACAATGTTATTTACATAACAACATGCGCTCCCATATTGTGTCACAAGCAGTCATGCTGTACGCACTGGCTTTTGTTCTCTGTACCTCTACCTCTACCTCTCACATTCAAACTTCAACTCCTCTCAATTTTCAAACCCTTTAATTCAAATCGAGCTCACGTACATTGACGATTTCACAGTTTTCAAATTGCGTACAATGTTGCATTGCATCCACGAAACGCATGCAAACGAACAACAACAACGACTGCAAGGTAGCAAAAAGCATTTAATCCTTACAATCACTTAGTGAAAGCAAATCAAGTTGCATTGACGTTTCGACGTTGCTGATTACTTGAGAAACGAACGCTTTCATTGCACGGGAACAAATGCGCAGCTCGAAGATTGACTGAGTTTACGTGGAACGGCTACCTTTGCAGGCAATTTCCACGTTGCGAACACCGTTGTTGGCAGGCAGTGATTGTTGTTGGCACAACAATGCCAGTCTGCTCGTTCGATTAGCTGTAATTTCTGAAGAGTAGCACTTGTAGACGCCACTTTAACTGTCGAGGATAATGCGAACGTCAAGGAGCTCAGTGCTTGACACCCGGAAGCTCCATTTTTTTTTTAATAATAATACTAATATTGGTAGAAATGTTTTTCAATTATTATAAAAAATTAATTGAAAAATGCCAGCTCTGCAGCTTCTACGCAATTAAATTCAATCAGTATTTGATTGCAGAAACACATACTTATAAACATGCACTAGATTTCTATATGAAATTTCTTAATTATAAGGCAATTGTTTTAGCATTACGATTTCATTATAAAATGCTTAAATCCGCTTAATTCTAAACGATCGACTTAAATAAAACAAAAAATTGCTCACATTTTGTGTTTTTTTTTCTTTTATGCAGCTAACAACAACCGAAATGTTCACCAAGGTTGCCATACCATCTGCATTATCCTTGCGGTATTTCTTTGCATTCGCTCTACTCGTATTCGTCGCGTCGCCAGCCACACCAGCTAAAATACCGATAGCAGAGAATGACGGGGCTGGGCTGCGAGGTCAAGCCGTCATTGATGCGGTGCCCCTGGCAGGTAAGCGCCGCTGATTCGATGGCATTCAGTTAATCCAATTAAGTGATTTAGAAGTGATTTTGAAATGATTTATTGCGATTAAATATTTATGGAATTTGTTTGGCGTGGAGTCAACGATTGCATGGTGAGAGTAGGTGATGGACAAATTTCGAGAAAGCGTTAGTGTGTGTTGAGAAAAAATGCGTGAGGAATTAATGAAATATTTCGCAGATTACGGTTTAATTTAATTAAATATTTGCATTTATATCATCAATTTCTGGTTTGCTCTAATTATTTTCCTTTCTCTTGTAATGAAAAAATTATGTCATTAGAAATAAAAAAATCTGCAATAATTGATTTTATTGAGCAGAAAGTATTTGTATTGCCACCCAACGAGAAGCAGAAGAAAAGGCTTTTCATTACATTTCTGCTGTGGTATCAGTGAAGCGTGCAATCGCTCAAATGTGGAGCATTTATTTAAAAACTATTTATTTGAAAATGGTTGTTAACAATGTTCTTAGTTTCTACATAAATTTGGGAAGCCGATTGTGTCGTGAAAAAGCATTCTCGTGATGACTATTCGTCTTATAGTAACAATGTTAAGATTTTTCTACTCTTGTAACATGTTGATAGCCGACTATTTGATGCCTGAAATTGTAGCTCGTTATCTCGGCGACATTTGGTTTCAACAAGACGGCACCACTTGCCACACATGGCATCAATGAATGGATTTATTGAGAGAACTCTTCAGTGAGCAGATAATTTAACGTTTTGGGCCAGTCGATTGGTCACCAAGGTCGTATGATATCACACTGACAGACTTTTTCCTGTGGGAATGTGTAAAGTGTAAAGTCTATACGGTTTTGTTCCGTGCCAATCTCCAGTTGCCAGTCAAAATGCTCGAACGAGCCATCGAAATTTTGATTCAAGGAATGGGCCATCAGAGATGTAGCCGCGGCATGTTTTTTCTTTAAATTAGTAGGGAACCTCAAAATGGATCACCCTTTAAGTGAGTCACCTTGATGAAGCCTTGAGAACATTTTGCCATATCAATTGTATCTTGTCTGGGTTAAAAAAATATATATAAACCTTTTATGTGGCTTAGCGCTGAATTAGAACGAAATTGGCCTAAGCCTCATAAACCTATTGTAATGAATTACGACCCCCTGGTTGACGTTTTCCACATCAATTCAATAAGTTAAATTTAGCCTCTTCGGTCGGGTTAATATCACATATTTCACTTAAAGACGTTTTTAATATAATTTAAGCTGTCGCGAACTAAAATATAGCAATAAAACTAAGTCTATGTTTATGGATTTAAATATAAGTCAAGAAGATACCAAATTTGATGGTATTTTTCACGATTTCATAGGATAGTGGATGTCTAACAGTAACAGGCTTTCATTTTGCTGTAAAGTTTTGCCAGCACCTGAAGGAATTTTGCCGGTTTTGATGGATCTAATGAACGAAGAAGACGGTCTTTTATTGGAAACTGCTCACTAATTTGTATTATTGGGAAGCCTTTCGCTATATTTTTGGACGGTTTCCATCCTGATCGGAGAGCTTTCAGTTAGAATTCCTACAACAATTTAAATGTGGCCAAAAAGCGAAGAGTTCACTAGACCTCCTACGATTTACTCTGGGTCAGAAACACATTGCAAATGCAGAACTGTTGGTATCTGACCAATGCTTGCAGAGCTGATCTGAGGCCCCACAGTCCAGTAGTGAACCACAAGACGCCAACGAACTCCTACACGTTTACATTTCGCAGTTATTAAGACTAAGCATTTGTCCTAGCAAGCTCACCAGCCTTACAGTTTCGTGCAATTCCAATGTGGCCGATGGTAGAAGTAAGGATTCTATACATCCTCTCACTTCGTCGCTCTTTCTTTACTTCAACAAATACCCAAATAATAATTAAAATTGTTTAAGCTAAGCAGAATACGAAACTAAAATAATAAAATAAATGGAGCTTTAGATGTCTATCAACGTCGTAGTTGACGTCGAAGCAGAAGATTTATCTATCAAAAATGCTAAAAGTTTCTACGGAGGCGCAGCTCTCTGACGCGGAGAAGTACGCAACTCTTGGCTTGCCGTTATGTCCCCTTGTGTTTTATAGCGGACTTCACTCTGCCTACAGTCAAAAACAGCAACTACCAACACAATTGAGGAATTGCATTTTCCAGTCTCCAAAAAAGAATATGACACGCTCTTCAATGTACTTAGTAATTTAAAAGATTCTTCGCTGAAATACAAATATTTTATTTTCGCTTGAATAGCAACTGTTTTTGCATAAATTTCGAGTGTCGACACTTCAGCGTGCACGGCGAGCAGTTTCCTCACCACTTGTAGCAAGCTTTTAAATCAGTTAAGTTGTATAACGGTTTCTCAACAATTTCAGCGCGTAATAAAATCAACTTGAGCGGCGAAAATTATGCGCGCCGCTTTGCTGCTGAAAATGTACCGTTAATGTTAAAGTCATTAGTGAAAACTGAATTGTCACATCAAACCGTTATGCGAGCTGTCACACTTGAGATGCCATTGTGCGTATCGCAGCCACTACAGCAGCGCGGGCACTAGACAAGCGAAGATGCTAACGATGCGCGATCTTGCAGCGCCTTCCCTGCGCTCGTGCACATTTCAACTCAATCACTTCGGCAACAACAACAAGTTTCATGCTTGCCAACACTTTCGCTCGCGCCGCTGCTTTTACGGCTGTTTGATGGCGGGTCGCACACACACACACACACACATACGTGCTTGTTCTTGCTAACAAAATTATAACGGCAGGAAGCGCGTGCTTCTTTTCACCCAAAACCCTCCCGTCGCACGGCGCTTCTTGATGTCTCACTTTTGCAACATTCAAGTGCAATCCCGCTTCGTGCGGTGGCAGCGGCAGCGGCACCGGCATCACATCTTCAGATTTTATGTCACTGCCGTCAGCAAAATGACACGCCCCACACATTTGACTTGCTTTCGCGCACACATAGCTAGTTGTGAAGCGCGTATGTCAACTCTTCGTGGTTATGGCGCAAACACTCCAACAACAACCACAAACACAAGCACTGTCGATGAACAACTTTTGTTTAGTGTGCCATATGTATTCATATGCAAGTGTTGTTGGTAGAGTGTAGCTACAGTTACAATGTCATCTGTCGGCTGTCAGTCGTGTGTCGTTGCGGTCGTCACGTTGTTGTCAGCATGTGTGGCAAGTGTGGCAAAGTGCAACTATTATTTTTGCCACGCATGTTTATTGCTCATGTTGCACATGTTTTGTCAGCGTCAACAACAGCAGCAACAACAACCGCAACTCAACAAGTTGATGGTTTCTTCTTTCTCTTGTGCGCATCTTCTTCTTCTTTTTCATTTTCAAGCACGAAGAGAATTTATATTTTTACTCAAGTTCACTCTTGGCATCATTACACGAGCAAATTGCCACATATTTCAACACGTTTTGTGCAGTCATTAAAATATTTATATACATCTTCATAGCTTTGCTTCTGAGTTCGCACACACGCCCTATTGGGGTGCGCAGTCAAGAGAAGAAAGTGATTTGTAGCAAAGATTCGTACTTTCTTGGCAGTTTTTAGGTCAAAATATGCTTAAGAGACTTTGAGTGTCCAAAAATAAAAGTTGTTAGTAGTTTGACGGCGTGCCTCAAGAATGGAAGAAGATTTTTTGCTATTCCTAGTTATTATAAGAAAACCATAATAAAGTTTAAAATGATACCTTTTCAGAAAAAAACGTTTCGTTTAAACCACGATTTAAGCCAATTCAAAGACTTTGATTAAAATTTTGAGAGGGATCGCCTTGCTCCCCTGTGCCCTTTTGTACTCTTGTAAGTTAATGTTTAATGTACATATCTCCAAAACTATTCAAGCTATAATAATAAAAAATTTGTAAAAAACTATTAAAAATGTGACACAAAAGGGCTTTATAGAAGCCTAGGTCAAAATGCACTGACCTACTTGTACAATTTCAACCAATTTCGGTACATGCCATTATCTTGACGATTTATGTTACATTGTGCAAACAGGCCCAATAGGACTACAGCCACGCCTACTTCCCATACGAATAATTCTCCCACTTTTGTACAAAGAGTTTATATCTAAAATTTGTCAAAATCGGATCATATGTGTTCAAGGTCCCATAAATCGAATATGACCACCCCACTGCTTGTTACTCTGTGAGATATACTATTGCAATTCGGTGAAAGTCACTTTCCGATAATAGTATGTCTGTATGTCAAATATGGGTTGAATCGGATCAATAATTCCATTAGCACCATATAACTAATGAATGATCTTTGAACTTACTGTTGACTTTATACCGCTTCTATTGGCAAATATGTGAATTATCGTGATAAAATTGAAGAATATCTCCGTAACTAAAAACTGAAACGATTTTCCTAAAAACATTGATTTGTAATTCAGTTAACATATATATTTTCTGTTGATTAAATCAAATCTATATTTATTTTTTGTAGAACGCGCCGCATTCATTCGCTACAATCTGGCTAAGGCAGTGAGTCGTTTTAACTCCACAGATAACAATGCCACCGGCCGCAGTGTCGAACCACGTCTATTTTTGCAACCCAGTGCTTTGCTGAGTCCGACACAATTGCTGGAATTCGAGGTAAGTAGAACAAGTTTCTTGCGTGATATAAAATATTACGCATAAAATTCATTGTCCAGCTTCACCACTTTGCATATATGTACATTAATACCTTTGACAGTCGTACTTATGTAAGTCATTCTGTTCCACTACAAATTTGTACAAGAAAGATGGTTACTTTGGTGCCCCCTGGCGTATACGTAATTTATTGTGCCAATTGAATGCACTAAAGCACTCGCAAATAAGCATCCACTGTCGCTTTTGTATAAGAGGCAGACCTGAGAGGCAGGAAAAAATATTAAAATTTGCATGAAGTAACAAAATGGTTGATTTCAATAACACACACTGCTAACGGCTTTTATCGTAGACAGAGGTAGGGATTATTAAATGACTTGAATAGTTTGAAAAGCAGCAAAGTTTTGTATATTATTCAATTGCGCACAGTTGGAAAATTTTACTAAAAAGTACTAACTACAAGTGTAATCAGTTGAAGTTAATAAATCACTGACACATTTCAAACTGTCTGCGAAAATAGTGCCGAAACTTTACTAAGTCTACGAAGTTTTTCGCTCACAAAGACATAATGTGACAGCAGCCCGCTTTGGCTTTAGGCGCCACTAGTAAGTGAAGGGTAACGAAAATTCACAGTCAAAAATATTTACGAAAATAATTGGGAAACTAGTAAATGGATATTTCTTGTTTTCTTATTACAGGTTTGGCTTTTATATTTTTTTGAATACGTTGGATATATTTATATATTAATATTGGAAGTCGAAAAAAAATGTTGGTATATTTATATTGAACTTTAATGAACTAAATATATACCATTTTGGTCGACTACTTATTGCCATATTTTCGCTAGAGACATTATTGAATCAGTGTAAAACTCTTCTGGTTTCTCGGCGGGAGTTCTGCATTGACCGAAACAAATGGTAGTGCAATGGTGCAAGGTCGGGGCTAAGCTTCCCAGCCAAGCTCTCCCAGTCTTTGGCGAGTCATCAAAGATGTGTGTGGTCTAGCGTTGTCCTGATTGAGGACGAAGCCCTTTCTTCAGTCGATTACTTGCTTCAATCTCATCAATTGTTGACAGCTGGAGCAGCTCATAGCGGGTGATTACTTTCCAATCCTACCAAACACTCAGCATAACCTTTCGAGACGTCAATCCTGGCTTTGCGACCATTTGTTAAGCTTCATCACGCTTGGACCATGATCTTTTTCGCAACTTATTGTCGTATTGGATCCGCTTTTCGTCTCCTGTTACCATTTGCTTCAGAACTCGGTCCATTAAATTTTTCACAGACAATTCATTTGGTACGCAAACGTCGAGCTTCTTTTTGTAGCCAAGTTATTTTAAATGGTTCAAAACCGTTTGATGATGAATGTTAAGTCCCTTAGCGATGTCATGACTGCTGGGACGGTCCTGGTCAATCTTTTCCATAATTTCATCGACTTTTTCAACGATATTGTTGTGCTACTCGAGCTGATACAGCATCGTCTCCGTAAACTCCACAATTTTCATTTTGTGGCTATGCCACCCAAGCCCTTTTTTATAAAAAAAATTCAAAATATAGCGAATTTCTTCATTATTTTCACTCATTTTTGTAAAAGCTGTGACTTTTTTTCAACTTTCCTGAACTAAATTTTTTCTTGGTTATACGAAACATAAGATACAAATAATTTAAAATTTAAGCAAAAGTGTATGAAGAAATGCCTCTTAAAATGCAAAATATTCCTCCATGAAATTTGTATTCCTTCTAAGAAATGTATATTGGTTTTCAACACTGCCGCTGACCATAAAACGGAGGCAATTTGCTTGTCAATTTAGAAAATTGACCATTATGCGCCTAAATGTTGTGCGCAAAAAACGAAATTTATGCAACACCTTTTCAACTGCTTCACACGCATGCTTCTCTGCACGTGTATGTGTGTGAGAGTGATATGCACGAAAAAGCAATTTACTTTCTTCTGTTAGTATATATGCATGTATGTGTGTTGACACTTTCTACGACAGTTTTCTAAAATAAAATGCTTTCTTCAAAACTAATCTTTGACCAATTCTCGAATAACACACTAACACACACACATGTCACGTATTTGTATGTACTATTTGTGTAGTTGTTGAGTTAACATATGTACATTTGTTGCTGGCTGTGTTGTGTCAAACATTGTGGTGGGCGTATGCGCCTTGGATTACACACAGAATACCAAATCAACCAGGCTGACACACACACACACACATACACCTACGTACATACAGTGAGTTCGCCCCAGAAATGTCGCCACGAGCAAGACGCTTAACGTAAGGATACAATTTCACTCAGCGGCTGGCATGCGGCTCTGTCTCCCGGAGACACGTGCAGATTAGCAAAGGCGCCTGACGCAAAACACACTCACACACACACACAAGCACACAAGCCTAAAGCATTGACGCACAAAATTTACATGATGTAGCTACAAGTTATACAAGTTGTATGACAACATCGCCGAAGGAGCGTCCGCCCAAGGGTGCAGACAGGAATCGGTGGCAAACTAAACCAGGCAAGGGGCGGGAAGTGAGGACAGAATTAGCAAAAAGGATATCTCCACATCCTTCGGCCATCATAAAGTTATTGGGCAGCGAGCGCTTGGGTGGAGTCATAAAAGGCTAGACACATAAAATATTGTACGGCGAGCGTGGTCAAGCGCAGTACGAAAGCAAGAGAAAAAGGGCAACCAAAATGTCATAAAAAATGTGCGTGAATTTGCCAAAGCAACACGCTGGTGTGGGAGCACTTTAATTTCCCGTTGCTTTCATAAAATTCACACTTGACCTAAAATTTAAATATTTTTACATTTAGCGGGCGAAACTCCCATAGGCCTCATATACATACGCATATAAGCTTAAACGGCGAAAGAGAGCGCTCATAACGAAAGTGTCAGACTTCGCAGTGGTCAGTGTTGTAAAGTGGAGTTTTAAAGCTCTTGAATGCAGAGTTTCGGTTGATTTGCTGGCCTTCCAGGGTAGGTGTGCACGGTTGCACATTTAAAGTCACTGTAATCTGTTTGGTGTAAAATATAATAAACGACAATCCACAATGACTTCTTACAATGAATTTTTACCAGCGCCACCACTTAAGCTCTCGAAAATGTGTTGTAGCAAACGAGGAAAATAGCAGAAACAATAAAATGCCGTTATTATCACAGCAGTAGGAAGGGGGAAGTAGTTAGCGCTGCTGCAAAGCTGCAAATAAATAATTCACTTAGATAGCAATCAGTTTGCTTTGTAATTGTAGCAAATATTCGCAAAATAATTGCTCTTCTGAAGAAAGTTGCAACAAATAATTTAAATAAAAATTCACACAATGAAAGATTCGAAAAGAAAAGCAAAACTTATTGGATAAAGAGCAGATAAGGGAGGAAATAAATTTAATTTAGAATGCCTTAGGGCTGAATGTAGCGTGTGCTTTATTGAAAGGAGCCTTGTGATTTCGTTCAATAAAGTTAATTAAGAAATATGGGCGAAAGTTTGCATATGAATTTAGCAAAGAAACAAAATTTATTTGCTTATTTTTTTCACGGGAGATGTTGCTTTCAGGGAAATATTGTAAGAAAACAAACAGAAGGTACTCTGTTATTAAAGTTTAATTAAAGTTTACTGGAAAGTCTGCTAAAAGAGCTGATTTAACTCTCAGTTGTGTTCTTAGTTAAAATGTGCTTCAAGTAATCAATACTTTGTGGAAGTATAGTTCTTTTATGTTCATTAAAGTGAAAGAGAAACATTTAATTAGAATTGTCGACATCGCATATAGTCGTGAACGGAACATTTCTTTATTTGAAAAACTGTCTTTTATGATGTTTGTCTTTTATATTTTGGGATTAGAGAACAAAAACAAATAAAGGGGCTTTCAATAGGGACGCTATAAAAGTAGGCCGATAAGGACAACAACAACCCTATATTTCTCTCACTCATTTGACATTCTCTTCAGTAAGATTTGCCATTTTATCATGGAAAGATATACAATTCAACAACGAGTCGAAATGATTAAAATTTACAACAGAAATTCGGAGTCAGTGGCCTCAACTTTAAGAGTTATTTATCATCGAAACTCGCTTTATTATTTTTCAAAATATTCTCCATTTAGATCAATACATTTTTGAATGAGGTTGAACTAATTGTCGCAGTTGTTTTGATACTGATTGAAGTACTCCCTACTCAGTTGCCAAAAAACGCTAACCTTTTAGTTTATTTGCTACGTACGGGAATAAAAAGAAGTCATTTGGTGCCATGTCAAGACTACATGGTGGGTGATGAGTCATAGAATAGACTTTTCAGTGCTCTGAAATGCAATTGTTTGAGTCAATGTGTGAGAGTTCGCTTTGTAGTGTTGAAGATTGATCTGTCTGCTTCGTGCGTGAACAACTTTTTTTGGATTCGGCTCATCTGGAAATACCAATACAATCGACTGCTTTTCTCGCGTTTTATCACGAATCATCACCTATCACAATGTCAAAGACGTGTTTCGAAGCACCGCTATCACATTTCTTAACATTTATCTAAGATGCATGTTTTAAGCTACTGTAAACAACAAATGTCACTCGTGTGCACAAACGTGCTGAGTATGTATAATAACAAAAATGTGAAACTAGTATAAAATGTAATTTACGTATGAAAATATGTGTGTGGCAAAGAATCGCATAGTGACGTCACATATCAACATTATTTCTATACGACGACAATTTGAAGGGCAAAATCTGTGTTTCATTAGAAATAAATAGCTCAAGTCTCAAAAGTAGTTCTTAAAAAGCTAACAGTACATACTTTACCTAATATTATTGAAGGCAATCAGTTCATACTTTCTCCTAAGCAAAGCTTAAAAAAATTTTAAACTCATGCACTCAACAATGCCACAAAGCAGTTTGATGCTAAAAATAGATACTTCCATATAGTACCTTCACGTAGTATTTGCACCGCATCCCCCTCGACACTTTTCGAAAAAAATTCTGAAGCTCCTGCTAAAAATATAAAATGTAGCCTAAAAATATCAGCCCTTAATGTATAATATACTTTCTTAAAAAAGCGCTTACTTAGCTATTCCGTCAAACACACATACATATGTGTATATATATACAACATCCTATTGAAATCTTTTAAGAGGCGACGCGACTGCATTACGCTGATTACCAGTTGCATTTGCTTAAGCCACGGCAGCGGTGTTGTTTTCCGCCGTCAATCCTTATCGCCACGCTTCATCACTCACCGAAGGCAACTGAGCACTGGAGACGTTATGCTTCATTAACAATAGAAGTGATGTGAGCAGAGCGCTCAGTCAATGAAAGTGCTATCATTTAAAATAAGAGGCAGGAATGTATGGGTATGTGTGTATGTGCATGGAAGCTATAGGAAAAATGCCGTCAGCGCAGCGCAATAGTCTGTCGGCGGCAGCATGAAGCGAACTTTAAGGCGTCAATTCTTAGTATCAACACGCTGGGCGTTAGGCATTGTCGCGCTTAGGTGTTGCCTCTTTGTGCCTCTTTCTCACCTTCTTACTAAATCGACTTCTGTTCTGATTTCTCTTCATCTGCTTTATTCTCGATATTTCCTCCTCCAAGCCTGTGTGTGGACTACTTGCCTTCGTTTCTTTTTGTTCTTGGCTACTCTTGCGTAAGATTGTTTTGCCACATCGCCCACTATCGTCTCACACTCGGTGTGCGAACGCTACGATGTGGTTGTGTGCGTGTCTAATATAAGTATTTTTGCCGGTGTGCTCCAACAATGTACTTGCGGCGTTGGTAGTCTTCGAAAAAATCCCCAAATGAATTGCGCAAGACAGCCAACGGTAAGAATAATAATTTCAAAAAAGAAAAGACTCTATATACATATGTATGTATAGTATCAGTATGTATGTCTACTTTGAAGAAAGAGAACAAAAACAAAATACATTTTTGTGCAATCGAGGAGTTTCTCAAGAACATTCATATAGGCGCTTCGAGCCTGCTGAAACAGTACCCCGTCGAAAGAAGCTGGTGTAAAAAAATCAGAATCGCTTAAAATTGCTGCTATGGAGTTACAATTTTGTTTGGCATGAAGATTTTGAAAGAGCCGGTTTTTTCTATTACAGATTATGGTAATTAAAGTTTAAAAAATAATAATTACGTAATTTTTTTGAATGATGGTAATCTTGTTAACTTTTTTGGTTCTGTTTTGTTCAAGATTATAAATGCGCTTGCCGTGTGTTATATTATCTTACTTTTGTCTTTTTTTTTTGCAAAATTATACGACAATGTGCTATATTTCGAAAAAACATAGCTTAACTTTACATATTTTATATAAAGATACTTAAGAATCATAGATTCAGAGTTTTAAAAATAACTGTGGATGTTGCAAGTGAACAATTTACCGTTATTTGGAACGGTGCTCCATTTATCTATCGTTCTATTTCTTAATAAATTATTAAAAAAGTGCTCACATTTTGGAATTACCTTATCGGACATCGACATAACCTCAAAACCATATTTTTTACTTAGGTACATGCAAATTCTTTCAGTTTTGCCTTCCAGCAAAAGTAATCGCACATTATAGCCAACGACTCGGTTGAGTAAAGCTTGTGTAGCGAAGCGACCAATGTTGGCGAAAATCAATGTTGCATAACTGATTACTCGTACCGCCAGGCACGGGCTCTTTCACCGTGGCGCACACTTCAATGTCTGGCAATAGCTTTTCAATTTCGCTAAAAAGCATTGGCACACCGTCAGATTGGCAGACTGACGCGCCAACACACACACTGCCAAGCGTCGTGTGTCTGCATGCATTTACACCTTCGGTGGTTCCGGTTCCCAGCAGAGTGCGCTTTCAAAATATATATTAGAGTGTGTGGCACTTAAGTGCGTCTTCTACATCTTTACCCCATTTAACGCTTAGTCGGCGAGGCATTCATCCCTTTAGCTAGCCGTCTTCGTAAGCTGTCGAGTATTTGTTACTCTTCTGCATTTTTAATCTTTATAAATTTTCCCTTGCAAACCATTTCGGTGCTTTTCATTTAGGATATTTGGGATTTGATTTTTACTGCTGCGTGCTGGCGCGTGCATACGAATGTATATGTGTGTGTGTTTGTGTATATTTGTAATGCCCGAAATAATTTCATTTGCTCTGCTCCCCACCTCACTCACCCGTCGATGGCTTCACTCACACATTTTTAGCTCTTTTTTGCTGGTTCTGCTTTTTTTTCTCAGGTTAAGGTGTTAACGGTTGCTTTTGATATTTTTGGTACGTACGTGCCGCCATTACCGTTTTTGTGATTTTTTACGCGTGTGAATGAAAAATTGCGCCTTAACGAGACACATTTTTCATTTCGCTCAAATTGACAGTGAACTCAAGAGCCGACTGAAGATTTTGAAAGGAACAGTTTGAAAATTGTTATTTTCCCTTAATTGTTTGACTTAGTTAGTGCGAAGCTCGAATGCGAAGAAAATTTTTACCATAGAGAGACTTAACAAGCATACGGGCTGATCGCTTGAGCGGGTGATATATATGCATATAAGGGTCCCTTGCGGTATTGGTTGAGAGTGTAATATTAAGTAGAACTATATTGTCGAGTTTCTTGAACAATTTTATATTTTTACTCGAAACGTTAGACCTTTGTCTTAGTGTAATTCGATTTCATCCATGCCTTGTAACACTGAGGATGTTGTACCTCTCCTCGAAAACCTTAACAAGAATTCAAGAAATCCTTGAACTTCAAATCAGTGAACGAATTCGATGTGTTAAATTAAAAAAATATAAACAGCTTGAGTATTTATATCTATAACATCTAACATAAAAAAAGTTTTGCTCTGACCCCACTGTTCTGTTTACCATAATTCCCTAGCAGAAAAAAAATATTTGCTGAAGCGGTTAACAAGAAAAATGCACATAGAACGGCGTGGAGTGTCCTTACCAGGCCAGTAACCAAGAAAAAATGCGGAAAAATTAAACAGGAACAGTAAAACAACACCAACACACTTAGCAAGACAAATATGAAGCTGTTGAAGAAAAATGCGAATTGCTTGAAATTCTCGTTACGTACTTGCAACATTCGAGCTAAGCTGGCTGAGCAAATAGCAATAACAACATAGCAACACCAATAACAACAGCAACAAACAGAGCAGTGAGTGGCAGAGGAGCAATGGTTTGAGGGCCGACGCTGCTCGCAGCAATGCGTCCGCGTTAGTTGAGCGAATGAACACATTAAGTGGGAAATATGCCAGGAATTTGAGGCATGTAGCACATGCTACACTTTCGCCGCTTGCGCTGTTGCACTGTAACCAAGCGACATGGCAGGGAGAAACGGTTTAAAAATTAATTTGCAAGGCGTACAATTGTTAAGTGTTTGAAGGTCTTGCTGCGAACTTCAATGGGGTGCAGTAGGTCTATGGGTATATGTGCATGTGGTATGTACATATATGTGCTGTGTACACTTGACTGGTAAGCAGCTTGTATTAGATTAAATTACTTAATCATCTTGTGGTATTGTTTTTTCGGTGATATTTTTGTTGTTGTTATATGGCCGCAGATATTGTTTGCTTAGGTTACATTAGCCAAGGAAAAAATAAGGTTTTACAACTGATACCAGTGGATAGTCAGACTTTGAAAATTTTGGAAGTCAAAAATTTCAAGTAATGCGGAATTCCCTATCACAAAACAACAAGCCTTTTTAAATTTCAAGATCACGGTAAGTTCGAATTTATAAATTTTGGAATTTCGGAGCTTAGAAATTTTATTCGGGATTCGGAAATTATTAGTTATTGGTGCACGATACTATAGTATACTGTATTTAATATGTATGGCTGATTTTTCAGTTCAAGCAGTTATATTACAAACATAATTTAATTAAATAGTTATGTTTGGAACCACTTTTATTGGAAACACTCTCTACTTTTGTGGCTGGGTCTGATCTAAACTTCGCCTAGGGTTTCTTCTAAATACATACGCATTTATATGTGTTTGTTTGTGTTTTCCTTCGCGCGGTTTTTCGCTTGTGGCTTCAGGAAGTGTGAAACTGTAAATAAATTGTTGACGCATATTATTTGCTCGCGACTTTTGTTGTTGTTGGTAATAAATGTCGCATAAATGCTAGACTTGAGAAACAAGAAAAATCTGAGAACATTTAATATGTTCATAATATATTTTTTTTATATTCTTGCAACATTTTGTAGTTTTGTTCACCTAACGGTTGTATGTATTATCCAGAACCAAGCAAGATAGATATACATATATATGTGATCAAGATGGTTTGAGATACGGGTGACTGTCTGTCTCTCCGTCCGCTCAAGCTGTAATTAAGATATAAAACTCTGATTTGGTACATGCTATCACTGTAGCAAGGGCACTTGGGGGCAAAAAATTTTGAAAAGTGGTTGTGGCTCCACCCTATAATAGGTTTAATGGTCCTATCTCCTAAATCACTAAAGCTAAAACCACCAAATTTGCTCAGCACAAATATTATAAGAATTCCTACCGACAATGCCAAAATTAATGAAATCGGATGGTAACCCCTCTCACTCCCATATAGTAAAAGCGCGACAAATAATGGTTGACAGGGCTTCAATGGTCCAAACTTCACGATGGGTGTGGCACCGCCCACTTTTCAATGAAAACACATATTTCGAGACCCTCCAGACCGATTTCAACCAAATTGGGTATGTGGCATTCAGGGTTAATTTTTTTAGTATGCAGCATATTAATAGCATGTGGTATTTGCAAAAGTAGATAAAATCGGATCGATACTTTGCCACATCCTGAAGGAATTTTTTTTTCTGACATTTCCTTCCGGGTGTTACACCGTGCTGAGATACTGAGGCTTTCTGCTGGAAACTCTATGAGATCGTCTATTTTTTCGTTGTTTTACATCTCAAACAATAAGCAAATACGACAGCAACACAAAATTAATTAAATGATTAAATCAACTCCAAAAAAATCAAAAAAAAAAAACTGGAGAATACCGTCAGAAAAAAAAATATTTCCACATACATAGTATAAATTGAGAAAGTGTGCCAAGACAACTAGTATATAGTATATTTTTGGAATATAAAATATATTACCGAATTCAGCATTCAAAGCATAAACTCTTAGTCATTTCTGCTGCAACCATTACTCAGAAATCAAAGAGAGGGCAGATATTCTTCTCAGCTACTCAAGCAACGGTTCTTGTTGCTTCTGTCACTGTGATATGTCGGCATTTGTGCCTTATAGCGCTGGTATTTATTATTACCTAACTGTTGCCAACAATGATTACAACACAGCAAGTGCACGAACACTCGCAGCTACTCGTCCTTTGTGAATTTATGGTTGCCAGCGAGCAACTGCAGCAATTTTTATTATTTCCTGATGTTGATGACGTTTTCTGAAGCTCTTGCGTCATTTATGCTGTGCGATAAATTCTCATAAGAAGTGCTTGCTGTGGTTGTTGCCTTTATAACTGTTGCCAAGTTGAATGCAGTGAGCGCTCATAAATACCTACATACATATAAATAAATAGCAAAATACAAATAAAATATTAGGTAAAGTCTGTTGATATTGTTGCTTTGACTGTGAACGCTGCTTCTTCCTTTTTTGGTATGATAGAGCTTGTGAAAATTTTTAATTGTCTTTAGTCAGCGATTTTTTGTGTCACTTCTGGTAATTAATATGTCAAGTTGATAAATTTCCACTTCGCCGATGTTGTGGTTGGAGTATAAGCAAGCTTAAGAACACTATTTTTCTTGTATTATTTTTATTGTTTTCATTTTCGTAAATTCAAAGATAAGCTAAATTGGTTCACTAAGGGTGTCCTTATTTTAATTTAAACAAAGTGTAAATATGAAGACGATGGCTTATATTTGCTTAGAGTGTAAGAGCATAAAACTTACATTTAAACTTTTATTTTGTGTTCATTATTCGAATTGAAATGTATCTGAGGATGTATTCAACAGAAGCTCTAAGTGACTATATTACCGGATGCGGATGATTTTTATATTCCTTATTCGTGACCCAATGCCACCCCTTAAATACCCACAATTGCTTTACTTAAACTACCCACTTTTATTACATTCATACTCCTCTCACCACAATGCACTCAGCCTTATGCCAGTAAACTAGTTTTGATTATTCGCTAGTGCTAGAGCAAAAATCATCACTTAAGCTTGAAGAAAAATTAAAATCTCTTCAAAAAATATTTTTTTTCTACTTATATTTTTTATAAATGCATTTTTAACAGATTTTCAAATCAAAAAGCAGTAAGCATTTTCAGCTCTATTCACCAAAATTGTTGTCTAATACTCGAATAAACTTTTCGAGGGTACTCCAAGCTAAAGTTTGCACACAAAATTGTCCTGAGCGTTTACTTTCGCAGTCGTAATTAAAATATTAACGAATTTTACTCTCGAAAAGTTAAAAAACTATTCGCACACTCATATATCTAATAGGCAAATACTCGCATACATACATATATATCCGGCGACTTTGGCCGACCTGCAATTGCAGCAGACATGTCACATAGCACCGTTGGTCACTTGCCACTCAAGCCAGTCCATAAAAGAGTCGGGGAAGAGGAAGCAGAACAAAGCCCGGCTGCACGCCGCCGTGCCAAATGACCTTTGTGCCGAAGCGCAGTTTACCAACTAATTATGAAAATGACTCAACTTAATTGAAACTTTTATGCAGCAGCGGCACACAACGAAAAAGCGAGAGAAAAAACGAAATGAAATGCCAGAAATGTCAAACAAAACAGAGCGAAAGTCTAATTTGAAAGTTGGCAAATGGCATAAAATCGCAAATAGAGAAGTTACTTGAATGACAAGCGGAAGTGAGTAGTTGTTGGTTATTTCATGACTGCAAAAATGCAGCCGGGAGGTAGTGGAGGAAAATAAAAATGCATAAATGTGCTTCGTACCATAGGTGGGGGTGTGTGTCTGTGTGTAGGAATTATTTGAAAAGAGTTTTTATGAGTTCTCTTTTGCTGCTTTGTTGACTGTGTCAATAATATTTGATAAAGTACGCTGCCTTTTTGTTATTATTGCTGCTTGTTTAATTGTTTGATTGCATGTGATTGCTTGGAAATTATTCGAATAAAGTTGGCAAGAAATGAAACAAATAAAATTGGTGAGTTTGGTAGACAAGTAGGAAAAATATTACATAAAAAATATAAGAAAATTAATATACAAGTATAATGTACGCTTACAGAATGTAAGGTACATTCCAGTAGAACCTCTGAAAAATATAGATTTTGCTCCGTAATTTTTTCTCAAAACTAAAAACGAAACAGTTTTGTTGTTACTGTAGGTGTGCCTGGATCAAAATGCACTGGTTAAAATTTTAAGTTTTGATAAAATGGTGGCTTCTAAGAAAAAAATTCTTTTGGAAAAAAATATACACTCAAAAATAGCTTAAAAAATGGAAATTATAATCAAAAATCTTGTTTCTTCAACTATTATCTTTAATATGTCGTGTTAATACTTCAAATCGATCGGTCAAGCTGGGAATTTTCTTCACCGCCACTTAAAACAGCATTAAAAGATGATTAGATTGGGTAAGTCTGGTAGGCTCCTTAGCCACGCAGAGATCAGTATTCGTCCTTAGCGATGCCAAATGGAGTGCCGTTACGTAGTTCATAAGAAGTAGTCAACACTCAAGATTGAATTTCAATAGGTTCTGCGAACTCACTATCGACACCTGTTCCAGTAAAGGCAACGCCTGGGTTTAGCAATGTCGGTCACGTTATCCGATGACCATTTTTGGCAATCTCATCCACCATCTTGTTGCTATCGAATCTTTGGTAACCTGACATCCAGAGGAAGAGAAATCACTTACTTCTAGCGACACTCTCCACTCATGCCCTGCTTTCCAAGACGCTTCTGGCCAATATGCGATACGTGCCTTGATTGCTGCTTGGTTGCAGTTGTCTGCTAATACATTTGAAGCTTGCTTTGCAGGTTTTAAGAAAACGCGATTTGCCGAATTTAACTTAGTATAATATTCCCAAATTGTATATATGTACATACATATATATGCAAATCAAAAAATCGATTCTTTGAAATTCACAAGAAAGCCAATTTATATTGATGATTCGATGAAATAAAAATTTAAAGTGGAAGAAATAGTTGGAAGAAACTTTCAAAATTTTTTTTGGAATGTCTTCAATTTGGAAAATTCTGTTACACAGTTACCACCTATCAAAAACAAATCTCTTAAAAATATTAAACGTTTCAAATACAAACTAAATTAAAATCGATGGCAAATGTCGAAATGTAGGTTCCATATTTTTTTTATTCCTCGGAATTACCCATATTTCTTGAAAAATATTTCTTGCAGTATTTAAGTTTTTGTGACATTTAATGAAATTATTAAAGAATTCTTTCTTGATAAATTAATTGCTTATTTGTCCATGTGCTGCTTTTAAATGTACCTTTAGCAGAATGAAATGATAACAGCGATCTAATTAACACTTAAAAAGTGTCAGACTTTAAAAAAAACAAATTGGACGTTATCAGTTGGAAAAGCATAATGCAAGCTTCCATTAACATACTTAAATATTTTGAAAGCTATATAAATACCTCTGTACTTGAGCTTTTGCAAACACGCAAGCAAATTTGTGGCACAACAATGTAAGTGTTTGTGTATGTGTGCTCACGTTCTCATAAATTTCTCCACTTTGCACGTAAATTTCACACTCAAGCAGAAATGAACTTAATTAAAATGCAATAAAATGTTTATCGTTGCCAATAACGGTAAAAAAATGTACAAAAATAACAAAAAAAAATTTCTTGGCCAAAATGGTTCGCGGTAACTGTGTGTTTATGAGCAAAACCTGTCCAACTTGATGAAGAGAAAAGTATGGAGCATAAACACATTATGCTAAACAGAAGCCAAGTGGAATACATATATGAAGTGGGGAGAGAGTCCTTTGTATAAAATAATGAATCTTACTTGAACGAGGGTCGTCATTTATACTGTTAATTCCAAATAATGCAAAAGTGTCCAAACTCGATTTGACGAACAAGCTACACACCTCCCAAGCAACTCTATATCTGAATTCCTCGAAAGAAAGAGAGATAAGTAAGTGGGGATGAAGATTCGTCAGGACTTCATTACTATACAAGGTGCATTCTAAAGTAAAAAAGACTTTTTGAATGTCTAACGCCCCTGGTGGTGCCATCTATATGTCGACTGGGGCGTTAGAATCTGCTATCTTTATCGATTGTCCAGTGAGAATTTCATTTCATCGATTGGAAGTGAAGTTATTGCGTTTTAAGTTTCAGTATGTTTGTGTTATCAGTGCGAACATAGAGCCAACATTAAATTTTGTTTTAAAATTGGTAAAACTTTTACCGAAACGTTGCAATTGATGAAACAAGTTTTGGCTTACGAAAGATGTGTGCACGGTTTGTTCCGCACAAATTGACTGACGATGAAAAATTGCTCAGAATCCAACATTCGAAGGACATCATGTGTCCGATTATTTGACCAAAAATCACATTTTAACCATTAACCATTCGCCGTATTCACCTGATATGGCACCGTGCGACTTCTTCCTTTTCGGAAAATGCATTTTCCCATGAAAGGAAAGCGTTATGCAAACGTAGAGGCCATTTAAAAGGCTTGCACTGGCATACTGGCGGCTATACCGGCCAACGAGCTAAAACACTCCTTCGACATGCTTTTGGACCGTGCAAAAAGCTGTATTGAAGCAGAAGGCTACTATTTTGATTAAAATAAATTGATTTTGCCGAAAAAAACATTTTTTCTGTTTTTTTGTCTTGTTTACTTTGGAAAACTTTTTAAAGAAGACTTCTAGGTGTGTTGGACTACATATAGCACTGAACAATGCCGTTCTCTCCTCTGCTGACATTTTTACTTTTCTACTATATATTCCGAACAGGCGTCGCCGAAGGTTTTCAGGTTTGTTCTTCTGGCTCCACAACCCAAAATCTAACTAATAGAGACAAAAATTAGAGAAAGTTAAGATAAAAGAAGTAAGGAAGGGCTAAGTTCGGGTGTCACCGAACATCTTATACTCTCGCATGATAAATTTACATACATTTTTTTTTATTTTGCTGTAAAATTAATTAGATTAGATCAATTTGTGTACTTTGAGCATTGAATTGTATTTTCATTTCCTAATGTATATATTATACAGAGAAGGCATCAGATGGAATTCAAAATAGCGTTATATGGGAAGAAGGCGTGGTTGTAAACCGATTTCACCCATATTTCGTACATGTCATCAGGGTGTTAAGAAAATATTATGTACCGAATTTCATTGAAATCGGTTTAGTAGTTCCTGAGATATGGTTTTTGGTCCATAAGTGGGCGGCGCCACGCCCATTTTCAATTTAAAAAAAAGCCTGAGTGCAGCTTCCTTCTGCCATTTCTTCTGTAAAATTTGGTGTTTCTGACGTTTTTTGTTAGTCGGTTAACGCACTTTTAGTGATTTTCAACATAACCTTTGTATGGGAGGTGGGCGTGGTTATTATCCGATTTCTTCCATTTTTGAACTGTATATTTAAATGCCTGAAGGAAACGACTCTATAGAGTTTGGTTGACATAGCTATAGTAGTTTCTGAGATATGTACAAAAAACTTAGTAGGGGGCGGGGCCACGCCCACTTTTCCAAAAAAATTACTTCCAAATATGTCCCTCCCTAATGCGATCCTTTGTGCCAAATTTCACTTTAATATCTTTATTTATGGCTTAGTTATGACACTTTATAGGTTTTCGGTTTCCGCCATTTTGTGGGCGTGGCAGTGGTCCGATTTTTCCCATCTTCGAACTTGACCTTCTTATGGAGCCAAGGAATACGTGTACCAAGTTTCATCATGATATCTCAATTTTTACTCAAGTTACAGCTTGCACGGACAGACGGACGGACGGACAGACAGACATCCGGATTTTAACTCTACTCGTCACTCTGATCACTTTGGTATATATAACCCTTTAACTGACTCTTTTAGTTTTAGGACTTACAAACAACCGTTATGTGAACAAAACTATAATACTCCCCTTAGCAACTTTGTTGCGAGAGTATAAAAATATATATAATATTGTCATTCAAAATGCAAAATAACGTTACATCACTTTTATTATGTTTACAGGCGAAGGAAAAACAATATAATAGAAACCACTCTAATTGAAACAAGATTTGAGTTTTGGTTATAAAGTGGTTATAAAAAGTTATAAAGTGGTTATATATTGGTTATCATACATTCATATTGAAACAAATTTTTGAGTTTTGGTTATAAAATGGTTATATAATGGTTATTATATCTGACAGCGATTTTCGATATTTCTTGATGATACGTTGTTTTGCATTTTAGGTGACGGTAAAATCATATTTTTACTTAACCATTAATATTAAAACATGAATTATCATTTTAGAAATTATTGCCGTATATTTACTGGAAATTCAGAATGCATAGCCACTTGAGATATTCAGCTTATTTCCAATAGAATAAGAGGAAATCGCTATATACGGGTATGTAGTCTGCTTAACATTATTAGACAATGTCCAGGCCCTAAATTAAATCAATGGCGGCCAATGAAACATGATGTTTCGACGGCGGTGGTAAGAACGTGGTTTGAGTCAACCGGGCACTCGTTGTACCCAGGACATAAATTTTGTGTGTCGGGTGGATTCTGAATAGGTAGAAGTTTTTTCTTGTAGAGAATGAAGAATGAAGTGGTACAAGAGTCACTCTAGAATCGCGAGGCAACTCGAGCTCTTCTTCTGCTGCCGGTGGTGGTTTGACTCCAAGAACGCAATTCATGGGAAATGAGTTGAACGTTTTTTGATGCTCCTCGGAGGCAGCGGCAGCTCCAATTCAAGGAGATAACTGAAAGGATGGTTTCTGTTTTCTGAATCCTTGTAGAAATTGCCAGTCTCATGTCACACAAAAATTTTTCGGAATTTTAGTGCAATCGACAGCAGTATAAAGATCCAGTTTGTACCATACTCCTTCGTTCAGTTTGTGGTTCTTATACAAGGTGTATTAAGACGAAGATTAATGATCAGCGTACAAGCTGAGCCGATTTAGCCATGTCCGTCTGTCTATCCGTCTGTATATACGCAAGCTAGTCCTTCAGTTTCTAAGATATCGATCTGAAATTTTTCACACGATCTTTTCTCTCCAAGAAACTGCCCATATGTCGGACCACTATAACGCATATCTGTCATACAAACTGAACGATCGGAATCAAGTTTCTGTAGGAAATCCGTTGTTTTTCTGTTTTTTGTTTAAGTTTGTATCGTTGATTGACTGATACCTGTTTTTGTATTATACTTACTTGCAATAATGCATTTTCCTGCTAGTTGGCAACTCTATTTATTCTATGACACATAAACATAAATTTTAATTATTTCTAAAAAACTTTGAACTGTGTATCTGCTTTCCACGAATTTACGGCCAAACTCTGGAGGTCGGTGCACATGTTAATGAGATTTTGTTGCAAAAAGTAGATTAATTCTACAAGTACGGATTACTCTCGTATTATAAAAAAAAAAATATTTTAAATACCTATGTGTATATATGTATGTATGTATGTGTATGACAAGCTCAAATGTCGTCGGCTAATTTCCGCATTCGAAATGAGTTCAGCTGAGTGGCTACGTGTCACGATTAACTGTAGCGAACAATTTCCGCATTTCGATTGAACGCCATCAGTGACACTCGTAGTATATGCTCCATGCACATACATATGTCTGTTATAACATTAAAGATATATATATGTATGTATAAATAAACTGAAGGAAGGCAAGCGATTTGTTGTGCGACACATTTCATGATCGAGATTGAACAGTCGTGAGCTATTTCCCAAGAGCGCCATCAAATTTACTTGCAACACATATCGTTTTCGCTCATTACATTACACTCCAGTTATATTGAACTGTCAACTTTATGAATGAAGTCGTGTCGGTAAATTGTCATTATAATCAGCATGACCTCCTGCTCTTCAGATATGTACGTATGTGTGTAGGTATGTATGTATGATTGCGAGTTTCATTGTAGTGCTTGCCTTACTGATGACCTTTGTGCACTTGCCGTCGTTAAGCTTTCGCAAATGGACAAGCGTAGAAATTAAATGTCAACTCAGCGTCGTCAAGCAGTTAAAGAGACCACAGCGTACTTACATATATATGTACCTACATAGCTACCGAGGTATTATTCGCAACCTGTTCAGTTAAGAATTTCATATAATCAGCTTTACTTACTACTTGAGTTATTTGCCGTGAGTTGTTTGCGACGCTTTACACACTTACACACCGGGCCACTTGAGTGGTGCTGCCGCAGTACCGGCAATCATTTGCTGCTCGAGCAATCATGCATCCACGCACACATACTTATAACTAGATATACTATAGATGTGTATATTCACACTTTGATGAGTTCGCGCGCGCAATGTGTCAGCAGTTGCTTTCTTGAATTCCAGCATTCCTGCGGCACCAGCACTCGGTGACATCTGCGTTTTCGTGTTTTTCATGGCATCAGCAGTTACTCCACATTCTCTGCGTATCTGCTCTATTTGTGGCAACATCATCATCCTCCTGGTGATGGCTTCATGCTTCAGCACATTGGCGCCTTCGGTAGTTGCGGATGGCCCTTCACCGCGCCGCAAAAGCTCATTTCGGCACTTGATATCTTTTCATTTTGCTCACCGTCATTATTGTCATCTCGACGTCATCGGCAGCTTCTCCATTGCTACAGCGCCGGAAATGTATCAAATTACGCAGACATTGAGAAATTCCGCTTCCGCTCGATATCTACATGCACACGCAACACGTACACACATATATGTGTGTAAGTATGGCACTGTGATTTTGATGCTGTTGTTATTGTTACTATTGTCATCGCGCTACCGTAGTTAATGATACGCCAGCTTCAGTGCTGCCTTGGCTTCGTCGTACATATGAAGGTGAAAATGCAAGCTTCAGCCATCCCGCACACTGCCTCCTTCTTCCTACGCGACCACTCTCTGCTTTAGCAAGGCTTACTGTTTTATTGCTTGTCGTCAAGCGTCGCATAGCAGGTTGCCATTAAATTGAGAAATTACTCAGCGCTCCTCGCTACCTATGCAACTGTGTCTGTGTGTGAGTATGGGTATGTTTGTGTGTGTGGCATGGCAACGTCTGCCTCGTTTACATCCTCTTCGCTTTCCTGTCTGCGCTGCTTCGCTGCCTTTGTGCGGCAGTGCTCATCTCATAGTTACTCTTAATTGAATTTAATTCTCTGCAATCCCCAGCTACCGTTCAGCAGCCACTTACCTGCCTCGTTTGTTTGTGCGCCTTTGACTGTTAAATGAGCGCGAATTTTGTATTAATGATTTGTTATTCTTCACTTTTGTTCTCAGTGACAACACTTAAGAACACGTGCAAAGCGAATAAATATTAAGGAAACGGAGAGGAATGTTGTTTGTTTTGACTTACGGTACATTTTTGGTAATAAAGTCATTTTATGGATTTAGGTTCACGGGAAAATCAATTATATTCAAAGCATGTGGGCACCTATTAATTTCGGAAGAATTAATTCAAAGGCTCACATAAATCCAATGAAATATATCGAGATATATTTTGGAAATGTATTACATATTCAGTTCGAAAGAACGAAAACCCTAAAATACCTCGGTGTAAGAATGGATAATACATTGACGTAGTGGCATGCTGCTAAAATGTCAGCCAATATGACCATGTCGCTATCAAGACTTATGGAAAATAACGTACTGCCTGCAAATAAAATAAAACTGCTTATGGACACACCACAAATGTGGATCGACTCATTAAACAAGAAACATAAACGGAAAGTACACGCTAAAGCACTAAGAAAAGCAGCTCTGAGAGTCGCCTTGGCGTATCGTATTTTTCCGAATCAGCAGTCCTAGAGATAAATGTCTTCATTCCAATAGATCTAATTGAAAAGGATTATGGAAGAGAACGAAATTTATATTTGACCAAAAGACAATACTAAGGCTTTTTAATTTCAATTTTGTACGAGAACTCATTTGTCGAAATATTTTTTCTATTTTTATATGACTTTCAGTGACATCTATGCCCAATGTCATATCAAAATAGTCATTATTTTGAATTACATAAAGTGTAAGTCATTAAAAGAGGATCGAGATCGCGTTGACTAGGAACCACGTCCAGGACGGCCATCAACATCAAGTGATGATCAACACGTCAATAAATAAATGAATTTGTGCTTAAAAATCGACGATTAGAAGTCATAGATCTTGCTAGTATCGTTGGAATATCGGAAAGATCAGTAAAAACCATTTTGAAAGATTATTTGGGCCTAATAAAAGTGAGAGCACGATTGTTTGTAAAATTACTAAATTTTTTAGAAAAACAACGTCGCGTTAACGTCTGTGAAACAATGCTTTCCGACTAACAGCATATGTTGAAACGTATTATTACTGGCGATGACTCTTGGAAACAGACGATTAATCGGCCGAATAACATGACAAAGGTCAGCTGAAGCCGAAAAAACCATGTCAAAGCAGTTCAAAAATCAAGGTTATGTTTACAGTTTTCTTCGATTAACGAGGTGTGGTACACTCCGATATCCTTTCGACCGGACAAAATGTCAACAAGAAGGGGGAGGGAGACGAAATAGATTTTGAAGAATAAATTAACATTTAGAAAATTTTGAAACATGGATAACAATTTTTTGCTCTGGCACAGTAGGAAACACGATGAGGTAGACTACTACTTAATACAGATGCTCTCCGGTGATGAGTATTTCCGAAAATATCGGTACAACATGGTGAAAGCAGAAAGTTCTGCATATATTTAAAAAGATGAAGCGATAAACCATACCTTTTTCAAGTGCTATCAAAGGAGACATGCTCGGAGAATATTCGAAGACATGTTTGGGTAACTCATTACGGAAGATTTAGTTGAGAAAATTGAGAACCAATGATGAAAATTGGCATCAAATAGCCTTATATATAGAATATATATTATGCATAAAATATAGGGAGATGGAACTCCCTGTCCGGAGAATTCGAGTCATTAGAAGGTGAGTTGACTAGATTGATGCTGGCTGGAAAGCTGTAGGCATCCCTGGACGCAGGGAGAGTAGGAACTGACTTGAAATAGATCCATCTTGGAAACCTTGTCCTGAAGTATTGCGAAAGTGGTTTCAGGGCAAGGGAAAAATCTATGTTAAAGTAGGATAACGGTTTTTGTGGGTTCGAGGGTCTTTTAAACTCTCCTTATGGCCTTAAAAGTGGTGTTCAGTATTATTTTATGAACCGGATACTATTACTAGTTCAAATTTTAATAATTTATATTTGGCTATATAAGTGCCAACCGCCTAAAATAAATAGCCTTCTTCGGGGATTAGTGAAGAATTTTTTGGAAAAAGTGAATATTAAAGCTGATTTCCTCATATTCGATACCTAGTTAATAAGCCCCGATACTAGCCGACAGCTGAGACAATACTCGAAACAGACACAATAAACCTTAAAGGAAGAGTTCCTTTTATTCAGTATTTGTGGACTAGGTAAAGGCATGGTCTACCTTTTTCCATTTCAGTTATCAAATTTATTTATTTTAATGAAAATGTTCTCAATTTTTCATAATGTAGCTCTTCACATTTAGTCGAAATGTAACCGGAAAAATCTAGATATTTAAACTCTGTACAATGAAAATAAATTAGTAAAAATAACTCTCCACAACATTCGGCCGCAGTGTCCCTAATGAAACTGAAAATAAAGGACACTACGATTGCGTATAAAAATGTACTCATATATATATATTAGCACTACATGCCTAACATCTATTACACTCAAACTTTGGTTCGCCATGCCGTATACGTAACTATACGCAATTAACTATAGGGTTCGAGTAGATGGTGCGTAGACGATTTATGCGTTTAACTAACGTGATTTGCGCCACTTCCACATCCAATAAGTAGACATTACCTTTAGCAGTTGATTTGTTGTACTTGTCGCCTCCAACAACAAATGATCTCATAAATATTCATAACCATGCGTGAGCGAAGCCTTCTCCGGCCAATGGATGCCTGTGAAAGGGTGGATGTGTTTGTATATGTAGATATATGTAATATGGATGCGCATTTCAGCAACACGACTTTAATAATCCAAACCTAGGAGACACACATAAAATATATTTGTATTTATGTACGTGTATGTGGAATATTTGCAGGTATGCAGGTGGGTTGGTGCTTAGAATGTCTATACGCCATTTTCGAATTAATCACTTGCTCATTCCTTAACTAATCTACGCCTGCAGCATTTCATAGAGCAATTTAAGTCTGTGATTTATCACGTTTATTTAATTAAATCAACTTCAGAAGCAAGCAATATCTAGCTGGCTGGAGACAGTTATTCATTGACGCGTGTGACAAATGCAAATTAGGCAACTTGATTTTCTAACTTCAATTCTACACACTTTTTATATGCATATTAGATTTCTCTGTTCTTCATATACCATTTGAGTATATTTATAACACATATGTATGTATGATTAAATTAAGAAATGCTTTTGTTGTTTTATTATGTCTGCAAAATTTAAGTTAGTTTCTTACTTTATAATTTGGCGACAAAAACATCAAAAATTTTTCATGACTGTGCTAAAGAGTATGTGTACGTGAATCAAATATATAATTGTTATTTGTCGGCTCAGCAAAATTTTATAATCATCAACGGCTTTCCAATTCATTGCTTTAGCTTTAGCTTTATATAAATAAATTTCTTCTGAATAAAGAATTTTATTTTTATTCGTAGAACATTCCCACCTATCCGGAATTCGGCGAAGATGTATTCTATTGGCTGCGCGATACTCTCGAGGTGACTGAGGATAACTTATACTCACTTTTAAATACTCGCTCTGGAGGGTTTCTATTGTGCACCGAGGATGGTATTTGTTATGACGCACCAAATTTAGGTGCGATCTGCTGCCCTTTCTGAGGAACCCTTTAAGGAGCCAATGAAGGATCAATGGAACCTGGAGGAGAAATGGAAAATGTATGGAATATGACTTGAAAAATTCACAAATAATATAAATAATGCAAAAGAAAATTGTAAAATTAAAATATATATTAAAAACTCTTTGCATTGTAAAACAAAGCGGTCTGGCAACGCCTTGCTTATATATTGCTACTACTTTTATCATAAAATTATAAAATAAAACTTTATCGATCATAACATAATTTCGTTTCATATTAAGCTATAACGCCTAAATGTAGGCTAAATTTCGTAATTTTTAAACCTAAATGTCGGCTGTGTATAGCGTCAGCAGTAATTTAGTGATTACTAAAAAGGAATTTTTTGCTCAGTGCTTACTCAAAAACTGAAACGAAAAGACATTCGTATTCCGTCAAAATATTCAGACAATTGTTTGATTCTGTTAAATTTCAATTTCAGTGGAAAGCTCAATAAAAAAAATATAGTTTTCGGGATTCCAGCGTGCTTACAGTTGTTAACATTTCAAACAGGTTTTTCGTTCTACCGCGTAAACTACTGTTATTGTTGTTTCTGTTTTTCTGCTGCATCACATTGCGGTATTTATGCCCAGTCGGACCGAAGTCACACGCTTCTTTTGGCTGTTTTTGTTTAATTTTGCTTTTGTGCCTGTTCATTGCCACCGCTGTACTATTTACATCATTGCGGTTTACCGATGGCATCAACAGCAAATGACGTATTGCCACCTGACATTTAATGTCCCACACGTAAACACTCCACGCGACGGTCACACCCCACACGCGCCAACCTACCGCGCGCACTCAAATTATTTACGAGCTTTAAGTGATGTGTGATGGACATTTGCATGCGAAGTGTCATTGTATGCGTGCGTGTGAGTGTGTGTAGTAGAAAAACAGTAGCATTTTAGCAAAGCGAAAAAACTTTGCAAATAAAGCGGGGGGAAAAGCTAGGGATGAGTGGCGGAAAAATGCACTACAAAAACAAAAAAAAATATTTAAATGCCAGTTGAGTTTTCAGTGCATTATTTACACACATATATATGTCGGTGTGTGTGCTTTGAGTTTATTTACTTGAGCGTTGCCAAACACTATGTCAAATTAATGCCTCTCAGTTGAAGCTAAATAAGCAATTGCATGTGTGTGTATTGCATAAATGAAATATACATATGTGTGTTTATAGGTGATGTGTTTATTATTACGCTGGGTATTGCTTCTGGTGTCAATGCTAATACTGCGTCTCCATTAGCGGTGAATACGTTATGCTATACGCTGGTGTTTTTATACGCGACAAAGAGTTTATTTTTATTTTTTTCGTTTTAAAAAGTGCGAAATTTTGTGTAATTCTTTAATAACTGTGTACATGAAATATTTACCTTTAGCTTAAATATTCAAAAAACATTATTTTTTATTTTTAAATATTTTTTTTTTTCAAATAAGAATTCATTTTCAATTATTCCAAAAAATTTATGAGGCTTACAAATATTACACGCTTGTTGGACTTAAACTCAAAATCCGATTAATCGCTGACCACTGAACAACAAATAATGAATAATAATAATAAATATAACAAATAGCAAGAATAAAAAACTGAAAGTTCGCTTAAGAACTTATTTTAATAGAGAAGCTTTTATTCAATATTGCTATAAAAAGTAGACGGTTTTTCAAGTTTGTTTATGTTATAATCATTTAAAAATAACATTTTTTATTTAAGAGTTGATTATTGTTTTGGCTTTGGAGAACCATACATCGTTTTTTAGTAGTCTTTTAAGGTATTATATTTAATACCACGCAGATCTGATAATACATATATATTTGAAGTGAACTGTGTGCTTATTCTTCATAAGTTCCACTGCATTGGGATTTTGGTAACGCAGTGCCTTTGAAAATCGCACTTTGCCTTTGATTTGGGTGAACCAGATCTTAGAAAAGGCTCAAGTTAGAGTCAACATGTTGTACAAAATTTAAATTAATGAAAGTACTTCGGAGGACATTTGTATATCAAAACTGGTGATATAACTTTGACATTTAATTACATGAAACTGAAATATATGTATTATATTTTCACTGAGTATTCAATTAGTAAATTGGTTTTCTCTACAAACAAAAAAATAATACCCCCCACTTAGACTCTTTTTCATGGTTTTGGATCTATTTGTTCTGTTTTCCCACGAATCCCTCTTTAAACGCTGCACAAAAAAGGTTGCTTTTGTAACAATTTGTGACTGGTAATAAAAATATTTATCTATTACGCGAACCCTAAATACAAACCAGTAAGTTCGGATGCAATCGAACCAGGGAGTAAGGTATAAAAGAAAACACATATAGTAAAGTCAGCCGGATGTTCAAAAATTCTGATATTAATTACATAGTGCTAGGCCAAATTTTTACTCAAATTTATCTATTTTTAGCACAAAGATACATTGTTTTGAGTAAAACACGCTCTCTTATTTTCATTGGGATAACTCACATATTGGCCGATATGTGCGGAACAAGGTTACCCGGAAGTTTGAAAATCTTATATCAAGTATATGGAGGCTAGGGTAAAAACTGGTCCGATTCCACCCATTTTTTACATACAGACATACCATTATAAGAGAAGGATTATCCATGAATTTCAGACATTGACCGACATTTTCGATCAAAAGCCAACTATAAGTACCGGGACCTAGGAGCTTGAACAGTTTTTATTAGATTTAAACAATTTACAAGGCGGCACACACTAAAAACAGTATTCGTGCAAAGTTTTATCCCGTTATATTAATTGCTTTTTGATTTGTGAACTGGAAGCTGAACGATTCAAGTGGAATTTAAAATTGAGCTATGTGGGAAGTAGGCGTGGTTGTTTTCCGATTTCATCCATTTTCACAATACGACATAAAAATGTATAAAGAATGCCACGTACTAAATGTTGTCGAAATCGAGATATGGGATTTCCTCAAAAAGTGGGCGGTGCCACGTACATCGTCTAATTTCCACACCAACTGTTATAAGACTCTCTCCTACCATCTCGGTAATAAAATGTAATATCTCTGGGTTATTTAGTTATTGATTTATATTGCTTTTATTGTTTTTAACAGTGCCATTATATGGGGAGTGAGCGGGGTTATCTTCCGATTTCATCCATTTTCACGCTATCGGTTGAAGTTCTTAAAAGATTTGTACTCAACAAATTTGGTTGCTGTAGCTTAAGTGGTTTAGAAGATAAGTACACTAAACATATTAGGCGATTTAGGGGCGTGGCAGTTCTCCGATTGCGCCCATCTACGAGTTTAAAATTGTTTTTATACTAAGGAACCCACTTACCAAGTTGCATCAAGATATCTACATTTTTACTCCAGTTACAGCTTGCACGGACGGACGGACAGACAGTCCGTCAAATGGATTTCAACTTTTCTCGTCATCCTGATCATTTATATATTTATAACCCTATATCAATCCTGATTAGTTTTAGGTGAACAAAACTATAATATTTTGTAACAACTGGTTGTTGAAGAAGAATTGTTTTTGTACAAGATAAAAACAAAAAAACCAAAAATTTTAATATTCAAAATTTTCAACTAAAATTTGAGGGAATTATACCCTGAACAGGGTATATTAAGTTTGTCAAGAAGTTTGTAACACCCAGAAGGAAGCGTCGGAGACCCTATAAAGTGTATATATATAAAAGATCAGTATGTTGAGCTCAGTCGATTTAGCCATGTCCGTCTGTCTGTCTGTCCGTCCGTTAGTCTGTCTGTCCATCTATATATATACGAAGTAGTGCCTCAGTTTTTAAGATATCGTTTTGAAATTTTGCAAACGTCAATCTGTCTTCAAGAAGCTGCTCATTTGTCGGAGCTGCCATATAAACTGAACGATCGGAATCAAGTTCTTGTATGGAAAACTTTCACATTTGACAATGTATCTTCACAAAATTCGGTATAGACTATTTTCTAACACAACAATGTAATTTCCGAAGAAATTGTTCAGATCGGTTAACTATAGCATATAGCTGCCATAAAAACTGAATGATCGGAATAAAATGCTTGCATGGGAAACTTCCTCGTTTGACGATATATCTTCACGAAACTTGGTATCAGTTATTGTTCATAGAAGTAATGTAATATCGGAAGAAATTGTTCAGATCGGCTCACTATAGCATATAGCTGCCATACAAACCAAACGATCGGAATCTAGTGCTGGTGTGGAAAACTTTTGCATTTGACGTGGTATCTTCACGAAATTTGACATGGATTACTGCTTAAGATAATAATATAATCTTCGAAAAAATAGTTCATATCGGATTACTATTGTGTATAGCTTCCATACAAACTGAACACATAGTTACTAAAAGAATTGCGCCTGTGAAAGGTATATTAGCTTCGGTGCAGCCGAAGTTAACGTGTTTTCTTGTTTAAAAATAGTGTTAATACAAAATTTTAGTTCTTTTTACTACCTACCACTTTCTCATATAACTTTTTCTCTACGACTAGTAGTTTTGCCTGAAATTAAGCTGTGCTTTTTCCTACAATTATTAAAAATTCTACACGTCCAATCTCTTCTTCTTCCTTACATAAGATGGTCCGTAAACTATTTTTTCCTTAATTTTTCATATTTTATCTTTCATGTCCAATGAGCTTCATACTAATCTAAGTGTTTTTGTGCTTTAAAGAATTATCTTCCCTAGTCTATACTTGTTTATGTATTCAAAATGCTCGTATACACACCAACTTTTTAAAGTAAATATCTCACACACTTACATATTACATAGTTATATAATAAGATTATTAAGTTGACAGTAAGTTGACACTACTGTTTTTCACTCCTTCTTTAAAGAAGGCGTGTGAGGGGAAAGACCAAAGTTCCGAGCGAGCACGTGGTCGATCGCTGAAAACAAAAATGAATATTAAAATAAAACGAGTCGAGCATTAAAGCTGACAGCTAGCTGACAAAAAAGACAGCCCATCAAAGAACCGGCGACTGACGGCCAACTTGTCATGTCAAATAGTTAGCGGTTGATTTGCGTATGGTAAGCTGACACACAGACACACAACCAAGCACAAGTGACAGCGCTGCCAAAAAGTTTCTGACAGCCATTAACCTTAAGCAAATGCCAAACATTAATGCGGACAGATGAAGTGAACCACCTATTTTCCACAAAAGTAAAAACAAAAGCGAAAAAAGCGAAAGAAAAGCAAATAAAACGTTTCAAAATGGCGAAAGGCTAGTCAAAAGTTGGCGAAGCGCAGAAAAGTGTCCAAAGCAGCGCAAGTGTGCAGTGTGTGCGTGTGTAGCGAAAAGGCCAACTGTTGTCTGTCACTTGAAAACAATATGTGGCATTAGAAGCGCAACAACAAAATGGTCGAAAATGGAAAAAAAAGCTGACAGCGCTCTAATGTATACAAATATTTGTCAGTCGTGAGGTTGTCAAAAACCAACGGTCTCGCCCTGTGCACACATACATACATGCGCGCTTGTGCAGACGATGACCTTTTTTGCGACGAAAGAAAGCAAAAAATAAAGGTTTCAAGTTTAACCTTTTTTTGTAGCATGCGCTGCATATTATTTTGCTGGAAGACTCTGTGCTTGGATTCGTGTGACTGTGTGCGCTAGCATTTGCTAACTGCTATTCTATTTTAGCTTTTAGTAATCCAATACAAATATTATGTGCACGCTCGCTTTGTTTTGACTAACATTGGCCACACCGCAAGTAGACACCCCGGCGTATACGTGTTATTTAAAAGTAATGTATTTCCTGGCAACTTCTCTTCGCATGCGTGCATGTATGTGTGCTTGGATGTAAATATGTTAGCGGAGAGCAATCACTTTTTGAGTTTTTCACTTGATGCTGTCATTGCTTACACTTCAGGATGCACACACACACACTCATATAAGATCTCTTATGACAAGGCAGTTGCTGCATGCTTGCCTTTTTCCAAATCATAAGCAAATGCGTATGTATATATGCTCATATACGTACACATTTTTCCAAATCCTTATTTGTCTACATATATATTTATATATATCACTTATCCTTTACATACTAACAAATTGCTAGAAAACAGGATCAGTCACTGGGCATTAAGCAATTTTCTGCTGACATTTTTCGGTTCGCCATCCTTTGGTATTAGTTTATTTTTTCTTTCTGATATTTAAGCTTGTTTATACATGCTTTTTGCTCACTTTGCCCTTTGCGTTTTAAAATGTTTCCCTCTAAAGCTTCTCAGCTGTATTTGTATTAAAATATTTGCTTTGTCTTAATATGTGTGAGGACGGTTTTTGCGTTTTTTTTGTTTTTGACGAGCGTGACCGCTTTAGCAACTACTCTAATAATTTAATATATTAATACGTGCTTGAGGTATGTGAGTATTTTAGTACTACTGACCATTATTGTTTTATTCCATACGATCTTTTATTTATTGAGAATTAGACCATTATAATTTTTAATAAGAATCCGTTGTGCACTAAAATGAAGTTCTCTTTCAGGCCTCAAAAGTGCCTAATCGAGTGAATTTGATCACAGAGCTTGTCTATTTCAGAAGAAACTTCGAAGACCTTTTAAAATATACTTATATATCTAACTGATCATCGGGACGAGCTTAGTCGATTTATCCATGTTCATTTGCCTGTTTGTCTGTCTGTATATACGCGAAATAGTCCTTCAGTTTTTAAGTCATCGAATTTTTTTTCATTTGACGAGATGACTTCACGAAATTTAGGTAAAGCCATATCCGAATAAATTTTTCATATCCGATAATTCATTTTCGAGACACGGAATCAGACGCGACCTTGTTAATGAACTCGGGTTAAGCTGGCACTGCGACCGCGTAAAGGAGACCTTCGAGGTGCTAAACATATATTTTTCTTTCCTTAGTATAAAAGATTGGGCCAGTGCTTCTGTGATCGAAAATCTAATCTCAAACAGGAACACTAGCAGGCTTCTTCTGTAGTATTCCACACACAAAAGGCAAGTAGTTTCAAACTAAATGACCACAAGTCTTTCAGGTCGATATTGTGGGTATAATAGAAGATGCCAAATGGGTTTCTGCTGTAACCAAGAAGTCCATAAACATTCTAGAGAATATCCAAGCGAAAATTAGGGCCATCCGTAGCACCAATACTAAGGGCTCACAGCGTTAGATCATGAATGCAGGCAATAACTAGACTTTGAGCAGGTAACTCGGTTAACATCATTTGGGTACCCGGCCATATAGAATTAGAAGGAAATGCGCAAGCGTACGAGTTGGCCTGCTTGGGAGCTGCTGGAGATTCCGCTAACCAGCATGGGCACTTCGTTCAAGGAATGTTTTAAGCAAGAGACCCTAAATGAACATTCAACACTTGGAACAAAACAGCACAAGCATACCACAAAGTAACTTTGGGATTGTGTTGTTAATGAGCATACAAAAAACTCCTACTTATATGTAAATGGGAGCTTATTAATATCGTAGAGGTCCGCACAGGTTACCTGTCCCTAAGATACCTCCATCAGAAAATATAAAAAGTGATTTCGACGAAATGCAGAACATTTGATGAAGACAATGGGACGCTGGACCATTATGGCCAATGCCCAGCTTTCAGCCGGATGAGAAGGGACATAGTATTCCCCAATACTCCAACTTAAGAGATATTGGGTAGCCGGGATGGTTTTTTTTACCAAATACGCTGAATTTCTGAATACGTCTTAAATTGGTTACCACCGGGGAGTGCAATCGGTCTAATGACGGCTCAAGTTATGCGTACTTCTAACGCAGTAAAAAACACTCCATCCTTTGCTAGTAGAAAAAGAATAAGTTTGTCCTCCTTTCAAAATTTGCTTGAGCCGAAATGTATTTTATTTCGCTTCTTAGGAGATATACTACAAACTAATAAATTGTGTATATAACATTTATGGTAAAACATTCTAGAGTCAATGGATATCTCATTTAAAAATTGATATAAAAATTAAGAAATAAAATAATTTAATATTCAAACATTTAACGCAAATGAAATTGGTTCCAGAATACATATGTCTCATAATTGTTCACGGCAATAAAATGTAATTCCTTTCCTCGATGCGATCTATTTATCCGCTCGTCTTGTGCTCCACCCTCCTCTTAGAACGACATAATGCATGGCTTGGACTTTCTGCTGGCAATGAGGTTCCGGAACTTTATTCATAGCCAATATATATTTATGTTTTCAGCTACTTCACTTACGCACACACACACACATCTACCATATATGGCTGTGTATTGCTTTTTGTATGCTTACACTTTAATTTATTTATTGCATAATCAACATAATCGGATCTAGTGATGACAGCGCGGTTTTACCTGGTCTCAAACAAACAAGTGAATGGGGAAGCAACGGAGCGTATAACCCAAACAACCAGTCAACAACAATTCATGCAACAACTACAACTACAGCAGCTACCAGCGCCAGCAATATGTCCAATCCGCAAGGCAACTGTTAGGTTGAAATGCGAAAAGCAACCGCACACTCGCTGCTGTGGCTAGAAGCAGGCTGCAAGTGGTAGCGTTGAGTTGGCAGCACCGGAAACGAAGAAGTGAAAGCTTTAAAAATAGTTGAGCTGCGTAGCGGCGTACTCGTATAACCGTAGAATATCAAGATGCCAGCATAAGATACTCACAATTGTTGGCATATAAATTTGTTGCCTAGTAAGTGCCTGCATAACTTATGTGTGGCACATTATGCAGCACACACACACACACCCACTTAGATGTATGCTTATGAGGGTATGCATTTAGATGAGTTTATGTATGTGGGTGCAGGTGTTTGCGCTAGTCTATTTGCTGATGCGGTGCGTCAGCGCTCGGTGAGTGAGACACGCAGGCTACCGTCTGCACACACTCTCGTGTGTTCACATGCTGTTTCTCTTACCGTTAGGTGCGTGGGACTCTGCTGCCATCACTATGTACATACATGTGCCTAAGTGTGTGTTTGTAGGTGTACGAGTGTTTGCTTGGCTTGTGTATGTCTGAAATTAAATCACGTATGTTCGTGGCTTTCCTGCCATTCCCTCCGCTTGCAAACCATATCCGTGTGTGGTCATGTGATATGCACAAATCCAAACACTCTCACACATACATTCACAAATATCACACATGCTCACACTTCTTTGGATACCGCTAAAGTTTACGTTCTCCCAACTCTAACGGAAATAATAAACTCGAATTTATGCTAAAAAGTTAATAACAATTTATAAGCGTTGGCGCAAGCAGAAATTCTTTGGTGCGACTCCTAGTTGCATAGTTTTTTGTGGAACTTTATTATATTAGTCGAAAATTTACTTTATGTTAGGTATTAATGAGAGATTATTTGGATAAACACGCGATTTAGCGAAAGATTTACACCTCAACTCTCTTCAGAAGATAGACTGTTTTTTGATGTGAAAGCTCCTGCCAGATCTGTCGCCACTTAGGTATATTACTTTGTATTGAAGAGACATAAAATTGTCACTTAAGTCATGGGTGGGCAGAAAATACTGTTAAACGCACTTGACGGCTTAGAGAAATCAGTTTTCCAAGTCTTTTATGGTTTTCACAGACACACACATACATGACGGTAAAGCTCTTCTCATCTATAAACACATGTGTGAGTGCAACTCTAACGGTACAGCTGAGTCATTTGCCTGCAGAGTTTGCATAAATTTATAGCACTCCTGGGATGCTGCCAAAGCGGCCTTTCAACACAAAAAGTGTGTGGCAAAAAAAGAATGCAAATAAATTGAAGGTGCTCCCAATTCTCCAGTTTATATGTGGTTACATATACATATACAAGTATGTGTATGCGTTAATTTTTAGAACTCTTTATTTTTTTTACTGATTTAGAAAGTACGTATATAATATTTGCAGAAAGATATTCGTGTTTTTGTTCAGGTGTATGTACATATAGGGAGGCTGTGCGAGTACTAAGTACGAGAAGATTTCTTAACATGGCTTCAGGTATTCGATAGTTAAATTTAGGACATGTGTATTGGTCTTGTCTTGGTCCTGGGTGCTGGAATTTTTATTGATATTAGTATTGGTATTGGTATTGATAATGGTGTTGGTATTGGGATTGATATTGATATTGGTATTGTTACTGGGATTAGTATTGGTATTGAAATTGGTACTGGTTTTGGTATTGGCAATGGTGTGGGTATTGGTATTGGTATTTCGTATTGGTACTGGTATTGGCATTGGTAATGGTGTTGGTATTGCTAGTGGTATTGATATTAGTATTGGCCGTTGGAATTTATATTGGTACTGGTAGTGGTATATTTTTTAGTACTGGTATTGGTTTTATTATTGTTCCATTGGTATTGAAGTTGGTACTGGTATTGGCGTTGGTATTGGTAATGGTATTTGTATTGGTAATTACACCCAACTCTTTTTTTACACGGTAGATACGTTCCTCAGAAAACCGTGTAAAAAAAGAGGCGTTTCCTATAGTAAAATGGGATACGTTCCATGTCATCTGAAAACCGTGCAAAATGAAATAAAGAACTATAATTGAAAACTATAAAATTTCAGATATACATACAAATAATATATTTATATGGCATTTTATTGAGCATTAAAACTTAAAATACATAATTAATGCAGGTGAAAAATTGGTAGATTAAGCAAAAAACAAAAGAAATCTGTTAATCCAGAATTAAGAACAGAAAAATTATAATAGAAATAAAGAAAAAAATATTTACATAGCTACATAATTATTCGTCGCTACTTGATAACAAGCGCAATTGTTTGCGACGAACTGGACTAAAGTCGGTATCATCACTGGAGATATCCATTTCAGCAATGTAAATATCATGCGAACAAAATGTGTAGGTAAAAGGTATCGAATAAAGGGATTTCCCAGTCACAACTATATATGTTCATTTCAGCAATGGTGCTAAGTGTGGTAAAAACAAACATAATTACAAGAAAGTGATTTTGAAACTGTACTAGATTAAAACTTTTTTACAAACATTTTTTTTTTCAACCGTGTAACTTCAAATCCGTGTAAAAAGAAACCGTGTAAAAAAAGAGTTGGGTGTTTATTGGTTTTAGAAAACAGATTCAGAACAAACATAACATAGGAAAGCATTTTTTCTAAATTTTCTATAAAACTTCAATACAACGATAATTGATTGAGATTATTTAAAGACAGCTAATATGGCTTTGAAGCTTGGGAACTCATAAGACTATATGAAAAGAAAAATCATGCCTCATGAGAACAGTTTGCCAATAAGTCGAAAAATTCCTAGGAAAAAGCAAAGCTGTGCAGTACCAACGTGACTACCTAAGCATCGATGAGCCAGCAATATTTCGCATCAATAATTTTAGACTCAATAACCAGCATACCTTGACATAAAGGAGCGGGCAGACACACTTGTAGCCATAACCACAATAGACAACTGTACACAGCTGTGCCGCAAAGGCGTTCAATACACATACATACATAGTTTCAGATAGAACTAACCTTACCGGCATAGTCAAATGGGAATTGATGTGGGCGGCCAAGATGGGCTGCTGGTCTGCTGGTCTCGGCTTGTTTACCTGCACACAACTGTTGGCTGCAAAGCAAAATTTGTATGCCTAAGTGACTCAGCACATTTTACAGGCTATTTTACGCAATCAGTAAACGACCTATCACCATCATCATCATCAGCGGCCAATGGGAAATACGTAGAACCGCCGCTCTTACCATGAAGTCCTTAACGAAAGGTGATTGTGCACAGCATACCCTCGGGTTTGTTGTAGTAAACAGTGGTATTGTAATGAAGTTTATGCCACTTTTGTAAGCATAAGTGACCAAAGTGGCCGATACAACCTAACTAGGCCTAAAGAAGCATATTCGAAGGCAGGGACCACTAGTTGTGGAGGGAATTCTGAATGAAGATAAAAGAATGAAAGGTAATTCAAACTTACGCAAACACACTGCAATGATTTTATTTATATTTATTATGACACCTTTTTGAGGGTGACCGTGCGGGGGTCAATTGCCGGGCGAAATGTTTGTCAGGGCACTAATAAATAAATTGAACACTGGCTTGGGTAAAATAATAAATGCGGCGTAATAAAACGAAATCTAGGCAAATAGGCGAGAGCGACGTGTGTGTGTGCATGCAGGGCAGACACAGCAACGCCTTAAATTATGCAATTAAAATGTCTTAAGCAGTTAACGGTTAGTCACTGAAGCTAAATGGGTCCCTAAAGTGATATTTTGTTATTGAACAGTTAAGAACATTATTTTTTCTTTGTAATTGTTGTTATAATGTTATTCTTAATCCAACACAAGCATTAGCTATTTAAGCATGCAATTAACATGCTTTACCACGTTCAGGCGTAACTTCGTGTTAACAGCAGTTAAAGTATACTTTTTGGGACAAACCGGTGTTTGATTGCCGTTATTTAAAAGTTATTCGTTGACACCGGCTCTAAATAGCACAAATTATTACAAATATTAACTTTGTTAAAATGTTAATGAAATATTTGGTTTTATGCAAAAATGCATAATTAATCGCCAAACAAATACCGAGAAAGCTTCGCTTAAATATTTGGCGCATAAAAAGGCCTTTTAATTGAATTGTAAAATCACAGCCCTACAGCATTATGTTCAGAATGGGATTGCCAAATTATTTACATATTTGCTTATACATACGCATATACATATGAATATATATGTATATCAAAATATATGTACATATATTTATATACATATATTAAGGTGGGCCAAAAAAAAATTTTTGTAATATAAGATGAAAAATTGTGGAAATCATTTTTTATAATTTTTTGTTGGACTTTAACTACGAATAACTTTGAATGAGTTGACTCAGCCAAAAAATGTCCTAGACCTTTTATGTAGATCGGCAAATTTCCTATTACATTACATTAAAAATCCAAACAAAAAAACCAAATTACCTGTGTTATTTATATGGGAAATCGAAAATGTCGATGAGGCAAATCTTAATATTAATATTAAGAGCTAAGGTTTTACCAGAACTTGTTTTTAGTCATGTCGGATGAGATTTTCATGGTAACTAAGGAGAACAAAATAAAAACCTTTTTTTGGCCCACCTTAACATATATACAAACGCTTGCCGTTGTTCGTCGCAGCAAAAATATTCAAAATATGCAAGCCGGAAAACCCAATTAAAATATCAATTTTGTTGAGATTAAAAGCAACTAAGTTGGTCGTCGATCACCCGGCATACAACCGGTCGTCGGCTCATGCCAATTAGGCAGCTAACGGTATTGCTGCCCATTGCCATGTGGGCGCTGTATGCGGCTAACAAATCGAATGGGCTGCTCTTTACATTATATTCAATACTTGCTGCAGCTTTCCAAAAAGCTCGGAAGTTGGCCGTTCCGGCTTTTGCACGCTTTTCTCTTGTGAAATACATACATATTTATTATGCCGGAAATTATATAAATACAGACATACATATGCTTACATTAAAAGTATCATTTCACGGTTTCGTCAGCGTACTCTTAACTGTCTCGCCATTTGGTTCAGTGCTGTAAGAAATTTGTAATTAAAATGATCCAAATTTAAATTTAATTTGAATCAAGCTACGAAGTATATTTACGTGCTTCCCCTCCAGCGAGTAGTAATTGGTTAAAGAGAGCTTCATTTTTATATTTTGTACTATGATGGAAAGGAATGTTATATTTATTTTGCTTGGCGGGACTTTTACCCATAAAAAGCAGTAAAAATTGTGAGATTGGCATAAAATTTGGAATAAATTAGATATTCTTCGATACTAAGTATTGACTTTGTGAATGGTTATGTTCAGTTTCAGGTCCAGAACTCATAATTGACACAAATATTTACACAATTTGTGTTAAATATGGTGACTATCTGGTATCAAAAGTATTAAAAATTTAACCGCCCTTCCTTTAATTGAATGAAAATATCTCAAATAGGTTAGCTCAATGAAATTGAATAGTAACATTTAATTTCTCTAAGTCTAGGAATAGAAAATACTACCATTGTAATAAATTTGACTCAGACTGCACAAAAGAAATGAAATTTTATGTTTCCAAAAGAAGTATTTTGGGCCAAAGCCAAACTGCGTTGAAGACACTGAGGGCTATCTCAGCTTATACTTACAAAATTACTGTGGAACGATTTTTTCGACGTTGGCATGCTTATTTTGAAGGCGATAATAATAATTTATAATAATGCAGTTGAAAGTTTATTTTATTATTAGGTTGTAATTCAAAACTGAAAATTTGCTCATATCTCGGTAAGTTTTACTAGCTTTTGATTCTTATAACTAGCGATGGTGTTTAACTTCGATGTAAGGATCATCACTTTTTCTAAATTTTTAATTGATTATTATTTTTTCAGAATTTTCAAAATTTAGATTTTGGATTACATATACTAAATTTTCTTAAAATTTTCAGTAAAATGTTAAATTTTAACAAAAATTGTAATATTTGAAGGATACAACATTCCAGTATTGATTAACGTGCTTTTTTCAAATTCAACAGTAATTGACACTTTTTGCATATCACCCTTTTTCTTTGTCGTATTCGCCCACACACATTCCCTTTAACCAAACGCAAAGACGGACTTGTTAATTAATGCACCGTTAATAACCGAACACCGCAAAGGCAGCTAGCTGTTTGAGTTCAAAGCCAGTGAGTACTTCGTGTGTTTTCTTAATGCTGCGGCCACTTCAGAAAATATCAAATGCAACTCTAATTAAGCGTGGTTTATCCGTTTAGCCAACCTCAGTTGCTGAGTTACGAGTACCTCTGCTGTACTTAGAAGCAAAAAAAAAAATATTGACTCATCACAAAACGTTGCGGTGTGGGCAGGTTTTCAATTACGTAGCCGGTATGTATTAGTAGGTTATGTACGCGTGTGTGTGTAAATCACTTACCAGGAGCAACCTTTTGATGGTAATTGCATAGTAGCTGAAGTAGAGAAGAACAGATCTGCATTTGTTTTTAGTAACATGGTTGAATTGCTGGTACCAGATCTGTCGAGAGAACGTTCTCTGGCCTTCGACAGGCAAAGACTTTAGAATTACATAGAACCAAGCACCAAGTTGAGGCATAAATTGTTAAATATATAACTAAACATAATCAAAATAACACAATGCCGTTAATAGTACTTTGTTATTACACTGCTCAAAAAGAGAATTTGCGAATCATTAGGAGGGGTAAAATTACTTTTACAGTGCCTTGTAAATATTTACTAAGTTCATACCTACATGTCGATATGTATTTCAATTTCCTTGAGACAACAATTCTATTTTTACGATTTCAAAATAAAACACTTAACCCTGAATTGTTTACTTCTCGGACACTTATTTGCTAAATGGATGACCAACTCAATTTGATTTTATTGCCTGCATTAGCTCACTTCAATGACACTTTATCAGATTTCTCATGAGATTTGAAACGGTGAAATAGAAATAAAGAAGTGAAATGAGCAACACATTGTTAGTTTATTAAAAGGCTTACCTGACGGAAAGCTCAACTGGGAAACTAACTGTGATTCATGCATATATGTGGGAATGCATGTGTGTGTTATTGCGGGTGCTTGAGGGACAACAGCAGTACCCTTAAGTTCTCGTCAAGTGCCCGAAGAGGTAAAAATCCACAAGATAGATAACTCACTAAAGCGTTCAAATATCTAAAGAAAAGGTGCCTTTAAGGAGATGGGGAAGTGACGAATGTCGCGCGTAAGCAATGTCAACCGCAGCAGTGACCGATTGGTAACAGTGGTGACGGCATTAGGACGATGTTATTGTTTCTGCTGCTGTTTTGGTAAAACGGAAATGACAATGAAAGTGCCATAATGAGCTTAATGGATTATTGAAGGGATCAATTGGTCGAATGGAGAGGCAGAAAAAAAAATTGTAGTAATGTGTAGTTGTGAACGGAGTAATGAATAAAGTGAATTTAAGTAAGGTTTGGGGGAAGGATATAGCCCTGATTTAATACCAATAAAAAGATATTAATTTTTTTTTCAATAGTTTTTTTAAGCAAGTGACAACTCTTTCTAAATAATTTTTTATATATAAATTTGTATTTCTTTAGTTTCGATGACCATATCAAGATATTAAATTAATTTTATTTATTTGAAATAAAATTTGCAAAAAGTGGCAACACTTCCAAAACACATTTCGAACAAAATGTATTTTATGATGGCGGGATCATAATACTTAATATATTTTATCAATAAAGTTGCATAAAAAAAATTTAAAAAGGTGGCAACATTTATCAAATTTAATTATTATCAGCTGCTTGCTTTCTTACATCTCTTTTCTTTTATTTCTACATGGTAAAAATTATATATATTGAAAACATTCATACAGTTCAAATTTGTAACAGGTGGCAACGCTTTTAAAAAAAATCAATTTTAACTCATTCTGGTTGTTTCAGACTATAGATGGCAGCATTTTATTATTCCTTTCAACATATTTCACTACAAGTTTTTAAACAGGTGGCAACATTGTTTAAATTAGATTCAACATTATAAGTTGGAGCACTGTTGCTTATAGATTATTAACATGATTGAAAATCAGGGACTGAATTATTAATTTTCTATTAATAAAATTATAATTCGAATAAATAACATAAATAAATATTTTACAAATATTTCAAAAGTTTAAAAAATCAACCAAAAATAAAAACAAAAATAAATCAAAATTGACCTAACAACAAAAAATGTTTTGAAGAGAATCACAAAAATCCAAAAATTAAGAGCGCACTCAACCATTGACGCCACAACTCCGAAAGCATTTCGGACTACAGTGAAGCGCCATGCGAAAAGAAAGCTTTTCATTCAACAAATTTCTAAGAAGCTTGGCGCATGCGCAGCAAACGCAAAACATCAACGACTCGGCATGGCACGACTGGCCACTACTTGTAGTGGCGGCAAAATACAACGCTTTCGAAACGGCATGTGGCAGGTTTGTGGCACGGCAAATGAATGCGAATTCAGTTTTGTTTCGACCATCGTGCGGTAAGGAAGTTCTAACGGAAAAACAACTAGTCAAATCTAAAAAAACCAGAAAAGTGTGGTAAACACTTGAAGCAGCTTGAAACTTGTAGCGTGTGTTAAGCAAAGTATAAAAAGATAAAAAACAAAAAAATTTAATATAAAAACAAAAAAAAATTTTCGGTGAAAAAATAAAATGACTCAAATTAAATTATTTAAATATTTTAACAAAACTTAAATTGCGATTATTACTTTAAACAGTTTAAAGCAGCAATGTTGCTCATATATTTAGTGCCATAAAATGCAGTTGGTAATAAAAACGTTTTGTGAGGAATTAGGTTAATTGGCCTATACGCGCCAGCCACTACACTCGCGTATTAAATATAATACACCCAAGTGCAGTTACACGCGCAGGAATCTGTACGCGAGCGCCACTTGACAAGCGCACACAGTCAGCGAGTCAGCGCCACGTGCGGTCTTACTGGAAGTTGTGTGTGTGTGTTTGTGTGTGAGTGCGCGCGTGGGGGCAGGTGGACAACGCAGACTGAGCAGCGCGTGTGCCGCGTAGGACTATTAGCATACGGGGTCCTGCACATTAAATGGACACAAGTGGGCTGCATATGCAAATTAGAGCAGTAATGTGCGCACATATCAAATTAAGTATTCCGTTTTGCATTAAAATGTAGGTGCGCTTATTCGCTAGACTGCGGAGATGAAAGTAGAAAGCGTGTGTGAAAAATAACATTTTTTGCGATGGGCTAACTAATTTATGAAATAATCTTCAGAGACATTTACAGACAGAAAGAGTCTTATGGGTGCTCATATATTTCTCTTGAGCTCAAGATTATCAATAAACCAGAATTTGAAAATCATAGTATTGGGTAGTATTGGGTAGAGGCACTTAACCGCAGAGTTGCCACTAAAAAGTTTTCCAAAATCATGGCTGAGGTTGTCTGAACTCACTTTTGTATATTTTTTTAAGTAAATTGTCTAAATATGTTCATTTCATTTGAGTTATGTACCGCGATTGCAAAAAATTTACTTACTCTTTGAAATTTCACCTTTTATCCGTAATTTAATTATTTATTGAAAATAAAACAGTTGGTTCAAGATTGCATTCAAATTCTGATTCATTAAATTTGAGAATATTTTGACTTCGAAGCTTTAAGTATGAGAAATATTGAGTTTACCCCTAACAGATTTGTAAAAACATGTTATCACTTATTCAATGAAAAATAGTAGAAGAAATCCTTACTGAAAAATAAAATTCAATACATGTGATTTCACTGCGTTTCTCTACACCGATGTTACTCATACGCCCCATGCACTCCATTGCTTTTCCGGTAGGAAAGTATAGAATTATTTTAAATTGTTTACAATAATGAATTTGTTTGCAATAAAAAATGACAAATGACACATTACTTTTAATTTTACATTTGAACACACATATTTTCTAATGCATTTTGGTGATGTGTTGGGCGATTCAATAATGATGGGACTGAAATGACATATTTAGAACACTTTAACAGCAAGTTTAGAAAATGTATTCTAGAGTTTTAAACTAGTTTACGGTGTTTTAAATGTCAGATTATACTTTTGGACAAATATATAATATCGTTTGAATATCGTAGTCACTAAGAATTTTAGGAAAGTTGAGTATGCACCAGTGTCTGCTGAATAAAACATAATGAGAAGCCAGAGAATCAAGAAATTAATAATTGAGCCGAATCTTAGTAACCGTACTCATCACGGCATATATGTTTTGCATTTAATTTTCTTTATTTAATTTGAATTTTTTCTTACCTTCAACTAATTTAGAATATATTTAAATATACAATAAATCTAAACTGAGTCCAACAAACGCAGCGAAGTTAAGAGCTCATCTGAAACTTGTTAAGATTTCTCTGACGTTTGAAACTACGGCTGAGGAGCTTGAACTCAATTTTTACTCGATTTCTTCACTATATAATATAATTTCAATATATATTCTAGTGGTCAAATGTTAGGGAAATATTGGGTTGTCGAAAAAGTAATTTCGTATTTTCACTCATTTTTTAAGAGCTGTAACTTTTTTTCAACTTTCCCGAATTTAATTTTTCTTTGGTTTAATGAAGCTTAAAATCTCACCCAATATATTGTTAGTGCTGAAATCAGTCTTTAGCCCTTAATAGCCGTCGCTTTCATTTTTTAATTAATTTTGGAGTAAAATCGCTTTAAGGTTAGTTGATGAACCGTTTAAGAAGAACGAAGAAATGTATACTGCGTATGTAACAATAAAACGTGGAATATATGGTTGGACTAAAAGCATGGTTAACTCGCGTCAGTTGAATAAAGAAGAAGAGATGAACTGTTAGATACGAAGGTTTCACTTTGAATAATTGTAGAAAAAAATTAAAAAAAAAAAATAAAATTAGTTATTAGTTGCTCTATAGTAAAAAATAACAGCAACTTAAAAAAATTAGTTACATCAGTTTGAAAGAAATCGTTAATATTTAGGTCTAAGATGAGAAACGTTATCGAACACACAAAAGTAGAAAATACTTGAATCGGACGCCTTTCAGATTGCCATTTGAAAGGCCTTAAACCGAATTTTCTATAAAACATAAATAGCACCTATATTTTCCTTTCTGCTGTTCATCTACTATTAAAAAAAGCTTCTTCTTAATAAGCGGAAAATAAACCTAAAACGCGCTAACAATTAAAAAATATAATTTCATATTCTTGCAGTGATAAAAACTAACTGAATGCATGCCTGCATGTAATGAGTTAGAAACTCCAATAAAAAATGAAAGAAACTACTTAAGCGTTAAGTTCGTAATAGCCGCGGGAGGCACACACCTTCCGTATTTAATTCTATTAGCGCTCGGCAATTGAATATTTGCATAAAAGCCTTTTTATGAACACGACGCACAGGAAGTGTGCAAGCAATAAGTAAATGTGCAAAATAAAGAATAATACAAAAACAAGTGCACAAACAAAATAAAACTTTAAAACCGCCGTCAATAAAGTGTTTTCGGGGACGCACACGCTCGTGAAAACTCAACTACATTAAAAATACAAATAAAAAAGTTTATGGCAAAAACAAAAACAACGCAGAGTCGGAGTGTAAAAGCGCGAAGGAGTGACGTAAGCAAAGAAAATAAAGCAAAACACAACGTCAGCCAGTCAGCGTTGCAGGAGTCACGCTCCGGCGCCACGGCCACCCATTAGGCGTGTTAATCCTTCGACAGCGACAGAGCAGCTGAGTTAAGTGACAGAAAGCAGCGGCTTTTAATGGCACGTAAATAATGAAAGAGACCTATGTGTATTTATATAAATGCAAAAGTTAAGCGATAAAAGAATAAAATCCACAAAGCTGCAAGAAGTAAAAAGTTCCGCTCTCCGCAGTAAAAGCGCGCAAATAAAAATGACACAAACAAAATCATATTAAATCCAATAAAAAATTGTAATTTCCCGGAAATAAAATTTACAAAAGCTAAAAGTCACAACAGCATGAGTGCAAACCGTTAATAAATGGTCCGGCTGCGGATTTTCCGTTTTCGCGCGCTTATTTTGTTGGCCGCTGCTCGCAATTAAAAATGGCTTAACACAGCAGTCAGCGCTTGCACGTGTGTGGGTGTGTATGTTGGTGTTTATCGAATTTTCATGTTCGCTGAGCGCCACCCGCTTATTGTGTCTGCTGTTGTAATTATCGAATAGTTTGTGACATTTCGAAAAAGTTGTGAATCATAGACACAAAGTGCTGCGAAAAGCAACAAAAAGTAAACACAAAAACAAAAATATAAAATTACGAAAACAAAACTGCTGTGAATGAAAATGTGAATGCACACAGTGAGAAAGGTGTAAAAATAAAATAAAAAAACTACACAAATGTTGCTCAGCTGTAATCAGTGTAAAAGTTTTTAGTTTCGCAAAAAAGAGACCAGCTGGAAGACACATATGTAAGTAGCACAAGCATTTGTTTAACTTTTCTCTAGTTTTGTCTATGCGGGAAATTATAAATCTGACACGCAAATATTTAAGAAATTTAAGTTCAGTTTATGTTTCATTCAAAAATGCTCGGGAGGTCTGTTAAGATAGCCTCTTATCCATTTGTGAATTTCAAAAAATGTATTATTTTCTATACATAGGTATATAGAGAGTACATATATATGTGAATATGCTACAAAAATTAGAAGTTGACTCAGCAATAGCTCTTAACACAACCTCCGTAGGTTCTTTGTTAAATAATGATCAAACTAGTTTTTAGATGAAAATTTATTTTTTCAGTTCTGAAGAATAATTTTTATTCAGAAAAAAAACGATTTTTTTGGAATCCGCCATTTTGTCAAAAATACTCTGTGATCAAACTGAATTTTGTCCATTTCATCTTCCTCAAAGTAATCCTTCTTCTTCTTCTTTACTGGCGTAGAATCCGCTTACGTGCTTATAGCCGAGTTAACAACAGCGCGCCAGTTGTTTCTTCTTTTCGCAAGGTGGCGCCAATTGGAGATTCCAAGCGATGTCAGGTATTTCTCTACTTGGTCTTTCCAACGGGGTGGAGGTCTTCCTCTTCCTCTGCTTCCTCCGGCGGGTACTGCGTCGAATACTTTCAGGGCTGAAGAGTTTTCGTCCATTCGGACAACATGACATAGCCGTCGTAGCCGCTGTCCTTTAATTCGCTTGACTATGTCAATGTCGTCGTATATCTCATACAGCTCATCGTTCTATCGATTGCGATATTCGCCGTGGCCAACGCACAAAGGACTATAAATCTTTCGCAGAACTCTTCAGATGTTGTCATTTTCCATGCCTCTGCACCATATAGCAGGACGGGAATAATGAGCGACTTATAGAGTTTTGTTTTTGTTCGTCGAGCGAGGACTTTACTTTTCAATTGCCTACTTAGTCCGAAGTAGCTCCTGTTGACAAGAGATATCTTGCGTTGGATTTCGAGGCTGTTATCGTTGTTGGTGTTGATGCTGGTTCTAAGACAGACGAAATTATCCACAACTTCGAAGTTATGACTGTCAACAGCGACGTGGGTGCCTAGTCGCGAGTGCGACGACTGTTTGTTTGATGACAGGAGATATTCCGTCTTGCCCTCATTCACCACTAGACTCATTTTCTTCGCTTCCTTATCCATTCTGGAGAAAGCAGAACTAGCGGTGTGATTGTTAAGGCCAATGCAGCTGTACACTTTTATAGAAGATGGTACCTTCTCTATTTAGCGCTGCAGCTTAAATTATTTGCTCCAAAAGCATGTTGAAGAAGTCACACGAAAGAGAGTCGCCTTGTCTGAAACCTCGTTTGGTATCGAACGGCTCGGAGAGGGTCTTTCCGATCTTGACGGAGCTTTTAGTGTTGCTCAACGTCAGTTTACACAGCCTATTAGTTCTGCGGGGATACCAAATTCAGACATCGCGTAATAAAGGCAGCTCCTTTTCGTACTGTGAAAAGCAGCTTTGAAACCAGTGGAGAGGTGGTGTGTGTCGATTCTCTTTTCACGGGTCTTTTCCAAGAGCACACTTAAATTCCAATCGTTGAGCATGCTTTCGTCCGACCATATTTTACAAAGAAGCTGGTGCATACCCCTCATCAGTTCTTCGCCATCATGTTTGAATAGCTCGGCCGGCAATCCATCGGCCCCCGCCGCTTTGTTGTTCTTCAGACGGGTAACTGCTATTCGAACTTCTTCAAGTTTGGGCAATGGACCATCCGCTCCATCGTGATCGATTGGAAACTGCTCCCTCCGTAATTTTAGTATGCTCACTTTACGTGGCGGGCCCTCAACCTACTTGGGAGGGATGGTTCGCCTTCTGACTTCGGCTCGCCTTCAAACGGATGTTCTTTGGCTACCCAGCGGATACTTGGTCTAATACCGGAAGTCGGGAGCTGCTTGGGCCATAAACGAATAGTTTCTGGCCACTCACAAGTAAATGGCGATGCTACAACGACTCCATCCTCCAATATTTTATTATAAAGGTTTACTTACATCTCAAGGTCTTTGACCTTTTCAAATTGCAAATATATAAAATGTTCGGTTACACCCGTACTTAGCCCTTTTCTTACTTGTTGTTTGTATATTGATTAAAAATAAAATATCTATTCAAAAGAATTAAAAAAATCGCATAAGGTGGATATAACTCCTAATCCAATCTATAAATAGGATAAAAGGCTTAGACGTACCCTTAAGTTTCAAGAGTACCAGCCATGTTTATCCTTTTGTTTATTTATTTTTTTGACAAAAAAGTCGAAAGGTCTAAAAATTCAATTCATTCTAAGAGCTGAATGCAGTGCTCTATACTCATATATTGTATTAATGTACAATACTTATGCAAAAAATATTTTAATGCGCACTCTTAAAAAAGATATAGCAACAATAAATATATTTGATGATAGACAACACACAAAATTTATATTCGAGTTATCTAACTTTTAATAATAAAATAAGACATATCAGTTGCATTTCTTCTTCTTATTTAATTGAGTTAATTTCCAAATATTGCTACTGTTTTATATACCTTTATTTGTAATATGACAACTGTCAGTAATAAAAGTCTCTCTCAAAATTATATAAGCGCCCAAAAGCATACCACTTGCAAGCTTAGTCAATTCCCATGTTGTAAAAAGTTTTAAGAAATACACATTAAATGTAAATATTAAATTTCTATTTTACGTTTCCAATGCACTCATTAAAAATAAAATTTTGAAATGTATAAATTTGATATTTAATACGTAACAACTTTAGCTTTGATAAATTGACGTGAAAAGAACATAACTTCACTAAGGGTTCAAGTATGAAATTATTAGTGTACAAAAATAACGTAAATAAAATGAGCGTGACCCCATTTGCGGTGCTTCACAAAACCAAAAAGCTACGGTGGAGTATGGAACAGAACTGCGGTACACCACTGCGTATGCGGCAGCAAAAGCTCGGTTTTCGTAACTGCACACACATGTATACATTTTAATTGAAGCAAAGGAACGATTTGAGGAGGATATGTGTGTATATATATGCGTAAGAGCAAATATATCTACATATGTACGTATAGAGAGACACATATTGAAGAATTATGTTTCTAATATTATAAAGATATTTTACAGTTATACATATTTATATACTATATTATATATACATATTCATACAAATTTTTGTGAGCAATAATTGCCGGATTCTCCCGCTTGACTTTTTTTAAAAAGTTAATGTGTCTAAATTTGCTTTGCGGCAACGAATTACGTAACATGTGAGTGGAAGGCGCAAAAACCTACAAGCACTTAAGAGCTACCCTGGCTATGTACCGCAGTCGAAGTCCTTATAAACATACGAAAATGTATAAAATTTCGCCAGCTCTCCAATGCCCTGAAGCTAACGCTTTTTACAGCACATATCCGGCTCACACGCCAACACATACATAAATACTTATACACACACACACACTGAAATGCTTGCTTGCACTCTCAGTTTTTTCGTCGTAACCTAATGTGTTCTTTGGTGTGTTGACAAAATGTTATACCATCGCTCCCACACTTGTTTGCCTGCGGTTTGACGAAATTTCTCGCTCAAGGACCCACTTTTCTTTACTAGACATTTTACGCTTTGTGTGCTTTGGAGTGGTGCACAGGAGTGCCAGCTCCGCTTTCCATTGCATTGTTTCACATTTTTTGTTCACATTTAAACGCTTCATGTTTTTCTTTTTCACCCAAATGCTCACATGCACATAAACCAATACAACTGCATGTGTGGTGGTATGAGTGCTCATGTGTTCAGAAGTTTTGTTGGCCGCTGGCGTGTTTTTATGCTGCAGCTGCTCGAGCTGCGGACACATTTAGTGATATAATTGCTCTTAGATTACACCTACATGGATTTGTGAGTATAATATGGATTTCTTTGCGAATTCAAATGAGCGCTCGAGGCAGGAAATTTTATTTCACGATTTTCTCAACAGATACGGAGTAAATTCAGAGCATTAAATTTTTGTTAAAAAATAGATACGTTTAAAGGAAATTCAATAAAATATCTGTCTGGTTGATTTAATCTAATTTTTGACAGGGTGCTTATGATTCAAAAAATAAGTCTGTTTAAGTTATATAAGCTCTGCCAGATAATCGTGACAGATTTGGAAATTTTCACAAGTTTTCCAGTATAATCTGCTTTTAACTGTGATTAATAATAAATTAGTGTATTTTCTGCCTCACAAATATGTAAAGAGCTTTCTAACTTTGATAATATTTTCTGCTAAGCGAATGTAGACAATTTCTTACCCTAAATATCAACGATACTGTAAGAAAAATAGAATTGAGTTTAGTGAGGTTACCGTATGATCACTATACTTTTTTATATTTGTGAATATAATCCTGAGAAAATATTCAAAATTCTCTTTAAATAATGACAACCATAAGAAAGAATGAAGTACGATCTAAATCGGTTTAATGGCCGAATACCTGTTGGTGATTCGTCAAGGTCTATGAAAAAAATATTTCCTTATACTTGAAAAACTCAAAAGAAATTTCAAAATTGAGATACAGAATGTGCCTTAAAAGTATTTTTCTGAAAATGAGAAAATAATATACTTTCACTCACTTATACTCACTTATTTATGTACATATGGACATGTCGAATATTGAACATTTTTAGCAAAATTTATGATTCGCTAAATTCAATAGCCTGTTATTCGAATATTTTTTTAGTTTTATTTATTTAGTTTGAAGCTTAACATTCCTACTCAAGTAAATAACCACTCTAAAGTTATTGTTTATTTGCTTTGTAAAATAGTGTGAAATTTTTTTAAGAAAGGCGTTCAACTCTGGTTAGAATTTCAGCCACACCGAGGTGTCCAGTTGAAAAACCATAATTTTTCAAAGCAAATATTTAATTACCTGTGAGCCCTGCGGCCAACAACTTGGCCAAAACCATTTTGAAAACCAAAACACAAAAAGTAAATTATGAAATAAATAATTACATCAAGGCATACCCTACACAAGCAGATCCCCTCTGTCACTTTGTCGCCCCTCTATCTCACTATAATTTTTGCTTGCTTGCTGCGCTCAAGCTCAAGCTCAAAGTGAGCTACGCGCTCGCTTTGTATGTGCTTAAGTTCATGACAAATTGTGCTTAGTCGACAGTTGGCTCGCTTTGCTTTTTAATTCGATGTTTGTTTTGAACTTCTCTCTTTTCGGTGTGTTGACTCCCCTTCGCCGCTAAACTAATAGCAAATTCCCCAAAAACTATTTTGCCAAAGCAACGCCAGCGCAGTGGGGCAATGTGCGGCTACATGTTGAGAACTGTTTTTGTTTTTGCTTTTGCTTTCTGCGTGGTTTTCGAAAAACTTTCTCAGCATACAGCTGCGGTTGCCGCTTTTAATTGGAAGGAAAAATTCAGCATTTCATTTGTTTGCTGCTTGTGTTGCTAAATAAGCAGAGAATAATATGTGCGGTTATGTGAGTATGTGTGGGTGTGTTGTGTGCATTATCAGGAAACTATGTTCAAATGAACTCTTGCGTTAATAAAACATATATTTGTGTAATTACTTTTTATTCTCAGTGCAATAATGTTTTTGCTACCTACCTATGCTGTGAAACGTATGTATATATTGTAATGAATTTAATTTTCTTGCTCAAAATATGAATCTCACCATTTCCTTTTTTAAGTATGTGTTTTTTCCTCATTATTCATAGCACGTCGAAATTTCTCTCTATCTGCCCCCTGGGCATACTCATTTCCTTCCATTTTCAGACATCTTGCTTTGATCTGCTTCAGCTCTTCCGGCGTTCTTCTTTTCGCTGTTTCACACGCTTGTTTTATTAAAGTTTATGGCATTTCCTTCATGCTTTTTATCCCCATGGAACCAATAGTGTTGTGATTCGAATTATCAAATATATAATTCCGTTCAATTGAATCTATTAAGAATTTTAAAAGTGAGTCTATGGTAGGGTTCAACGTTTAAAAACTATCGATTTGGTGAAATTTTCACAGCTAAGGTTTTGTAGACCTTTTTCCTCTTATAAAAAAGAAGACAGATATTATGTTTAGAAATCCCAGAAATATTTTTATGTAAAATATTATTTGTTAGACTTTTATTAACGCTATATAATATGAAATATAATTTTTATTCAGCGGAATTGTGTTAGCATTTCAATAAGTGTGTACACGAGTATAAATTACTTAGTTCTGCCATAAACTCTGTTTCAAGTTTATGTCGCTTTAAAAATGAAACTGCAATACATTTTATAATAAATTTATTTTTATTAAATAAGACAGTTTTAAGATGAGCGATCTATAAACTTCTATTAGATATGGTAACATTTTAAATTCGCATAAGCACTCAACCGATTCGGGCATTATTCAATAGCAGCACACACAGCTTGTATTGGTATTTACGATGCTGCAGAAACCAAAAATTATTCATAGCTCTTTGTAGCCCTATGGTGTATTCGATAGGCCTCGTTTCCCAACTCTTACCACATACCGTAGTCCAATGGTTCCAAATCAGGACTAATAGACGGCCAATCATTTGCAGCTTCAAATCATCAATATTGCTTTTAAGCCACTGCTGGATGGTTTTTCACCGTGCCATCTAAAACAACTATTGCTCCAGTTTTAACCCCTTTTTTTCACTGGAGTGAACTGGTGTTACACCTTCAAAGGAGACTTTGCTCCAAACCATTAAGCAACTGGATAGTGATTGTTATATGAGATGTATGGGTGGAAAGGAATTTTATCAATATTAGAATTTAAACCAATAGTATTATTTAAACCTATTTGGTGAAGGAATTATAAGTGAACTAGAATTATTTCTAGGCTTAGTAGACCCTTAAAAATATTTGAATAAAACATTACGGCTATTTTGTACACATTGTAAACTTTGTAGCAGTATTTAAGGCCAGACTAAGGCTGAATTTCATGCCCACCTACATGGTGAAAGTTTTCTCAGAACTAAGGGACGTCTCTGCCAAAGAGGATTATAGAAAAATAGATCAAAAGCGTGTTAACATTCTCAAATTGAGAAAACCAGCGATTTTTATATCGAGTAGTCAAAAAAGTATTTCCATATTTTGTCAATAGATGTCGTTGCAGTCGTATATCTCCAGTGCTACCAATCACATTGTGTCATACCATATAGTGTTTAAAAGATGAGATTTTAAGATTCATTAAAAAAAAATTAATTCGTGGAAGTTGAAAAAAAGTTACATAAATTCGTAATATTTTAAAATTTTTGTATAAAAAAGGGAAGAACGCCACGCAAGCCACCAATGAAATTTATGAAAGGTACGGAGATGATCGCACGCTTACGTTCTGGAAATTTCGATGTGAAAGACGCATCTCGCTCTGGTCGACCTGTCGTTGAAAAAGTCTATGAAATTATGGAAAAGATTGACTAGGACCGTTAAATAAGCAGCCATATCATCGATAAGGAACTTAAAATTCATCATCAAACGGTTCTGAACCATTTTCAAAAGGCTGACTACAAAAAGAAACTCGATGTTTGGGTACCACACGAATTGTCCGCGAAAAATTTAATGGACCGAATTAACATATGCGATTCTTTGCTAAAACGAAATGAAATCGAAGCATTTCTGAAACAGATGGTAACAGGAGACAAAGATTGGATTAAATATGACAATAATGTGAGAAAACTATCATGGTCCAAGCGTGGTGAAGCTCAACAAATGGTCGCAAAGCCAGGATTGACGCCTCGAAAGGTTATGCTGAGTGTTTGGTGGGATTGGAAACGAATTATCCACTATGAGCTGCCTCAGCCTGGTGGAACGATTGATTCTACATTTTACTGTCAACAACTGATGAGATTGAAGCAAACAATCGAAAAGAACGGTCAGAACTGATCAACAGAAAGGGCTTCGTCTTCCATCAGGACAAAGCTAGATCACACACATCTTTCATGACTCGACAAAAACTAGGAGAACTCGGCTGGGACGTTTTGATACATCCACCAAATACCTCTGACATAGCACCATCGAACTACCATTTGTTTCGGTCAATGCAGAACTCTCTTAATGGAGTAAAGTTGGCTTCAAGAGAAGCCTGTGAAAATTACTTGTCGCAGTTTTTCGCCGAGAAACCACAAAAGTTCTATATTGATGGATAATGTCTCTAGCAGAAAAATGGAATAAAGTGGTCGACAAAAATGGTATATATTTGGTTCATTAAAATTTAGTAAAAATATAAAAAAAAAGTTTAAGTTAAATACGAAAAGACTTTCTCGACTGCTTACTATAATTTTGCTGAAGTTTAAAATGGTTGAACATAAACCTCCACATCAGGTTGTTATTCGATATCGGAATATAAAGAGAAAATAGATGTTATAAGTAACTTATTGTACTCCTTTTTACGAAGCTTAAATTTTAGGCGTCTAATTGTACTTTAATATAATATTATTTTCAAGGAGACGAGATAGCGAAGAATAATATGACAGGTGTTATTTTGCGTACGAAATGCTCTTTATATTTGACTTTCATTAAAGCTCCTACAACAAGTAAAATTCAGTTTTGCCACTTCTTCATAAAAAAGGCTGCCACAGTCACTAAACAAAATACAAACAAAACAATAATCCGTTGCAACAATGGCAATAAAATGCGACAGTTGCGACAGCACCACAAGGTAACAAGACAAGGTTTGGAGAAGCTCGCAACTCAGCCACAGAGGAAAGGAAATGTAGAAAGCATAAAAAACAATAAAAATAATAAAATAAAGTATTTACACACTTTTATATAAGCATATAAGAAATATTTATAGCCATGCGTATGAAGAAGAGTGGCAGAAGGTGTATGCTGCTTCGAAAAAACTCTCCAGCCAAGGTGCCACCTCTGCATTGTTTGCATGGCGCCTTCGTGCGGTATTGCCTTTGCCACCTTTTCCCTTACAGTTAAGCTTTTTTGAAATTTCATAAATAGTTTAGCAGATATTAAATTTTTCCTCTGAATTTGCAATGCGCGACTTCGCCCTTTTGTATATTCACTGCCGTGTCTCTGGTGGCGTGCTTGTCTCCCAGCGGAATGACACTGAGCCACTGCACAATGCAGCTGTGGCGTAGTTTCCATGCAACTAACTGCCACTACACAATTACAAAAGCGAAGGCGATTACTGCAACTAAATAAGTATAAAGAGGAAATGTCAAGGTAAAAAGTTTTAGCAGCGAATGTGTGGGTCATAAGTGCGGAGGAGTGGGCAGCAAGTGCTGACAGTGTGTCCGATGATGTGAGTTAGCTGAGTAGTCCGCATAATAAAGCTTGACTCGTGTAGGTAATTACTTCATTATATTTTTATGGTTACTAGGTGCTCTTTAGGTGCAGAATTAGCTCTTATACTCCCGGTTGTGGCCTTTGTTCTCTTAGGCATACCAGTTTTAGTCGATATACTGCATTTATACCCTGAATATACCTTAGTATACAGTTTGCCATGAACATCTAGAACGAAACGCCATAGACCCATAAATAAATATACGAAGTATTTTCAAAAATAAGGAGTATTTTTGTTTTTTCTGAAAAAAAGTATTAATTCATTTGTCTACATTAATGCTGTCGCCTTCCGAATAGTCCCCACTCGATTTTATGCACTTATGTCAGAGTTTCTTCCAATCATCGAAACACTTTTGAAATTTCATTTTTAGAATGGCCTTTAGAACTTCTATCTTGTGACAAGAGGGCCGTCGATCTCTTATTTTTGGAAATAGGAAAAAGTCTCATGGTGCCATGTCTTGCGAATTTTGATGTTGAGACATCGTTACAGTATTGGTTTTGACCAAGAATTCATGAACAAGAAACGAAGTGCGTGCCAAGCTCATTAATCCTTAGCGACTGCCACAGGCAAAGTAAGCAATGAATGCAGCTGGAAATGTTGTCAATTGGACTTTCCAAGTCACTGAAATTTTATATTCAAAAATTCCCGTTCCTGAACATACCTCGAATAGAAAATGATCAGCGAGTCAAACCAAACGCGAACTGTTCTCCCTGTACATAAGATATCGATCTGAGATTTTGAATACGTACTCCCTCAAAAAGCTCCTAATTTGATGGAAACGCCGATTTCGGCCACTACAAGATATAGCTGTCATAAAAACTGATTCACGATCAAAATCAAGTATTTGTATGAAAACTTTTCTATTTGTGAAGGCTACTGTAGCTTCGATGCAACCAAAGTTAATCTATTTTCTTGTTTCTATATTCAAGTGTATAGTCAAATCAATATTAAAACCTAGATATCATACCCATATGAGCACTTATATTTTGATTTATCTTCATTACTATTCGTTGAGTCCCCTCCGTTTGCAATTAAACATTTCTTATTTGCTCATAAAGAGAATTTCACATGCTCTAGACGCCCCACCGCGTCACTAATGATGTTGACATGGCTTGGTTGTCACATCACCTGACTGGCTTCACTCTCGGCTAAGGTCGGCTTATAACATCAACATCAACGTCAACAACACAGCCAGCCACTCAGTCTTAAGCAGTCACTGAGGACGTCTCACTTCTAGTTTATAGCGCATGAAATGTAGACTTGGCATTATTGTTGCTTTATTCAGTGTCAGCATTATTATTGTTTTGTCACTGTTGCGGAGATTTACCCAGCTCTTCTGCTGCTAAGCGAAACCATGTCGCTAATTAGTATGTCCTTTCTATGCCTTGCTTATGCGCCTACAGCTATGCTTATGCAGAAATATGTCGAAATGTATTATTAAAGGTGATACACACACACACGCACATTTATACATGGTTATGTGGAACACACCTTCAGCGTCTGTCAAGGCGGTTTGCAGTCTGAATATGAAAGTACCGCTACACACATACATACCTATGCACAGTTATTATGCTGTGTCAGCAAGTCTGTGTGCATGCAACTAAATACAGTTACTTAATGACATACCAAAGTTGACATTTACTGCGCCCTTAGTTGCTAATGATGATGTTGTTACTGTTGTTGCTTTATTAACCGAGACATTTGCGTTGGTGTTGACACCATTGCGCGTTGGGAGAATTTAGTTTTCAAAGCCATCGTCGCTTCTGCTTCGTTGCAACTGCCATATTCGCCCGCAAAGTAGCTACTTTCTTCACCTTCACACACCCACACACGCGCGCATATACAAGCACACAAAATGTCATAATTCTTGCATTTATATTAGCCATGCAGTCGTCGCTTGCTGGTGTGATTGCCCTGCAGGAGCATTTAGTCGGAAATTATAATTAAAATATGCCGCTCGCACTGCAAATATGTGCATGTGTGTGTGCATGTTTTACGTGCTGGTATCCATTAACACTCTAGTGAGTCTCGTATTCCCAAGTAGCTGCGCAGCATTTCAGCAGTCCAAGTGCAACGCCACAGCCACTTCGCATTGTTTTTGCTGAGCATAACTGAGGTGTAAATGCTACACTGCACTCTCGCAAATGAAGCCAAATTAGTGCACTTTGAGTTGTTGTTGTGCATTAAGTACGCTTGTTTGTAATTGCAGCGATTAGTTGACGGCCTTTGGCTGGTTGCCTGAGAAGCCAAGCGTTTTGGTAGCGAAATCTGTCACTTAACTCGGATATCTCTTTGATCGATGTACTTACCTGGAAGTGTGTGTTGTTGCAAGTGGCATGTTACATATTATTGCAAAGCCTTGGTGTTGATTTCAGAGAAGATGAACTGATCTCCCATTAAGCTATTTAATGCGTGTAGTCTTACGGTAATGGAATGTCAATTCAAAGCCAATCCATCCAGCATTACTTGGTCGCGATTAAGACAAACCGTTGCTTTGGATATACGCAACCTAATGTAATTACAGAGATCACATATATGTTAAATATTGAAAAAAGGAATGTAAAAACATAAAAAGTAACAGGTTAAAGTTGAAAAAGTTATTTATAGCGTTGCCACCTATTATTTGTTATCTAATAAAATGTTAACTAAATACAATTTATACAATATTGGCTTACAAAAAAAGAAATTTGTGAAGATATACAGCTCAATACTTTAGAGGATTATAACCTTCTTCTTCGCTTACGTGGTTATAGCCAAGTTAACAACAGCGCGCCAGTTGTTTCTCCTCTTTGCTATGTGACGCCAATTGAAGATTCCAAGCGCATCCAGGTCCTTTTCTACCAGGTCCTTCCAACGGAGTGGAGGTCTTCCTCTTCCTCTGCTTCGTCCGGCGAGTATTGTGTTGAAAACTTTTCAAACTTTCGGACGACCTGACCTAGCCAGCGGAGCCGCTGTCTTTTAATTCGCTGAATTATGTCAAAGTCGTCGTATATCTCATACAGCTTAGCGTATCATCGAATGCGATATTCGCGGTGGTCAATGCACAAAGAACCATAAATATTTCGCAGAACCTTTCTCTCGAAAACTTCTAACGTCGACTCATTAGATGTTGTCATCGCCCAAGCCTCTGCACCATATAGCAGGATGGGAATTATGAGCGACTTATACAGTTTAGCTTTTGTTCGTCGAGAGAGGACTTTACTTCTTAATTGCCTACTCAGCCCTAAGTAGCCCCTGTTGGCAAGAGTTATTCTGCGTTGGATTTCGAGGCCGACATTGTTGTTGGCGTTGATGCTGGTTCCTACATAAATGGACGAAATTATCTTCAACTTCGAAGTTATGACTGTCAACGGTCTTTCCCTCGTTCACTACAAGACCCAGACCAGACCAGAACAAAAATTTATGCAAAATTTTGATGGGGTAAAGTCATCATCAAATATCAATGAACAAGAAATGAAAAAAGACTTCTGTTGGCCAATTTTTGTCAGAATTGCCATCTGCTTCAAAGTTGAAATTAAAATTCAAATATTAAACACCTGTTAACCAAACAAATTTCTGGATTTTCGTAACACAATTTAAATGCATATTGATTCTGCACACACTATTGTAGCACAAAACCATTAAACCCTTGAATTTCTGGTATTTTTCCCATTTTCTCAGCCATGAAATTCACATTTATAATTGTAATTTTTTTATTAAACACACAAAACAAGTACAGTGCCTTCAATTTCTATGCAAGCAATTCACCTCGAAAATGATATCATAATAACGGTGCATTGGCACGTGAGCACGTGTGCGCTTGTGTTTGCCTTTCGCCTCTAGCGATGTGAACTTGCCGCACTATGAAGTCATTTTCAACTTGGCTGAGTGCGCACACACACACACATGCGACTATGTAGACGGAGCGGAACAAAGCACACTCCTCGACAGTTGCGCCATTCAAACACACATGCGCCACTACTCACACACACATACAGTACCGGCACTATTTTGAACCACTTTTATGTATATTTACATGGTTGCATTTTTTGCATTTGTTTTCTTGTAGCAACTACTACAATATTATAAAAGTTATAAAAGTGCAGCGTCGTAAGTAGTTTTAGTTGGGCAAATTCCGCTGCGCCGCTGGCGAATCATCAGCGCGCCAAGACCAAGTTGCCAGCAAAGAAAGAATAATATTAACACACACATGAAGTGCCGCGACGGACATGAATGCGAATGTGTGAGAATGCAATTGAAGCTGGCGCGTTGGCGTTGCGCTGTCGCTGCGCTGCCGTGACAAAGTTTATTGTGTGGAAAAGTTGCACGGCGGCATGCGGCTTCAGCGGCACTGGTGCTTGGTGCTAAGAAAGCCCACAAACACACGCACACACCTACTTGCAGCTGTTGTGTATTATCAAAAGACGTGCGACGCGACGCTGGCTGTTGCTTCTTACAATCGCACAGCGCACACACACAGCTGCGCTTCTGAAATTTTTATACTTCCTTTCACAAGAATGTAAGGTAGAACAATTTCGCTTTGAATAATTTACGCACAGCACGACGCAAGGACTCGTGTCACGAGCGAAAACTTTCATTCAGCATATATTGTGCCAATATATGCTCGTGTGTGTGTGTGTGTCGCCATAATACTGCCACTTTTGCATTGCCGTGCACTGACAGCTGTGTCCTTGCCGCTGTGAAAACAATAAATAAATAAGTGCGCGTGTACGCAAAAGGAAAAGCAGAAGCAAAAAACAATAGCAGCATTTCGGGCGCATAGCCATTTAGTCTATCAGACGCGCGCATTGTCAATTGTCATGAGATTTTTTTATTAACACAGATTTAATAAACTACGAAATTGCATAACTTTAAATTTCCAATAAAGAATTTTCACTATCTCACTATTAATTTATTGCCTTTTTTGCAACATAAATATTTAATATTTGCAATTTTCCGCTTGTTAGCAAATTGCCTGTTATGAAATGCTTCCTAAATTGTTTTTACTTTTTTATGGTAGTGTGTTTGTGTGCGGAATTAAAAATTCCATTGCATATTTTTAGGCGTTCGAACATTGATGAGAGACACGTATAGTTGAGAATTAATATATTTTTTAGTACAAAAGTGAGGAAAATATCACTGAAAATTGCTCGATAGAAACACATAAACTTTTAGTGGAAAAATAATAAAATATTTATACAAAAAAAAATTGTTAGTAAAATTGAAATATAAATATTTATTGTTTCATTTCACAATATGTGTATTTATATTATCTAAGTCACTAACTGCTTTAGTTAATTGCTTTGAATATTTTCTTGAAGTAGAAAAAGAAGTTATGTTTTAAGTCTTTCGTAAAAATCCTTTTGCTTGAGTTTCCTTTGCGTAGTTAACTGGTTCCAGATATTAAAAAAATATTTAAATAAAATAGTAAAATTTTAAAAGTTTAATCTTTTAGTTATATTTTCGTGAAGTTTATCTTAAAAAATTTAAAATTTGTAAGAGAACAAGATGTTCAATAATATTATTTAAAGTATTGTGCATCAGAACCTATGATATTCTTTATCAATCCGTTGCAAAAACGATTTTTTTTTTGTAGTGAGCAAAAAGCATTTATGATGGAAATACCGTTTTCAACACCTCCTTGAATGTCTATTAAGTAGCAAATAATGTCTGCGATTCAAATTAATAGAAATTGTTTATATAATATGTAAGTTGTGGAAAGGGCTCTTACAATAATTGGAAAAAAGTTAATGTATTGCGAATATAAGTAAATGGTTGGATGCTTGAAATATCATAGAAATAGTGCATGCTTAATATATTTTTGGCCAAGGGTTTTCAAAAAATTAGCAACATTTTTGGCAAAAGTAAGTTTTGATTTTCTGGTAAAAGATTGATGAGTTAATTCAGCTATTTCCTTTCACAAGGAGATCAAATTGCATGCAATTACAAATATGGTAACTATATGTATACCAAAGTTTAAAAAAAAATTACTGACTTAGAGTCCATTTTTGGAAACGTTTAAATTTTTTTTTTTAAACGAGAAAATTGAAATTTTGAGTCCGATGAACTCTGCTTCTAACTCTTTGTGCACATATGGGCTAGATTTGCTATTCTACCTTCAGTCTAGTGTTTGCTTTTTTATTTTCGCGCATCGCAATTTAGGTTGTCTGAAATTTGCATTTTTGCACAGACACACAAAAAACAACAAGTTATCATCGAATAGGTGCAAAAAGCAAATGGAAAAAATTCTAACAAATTTTCGGTGTCAGAAAATATTGAATGGAAGCCAAAAATAAATAAAAACAGAAGCCAAATAATACTGGGGTGATCGAATAGCAAAAGTTTTGTATCCATATTCGTTGAAATATTTGCGGCAAAAGGCAAAGCCATTTTTGTTTGTTTTAATTTTATGCTTGTGTGAAAATACTGTTAAAGAGAGTATACTTTTTTCATTTATTGCCATTCATTAAACACCAGTCGACCCACATTTTGTGCTTGGTATTAGTGTGTTTCAATCAATTCCCGCGATGATGAAAATTAGCTTTGTTTTTAATTTTTTATGTAGACATACTTTTACAACACACTGTTAAAACAAAATATGAATGCCTATGTGTGCGCAAATATTTCGCATATTGCGTCTTTTAGTCTGCGCGCAGTCTGCTTTTAGGCGCCGGAATGCATTCAAGCGTTTGATTAAGCTGTTAGCCTTGTTTTATGTTTTATTTTTAGGTGGCTTCTAAAGGAAAACTTATGTATGTGTATTTGAAAACATCACCGGCAGACACAGACAGATTTTCCACGAAAAAATATATTCATCTGCCTCTATTCATGCGCATAAATGGGAATACTTAATACCTCTAAGTTCCAATGAAAAATGCAGCTGATGAAAAAGCGATATTTGCTTTAAAGAATTAGGTATGAGAAAACCGAAAAATAAGTGTTGCGTTACAAAGCTACATATGAGCAAATAACATAATAAATGAAGAAACAAAAACAATGAAGTTAATGAATATATTCACGAAATGCTTATTTGCTTCTTCTGATGAGGTTGTGCTAGGCGCAAGTAGGTGTATAACTCCTGCCACGTTTAGTTCGATAGAAAAGCGGCAGATAATAAATCGTTGCGCCGTGGGAAGCGACATCCAAATATTTGCGGTTAGACAGTAAATTATCGCCATTGCGGCACATGACTACATATATGTATTTTATGCAAGCGTCAGCATACGTTAACATCGCTTCGCTAAAAATTGCTTGGTAAATTACTTAAGTCACTGGGGATTCATGCCTGGTTGGCCTTGATGATAAAGTAGGAAAGTCAGAAAAAATTCATTTGCTTTAAAGATGAAATAAAATACTTACATTTTCTATAGAGTAATATGATAACATTTTTAGACAATAGTAATTTTATTAGTATTTTTTTTTTAGAAAGAGTGGAAATTATCTCCATAAAAACTCTCTCTGGAAGGTTCGGAGCGACAAGTTTTGAAATTTTCATTTCATTTATACCATATCATATCATCACTTAACATAATATGATCGACTTCATAGATTTCAACAAAGTAGGAACTTTTCGTTTTTAAATTGAGGAATCGAATATTGAGCCTTTTTCGCATTTGATATCGAAGTTTTCAAATTTCTAAGTTGGATAGGGGAACTACTTGCTTTAGAGGCTTCAAAAACTCGACTCGAAAAAAGGTGCACAATTGTGCAATTTTTTTAAAATTGGAAAAAGTGGTTTTTGACCAAAAAAAACCTACTTTACTTTAGTTTGTTGTTTAAAAATATGTTCAAACTTGACTTAATGCCAAAGGTAATAAACGACGTTTAGTTTTTTTCCATCCTGCCCGCCAATTATGAAAACTCGTAAAAATGAAAAACCGAGAAATCGCGCGTCAAAGTATTCGCTTTCTGCCCAAGCGCTCATATGTCTGCTAGACGCTCGGTCACTATTTCCCTTTTAGCTTCGACAATATTTCCAATTCCCATCTATAACTTTAGGGACATATTCTAAGATAAATTTTAAAGAGATATGAGCAAAACAAAAAATTTTAATTTTTTGAAGATTCCAAAGCAGCGAAGGAAATGAGTTTTTTCTTTTTAAGTTGTTTAAAACAAATTTATTTATAAACATATGTATGTTTGTAAAAAGTACCTTAAAACTAATAAAACAGTTCCACATTAGCGCTCATTGCACTCACCACTCCTATCCACCGCAAGCGTCGAAAGTGTCACACCTGCGCAACCCACATCACTTCGCCTAACCGACATTGCAATGAGACATCAACATATGTATACCCAATGCGCGTGACCCCAATATGTAAGCGTATTTCCTTTAATTTTAACTTGTCAAATTGGTTTGTCGATAAATCAAAATTAGTTAAAAATAACGCATACGCCGTGGCTGTCCCAAAGCGCACGACGCAGGGCCCAAGCAAATATTATATATACACAACCACGCACATCTGCATAGCCTTTTTTTTTTTTTTTTTTTTTTTTTTTTTTTTTTTTTTTTTTTTTTTTTTTTCGAAGGGGGAATCTTTCATAGATACGCGCGTGTGTACTGTGTGTAATAAATAATATCTAAAGCATTGATACCTTAAACACGTCCCGCCAAGAGGGAGCGAACGGCGCAAGTAAGGGCAAAAGCAAGAACAAAAAGAAAATCAATACAATACAACCACTTATAAAAGTGCGCACTACACTCTCAGTTAACTACATACTCACACATGCATGCAAGAGTGTACGTGTGTTGGTGCTTCTGTTGTTCGTAGGCATTCAAATGCAAAACAATCAACCGCAAGCTTTTAACAATATCGCCAAACAAATAACCGAACGCTCACTTGACTACAAACTAGCTGGCTTTAAGCTTATATACATATATGTATGCTTGCATACAAGTGTGTCTATGTGTGCGTGATGGCATTTTGCTTTTATGGCCTTTCTGAACGCATCAGCGTCGTTATCCTTTCACACAGTGCCTCAATGGGTTTTTATGGCAAATCAAAAAAGCTTTTCAAATCAAGACGCTCAAAGAAATAAAGAAGTGTTGAGTGAATAGCAATTTGAATATGATGATGGCGGCGATGATGATGTAAGGTAGCGAGTTCATATATTATGCGATTGTATGAATAAAATCGATGAAGCCTATTTGGAGCGTGCATTGAGCTCATGGCAAGCGATACCTCACCCTGCCGGCATGTTGTTACATATGCAGCCATAAATACGGTTTGTATATGGATATCAACACATTACCGAAGGCAATAGTTTGGGAAATACATTTACATATTTTAGTAGCATTGTAGACGCGCATAGTGAAAGGAAACCCGCCATTGCTTACAAGCATTTTATTGGCTTCTAAATTGAATGTTTCAATAGTAAAATTGATCAAGCGATTTGTATATCTCTAGGAACAAGAAAACTCTAGCTAGTTTACACGTTTTGAAACTGAGCTTTTACACACTTTTCTTGGATACTTATATTTTTGTAAAAATGTTTTTAAGCTTATGATCCTATCTTGTAGGTATATAATATATGTACACACATACATATTCATTCTTTGAGCTGCTTTTTTGCCACTATAAGCATTTCCAATTTTTATTTTTATTATACCCCGAATAGAGTAGATTAAGTATGCCACGATGTTTGTCCTAAACGGAAACGTCGGAGATCTAATAAAACATATATATGTACAAGTTGTATATATCTAAATGATTACTAATTCGATTCAGCCATATCCCTAAGCCTGTCTTTATATACAAGGTGCTTTCCAAAGTAAACAAGACGCTTTGAATCTAGCGCCTCCTGGTGGCGCCATCTATATGTCAACTGGTGGAATCTGATATCTTTATCGATTGTCTAGTGAGAATTTCATAACATTTCAGCGATTGGAAGTGAAGCTATTGCGTTTTAAGTGTCAGTATGTTTGTGTTATCGATGCAAAAATGAGCTTCGAACAAAGAGCCAACATTAAATTTTGTTTTTAAATTGGTAAAACTTTCACCGAAATGTTTCCAGTAATGAAACAAGTTTATGGCAATGTTTGCCTATTCCGTAGCAGAGTGCACGAGTGATGCACAGTAGGCCAATAAAATCCGTGATCATCGGAGATTCCGTCGAAACTTTGCGTGAATTCATCAAAAATCAGCTGAAGTCATCATTGAAATTCATGGATATGGAATTGAACATCTCCAAAACATCGATTTATCCCATTTTGACCGAACATTTGGGCTTACGAAAGGTGTGTGCACGGTTTGTTCCGCACAAATTTACTGACGACCAAAAATTGCTCAGAATCCAACATTCGAAAATTTATTTGCCAATTAAAGGAAAGCGTTCTACAGACCTAGAGGCCATTCAAAAGGCTTGCACCGGCATACTAGCGAGCATACCGGCCATCGAGCTAAAACACTTGTTCGACATGCTTTTGGACCGTGCTATATTGCTGTATTGAAGCAGGAAGAGACTATTTTGAATAAAATAAATTGATTTTGCCGAAAAAGCCATTTGTACTGTTTTTTTTTAAGTCCTGTTTACTTTGGAACGCCTTTTGTATGTACACGAACTAGTCTCTCTGGTTTTAACATATTGATGTAAGCTTCATCTTCATCTTTATTTTTAACTTTTTCTTTTTTTTTATCTTATACTTATTCTTATTCTTATACTTATACTTTTACATACTTATACTTATACTTATACTTATACTTATACTTATACTTATACTTATACTTATACTTATACTTATACTTATACTTATACTTATACTTATACTTATACTTATACTTATACTTATACTTATACTTATACTTATACTTATACTTATACTTATACTTATACTTATACTTATACTTATACTTATACTTATACTTATACTTATACTTATACTTATACTTATACTTATACTTATACTTATACTTATACTTATACTTATACTTATACTTATACTTATACTTATACTTATACTTATACTTATACTTATACTTATACTTATACTTATACTTATACTTATACTTATACTTATACTTATACTTATACTTATACTTATACTTATACTTATACTTATACTTATACTTATACTTATACTTATACTTATACTTATACTTATACTTATACTTATACTTATACTTATACTTATACTTATACTTATACTTATACTTATACTTATACTTATACTTATACTTATACTTATACTTATACTTATACTTATACTTATACTTTACATATACTTATTTACTTATGGTCTTTATCGTTATTGTCCTATTTTACAAGAGTTTACAACTACTTTTCTTCAAGCCCATTCAATAATTTTTTTTTTCATTTCCAGCTCCTCACTGACGAAGGATAAAAAGAGGTAAGACCACAACGCGTCAATACTATTAGTATTTTCTTGCAATAATTCAAAATTTCTTTAAAGTTTTGCTCTCGCTAGCCTTGAGTAATATATAAATTTAACTTTTTCAAGTTGAAACTAGCCGATTGCTCATCGATACTTTTGATATCGATTGCATTTGAACCGGATGTATGTATGTTCGCATATTAAATCTATGTACAGAACAAATACACACACATAAATATTTGCATAAATAACCGCAAGGCAGCAGCGGTACCAAGCGCCAACTGCCGCGGACTGTCGGTGTTGACTGGCAGACAAGAATCAGTCGTGTTGGCATGTTTACCATTTAAGGATAATGTCGATGTCGACAACATTACCGCATTACGCAAACACCGTCAAGCACACACACACACTCATACACATATGCAAACATGCGATTACCTATTTACATGCAGATGCGGCTATTTGAGCCTACAGCTGTAAGCCTGAGCTTCTGCAACATTTGTATGCAAGCGAGTGTGCTTGTGTGGATTGTGTACTCATATGCAAATTTATGAGGCAATTGCTCCGAACTACCCCGCCAGCCTTTGTAGTTGTTTACAAACCCAAATACATGACATTATACGCACGCGGCCGTGCCACTCTTCTATGTGCGTGTGTGTTTGTGTGCGCCAGTGTTTATGTAGTTGTTAGCCGCAGCCGTTGCGTGTAGCAAATAAAAACAATGAGCGGTACACGAATATACACACACACAAAGTGCATGCACAGTCACATGTGTGGTATCTGCTGCGAGGGCGTGACGGCTTTTTGTGTCTGTCCGAAGCAGACACGTAGGATATTTGTTGCCAAACCAAAGGAATAACAGTAAGTGTGTAGCGAAGAAATTCGGCTGTGTTCGCTCACTTTGTGGGAGTTTATTTGTCTTTTGCAATAATACACATTTGCGTTTAAGTCTATGAGTGCGTATGTGTGCGTGCGTTTATGAAAATGTAGCTATTATCAATAACACACAACAGTTTGTCTACTTTGTATGCAAGTCCCGCGCAGGGAAGCATTTAATATTTGCTCTCGCAGAGTGCAAAGTTATGACGCCAAACATTATTGCAAATTGTGGATGTTTATTTAGTAAAATGGCGTTCCATACTCGTAACTAACTTAGACGAAGCTTTTAAAGACCTGTGTGTTCAGTTAAATAACAAGTGCAAAATTATGGTTTTCATGTAATGGACACGGTTAAATATATTTCGTTATTATATTTCCGAAGACTAGTACTTTCAAACTTTATGTAGATAAGTACAATATTTTGTTTATTTATTGGCGCTATGCCAAAACAAAAAAGAAATCATAGTGGCAGGAACCCCATGGAAGCGGCAAATAAAATAACAGAAATAAAGGAAATTTAAGGGAGATCTGAGTTCGTCAAGAAGATAAGGAACGTGTTTTAATTTGTAAAAGATAAAACGGCTTATCTCGATTACCGGCAAAACATGAATTTTATAGAAAAAGTTATATTGAAAAGTTGTAAGCAATTAAAAAATCTACGACTTTTGCAAAAACAGCTTTTCCACATAACTTCAAAATTTATATGAAATATTCAAAAGTCTACGGTTTTGGTAATTTTATTTTTATCTTCTACAAGAAAGTTCTTTTACGGAGTTTGGTTTAAAGTTACTTTAATATGTCCCAAAAGATTGTATTTTTAATTAAAAATATTAAGGAGTCAACTTTGACTTAAAATCTATGCAAAAATAAAATAATTCCGAGGGGTCACCGGAAATGGCGTCTCAATGGCAGAGTTTAAAATATTTTTTTCCTAAAATTTCAGAATTTCTTTATTAATAGTGTATGTTTGTAACAATAAAAAATTCTAATAAAATATTTAATTTTTTATAAGAAAAAAATGCTGAAAAAAGGCTGTTATTTACCCGAGGAAACTCTTGAAACCTCTTGAAGATACTCAAAACTCCAATGCCTCAAAGCTTTCAAGAGCTGTGAATGTTTCAACTATTTGAAATTTCTCAGTACTGGAATATATAAATATGTAAAGCTCTTGCTTTTTACCTTTTCGCTTACGCTCTAATATTTATTTGACTACTTCTCAGTCACTTGAGGTGCTTTATCCGCTGTTGCAATTGCAGCTGCTGCCGATATAATTACTTTAGACGCTGGATCAATGAAGAAGTATCTAGAACATCACAATTTCAATTTTTTAAATGTATATATGAGTAGCTTAAGCAAATTTATGGCTGTTGATTGACGGTGCATTGTTGGTACCTGAAATAGAAATTTTTTTCTCAACTTCCACAAAATACTTGTTTTGGCGCTGCAAGTGTTCATCTCAACTTAGGAACGAACCAAACAACCTAAATTAGCATCTAATCTCTCATATTGAATGTTGACTTTATAAATTTCGCTAAACTGAAGTTTTTCAAGCGGTTTAGGGAGGGTAATGGATTTGAATAAAAAGAGCGAGCAATATTGAATGTTAGAAGAATATATTAACGCCATAAAATAGGTTTGAAGAATTGAATATTTATGCAGCATTATTAAAATGGTGTAAAGACTAAAAATCTACTTACTTAAATGACAGTTTAAACTAAACTACCTCAACCTAAGTTCTGGAGTATAGCAACTGTGGACATTTATAAGACAAAAAAAGATTATACTAACATGAACCTACAAATAAAGTTTAAATTGGTGTTAACCCTTTGTAATAGAAAAATATTGCAAACTTCAAATCTTGAATACCCGTTTTGCCTATGTAATATAATGTAATTTGTAATTTATGTTTATTTAGAGAGTTTCTATATAATATTCCATCTGAAGATGGCTTCCTTATTCGTTTTTCCTAACCCTGGTTGAAAATCATAGTTGTAGTCACATTTACTCCAATAAACCACCATAAGATAATGTCAGTACCTGTATTGTCATCGTCCACGGAACTTAAAGACTGAAGCAATTTCGAAATAATTGCAATACTATATTCACTTACTTCCAATTTACTTTGGCATTCCACTTTGGCTTTGTTTTACTTACTTTCCTCTTTGCAGATTTCATTTCTGTTAATGTACTTCCAAGTTTCTTCAATTTCCGGTAGATCCGCATATATGTATGCTGGCTAATGCTTGTGCCACTTTAATAATTCGACTACCTTTCCTATTCAACTCTATACTCTGTGCTTCTTTTACGACCTCTATGTTGCACATATAAAGTTTTATGCCACATCTAGCATTTATTTCCTGTTTATTGCACCCACGCGCCCAACTAACAATGTGGACAGCGCAAACCGGAAGTGTCGTACAATGAACTGTACCCCCTCACCTACACACTTCCAAGCAAGTAGCTAGTAGTTCGGACATTCGGGGCGCTCTTGATTCATCATAAAAATATGGAAGTACACCTATATGTATTGGTGTATAAGTGTAAAGCAAAAGTGTGTCTGCAAATTACTTTTCTCGCATCAAAGTATATTATTCGGTCTTTATCACACCAAAGCCCGGCATCATTTTGCATATGTTCCGCATTTACTCCTTTCATTTGCAAACTGTGAATATACCATAAGATCATGTTTATATATACTATGTACATAAATATTTTGGAAATGTATCCTCATTTCCTTCATCTGCTGCTTGCGTCTGGGCTGATACGGTTTGATGAACCCATAAAATTTTTTACACACTGTTGCTTTGCACAGTTTTCTCGCTCATTTCTCAAGCTTTTCGTGCGTTGCCAGTATAACAAATAGTTTGCGAAAATGTTGAAAAATATAAAGCTTTGAAATAGGGTTGCCATGTATCGAATAAAGTAGATTTGGAAAAAAATGGTTCATAATTCTTTCAGGGCGTTTACGAAAGATTTTCATAAAGAAATCGAAACCTTATTTTAAACATATTTTTGAAAATTCTTCTTCTTTATAGTAACTACGCCTTACGTGGGCTTCTAATAAACATAATAGCTTGCGAACTCGTCCTAGATCCCATTTAACTAACATGCCTTATGTTATGTTATGAAGCCTTCCTGGCTTCAATATAAATTAGCATAGGTGTAAGAGTATAAATTATTCGGTTACACCCGAACTTTGCACTTCCTTGCATGTTTTATTTAAAAATTTTCCAAAATATTTTGCCCTCCTGGGTCATTAATTTGTCGCACAGTGTTATTCTTTTGTTTATTGTTTGAGAATTTACACTTTTCTTCGAGGCCGTCTACAAGCGGGATATTCCTTTTCTGCTATTTTGTGGCTACGCGAACGCGTCACTTGCATTCGTTTACACATTAACGGGTTAATGACTCGGAAGTTCTTGCCTCACTTACACTGAATCCCATTGCGTGCCACAACCTCAACCACAAACACAAGCGCACACATGCACACACCTACAAAGGCACAAAGGGCATATGTGTCGTTCAGGAATATTTGCGCATATAAAAGTGGCTTTTACATAAAGTTTCTCCGGCAGGCTTTGCTGTCAACGCATTTGCTACCACGTACATACGTACAAACATACGCATAGGCATATATGTATGTATATTATACGTATATATTTATGTATGGCCGGCTTTGTGTCATGTACGTGTGCTGTGAGGATGTGTTTGTGTCTGTGCAGGTCTTTCCGGCTCGTGTAAATGCGTCGCTTAATCCGCCTTTCGCACATAAATCTTGATTTTCCTTGCACTTCCTTTTCACTTTGGCATATTTACAACAGTTTAAAGGCTTACTAGGCGAAAAGGGCCAAGCCAATGTGCTGGTGATTTGTTGCTTCCGCTTACCCCCGCTCACCTTGCCACTCACCATTGGGCGCTTGTTGGCTCTGTCTACGCTGTCGCTGGCGCTTTGATATTTGGCATTAATTCTTATCGATACATTTATCAATTTTATGTTCGTTTCGGGTGTATTTTTCCTTTCGGCTGCCCGTATCTGTCCTCCGTTGTATTTGTATTTCGCTTTAATGGCTAATTTTTAATTTGTTGCTTTCACTGTGTGTGCGTGCAAATTGTCGCTTGTTGTTGTGTTGGTGTATTGCTGTGTTGTTTGGCGTCTGCAGTGTCAGCCATATCTATTATTTATGTCAATTTACGGTCGACCATGATGAATTGGCAATTTTCAATTGTAGGACGCATTCAACTGGTTGCTTAGCATTTTTATCTGCTTAACGGTACAAGTGGCTGGTTGCTATATAAAATAAATACGTTGCTCAGATAGCAATGAATTGTGTGTTTTCGTTTCCCTGCCACATAAATACTCTACAATTTGTTTGCGGGAGGGCCTTGGCGTATGAGTAACTTTTATGTTTTGAATGAAAGAGTGCGCGTGTGTTGGTGGTAATAAGTGTTTGGAATTCTTTGTAATGAAATAGAGTTTTTTGAAGGAAATGGGTATAAGCTTAAGTAGGTTTGATGAAGAAGCTCTTTTTAAAAGAGATATTCAATAATATTATATTTCCCCATAAGCTCGTTATGGAAATACTAAATTGGGAGCTTTTAATAAATAAGAAACTATGTTGGCATTATAAATTTCCAAAAAAACTAAAATAATCATATCAAACTGAATATATTTCAGAAAGTCTAGAATTGAGAGCAATTTCGGAGGAGTGAGATTGGCTGGCAGCCTAAAAATGTAAATTCATTAAAAGATATTTCATGTAGTATCAATAAGGAACAGTTGCCTAAATAAAGACAAATGAAAAGGTGTATATTACTTTGAAAGTGTGTTGTCATCTATTTGAAATGATTCTGGAATTACAAAAAGCTCAAATTTGTATAAATCGATTTTATTAAAAAAAAATTTTGACTTTAAGCATATTTTGTTTCCATTTTAAACAATTACAGATATTTACTGGCGGAATTTCGATAACTTAATACAAAATAATTTATCGATTAATCGTGTATATCGAATAATTAAAAAATCGATTTCGATTAATCTCGCCAAGCTATTTGTAATATTATAAAAAATATTCAGAAAGCATGAGATGTTTATTCAAATCAATCTCACATGTTGCAAATACATAATTTAGAACGTGTCATTCTCAAATTTTTTAATACCTTTTCTATTCTTCCAATTCTTCTGATTTTCCTTACAGAATAGGATGTATTTTAGAACCCATTTATATTCCCGACATTTATTTCCGCGAAGAACACATGTATTTTTAAGTGCAATTAAGCGGAATTCTGCCAAAATTAGCTATTATATTTCGCCATAGAAAGCGCAGCTGTAATTTAGTAGCTAAAGCGAAACGAATAGCTGTCACCCTCAAGCATTTGTATATAATTAATGATACTCAGCTGTTTTATAATTATATTAAAGTCGTAAAAGCGACAAAATTAGTATCCGTAGCGCACATGTAACTCAATTACTATGAGAAACGAAATAACAAAAAAGGAAATTAAGGAAAAAATCACAGCCACACAAAGACATGACGTGCATCTGTGCCCGAATCAAGCCAAAGCGCGCGCATATCACGCACACAGCCGCAAGCCGGCAACATCACATATGCTAATACTATATATATACACACTCATACATATAAATAAGTATTTGTTTGACTACATAAGCCATCAAAACCACGAGCCACATATCAACGCCTCTCAAATTGTGCGTACGTGTCGGAGCTACTGGCAATAAAAAGGCAACCATCTGCATATGGTAGCAAATAATTAGGTGTATACACATATTTACGCACAAACGGTGTATTTGTTTGTGTGCGAAAGCTAATTTAATTTTTGTGAGCCTATAAAATGTAAGAAAATTTGTGAAATGCGTCAGTGGCGCAGACAAGCTGGCGTGACTTAGTTGTGGGGCACTGCAAGCCTTAAGCAAATGCCACTCGGTGGTGTCGATTAAAACGCTGATGTTCGTTACAAGCTCTTGTTGTTGTTGCGGTTTAGTACATGTGCAACGTGCGAGGAGTTTAGTGACCCTGCGTTGGGGTGATGTGGAATGCTACATACTTCAATCGCCTTTTGGTTTAATTCAGTTCCTTACCACATGTTTGTGATGTTGTTTGTTGTTGTTTTTGTTATTTATTGGGAAGACTGTTGCGGACGCACTGAAGCGTGAGTTCAACTTTAGGTTAATTTGTACGGTGTAGTGGAAGGGCGCCATTACGTATACGCAACCTTTTATATTTTCACTTTAAATTCCACACACTCTGATACGCATATCTATTAATATATACTCATAGAAATTATGTACACTCATATAAAATTTCTTTTATTTGTGGGCATGGCTTTCTTCCCTCTGACATTTTATTTCCACTACTTAATTCGTACAAATTTTTGCGGTTTCTTCTTTTACGCTTCATTGACAATTCAATCGCATTTAGATCTGCCAACACATTTATTCTAACGTCTATGCTCGTACTTTTGAACTTGAGCATTATTTATTTATTTATCGTCTTCGCTTGTTGCTAAGCCCGCTGTGCATTTTACTTATTCCATTTATTTTTGTTTTACTTCGTTTTATTTGAGTTTTATTTGAATGACAGACCGTATAATTTGATTTGATGACAAATCGAAATGTTTCGAGAAAGTGGAATTTATTATCTTTACATGCGCGCAAATTCAGCTGAATATGCGTGTGTGTGTGGTATTGATTTTAGTAGTATTATATATACGACAAATGTAGGGTATCAAAAGGTCATCAGAAAGCTTGCCACGCGCAATGCACATCCAAAATTAAAAACAAAAAAATTAAACAAAACTGAATTTGAAATTGGCTCGTGTCAACTTGACGACTCGAATTGTGTACAACAATTGCATACATTTTTTTGTTTAAATTTTACAAAACAAAATTTTTAATAACTCCAGATTTGAAAAATTTTATCTGTCCTATATCTTATATGGAGAAGTTCACCTACCATATCTTCTCCGATATAATTATAAATAATATATGGTAGTTGAAAAAGTCGTTTCGTATTTCTAATGGAACCTCAAGTTATCGTCTTTATATTTATAATGAACTTTAATAAACTTAATATGTACCATTTTAGTCGACCACTTTTTGCCAATTTTCCGCTAGAGACATTATTACATCAGTGTAAACTTTTGTGGTTTCTTGGCCAAAAACTGCGACAAGTAATTTCTCTTCTCTCTTGAAGCCAACTTTACTCCATTAAGGCAGTTCTGCATTGACCGAAAAAAATGGTAGTCCGATGGTGTAATTTCAGACCAATATGGTGGATGCATCAAAACTTCCCATCTAAACTCTCCGAGTTTTTGCCGGAATATCAAAGATGTGCGTGGTCTAGCGCTGTCCGGATGGAAGACGAAGGCCTTCTTGTTGATCACTTCTAGCCGATTTTTTCGATTACTTGCTTCAATCTCATCAGTTGTTGACAGGAAAATGTAGAATCAATCGTTCCACCAGGCTGAGGCAGCTCATAGTGGATGATTACTTTCCAATCCCACCAAACACTCAGCATAACCTTTCGAGACGTCAATCCTGACTTAACTTTGCTTGAGCTCCACCATGATAGTTTTCGCACATTATTGTCGTATTTAATCCACTTTTCGTCTCCTGTTACCATTTGCTCCAGAAATGGTTCGATTTCATTTCGTTTTTGCAAAGAATCGCATATGTTAATTCGGTCCATTAAATTTTTCACAGACGATTCATTTGGTACACAAACGTCGAGCTTCTTTTTGTATCCAGGCTTTTTAAAATGATCCAAAACCGTTTGATGATTAATGTTAAGTCCTTTAGCGATATCATGACTGCTGGGATGATCCTGGTCAATATTTTTCATAATTCAATCGACTTTTCAACGATAGGTCGACCAGAGCATGCTGCATCTTTCAAATCGAAATTTCCAGAACGGAAACGAGAGAATCATTGTTGTGCTACTCGAGCTAATACAGGATCGTCTCCGTAAACTTCACAATTTTCATTGGTGGCTTACGTGGCGTTCTTCCCTTTCTTATCCAAAACTTCCAAAATAAAGCGAATTTTTTCATTATTTTCACTCATTTTTGAACCGCTGTAACTTTTTTTCAACTTTCCCGAACTAAATTTTTTTTGGTTATATGAAGCATAAGATCTCACCTATCTACCCGTATATGGTATGACACAATGTGGTTGGTAGTATACGACTGCAACGACGTCTATTGACAAAATACGAAAAGACTTTTTCGACTGCCGAATATAATACATATATAGACATTCGTAAATATCCGGTTTGCCAAATATTCTCATCTTCGTAAACAAAAACCGCAGCATAAACCGGAATGCGAAAAAGAAAGAACTAGCCTATATTTAGACACAATTTACTAAAACGTATGAGTAGTGTGTTATGGGATCATGCTTGGAATGTCTGCAAACCTTGACTGGCATTACGTTGGAGCCGAACTATATTTTTGTCCTAGCAAAAAATTAGTCTTTCGCTTTTTGGAAATATTTCCCGTCGAGTTTTGAAAACACCATTTTTAATAATATTGTGCAAGCTCCAAAAAAAATTAAAAATATTTCATGGCAGAGACGCTCTCTTGTTATGTTTTGGATAAATTTGTGAAAAATTTGTAGTTTTCATACTTAATACATATGTACATAGGAAGCTCTACCTCAGATTCTTACAATAATATTTGAGAAAAAAACATTTAATATATGCTTTTATTGAAAATATTTGGTTAAAAACATAGAACACTGGCCTATTGCCTATTGTGGGCGTAAATTGAATGGATAAACATTTTTAATATTCTTATGAAGTTTGATCTCTATATATCGAATATTTCATGTTTTGCAACTATTTGCTTATGGCAGGCAAAGCCTTAACTTTATATTATTAACTGTTGAAAATGTTTCAGAGGAGTTTGGGTAACCCACTTTATCTTAAAAACTAGTATTTCATTGGAACAAAAAATACGGTAAATCTCGTGAAGTCATTCAAAACTTTCCTCTTGCAAGCCGTTTATTAACCTCTACGAGTATTAAGAACGACATCTTCGAAAAATCTATTACTTCTTCAAAATCGTCCTATTAGCATCAGGGAGTTGGCATAGGATCTCAACATCCTTTATAGTTACACTCAAGATGTTTTAGTTAATGTTTTGGGTATGAAGCGTGCCAATGCTAGACTCCTACCAAAATATTTGAAAACAAAAGGTTTTAACTCTTTCAGTGAAATTCAATAAAATTGGCTAGAAATCGGTACAAAGTTCGACGGAATTATTCAGAGATTTTTTTAGGCAGAATTACAAATTTTATTCCCTCGAAATTTAAAGAGAATACGGTCTTCAAATATCAAATATTTTCTTAGATAAAATCCAGAAATATGTTCCATCACCTTCAGTTCCAAATATTAAGTTCAAATAATTCGAAATTTTAATGATCTAATTTCTGAAATAAAGTTCCTATCTCCTATTATTTCTATAATTTAACAAGATTTAGTTGTGTATTAAGGCCAATTCTTATGCAGGTCTTGCTTGCTCTCGAGCGACGTTTTTTTGCAATACATATATAAAAGCAGCACTTCATTCTTCGCTTTATCGCATTTTAACGCAATACAACGCGAGGACACAAGTATCTACAAGAGCCATTGCAGCTGAGTATCGTGCGAATCAATTAAGTATTCAAGGTGCGAAATGTTTGCATTAATTTTCGGTGGTGAAAAATGTCCTTGTATTCCGCTTTGCAAAACCACTGCGTTTAATCTTAGCGCACTTCCGTGTACAGTTAACCGCATTTGTTTCACACTCACACACACACACCACCTTACACATACAAGCACGTTCGTAAGCACACTTTTGCTGCACTCAAGTCGCGATACCGTTATTAAAACAGTGGAAGGACATTTTGCAAATGAAGTGCCGACGACAATGGCGAGTGCCACTCGAATTTGGAATGCAGAAACGGCGCTGGACAAAAACACTTATGAATACATAAACACGTAGCATGTACAAGAGATACAACAACAATGTAAGCATTATATACGAAAAATAAAATTACATTAAAAGCCAGATAAAGAACGGGGAGAAAGAGACGGCAGGAAAGCAGCTGGTTAAGAGGCAAAAGACAAGCATTTATTTTAGGACCAAAGCGGAGCTGCTGCACATATTTATGACCGTGTTGTTAACGGGAATGGCAGTCGTTATAGCACGACGCAAAACGTTCGGAACTGAGCTGGCGAGTCGGAAAGGAAGGGAAATTAAGAGTCTAGTGCCACTAAAGCCACAAATACACCTATTACATGGAAAAGTTGGTTAAAATGTTTTGGCGTTGTCGTTGTTGTTGTTGCTGTAAGACATAACAGCGGCACGCTATGGGTACACTTGCAACGGCACTTAGAGGTGCTTAGCGGCTACAGTTGGCTGGTTGCTGCGTTTTGCCGGTTGCTATTAACCGCAGATGTATGTATGTGTGCGTGTGTAAGTGTATGTGTGCATACTCGTACGCAATTTTATGGCTCGCAACGGCAGCACGGTGTCAAGCGCATTGTACTCTCATGCAGCAACTTAATTAGTTTGTATTTATATATTATTTATGAGTGGTGCCGCACAACAACAACAACAACGAGGACTCGAAGCATGTGCACAAGTATGTGTGAAGCAGGTGGGTTCAGCGCCGGTAATTAAGTGTTAGCTATCTGCAATAATAGCACTTCCATCTATATGTATATCAAGAGTGTGTGTGCGAGAGAGCGAAGTGACCTTCCACCACTCATGGAGTGGTATGCGCCGAATGACAGTTTTTGTTGACTTTCGGGAGAAAAGCAGCTGCAGCATTCACTTATGTAACACCACACTAGTTGCTGAGATGTATGAAATTTTCTTTTTTTCGTAGATTTTGTGACCTTACCAAGCGGAGGGTCAACGAGACACAAACAATAGTATTTTCTGCGAACCTTTTCTGCACACACACGCATAAATTATTTATATGTGCCGCATGTTTGACATGCTTTTGAGAGCTTACAGTTATTTGACTTGCAGTAAGCTTTGTTTGTTTAATTTATCATTTTTGTTTTGTTTTGTTTTGCGACCAAAAAGGACATGCGGCAGTTCACATGAACACACGATCAAAAACGTACTTATATAATAATTTTGTAACTCAGCAGCTGACATTATTCGCACACTTACACTTTTTGTGAATTATACCACAGGTGCGCCATTTATTTCACTTTCATAGGTGAATATAGACATTCAAATGTATAATATGGTATATAATAATTTATTCATACAAGTTTGTATTCGAGTAATTAATTCCATTTCTGGCCTGTAGATTCTCTTCTGGGCGTTTAATTATTTTATTATGAAAGCCCAAGTCCTAACATCTAAGTTTAGAAAAGATCATTACAAATGAAGACAATTCATATATATTGGGTAGTCGAAAAAGTCTTTTCGTATTTTGTCAATAGATGCCGTTGCAGTCGTATCCAGTGCTCCAAACACATTGCGTCATACCATGACATTTTCGACTACCCAATATTTTATTACAGCTACAGATATCGCATGTTGAACGTTTGGAGACATAATATACCTACTCCGAAAGTTAGGAACATTTTAAACCACAATTTAGTTGGAAAATTGTATAACATTTATAATTTGAATGGAATTTCGACACACGGCGATAATATTAGAAGCCATTAGCTGCACAGACCACTGATTTGGTTCAACTTACAAAACCGGAACAAAGTAAGAGTTTCATGGGCTGTTTGGCTTCCTGAACTATACTGTTGGGCTAACACGAATGCCTGAATACTAATTGTGAAGATATAATTCAAATTATAACATATTTTTATTTCTAAATACTACTCTAGATATAATGGGTTGTCAAAAAAGTCGTGCGGCATTTTGATTGAATTTTTTTTTATTGAAATGGAAATGAATTTTTGATGACTCATGCTCAGCTCTTGACCGATACTACGGCTGCTACTATGCCGGTCTCTTTCGACCAATTCAGCGATTTTATCGCAATTTTCGACGACAGGCCTTCCGGAGCGTGGCGCATCTTCGACCACCTCTACACCAGAACGAAAACGTTGAAACCATCGTTGTGCGGTGGAAATGGAAACTGTATCGGGTCCATAAACTGCACAAATTTTATTGGCGGCTTGAGATGCATTTTTTCCTTTATCGTAGTAGTACTATAAAATATGCCGTATTTTCTCTTTATTTTGCTCCATGTTTGCGACGCTATAACTCACGAACGACTTAAAAGAAACGACAATCAATCAAACACGTGTTAACGTGAAATGAGCTTTCCAAAAAGGTATAGCGACGAATAAAACTAGAACTACGCGCTTTCAGCGCCAACCAGCGAAAATACCGCTAGACTTTTTTGACAACCCAATATATAAAGATTCAAGACAATCTTATATTAGAAAGTCGTAAATAATTTTTCTAGTGTTTCCATCACCAATTTTCTTGCATTTATAGATTACATACTTTACCAACAATAAAAACTATTCAAAGGGTCAATGTTAAGTTATGTTAATGACATGAAATCCAAAAAAAATCTATAATACCGTTATTCTTCTAACACTAGTTGTGTTCGCACTTCTACTAAAATCAATTTATAATTTCTTTGCGCTGCTCTGTTTGCTTCTCACGTCTTAAAGGTATTCCCATAGATTTAGCAACCCTAAATAGTTCTTAAGTCAAATAAAAAATAGTTTTTTTTTTCAAGTTTTCCATGAAAAACCATTTAACGGTATTTCTTGTAAACGGTGTTTATGACACCACTTCAGTCAGCCGCTTATAATTCGTGCTCCTTTCACTTTGACGGGAAGCATTTCTCAGCTGGTCTTCTGCCACAAAATCGAAAACTCGCTTATCAATCTTCCGCTCTTTTTCGCATTAATTTTTCATAAATCGAAATTTCACTTTGCAAGCTTGTAAACAATCCGCTGGCAGCGCCGTCAAAACCAAACACCGTGGCCTTCGGTCGCCTATGAAAAATGCATGCAATCAAAAAAGAAGAAGAAGCATGTGAGAAATTAGCAAAAATAACTTGCAACTTAGCGCACAACTTCGGTGTGATTTTTTACGACTTCCCATAGGAAATTGGCGAAAATGTGCATATAAATAATTTCGCAATTCAATTACCGGCTGGTCGTATTCCCCGCTGGATGAAAACCACATTTTTGACGAATTGGTTTTGGAGCATTTTTTATTTGTCACACACACACACACACACTTGCCTGTACTAATATATTTTTGTAGAGCCAGAAAAACCAAAAAAATTGTGTGTATGTGCATACTAACATATGTGGCTGTGTGTGTGTGTGGGAGGCAGATGCTTGTTACCCCCTCACTAAAAGTATTGTCTGAAAGTTTTCGCAGCTGTTGTTGCTGCATTAATATAAAGTTCGCCGCTTAGCCAGTATACTAGCAGCGTGTTGGCAATAGTATAGCAACAACATTTGACTGCGCATAAAGTCCCATTTCATTGTGATTCACCGCAGAAGTTTGGAACAATTCACCAGCAGGAAATATGCGCTGACTTTGGCACCAATGTCGAAAGTACAACTCGCATCCGTATTAATCTATATCATACTGTATATGTGTGTGTTGGTTGATATTTGTGTCGCTCACTGCCAGAGTGTGCGCCGTTGTGCGAGGCAAAGTTGTAGCCAATTTCGTTGTTGCAGCTGATAGAACTCTCGTTGTTAGTTATGTCGTGCGCTTCGTTGGTGTCTGTTAGTTCAACGCTTTCGCTTCGCATTCCAGATTAGCTGCGGTTGCTGGACTCAAGCGAAATATGTTTGAAATTGCAGAAATAACGATGGGTGAGTGGTAATGGATACAACTTTAATGGCAATTTGAGGCAATAGCTTCTTTTTACTCGGCAGTTTCTCTAAATTTTATTTACTGGGCAAAGTGCTTGGTACTTGCAGCAGAAATCTTTATGAAGAGAGTTAAACAGTTTGGTGAATTTAAGTTGGGCCTGATGTTTGAACTATCTTATTGATGAACGTAGTTTTAAATTGTTTGAGAAGCAAATGTTTCTTTCATTAGATGGCTGTAGATTAGAAAGAACTATAGTTGGTCTCTCTATGATGGGTATACTCTCGCTTGGGAAGTATGACATTCAAAATAATGAATATGTAATTTGATCTTTACCATAAATTTTCTAAGAAATATCGCTAAAATTTTTAGAAGGCATGTTATGGCTGCAGGGTAAAGAAAACCTATTCGAGAACAAAATACCTATTTAGTAGGCTAAATTAAGAGTGGTATGAGTTACTTTACTTCAGAGAGTTGGAGATATCGAAAGAGGTCAAATTCCTTGGCCTCACACTAGACTCACCCGTACGGTGGATTAGGCATGTGGATATAGCTCACCATGACATGCAGACGCCTGACCGGCATTTCCTGGGGATGCAAGGTATGCAGGTATCATTAGAGGGCTGTATATCATGATTGTAAGACCAATTGTCACCTCTGGAACGTTTGCTTGGGCTGCCAACGCAATGCAGTCTTCGATGCAGCGCTTGAAGTGATGCTGGAGCTCATCCTGCTATTGTCAGCAGAGAGTTTCGGTAAAGGGAAGATAATTTTGTCTCAACAGATGAAGGCCCTAGGGGAAAGCAGACCACTGGCCCTTCTTCCAACGGACGGCGTTACAAAGAGGAATAACTTCACAAAGAATTTTAGAGTTACTATCGGCAGCAAAACAGAGTGGAATGACGTATCACGCTTGATATACTGCTGAGAGACAGTACTACCCAGTGGTACACTGACGGCTCGAAAACACTGGAAGGAATTGGAGCAGGGATAGTGGGACCACATATGAAGCTATCCATACCAACGGGACATTTTCCAAGCATTTTTCAAGCAGAAATTTTTGCTATTAGTTAGTAGAACTCAATCTCCACCGCATCTATTGCAACCAGCGTATCGCCATTCTTAGCGACAGTCAAAACACACTAAATGCGACCTCAGCATAAGAGATTAAATCGCTTTTAGTAGACGAATGCATAGAAAGGCTGAACCGCCTATCAGTGTGCAACCGGGTACACCTAATCTGGGTGCCAGGGCATAAAGGGGTAGCCGGAAATGGACAAGCCAACGAATTTGCCCGCTCTGCGGCAACGTCCATGATGGCGGGACCAGAATCATGCATCGCAGTAAGGCCCCACACTTTTAAGGAGCTTCGCACGGAGGAGAGAGTGGAGCCCTTTCCAACAGCACTGGCAACAAACAGCAGAAATGCGCCATGCCTGCTTCTAGAAGGGTACAACTTCTCAAGGTATAAGGGAATAAACAACCTCGCGATAAATCCCGGTCCTCGTCGCGCTTTACACAGGGTACTGCAGACCCCGGAAGCACTTGTTCAACATGGACATAGTCTCTTGAGCAAACTGCCGGTTCTGCGACATGGAAGAAATTTTACATTGTAATTGTACTCAAAATATTATTTTTTCCATATAAACGGCTTTTATAATTTTTCAACATGGCAGCACAACCATAAACCAACAAAAACCGGCAGCCTTGCGGTTCAGAGTACATATGTATTCAAATTGCTTCAATGACATGCAATACAGCCACTTCAGAGTTCACAAAGTGATCAATATTTGTCGAACAAGTGCGTACAAGTTTTTATGTCCCGTTGTCCTCCCTGCAACACACACACTTTTACAGAGCGCTTAGCTTATTCGCAAACATATTTATATTTCCAAGAACACTTATAAGCTTGTTAATCAATAGTCTTCACTCCCATCCACAATCTGACGTCTTGCGGCTTTGGCTTGTCATTAGCACTACAAAGCAAGCGATACAACAACAAAAACAAAATGTGAACTTACAATGTTGACAATAACAAGCAAACTGCCAACGAATTTCTCCCAATTTTTCTTCTATTTCACTCTACTTTATTTATTGCGACTTTCTTGGTTTTGTTGTTGTACAAGTTGTCCTTTTATTCCACTTTAGTAGCCATGCAATCTGCCATGAAATGTTCAAAAATTACTTGAAAACTTTTAGGCAGCCGAAAGCGGTGCTTGTGGACCAGAGAGAGCCCACAAGCTCGCACACACTCGCACTCACACTCACACAAGTAGTACAAGTGTCGCAGTGGGAAGTTTTGTCCCGTCATTATCATTAGCATTACAAGCAGAAACAACAACAACAATATCAACGGCAACCACTTTTTCAGCTGGCGACTGAGCAGCGAATGAATTGATTTTATGGTGATTTCATAAACACTGGCTTGTATGTGTGCGTCCGTGTAAGTGTGTATGTGTGCGCACCAAGCACCTAGAAAGTATGGGCCCTTGCTGTTAAATGTGCTAGTGGTTGCCACAGCGTGAATGTGAGGTGAGCGGCATGTGTGTATGTATATATGTGTGTGTGTCGGTGTGTGTCGTTTGAAAAGCGAAAGTTATTCCGACGTCAAGTCAACAGCAGCGAGTCAACCGCAAAGTGATGATGTCAAAGTTCCAGTTACGCTCGCGCAAGCGGTCCGGGTAAATAATTGTGTGAGTGTGCTTGTTGGTGGTTAGATTATTCGAGATTGGTGTATCCATGGCTTGTCTGTGTTTGTGTGTGTGTGTGGGCGACTCTGATTTTCAAAGGCTCACACCAACTTTAGCTAATATTTGCAAATAAATAACGGGCAGTTCAAAGGGAATTTAAATTAGCCATCAACATGCCGCGTTGTAATAACAACAACAACATGAGCACTAAAAACCACGACGTGCGGTTGCTATGCACAGTTATGGTGTGACTATAATTTAAAGAGGATTTGATGTGACTTCGCTTTGAGTAACGATTTTAACTGAGTTGTTAATTTAAATTTGAATTTCAAAGTGTCGCACACACTTTTTTCTTGTTTTATTCACGGCATATTGAGTTGTATGGTTTAAGTTGATATCATTGAATGAATTGACTTAAAAAATTAGTAATGAAATTTTTGAATAATGGGCTAAAGTAAAAATGCGCAAAAACACTGCCAACAAAAAACCATTTTGGCTGCACCAAAGCTATAATACCATACACAGAAACATTTCTTAAAGTATACTTACATATTTTACAGGTAAATTGAAAAGTACCCGGCCTACCATAGTATAACACATTTATTTGGCAAAATTCGTTTTGCTTTTTGTTCAACATAGTTCCCTGCAAGGGTAATACGGCGACACTCCAACTCCAACTTTTCGATAGTATTTTTGAAAAGATGTGGTCAACACACTGAATGCGGAAGCAATTCGAATACCAATTCATGGGTCTTTGTCATCGTCTTGTGACTCGGTGCACTGTTTATTTTTCTTCAAATGCGGCCATTTTGTGGCGATTTCGTCCACCAAACGCTGCAATATGTACGCTATATAATAATCGCTGTTGTCCTTTCTTTTTCAAGGTAGTCAGTAAAAATAATTACAATCTTAACCCAAAATACAAACGCCATAACCTTACTAGACGACTGTTGCGTTTTCCCATGCTTTGGAGTAGGTTCATCGTATGCAATCCCCGCAGATGATTGTCGATTGGACTCCGGAGTGAAACGATGGAGCCATGTTTCATCCATCATCACATATCGATGCAAAACATTGGGTTTATTGCGCTTGAACATCTCCAAACACTGCTCCGAATCATCAACTCGTCGCTGCTTGAGCCACATGTAAAATAATCAGTTCTGGCCACTTCCAAGTAAATGAAAGATCAAAGCCCATCGTCAACAAACTGATTGGACCTTATCAGAGTGTGGCTTTAGACCGGGAAGATCAACAACTGATCAGAAATCTTGGAAAAGATCTATGAATAAAGGATCAACACACGCCACCAGTTCTTCGATTTCAAAGCTGCTTTTGACAGCACGAAAAGGAGCTGCCTTTATGCCACAATGTCTGAATTTGGTATCCCCGCAAAACCAATACGGCTGCGTAAACTAATGTTGAGAAATACCAAAAGCTCCCTCGGGATCAGGAAGGTTCTTTTCGACCCGTTCGATACCAAACGAGGTTTCAAACAAGGCGGCTCCCCTCCGTGCGACTTTTTCAATCTAGAAGGAGAAGGACCTGGCTTCGTTTGAAATCTGCAATTTCCGCCACATAGCAAAACGGAAAAACGATTGGCGCGCTGTTGTTAACTCGGCTATAACCGCGTAAGTGGTGTCTACGCCGATAAAGAAGAAAAAGAAGAACTCGCGTGGCACCCACTTTGCACAGAGCTCTCCCATACTCAAATATTTGTTAATGATGTACACATCCAGTTGATATCTCGAACAACTTCACTTTCATCCAAAATAATTTAGTGGTGTTTTTGGTTTTGTCATCGGTAACAACCTATTGTGGGCGACCACCGTCTTCGGTGCTCGTTTCACCCCGTTTAAACCTAGCATACGAGTCCTTGATGCTTGATTCTCATGAGGACAACTGTATTGTTTCGATCAAAAAGTCATATTTTACGCGCGAAAGTTCTTTTTATCATTGTAGTCTATAGCTGGTAAGCAAACTGGAAAATTTGTAAATATGACGATAACCGGGGTGTTTTAGACAATAAAAATGCGGTGAAGATAAAAGTTTTCAGGAACTGTAGCTCTCGGATTACTGGTTCGATATGCTTCTGGGAAGGTAATTTAAGTACCTGATAATCTAAATATTTGGTTTTCTTATGAAATTATTCATTATTTCTAATTATTTTTCTACAACATTTCTTCGGAAAACTTTAAACGTTAGAAGAAAAAATCATTCTTATATTCGTTTTTATAAATCTACCATACTTTCTAGCTTCGATTTGACTTATCCTAAAAATTTTCAAGTGCTTTGCAGCAAATAAGTTAAAGTAAAATTCCACGAAGCGATTAAAACATAGCAACAACTTATCAGTCATCCATCAGCACATGTACAGCTTTGCCACTTGTTTTAATATCGATCAACTCATGTGTGCTTAAGCAACTTCAGCTACTTAACGAACTTATCTTTCCACTTTACTTGATTCGCTTTCGTTGTTTTTCGCCAAATATACCACACTACACACACAACATCAGCACATCCACGCAGGTATAAGTGTGCATCGCTAATACAGGCTTCAGAAATGTGAATTAAAAATTAAAATAATGGCAGCTAAGCAGCTGAAGATCTTAGACAATGACGTGCTAAAGCACAATAATCCACATTAAATTTCGCACACACTTTAAAGAGTCTGCACGGGAAATGCTAATTATGGTTAAGCAGCATGCGTAAAGTACTAAGAGTGAGAGTGTGTATGTAGCTCATTTTGATTAGACAATTTCGCTTCTCTGACTTCATTTGGCTTTTCAAGTTCATTAATAAAATAAACTAGTGAAGTGAATTTATTTATACACACATACACTGAAACATTTACAGTTTAAGATTAGCTAGCATATACGCCGCTTTTGTCTCAAAAGCTTTTTAAGTATATACGAGCTTTTTAACATTTATATATCCACATATACTATATTATGTAAATATATTTCACACATCCATAAAACAGGATTTTCCCACAGCTATTCTGTGGCTTTTCCTTTCATTGTGGCATGCACGGCATATTAAATGCGCATAAATATCGAGTTTCCTAGATTAAAGCGCACTTTTTGGCATAATCAGTACTCAGTCAGCGAAATTTGGCAAGTCTACTTTTGCTATCGCTTTTATTTTGACCCAGTAGGAATGAAAGTTGTACACCAGAAACTACCCTGCTGGTATTTATCTGGAATGAAGCTTCATATTTTAGTCTGCTCAAAACTCATTGTCATCTAATAATACAAGTAGTTTGGCATAGAATATTTTACGAAAACAAAAATTTTCTTTTGAACTGGAGATGATAACTTATGCACTGCCAAATGTATACTACACTTTAGTGTTATTTATTTTTTATCAATGATTATTTTCGAATAATAAAGTTAAACATTTTTTCAATGAACTTATGATTCATATTTAATAAAAAAATGAATTAATTAAAACATTTAATTAAATGGAAGTTTTTTATAACATAATAATAATTTTTTTCGCTACCCACTCACTTAAAAAACACAAAAGCTTATAATAATAATAATAGCAGACTATTTTCCGTAGACTTAAAATCGAAATATTCTAAACACGTTCGCGAAACACAAATCTCACCACCCTAATGCACAAATGAACTTACTAATCGGCAACACAGCCCCAACTTTCGCGCGCGGCACGCTAATAGCTCCAGCTGAAGTCGATAAAAGGAAAGTAATAATCACCGGCTGAGCTGGTTTACATGAGCATAAAATAGCGGCACAATAGCGGCAGCAACAACAACAGCAATAACCGGCATATTTGTATGTTAAACACTGCGAGAATAGGCAGCAAACTGAGCAACAACAAAACCTGAAATTAGTTTCTAAGTTACTTGGCAGCCAAGTTGCTGGCATTCGCTTTCATTTGCGCCCAAACACCCACTACCCGCGCATACACATACACACGCACACACATACAGAGACGCCTGCACACCCAGCCGCATTTTCCTCGTTGCTTGATAATGACGTCGCCGATTTTAATGTTATTTATGATGATTACTTCTATGCTGTTTTTGTTATTGCTTACTTTCTAGTTGTTCTTGTTGTTATTGCTGTGGCAGTTTTGTTGATGTTTACTGGGTCAATTTGCTTAATTAATAACGATATTAGACGTCGCCGTAGAATTCCCAGGCCGCAACCGCAGCTGCCAACCACGGGCGCCCACAGCTGGTCAGAAAAGTAAACTTGAATTAAGTTTTGTTGTTGTTGATTGAGCGAAAATACCCCGCTGGCTTGCGCAAAGTTACTGACGCATTTGAAATATTTCTGCTTTTGCTTGCGTCCCTCTATACAGACCTTAAGGTCTATATTTCAGCATTTTTCACTTCTCTTTTGCTTTCCACTTTCTTTTCTACTTTTTGGGTAATTTTTTAAGCCCCGTTACACTTTAATACTTCGTTAATTTTATTGATTGCTTTCTCGAGCATGCTTAAGTAGCAAAAGCGTTGAAAAAAAGAAAAAGAAAATCGAAAACAAAAGCTCGAAATGATGTTAACAACACATTAATGGCCAAAGCGTGAGTCATTAATACTTTGCGCAGCATTTTTCCCATTCAGAAGCACTCTAACACCACTTATCTACTTTTAGGCGCCACACCACACACAAAGCAAATTAGAGTGCGTGAACAAAGCTTCATTTACGCATGCTCTTTAATCATTCCCCAAAAAAAATTTATGTATGTGTGTACTTGTGGAGGTTAATGCACGTGTTCGCTGTCGGCTGAAAGGAAATCAAGAAGTTTGCTTAATTAAAATCGCACAATTATTCCATAAAACACTCGCAGCCGGCACTTCACCGCTGATTACTTAATCAATCGCTGTGGCAGTGCGAAGCTCATTGATGATTTGCCGTGCGGAATTATAACTGTATTTATAGATATGTGGAGGTGTGTGTGAGTGGAGGTGAAACTGAGCTGGATCCAATGCGAAATATATAAGTCAATATTAATTAAGCAGCTGCTTAGGTATTTTTGGAAAAGCAATAATCCAAATGTGTTCTATATAGGTATGTATGCGCATATATATTCATAAATGTGATACTAATTAATATTGAATGCTTAATTATAATCACAATGCAGCAGAAAGGAGTTTTTTTTTTTGTTTTGTTTGTTTGTTTATTTAGTTTGGTTGATTTCTAAGAACGCTATATGAGGTTGATTCCTTACAAATCCAGATAATGGCATTTTGCTAGACTATTTCGTGACCTTTTTCTATTTTAAGTCATAGTTAGTTTCTAAGTGTCGTTGTATATTTGCAATCGCTATTCTCGTTTAAACCTCAAGACTCTGCCCTGGTAAGCTGCGGCAATAATTTCAGTTTTGTACAAATCAGACGTTGTTCTTTCTGGAAGCAAAAACAACTGCAATTTCTATGACATCTGTGGACACCATTTAGGACTACTTTCAGTACCAAGAAAAAAGTATTGATCTATGCTTTATTTGGCTTTAGTTTTACTCTTATTCTGCTTGTGTATGTAAATATATTTGTTAACAGTTTTCTTCTCTACGAGCTTTTATGCAAATAGTGGCTATATTGTAATCGTAATACTAAAAAAGTTCAACACATCCAAATCTCCGTGAAGCTCCGAATAAGCTACTATATTATTATATTCTACAATTTACTTTTTAATAGAATGTTATTGAATGCAACCATCCTTATTTGACAGCGGACAGTCTTATTTGGAAACTATCTTAGTAGAGCCGCCGTAGTGTTTTCATTAGCAAGATCTCAATGCTCAATTTCAGGGAAGATTCTGAAATATTCATGTCATTGGGTCATTCACTAAGTATTTTTTTGATGACAAGGGCTAATCTTAGCGAATTTTTTCGCAACCAACTTTACACCTAACTGTTTTGCCGTTATATATTTGAACAGCTGATATAGTAAGGTTTGTTTGTAGACAATTTTCATTAAGTTTTTGAAAAGTTTTTCGTCTGGTGCTGTATCGAAGACGAGATCAAGCAAGTCGAAAATTATGTTCTGGCTAATTTCGATCCTGAGTATACACCACGACCTGAGAGAACTATTGAATCCGATGTGAATAAAGCCATTGGCCGATGCATATCGTCAAATAATCTCGAGCAACTCGAGATTGCTCCAAGATTAAATTTTGCCAAAAAATGTGTTACGCGATAATAAATTGTGTTTAAAATTAACAAAAACAAGAAAAAACGTTAACTTCGGTTGCACCGAAGCTAAATACCCTTCACAGGTGCAGGGTCCGATATCGGCAGTTCCGACAAATGAGCACCTTCTTGAAGAGAAAATTACGTTTGCAAAATTTCAAAAGCATATCTTAGAAACTGAGGGACCAGTTCGTATATATACAGACAGACGGACATGGCTAAATCGACTCAGCTCAACATACTGATCATTTATATAATGTATATACTCTTTAAGGTCTCCGACGCTTCCTTCTGGGTGTTACAGACTTCGTGACAAACTTAATATACCCTGTTCAGGGTATAAAAATTAATACTAGTGCTGAAAGAATAAAATATTTCTTTAGCATCTTCTTATTTTTACTTTTTTATTAAAAAAAAATAATATAGACCAAAACCATCGGGTGCGACCTTTACATTACTAAACTATCTCTAGTTTAAATGACATTTTACTTTCCAAACAAACAAAATTTTTATTGATAAAATGGAATGATTATTATAAAATGTCTTAAACGAAGATTATTACAAAAATTTTATAAATCCTTCAATATACACATTTTAGATTTAATCAATTCGAGTTAAAAAGGGAAAATATTTGGAATATTGGAAAATGAAATATTCAATGAAAATCATGTGTAGTTCACCTTGAAGCATTTAGAAATATTCACATTTTAACCTAAATTCCAATTAAATCGCAATAAAGCGAGCGAGACAAATGGCGCTGCGCCGCGCAAAAATTTGTGCCATTAAAATTGGAGCCAATTAAATATTTATAGTCATTTAAAAGTGTAAATGGACTTGCATAAATATTTAAGGACACGAGTATAAATCATCAAAAATGTTTACGCGCTCCAAACTGCCGACAATTACGGCTGCTGCGCCCAAAAAAATCGCCGAAAAATGCGGAAAAGTAACAAAGTCATAAAAACGAAAAGGCGGAACATAACACGGAACAACAACAACAGAAATACTGCCAACATTAATGACAAGCAAAAGCAAAATAAAATGAAAATTACATCAGGGGATAAAAAAGCGAAAACAGGCGTGTATTATATAATACGCGCTGCTAACTGTTACAAGCGGGCGCGATTTATGGGAAACAGCAAAAATAAAAACATAAACAAATGTAAGATAAAACTGCGTGCAGCACAGTGAAAAGCTGCTAAAGAAGGCAAATCTGCTTAATAGTGATAAGTGGGCGGACATTGGATAAAATTTAAATCTACGAATGCGCTCATGTTTACAGTGCCGTTGGCTCTCAAGTGGTAGTCGTGTCATTCGTTTCCTTCTGTCTCGCACATTGAAGCCAAATTTAAATTTAAATAAATGCGTGGTGTCGCATGCAAAAAATGCTAGAATGAAAAGGCGGTAGAAGAGCGTGTATTTGTGGGCAGAAAGCTAGGCTACTTTATGTAATATTATACTAATTTTGGCATTTTTGTTTTCAACGTAGCCGTGATTTATTACAAAAAAGTGACAGAAATACCTTCATTTGACTAGATTGGATGGTGTCAATGTCTGCTTTTTCTTATATATGTTTAGTGAATTTACGTTTTTTTATTTCGGATTTTATGAGTGGAAGATTATTAGGAAAAAATATGCAAGTATATAGTATATCCCTAATGAAGTGCAGTCTTTGGCATTTGTATCATACTGACGTTATTTGTTTTGACACCTTTTGTGAAATAAATAAACGATTTTTGGCCGAATAATCATCATTTGGAGAAGTATTGATTTTCTTCTATCAGCCAAAGAAATCGGCGACACATCGTGAACTTCAAAAGGGTTACGATCGTTTCGTTTTTTTGGCAGCCGACAAATGCGCAGCTTCTTAGAAGACGCGTGGAAAATTTCAGATCGATAAAACTGAGTGACTACTACCATATATAGACTTAATATACCCAGTTCAGGATATAATTCAAAAATTTATGTTTTTATAATTTTTACATATTTTTTTACATTACAATTTTCGTGTGACTAAATTAAATTCAAAAAGAAATGGAGATCCTCTTAAAGTATCGTTATCGAAGTTTCTAAAAGCGTGTGTTTCATATCATTTGTATGTCTTATACACATCACATTTAAACATAACAACATTTACAGTAACAACTTGTTAACTTTAAGCGCAAACAAAATTCGTTCACCTTCGGCAATGCTGCTCAGCCTCAAATGCTTTAATTTTGACATTGCATTATCCAATTATGAATTCAAAGAGCAGCAAGCATGTTGAATATAAGGATTTTTTCTCCCATACCCTAAAAACAGCAGACAATTCTCTTGATATTCTCGTCTGAAATGTTGTTGCTAATTTCTGCCATTTATATCCTGCTGCACAACGGCGGCCTTTTACTAAAGAAGTCAAATTTTTGTTATTGCCTACCGCATCATACTTTCAGCGCACGTACTATATGCCTGCCTCCGCTGCCCACCCCCTTTTTCCTCTCGTCGGTATCTCCTTACAGATGTCCGCTCATTAAATTCATGTAACACATGGCGGCGCAGAGCAAGAATCACTTGCCGAGCACGTTCTTCACAACAAACTCCAAATTTTTTCTGAGGGCGTTGCGGCCAATGCGAGTTTCCACCATTTCCGCGTGCATTTCCACTTATCCCTCCACCTTTGCTTTTGTTTTTTTTTATTTATTTTTATGTTTATGTTAACACATCGTACACATTTTCATGGTCCGCTGTTCAACACGGCGTATGAGTGCTGTCTAATAGAAAAATCACGCAGCCTCATTGGCACACACAGAAACACGCATACGTGTTTACATACACACACACATCCGTTTGTACGTGCAAACACGCCATACTTGGGGAGCCGGCCGAAGTATGTGTGAAAACAATCAACAGTCGAGAAAACACCTTGCGGCCATTGTAATGAATATAATAAATGTTGTGATGAAGCAACAACAACCACATTGTTAACAGCAAACAGCACACTTCGCGTTCGCATATACGCTGAATTGTGAATAACATTCGCACCCATACAGCTGCTCTTAATTGAGATAATAAAACTATAAAAGATAGTGGCGAAAAAATTTGATTGAAATATTTTTCTCTTCCTGAAAAAATTATGATACGTTACATATTTCACATAGTTTTTTCACTTTTTATAATACGTATATTTATCACGTAATATTTATTGGAGGATGGAGTCATGCGTAGAAGTTCACGCAAGTGGGGAAAGTTCGCCATTCACTTGGGAGTGGCCAGAAACGATTCTTTTCCCCATGGCTCAAGCAGCTCACGACTTCCGGTCTTTGACCAAGTGTTCTAAGAGTAGTCTAAGAACATCCGTTTGAAGGGGAGCTAAAGTGAGAAGGCGAAACATCCCCTCCATAGGGTTAAGCGCTGGGTTTGGGATCGTCATGTAAAACACACAACCAATGAAAAAGCGTAAACAGCCTTTATGAGAGACCCCCCTTTTGATGATGACCATGGCAAACGAAATAAGGACTACGATTTGAGGGCATGCACTTGGAATGTCCGGTCCCTTAATTGGGAAGGTGCCGCTGCCCAGCTGGTTGATGTTCTCGCGAAAATAAAGGCTGACATCACCGCCGCCCAAGAAATGCGATGGACGGGACAAGCACTGAGGCGAGTAGGTCCTTGTGGCATTTACTACAGTGTCCATATAAAGGAGCGCAAATTTGGTGTGGAATTCGTGGTGGGAAAGAGACTCCGTCGCCGAGTACTATCATTCACTCCGGTAAATGAACGTCTAGCCACAATCCGCATCAAAGCGAGGTTCTTCAACATATCGCTGATTTGCGCCAACGCCCCCATGGAAGGGAAGGACGATGTGACCAAAGATGCCTTCTATGAGCGCTTGGAGCGCGCTTATGAGAGCTGCCCCCGCCACAATGTCAAAATCGCGCTTGGCGACTTTAACGCCAGGGTGGGCAAAGAAGGTATATTTGGCACTACGGTCAGTAAATTCAGCCTCCACGACGAAACATCCCCAAATGGGTTGAGGCTGATTGACTTCGCCGGGGCCCGAAATATGGTTATCTGTGGTACTAGATTCCAGCACAAGAAGATACTTCAAGCTACCTGGCTCTCTCCGGATCGAAAAGCCACCAACCAGATCGATCATGTTGTGATAGATGGAAGACACGTCTCCAGTGTTTTAGATGTGCGTGCGCTCCGAGGTCCTAACATCGACTCGGACCACTATCTTGTTGCAGCTAAGATTCGCACTCGCCTCTGTGCAGCAAAAAACGCACGCCAACAAACACAAGGAAGGTTCGACGTCGAGAAGCTGCAATCACAACAGACAGCCGAACGATTTTCTACTCGGCTTGCACTCCTGCTCTCTGAGAGCACTAGTCAACAACTCGGTATAAAGGAACTGTGGGACGGCATTTCAAATTCCTTACGTACAGCTGCAACCGAAACCATTGGTTTTCGGAAAAAGCAAAAGAACAGCTGGTACGACGAGGAGTGCCGTGTCGCAGCGGAGAGAAAACAGGCTGCCTACCTCGCAACGTTACGATCGACCACTACACGTGCGGGACGGGATAGATACCGAGAGTTGAAGAGGAAAGCGAGACGCATTTGCAGACAGAAGAAGAAAGAGGCCAAAATGCCTGAGTACGAAGAACTTGATAAGCTGGCCGACAGGGGTAACGCTCCAAAATTCTACGAAAAAGTGCGGCGGCTTACAGAAGGTTTCAAGACCGGAGCATACTCTTGTAGAACCCCCAAAGTGATCTAGTGACCGATGCCCAGAGCATACTTAGATTATGGAGGGAACACTTCTCCAGCCTGCTGAATGGCAGTGAAAGTACAACGCCAGGAGAAGGTGAACCCGATTCCCCAATCGATGACGATGAAGCAGACGTTCCATTGCCCGACCATGAAGAAGTTCGAATAGCAATTACCCGCCTGAAGAACAACAAAGCAGCGGGGGCGATGGATTGCGGGCCGAGCTATTCAAACACGGCGTCGAAGAATTGATAAGGAGCATGCATCAGCTTCTTTGTAAAATATGGTCGGACGAAATCATGGCCAACGATTGGAATTTAAGTGGACTTTGCCCAATCCATAAAAAGGGAGACCAAGTAATCTGCTTCAACTATCGTGGGATAAGCCTCCTCAACATCGCATATAAGGTTCTATCGAGCGTATTGTGTGAAAGATTAAAGACCACCGTCAACGAACTGATTGGACCTTATCAGTGTGACTTTAGACCTGGCAAATCAACAACCGACCAGATATTCACCATGCCCCAAATCTTTGAAAAGACCGGTGAAAGGAGAAGCGACACACCACCGCTTCGTCGATTTCAAAGCTGCTTTCGACAGTACGAAAATGAGCTACCTTTATTACGAGCTGCAGAACTTAATCTAGCTGGTACAATATTTTATAAGAGTGTACAGTTGCTGGCGTATGCCGAGGATATTGATATCATAAGGCTTGGACCATGATCTTTTTCGCACATTATTGTCGTATTTGATCCACTTGTCTTCTCCTGTTACAATTCATTAAATTTTCACAGCCAATTCATGTGGTACCCAAACATTGAAACCTTTTTTAAATAATTCAAAACTATTTGATTTCCGGAACGGAAGGGAGCGAACCATTGTTGTGATACTGATGCAGTATCATCTCTGTAAATTTCACAAATTTCATTGGTGGCTTGCGTGGTAATTTTCACTTTTTATAAAAAAATTTCAAAATATAGCGAATTTTTTCATTATTTTCACTCGTTTTTGAACAGCTGTTACTTTTGTTCAACTTCGCCGAACTTAATTTTTTTGGTTAAATGAAGCTTAAGATCTCACCTTTCTAATACTATGCCGTATGACACAATGTGATTAGTAGCACTGGAGATATACGACTGCAACGACATCTATTGTCAAAATACGAAAAGACTTTTTCGACTACCCAATATTTATGAACAATGCGTGGTATTGTCGGAGAGAAACTCAAAATAAACGATCACTTTGAAATTCTATCAAACAAGCCACATTACCTTTTTTAGTGACTATCGGCCTTTGAAGTGGTTTAAGCTGGTTCAGCCTTTTAGACCATGATCTCTCACTATTTACTTTCTTGTAAGTAACCCATTTTTTATCGTCAGCAACAATTTGCTTCAAAAATCGATCACTTCATTGACTTTTGATAAACAAATCTCAGACGTTATTGCGACGCAGCAAATTTCGTTCTGTAAAACATGAGCAACCCATATATCAAGCTTCGAAAATGCTGATTTCGATCTTCCATCTTCGAAAGAGCAGAAAACAAAAGTATTTCTAACAAGAAAAAACGTTAACTTCGCCTGCACCGAAGCTAATATACCCTTCACAGGTGAATTTCTTTTAGTAACTATGAGTCCAGTTTGTATGGATGCTATATGCTATAGTAATCCGATCTGAACAATTTTTTCGAAGATTATGTTACTACTTTAAACAGTAATCCTTGTCAAATTTCGTGAAGATACCACGTCAAACGAAGAAGTTTCCCATGCAAGCATTTGATTCCGATACTTCAGTTTAAATGGCAGCTAATGCTATAGTAAGCCGATGTGAACAATTTGTTCGCATATTACATTATTATCTTAGAAAATAACCTGCGCCAACTTTCGTGAAGATACATTGTCAAATGTGAAAGTTTTCCATACAATAACATTAGTCCAATCATTCAGTTTGTATGGCAGCTATATGTTATAGTGGTCTGATATCGGCGGTTACGACAAATGAGCAGCTTCTTGAAGAGAAAATGACGTTAGCAAAATTTCAAAACGATATCTTAAAAACTGAGGGACTAGTTCGTATATATACAGACAGACGGACAGACAGACAGACGGACATGGCTAAATTAACTCAGCTCAACATACTGATCATTTATATACATACTTTAAAAGGTCTCCGACGCTTCCTTCTGAGTGCTACAAACGTCGTGACAAACTTAATATACCCTATTCAGGGTATAATAAAAATTTAAGATTTTTTTTACAAGCAAGCCTTATTAATATCAGCTGTTCAAATATATAATGGCTGTTATATTTAACGGTACAATAAGGTCAGCTGTTGTCATTAAACACAATTACTTAGTGAACGACGCTATATATAAATGATCAGTTTTTAGCTACAAGCCCCAAATCCGAAAAAAGAGTTATTGATCTGAAATTTTGTTCATTCTTTTCTATCCAAAAAGCTAGCCGTTTGTCGGAACCGCCAAATTCAGGCAACTATAATATACAGCTGTCTTACAAACTGATAGATTAAAATCAAAATAAATTTAACTATGTTGAATATTATAGCTTCGGCGAAACCAAGGTTGACATTTATTACGCAAGAAATTTCCAATTTGCTAACAAATTCCAATCCCCAACTACGCTGGCTACAATATTAGATTTATATCAATACATAATATTTAATACCAGAAGTTAAACATATTTACCTAATTCCTTGTTTACTTCATTGCATAAGTTTATTTCCTTACATTATTAATTTATAACCGATTTAAACATTTATGCTTTTCACACTAACCCATATTTCAATAGAATTATTTTATAATCCTCAGCGAACACAAACAAAGCACATGCCACAAATTGTTGTTAGTACATTTAATATTAAACACAGGCCAAAGCTTGCCACATTGACCGCTTAATGACCAATATGACAAAATCTGAACACACAACCGCAAACACGAATTTTCCAATCAATCAGCTTCATTTAGACATAGCAGTTACTTAGGGGGTCTTCCGTGACACACACATACATACTAAGGGAGTTATATGAATATATAGGTGAGCAAAGCAAACAATGGCAAAAATCTATACATATACATAGCAACTAGTTATAGGTGACTCAGCAAAGTGAGCAAGGAGCAACAACAAAGTCAGCAAAAATCTATCGCAAAATATTTAATCAATCGAGCGCAACGGAGAAGCGCAAAAGTGAATGCAAACAAAGGCCCGTGGAAGGGGCGTGGGAGTGAGGGACGTCAAAGTACTCTGAGTGTGAGTGTATGTGTGCATTTAAGTAAATATCGCTTGTTGGTAAGAGTGGCAGATTCGAATTCTTAAATAAAGTTCTGAGCTCTAAAAAGTAAAGAAGAGTTCCCACCTCACTTACATTCACCGTCAGCCCAGCCGCTCCGCAGTCGATTATTAGACAGACAGTTGCCGTGGAGAGAGTGAAATTTAAACTGGTGTTCACTGCTGAAGGTCGCTCCATAAGGTGCAAGTGTGGCTGTGGGTGTGCGAACGGGATGCAACGTGGCAGAGACATTGATAATTATTGGAGCAGAAGTAATTAATGCATACTTTCCGGCGCACTGACACGTAGCACGGCAGCAATGCAGCAATGCAATTATGTAGCAGCAGCAGTTGCTTTTTATTTTATTTAAGAGTTGAAAACATTGCAAGGCAACAACAAAGCGTGAAATATTCAATGCGCTCGGGTTAATATATTAACACCGGCGCCAGCGACAAGACAAGCCAAATCGATTAAGCTAAATAATTTAAAATGAAAGCGAGCACAGGTTGTTGCCGAACTACACGCACACACTAATGCACCTATTTATATATGTATGAGTGTGTTCTGGTTGTTGCATGGGTAATTTATGTGCACGTGTTGCGTAGCAGGAAAGCAATTGCATGTCGAATTATATTAAATAAAGTCTACGCGGGTTAAATGCTGTTCTACGCTATGACCTTTCAGCAGCAGCAGCCGAGCTAAGTGAATTCGCTTGTAGTTATTCACGTAAGTGATTGTGTTTTACTTGAGACAAAGTGCTGCTTATTGTCTTAAGCGAAACTAGGAGAAGAAACAGTTTGGATGCTTAGAAAACAGAGTAGATATATTCCATATAAAAATTTATTTATTTGTTTTTTTTTTTGTGGAGAGAATTTCAGTAAAATATTTTAAATCTCAAAATTTTTTTATTTGAAAATATTCTCAAAAAAGTTTTGAAAACAAAAGCAACAATTAAAAAAAGCGGAACGAAATCCATTTACAAGTGATCTGAGGGTGAGAAAAGGAAGGGAGGTTTGTTGAACGATTAAAAACGGTTTATTTCGATTTCCGGAAAAATTACGAGTCCTAAAGAAATAATTTTATGATAATATTGTAGGTAATGAAAAAAGCTTTTGTTTTAATAAAATGTATGTGAAAACTTAAATAACTCATTTTGGAAGTTTTTATTTTTGTCATAAAAGAAAATATTCTCTTCTATGTTACAAATACACTGTATTTTTATATTTAAAATATTTGTTTTTTTCTCCGTATATCCTAATCCTAATTTTCAATCAAAAAATGAAGACTTAATTAAAAGGCCTCTTAAAAATAGGTCACTTAAAAAAATTAAGATATTTTTGTATTCACAAAATTAGTTTATTTTTCAATAATTTTATCAATATATCTGCTCACAAACTACACTCTCGAGCTTTAAGTAAACACTTCCCAGCCAAAAATTTGCTTAATACATTTTCGAAATGCGCATAAACCTGAGCTAATCTGCTGGCTTACAATTGTGCGCGTATTTGCTGCGTGTAAACCAACAAACTGTTATTTCATTTTATTTATTTTTCAATTACAAAAGAATTACCCATGAAAAAATGCTCACAATAAATAAATAAATAGAAAACGAACTGAACGCCAAAGCGCGCAATTGAATGAGTATTGCTCAACTAGTCGTCTCACTCTTTGCCGGTATGTTGCAACAATAGCTAACGGCACTTGTTTGTGCAGCATTTCAAATCCGCACGCGTGTGGTACAAAACCCCAAACGTGCATTAATAAAAAAAACATACAAAAAAGTATATATTTATATTTATTTCTATGCATGCAGCGCGCAGAACATCGCAGGATGCATTAAACAAAGGATTGCTTTTGTTATAGAACATATACTATACATGTGCTTGCTCCTGTTTGTATGCAACAACTTAAACGTGCGCCATTGTGCACTCAATTGCAGGCACTCGTTCGCATTAGTGCGTGTTTTCTGTATCATCGTTGTTTACTAAGCACTCGAAGAAACATTAATTTACCGCATGTTGCAGTTGCAAGTACAATTGACAGTTTTTTTATTTTATTTTCCAATAAATTTTGTTCATTTCAAGTTTTCTTTGAACGTTTTGTGTAGCATTTGATATTTTCGAGAGCACTTTTTCCAATTCTTATCATTTTTAGTAAATAATTTGTATGCCGAATGCAATTCAACATTAAATTTTAATTTCATACTGCCCAATTTTTGAGAAACTTAGTTATTGGTTTAAGTCATGCGAGTCAGAAAAAAAGCATTTTTCTTAAATTTTTTGTATGCGCAATTCATTTGTTAAAGAAAAACATGCACATTTACAGAATTTAATGTAATTTAGTAATCGGCAATTATTTTGCACAATTTTGGATCACATTATTTCCAAATCCAATATTTAGTAGCAATTCTGAAAGAAGTAGGCGGCGGTGGGGGAATATTTTTCAGCTAAAATTATCTGACATCCAAAAATAAAAAATGGTTTATTATTATAAATGAACACAAGTAAATATGGAAATACTAGTCAAGATTTTGAAGTTTGGCCAAATCGAGGATTTCTAAAAATTAACAAAGAAATTTAGATTGGGGAAAAGCTTAATAAGTCGCAATCATTGTCAAATAAATTATTTCTTCAATCATCGTTTGATAAAAATATCTGAGAGGACAGTGTTAAACTATCAAGTCAAGAAAGTTCAATTATTCAACAAAGAAATTTCATAAATTTTTTTTTTTTTTGGAATCAAATTTCTGGTGCCGAAGCATACATACATAATGGTGAAAAAGGCCCTCGGAGATAATTGTTTTTTACTGATACGTATTTTTGATTGATACGAATTATTCATAGAGGGTCGAGAACGCGTTGACAGCTATCAACATCAACTGTTCATCGACACGTCAATAAAATGAAGGAATTGGTGTTTGATAATCGACGATTAGCACTCAGAAATCTTAATGGCATCTTTCGAATATCGGTAGAATCAGTGAAAAAAGGAATGAAAGCACGATTGGTTCCAAAATCACTTGGTTTTTTCGAAAACAGCGTCGCGTTACCGTCTGCGAAACAATATTTTCCGACTACCAGGATGTCATTATTCTTACTGGTGATAGCTCTATGTGACTTTTGGCTATTCAGGAAAGTCAAAGGACCGTTCCGGGGAAACCATTTTGAGTCAATTGAAGGCATTAAAAGTGAATCGCTTCGCATTGATGACTATTGACATTAACAAGTGTTTCGGGGATTAGAAAAAAAGTTGGCACGAGTGCATGGGAGCCAAGGGGATGACTTTGAATGGGACGACATAAACGCCACTCTTATAGAAAGCTATTGTGGAAAAAATCTTTTTTACAAGCTTTTCTTATGGAAAGTTTTTCATTTGCAAACTCATTGATCATAGACTGCAAGAGATAGTAATCACTTGGTGCCAAGTCTGGTATATAAGGTGGATGCAAAAGAAACTCTCAATCAAGCTTCCGGAAATTCTGGTGAATCACTGACGTTGCATGTGGCCTGATGGAGTACAATTCCTCATTTAATATAAAAAACTGACCGATTCAAGGCGATTGCTACCTTCGGACGGACTAAGTGCGGACAGTAATGGTTGAATTAATTAAGAGTTTAATCGAGCCGCCTATGACTTCTTTTGGATTTCACAAATTTAATAGAAAAACTTTCCTGACGCTTTATCCTGGCTTATCTACAGTATTCTACAGCTTACCATGACCACTAACGTTATCATAAGTAACCCACTCTTCAGTACCAGCAACTATCCGCTTCAGAAAGTGGTCGATTTTCATCTGTGATTTGCAGATTGAAACGCAGTCGTCGAGGTTTTTTCATTACTTATATGGCACCCATATATCGGGCATGATTTTATATCGAATATTATTTACCAAATTGTTTTATGGTCCATATTTAGGTCCAAGGTAATGATAAAGGTGCTTACATGATAGTCATTCGACAATTAGTCTGCCAGAGGGCAGTGCGTCTTAGAAAACTATAGAATATGACGTAATTACTTTTTGCAGGTGCTTATCCTTAACGCATGTTCAATCAATGCTGAATCTAGCAGTCATAAAACAACCTGAAAATTTTCTTAATACGAAATCTTTACTTGCGATTTTGTAACACGATCGCACTTATGACTATAGCGCGAGTTGCAGATTACTAAAGACATATATTAGAAAAACAATTAATTTATTACTAAAAGATATAAAATAATCTAATAACAAACCTTTTTTACTTGAAACTGAGTTGATAGTGTTAGGGTTCGTAAAAATCCAGATTGATGCAGAAACCATAATAGAAACAGAATTAAAGCAGCTTAAGCAGGCTTAATTACTAAGAAACATATTCTCAATAAAATCGTGTGTCTTTAATGACACAATTTGAAATGAATCTATTCTCCTTCAGTTTGCTACTGATGCAATTTGCTGAACTCTAAGTAAATGAATTAAATTATTCTGATATTTTGCAGATAAAGACTTCATTTGAATAAAAGCAAGATTAAAAATATATTTTCAACAATAATACCTGCATGCTAATGCGATAAACCGCTACTGTAGACAAGTCGCTCTCAATTTCATTAAAAATATGTAAATTTGTTGTAACTTTATGCAAAATGATTTCATACCGAAATTAGGGCACTCCATTCAATTTAATCCAACTGAGTAAGGCACCGAGTTAATTTGCCTTAATTCCATTTTGCTAATACATGCGTGAGCTATTTCACACACACACATACACATTTACCGCCAACAAAAGGTTTAAAATTGTATGCAAATGTGTTGTGACTACCGTCCTCTCCGCCATCGAGACAATATTCCACCTCCGCACTTTGTAAAGAAAGACTCATATATCATTTTGATCACACTTACACACACACACATACACACACCGGTGCACCGACTTGAACTCAGCCCTGCCACATCCTTTGACTGTCACAATGCAAAGGTAATGAATGAGATTACAACTTTTCAAATGAATTTTATTATCCTCGCCCATGTTGTGCCATTAAATGTTACATAAAAACTCATTAGTGGGCTTAGAAGATTGCGCATCAGCACACAGCAAGTGGGTGTATCCACACACACATGCAAGCATAAATACTGTTGCATAAATTAAATGCATTGCAGAAATGTGCGGAAATATTCGAATTATCTCTGTTGCATAGTAAGTTTAACATGAACTATTTCAATTTCTATTTTAATCATAAATTGTCGGCATTCCACATCTCCATATAATTACATACTCACTCACCTCTCTTTATCTCTCTCCAATTTTTTCAGCGCTGAGTGTTCAGTCGACTATTCCCATGCAAACTTCATCACGAGGACACCGACTAACGGACAAACTACAACGTAAGTGATAAAACAGCAAAAAGCTATTTATTTAATTATATTTCACGCAGGCTGAATTATATAAAGGCTTACTTAGTTATTTGCCCGTTTGCATTACAAAAACCGTTACATGGAACCATTGCAAAAAACCACAGATTTTATATAAACTGATTAATGCTGGTGGGTCAATAGGATATATGCAAAAAAAGTTTCGTAATAATTAATTCAAAATGCTTTTATAATAATAAAGCGTTTTATAATTTTCTCATTTAATTAAAATAAATAGCCTTAGCGTTTAACAATTAAGGCACATGAAAAGTGTTAGAAAAAGAAGGAAAAAACACAGGCTTCACAGGTGCATCTTTTATAGCATTAAGTTTAAAAAGATCTTTATTTTGATAGGTATATGCCAGTTACATATCTGCTATCAAGGATCCGATCTAAGGAATTTATTCGGATATTAAAGTGATGCATTGAACAAATGTGGACTGAAGTTCTGAGAGGTCTGTGGGGTATTTAAGGTGATCTGATTACAAATTTGAGTCCAAAAATGTTACATCGTCATTTAAGTAAATTGTGATTCTTGACTCGGAAGCATGCCCAACGATTGGAATTTAAGTGTTCTTTGCCCAATCCACAAAAAGAGAGACCCCACAATCTGCATCAACTGATGTGGATCCCAAACATCGCGTATAAGGCTCTATCGAACGTATTGTGTGAAAGATTAATGCCCACCGTCAACAAACTGACTGAACCTTATCAGTGTGGCTTTAGACCTGGAAAATCAACAACCGACTAGGTATTCACCATGCGCCAAACCTTGGAAAAGACCCGTGAAAAGAGAATAGACACACATCATCTCTTTGCCAATTTCAAAGCTGCTTTCGATAGTACGAAAAGGTGCTGCCTGAGCAAAACCAAAAGCTACGTCAGATATTGATATCATTGGCCTCAACAACCGCGCCGTTAGTACTGCTTTCTCCAGGCTGGAAAAGGAAGCACAGAAAATGGGTCTGGCATTGAACGAGGTCAAGACAAAATATCTCCTGTCACCAAATAAACAGTCGACACGTCACTGTTGATAGTCATAACTTTGAAGTGGTAGGTAATTTCGTCTATCTTGAAACCAGCCACCACCTACAACGTCAGCTTCGAAATCCAACGCAGAATAACTTTTGCTAACAGGTGCTACTTTGGTCAAAATAGGCAATTGAGAAGTGAAGTCCTCTCTCGACGAACACAAAACCGAACTCTATAAGTCACTCATAATTCCCCCGTCCTGCTATATGGTGCAGAGGCATGGACGATGACTGCAACTGATGAGTCAACATTGCGAGTTTTAGATAGAATAGTTCTGCGAAAGATTTAAGGTCATTTGCGCGTTGGGCACAACGCAGTACCCGCCGGGGAAGCAGACGCCTACGCGTTGAGAATTTTTACTATATACATACGTAGCAACTTAAAATTAGGGAGAAAAACAGTTTTCAGACGCTGCATAGCTGCAAAATAACTGTAAACTAATATGCGAAATCTAATCCATATATCGTCAATATATCTTTTAAATTAAAATAGTATTCTAACCAAAGGCTTGTGTTCGATTGGCCAGTTTGAATAGTAGCTGCACTCAATTATGATCCGATCTAAGCAATTCTTCGGTGACGGCACTAATATCTTAGATAGTGGTCAGATATCGACGATCACAACGGCAGTGTCTTGCGAAGAAAAGTGCAAAATTTGAGATCAATTTTAAATCGATTCAGCTAGTCATGCTGATCTTATACCCATTTATTTTATAGTGTCTTTCCTTCTGGGTATTACAAAATATTTGGCGAACTTAATATACCTTGTTCAGGGTATAGAAAATCAAATACAAGTACCTATGCAAAAAGAAAAAAAAAAAACAAACACATCGTTGACCACGATTCTGGCCAAGTATCGTTTGCTATTAATTTTAATAAAATAAATTCAATGTAATTTATATAAATAAAAAATTAGAGATTGGTATTTTTGGTTGGCAAACAACCTGTTTTACATATTTTTTTAGGCGCAAAGAGTCTACTTAACGCATGAAAGTAGCACGCTGGTCAGAGTTATGTGTTTGAATCGGAGCTGGCGCAATAATTTTTAGAAAGACTATTCAGTGGTTGTTTATGTGGCAATAAACAGAGTGGGCTGGCAGGTGTACATAGTCGAATAAACAGTAACAAGAAAGTTGTAATGTGACATCCGACACGCGACAAATAAACGAAACAATTTGTGATGGCATCTAACAAATTTCACTTCAATAAAATGCACCTGAGACAGGAGGCTGAAATTTAATTTTGAACTGCACAGAAGTATTTAACCAAGGTGACCAGACTCAACCCCATTGCAAACACGGCATCTTAATGAGTATTGCTACAGAACTTTGGCTTCCCTAACAATGTGACAGGGAAAAGAAAAAATGGATGAACATCGATGTCACAAAACAAGCAAAGTTCTTACATATAGGTATATAGCTATATGCTAACCGGTATCTGATAGCTAGATAGCTCAATATCATTGGAATAATAGAACACAGCAAGTGATCGAATATACATACATTTTTGGGCATAAAACATTTATTTTCAAAAGTACTTTACATTAAAATTTCAATATGATCTTTTTCGTACATTATTCCTATTTGATCCACACAGAAATAGTCCGATTTCATTTCGTTTCAGCAAAGAATCGCAGATGTTAATTCGGTCCAAACCTTTTTTAAATGATTCAAAACCGTTTGATGATTAATGTTAAGTTCCTTAGCGATGTCATGGCTGCTTACGTGACGGTCCTGGTCAGCCTTTTCCATAATTTTATCGACTTTTTCTACGATAGCTCGTCGCGAGATGCATATTTCACATCGAAATTTCCAGAAGGGAACCAAGAGAACCATTGTTGCTACACGAACTGATTCAGGATCGTCTCCGGAAACTTTACAAATTTCATTGGTGGCATTCCTTCCTTTTTTATACAAAAATTTCAAGATATATGATTTTTTTATTGTTTTCACTCATTTTTGAACAGTTGTAACTTTTTTTCAACATCCTAGATTCGGGTTTTTGGTTAAATGAAGCTCAAGACCTCATCTTTCCAAGACTATGTGGTATGACACAATGCGATTAGTAGCATTGGAGATATATGACTGCAACGACATCTATTGACTAAATACGAAAAGATTTTTTCGACTACCATATTATTTTGAATCGAATAACCTGCATTACATATATCGAACTAAAAACACGTGCAACTGTCATATCCAACGTGCTATATGTAAGCATCATAAGCCCAAACTCGCCCTTCATTTACCCCAAAAAATGTTGAACAAACTCAGTACAAATAAGAGCTACAAACCCCAAGTGATTGTGCCCGCCTTGACCATTTATATGAATATAATTAAAGCCTTAACCTCACATTTCTAGACGCTAAATCATAGCGAGCGCACACTCCAAACCACATCTGCATGCCGACTGCAGCTATTTGGTGAAAAAAAATTCGTTTTCATAACAGTTCTCCGTTTGCCGTGCGCGCTCGTTTCACGCTGTTATGCTTCGCAGTGCATTTTACTGTTATTTGCTGGCTGCGGGCCATTAGATTGGCAGGGGCACAGAAAAAATTGCAACTCACGCTTGCATGAGTCCAGCTGACTTTGGGCGCTGCTGTCCGTTTTTTGCCGCCTATCCCGTCCCTTCTCTCAGCTTTTTTCCATTACACACACACACATGCATATGCGTGCATATGCAAATGCCTGCGTTTTTTGTTTACCCCTTCGTCTGTGCACTTGTTTGTTTATTTGCACAATGGTGCTGTTGTTGTTGTTGTTGCTTTTGTGCTTATTTTTATGGTCGCGCTTGTTTGCTTGTTTACTTACATCATTTCAACTCAGTCATTCGTTTCTATTTTTAAACAGCGCCGCAACATGCCACGGCTTTACATGGAATTTGCGTGTGTGCATATGTGTCTGTGTGTCTGTCCAGGCGTGTAGCCATGTGTGTTTATGGCTCAATCTTTTTTCCGTTTCTCGCTATCTCCGCTGCAACATCTGTTGGTAAACATTTTCGTTACGGTATTTCTATTTGTTTAGCTCCGCTTGAGCGCAATGCTGCTATTTGACAAAACAAAAGCAAGACACTCGAATGCCAGCAAAGTGGAAAATAAAAATGTAGCGCATGCTTGGTTTGCGGTGTGCGGCCGACTGGTAATTTCCACACAACTGCATATTTTTACAGATTTCTATCCGCCTAATTTATTTATTTGTGATGCTGTGATATTTTGTAATTGAGTTTCGCTTATCCTTTCGTGCTTTGAGCAAACATTTAACACACCACTGCGGTTCGTTCTGTATTCTAACGGTGTGTTGAGTATAAATACAAATGTACAGCCATATCTGGCGAGCCATTTCTAGCGTGCTTTCAAATTCGTGTGTACCATTTTGTAACTTTCAGCTTAATTTTGCTGTGTGCAGTCTACGATTTCGCCATACGGCTTCTAATTTCATTTCGTCGCGTTGACACTTTTATTTTGCACCCAACGCTGCCACCGCACACACGCGGTATTTCAATGTCACTCATACGTCGTGGCGCACCCTGCGGCTGTACGCACAAATTCACTAAATATCGTGCCATATCGTGCAAGTTAAAATAATTTTTCCTCTTCCCACTCGCATAACAATATCTTCAACTGTTTTTATTGCTTCTGCTGTTAGTTGAGATTTTTTTTCATGTAAAACAACTTTGTTTCGAAAGTGAGCCATAAAATAAAAAAAAATTATTTAGTATTAAATAATTTAAATAATACTCTTGGGCCTCAGTTTAATTTATTAGATATGTTATAAACCTGAGTACCTACTCTCACCCAAAATAACTTTCTCTTAATAGGAATCCGCTTTGGTCAGCCTTGCCAACATTACAAATGTTTTTCCTCCTTGAAAAACTGTAAAATCCATTAGCCCATCGATCAATAAGTCAACACTTCATAACACATCTGAGAAGTATTTCTTTATATTTTCCTTTAAGTTATTCTCCTTTTCAGCTTCTGACCATGATCCACGACCGCGTTTTACCCGTAATGAAGCCGAGGGAACATTTTTTAGTATGTCATGATAATATGTAGTTAATAAAGACAATCGGTTCGATATGTCCCCAACTCCCATATACCAAATATAATGACTTTCGTTTTTCTAGCCAGTGATGAGGTATAGTATATATAAAATTGATTGGACTCCGATCCTCTTGTTGACGTTTTACAACTTAAGGGGGGAGCCTGCTTTAGAAGCTTAAAAAAATCGATTTGGTTTTTTTGCTTAAATCTCTTTAAAAATAATCTAAGAATATGTCCCCAAAATTATAGATTCGAATTCGAAATATTTTCGAAGCTAGAAGGGAAATAGTCTAGCGTCTAGCAGATACATGAGCGCTTGGGCAGAAAATGAAAACTTTGATGTGCAATTTCTCTGTTTTTCATTTTTACGATTCTTCTTAATAGGCGGGCAGGATAGAAAAAAAACTAAATGTATGGAATTGAGGCAAAGCTTATTATCTTTGGAATTAAATTATCTTGTATTTCAACTAAAAAAAACTAAGAAAAGTCAAGTTTGAACATATTTTTAAACAACATAAAATAAAAATTTTTTAGTCAAAAACCACTTTTTTTCAATTTTTAAAAAAATTGTAAAAGTTTACACTTTTTTGTGTTATTTTTTTAGTTTAACTAGAAGATATGTAAATTATTAGAATTTATGAATCTCTTTGAAGTTTCTGTTTCCGATAGAAATTGCGAACTGCATCCTGCCCGCCGTCGGACAAATACACATGCGAGTTACATCGGGCAATTGTTTTCCAAAGGCAGAATCTCAAAGATTTCATATCCAAAAAATTTGTTATTGATGTTTAAATATATATGTAACTATAAGCCCTAGAAATTTCGCTTTTATCAGTTAATTCTTTCTCAACCAAAAAAATCCTCAAAGAAATCGAGTTTTTGAAGCCTCTAAAGCAGACTCCCCCCTTAAGGAATTTCTCTGGCTTTGATTCCTGCAAGTTTCAAGAGTACAAAATTTTCGGTTGCATCCCTTAGTTAGTTGTTTTACTAAGTTTCATGTTTTGGGGAGTCTTCATTTCCACGAACACAAGTCATATATGTAGATAACAGAGGACATCACTTATGGGTCGTCTATTTTTGTTGTTGTAACGGCAGAAAATATTCCTGAAGTACTTGAGCGGATAAAAATTCGTACGTTCCGGTTACTTAGGCCCCACACTTGGACGAAACGGTCTTATGAATTATCTCAACCTTTTCGGTTAATGTCTTGGGTATGAAGAGTGTCAGTGTACTAAAATACATACATAGCTTGTTTTTTGTCATTTCGGGTCACAGTTAATCAGATGGATATAATACCTCCTTTTGGCTTGAACGTCACATAAATATTCATAAACTAAAGGTTTTGAATTCGGTTTGTGAGTTGCACCATCAAGTTATGCTTGAATCAGTGCAAATATTGAAAACAACCTTGAAATCCCACGTAGAATTACATTTACCAGGCATATCAGCAGCTGACCGAATTAAAAGGGAAGGCCTTCAACCTTTATATATATGCTTTGCTTCCTTAATTCAGTACTTTGGCAATTAGTTCAAATTAAATACCTTTATGCAAAATTTTTAGTTCAAAAATAAATTCTTCTTCCTTCGCACGTTGTGCTTTTCGCAATAAAGACCACACACATCAAATTTGCTGAGACAAGCACTTAAAGAAACTTGCTGAATTGGATTAATATTCATATATTCAACAAACTAAAAGTATGCTGTTATCTAAATAAAGTTTCAGTTGAGAAAGCTTTTTCTTAAATTTTAAATCCAAATAAAATTTTCTTCTTGTTTAAAATTCCAATTAACTAATGGCCGAAATAAATCCGCATTTAATTTGCCAAGTAAAATATTTATTAATTATTACAAAATCACCAAAAAATTCCAGAGGCACTTAAAATAATATGCATTGCACTGCAACCTTGCAACAGCAATAATAACAAAAAAAAGTCCGAAAAAAGTCCTTTGAGCAAATTAATTAAAATTGTTTGTGCTAATCCTTGCAAAGGAATGCTGTGGAAAAAAGAAAATATGTAAGCAGAGATTTAAAACCGAAAGCCGCAATAATTTCACGAGGCGAGCAAAAAGCAACAACAAGGAAAAGTAATAAAAAGCAAATACCAATACCTTGCGCTTTTTCGGCATTTAAATTGATCCCGTAATATTTTTTGCAAGTTGATGGTGCCATCAACGCACAGCCACCGAATCGCACTGAGTAATCGAACTCCATACATCATTCACAAATCATTTTCTGCGCCGCGATAAAAGTCCACAGCAATGAACACACAACCGCGGACGTGTATTGGCACGATGAATAGACCTGACAGCGCTGGCAATCAGATAAATATGCATATTGGCAACTACATTGCGCGCATAAATATACATCAAAACCTACACACACATAAATATATAATTGTTGTTGTATTCATCAATAATTTCAGCACAAAAAATATTTCATGATTGCGCATTCATAACTTTGGCTCTGGCTGCGTCTACACAGAAGCGCGTAAGGAACATTTGTGAGCCTGTATATATATATGTGTGTGTATGTGTACACGTGTAGGCGCTTTTGCGCTCCCTGGCTGCCTATAACGCAAGCACATTCGTCAAAGTGAAATCGCTTGCCTCAAGTACTTCATATGGCAGTGAATAATTCACATGCATTACAATACACGCACATACACACACTCACACGCACACTAGGCCGCACAGAAACTCGCGTTTTGATCGCACGCACACACCATCATAAATAAATTGACAATCAATCAATTATTCAAACGCAATAACGAAGGCGCGACACGTCTGCCTCCGGTATAGCGGGCGATTGACTGGTTAAGATGGCGGTCACACGCACAGGCACCCACACAAGCACGCACTTGCCATGTGGCTGGTGGTGGCAAATCGATAAAATCGTCTGTAATAGTAGTTTTATGGAGGAAACTACTGGATGGCAGCAAGAGACGATTGATCAATACAGTGGTGTATATGTATGTTTGTGGGTTAATGGAAGACATCAGTCAGTTGGGACATAATATCTTAAGCCGTTACGTTCAGAACGACGCTTGAGGAATTCTTAAAATTAGGTGATCTTTGCTTGCAATCAATTAGCCTTCATATAAATGATGACCAAAATGTTTCTGCAGAGCTGCATACATATACATACATATCTAGCCCAAAAACTGCTGCTTGCTGAAATCAAAATTCAAAGCATAAAGTTCGACTTGTACAGCGTATCCTACAACAGATTAAACCAAGCCGTAAGCCATGAAGGAATTTAGTCACGAGAAGATGTTGGAGAGCAACTCAGATATCAATTTTTACTTTAGGCTATTTTTAAGCTGTTACTTAGCTGCAACCAAAAATTTTTAGAAGTTGGAAGTTTAAATAAAACAGAGATTTTCATATGTGCAAGTTTGCTTAGGAAGAACATGCAAAAATTGTCGAAAGGTTCCAACGAAACGATGGGTCATTCCACGCCAATTGTATCATGTGGGTATTAATGTATAAATACCAGGTTGTTCGATAAGTTTTATTGTTCGATAAGAGAGGGCGTAGCCACTATTCTTCATATGAACGTATGTGAAGTTTCATTTCAATCTGTTAATTCATTCTTTGTTTACACGCTATTTAGTGTTGCAGTGGCACATTATTTTTTTTTATTATTTTTACAATGGAAAAAATTGAAAATCATGTACTGATAAAATTCTTATTTTTAGAAGGTGTAGTAATAAAAGGTATTCACGAACGAATGTCAAAAGTGTATAATGATTGTTCACCTACAATTAGAACAGTAGAAAGATAGGTTGCTGAATTTAAACGTAGTCGTACAAGCCTTGAAGACGATTCACGTGAAGGCAACACCAGAAATCATAGCCAAAATACAGGACATGGTTTTGGAAGATCGTCGATTGACTGAGAGAGATTTAGTATAGACTCTACACATCTCATTAGGCAGTGAGTGCCATATTTTAGTTGAAATTTTGAGTTTTAGAAAGCTGTGTGCACATTTGGTGCCGCATTCGCTGAAAATACATTCGAATGCGACTTTGTCAGCAACATTTGGAGCGTTTTAAAAAGGATAAGGTGGATTTTGTGCAACGTTTCATTATTATGGATGAGACTTGGATCTATCACAATGATATTGAGTCAAAAAAAGAGACTAAAGAGAGGTGTGGACGAGTTCGTGTCCGGATTTTGGCCAAGAAGCTTATGGCATCAGTTTTTTGGGATGTGAGAGAAATTTTGTTAATGGATTACTTGATAACTGGTAAAACAATTAATTCTGAATATTATTTCAACCTTTTGGATCAGTTGAAGGAAAAAATTAATGAAAAAATACCCGATTTGCAGAAGAATAAAATCCTCTTTCAACAGGACAATGTACCGTCTCACAAGAGCATTTTGATAATGGCTAAAATCCAGGAATTAAAGTTCGAATTGTTGGAGCATCTATCGTAGTCACCAGATTCGACCAGCGACTTCTATTTATTTTCAGAACGCAAAAAATTTATGCGTGGCAAGCGTTTTTCATCAAATGAAAAGGTCATAACGGCTGTTGAAGCCATCATATTTTGCAGACCTTCCGGAATCTCACTTCAGGGATGGAGTCCACAGATTGGTGGGCCGTTGGGGCAAGTGTATTAATTTCAAGAAGATTATACTGAATAACAAAGTGTATTTTGAAACATATATAAAATCATGTTTTATCAAACTTATCAAACGACAAACTATATTCAACAACCTGGTAAAAGAACATATATTTTGACTACTAAAAAAAGTATTTCAAACATATATTAAATAAATACAATATTATTTATAAATATATCTTTGTCACCTGCAAAGCAAATAAACTATTTTTAACAATATGATTTTGCATTTCCGTCTCAATTTGCCTAGCATAACCCTTAAGAGCACACCAAATGACTGATTGGGCTTCAGATAGGAAACGGCTTTCAACTTGGTAGCTGCAGCCATTAAAGGAACCTCTTAAAAGTCTTTAAGCACATGTGTGTGTATGTATACGCGTGATTGTGCCATATAATGGTACTGTGCTACCAATACAAGCATACGCAAACGAGTGGTGTATGGCGAAACTTTTGTCAACGAATTGATGCCAACAACAGACTTCTTCGGCACGACAAATGAAGATTGAGCGTTTCCAAGTTTCAACTCCAACAGTCAGTTACTTCCTTTTCACTTTCTAAGGCAAAGGACATTATTGCCTTGCCTACGGGGTGGAGACTCGAGCTCCCACAACAACACAACGCCTACCCGAACTTCGGCAACTCGCATTTATTTTCACTTCAGCACAGTCTAGCTTCGCTCATGATGAGGTTATTCATATGCCCTCGATGTCAGCGCTCACTTAACCCTTTACAATGTATTCACACTCTGTGTTTTTATAGATATATGTGTGTGTGCAAATAGGTGTGTTTGTATATGGGAGGGGAATGCGTGAAAAAATGAAAAATTATGCGAAATATTGAGAGTTCATTAAATGCGAAGGTGAGGATATTTGAGTAAATTAAACGCTTACAAGTTATCAAGCCACCGCACACACGCACATAACTACACGTGAAACTTAATCAACACATTCCGGCACACGCTAATTCGTATTAAAAGGCTTTCGCTGCTGTTACAAAAGCCACTCGAAGGCAAATTGAACGTGGACTTTCAAGTACTCTCCAAGTATGTATATGTATGCATGTGCGCGCCTGTATGTGTGCGACGAGTTTGAAGAGCTGTGCGGCGACGGTGGCACATGAGGCGGCACTTCAACTCGCACACACACACACACATACACTTTTGCATAGCTACAAGCATGTGTGTCAAATGCTTGGCTTTTCATTAGAAGAAAGAAAATGAAGTGGCGGGCAACCACACACACACTCACTCACGCACATACATTCGGAGCCGATAGCAGTTTTATTGCTTTGCTTTGATCGGAATGCGGAAGAAGTGCTACTCAAAGCTAATACGCGCCGCTACATGCTCGCATATGGAAAGTTATTGCATTGGCTTGTAGTTGTTGTAGTTGCTGTAGTTGCTGTCGTTCTTAATGCCAAGCGAGACTGCTGACTGCTGATTGAGTGTGGTTAGTGGGTGGATGAAGGGTTGGATTTGCTGAACGGCTCTTAAGCGTTTGAAGTGGCGCCTGAATTGACAAAGCTGACAAAGTCAAGTGGCACATTGAGGTCGATTTTATGCGAAATGAAATGCAATGCAGAGCACGACGTAGAGGGGCGACTAATCATTGAGAGAAAAATTACACAAAGCCAATTGATTAAAGTGAGCTCTTTTGATTGGAAATCGCATTCGCATGCCAAAATGAGCATGATCGGCATATGTGCAGAAATAGAAAAATGTATGTGTGTGTATGTGTCTGCTGGAAAATAATAAATAAGGGAGTGAATTCTCCAGATTGCACATGACGAAACTGAGTCGAGATGTGTACAGCTATTTGTTTATTTTGTATATAGTACTGAAACCTGGCCAATGATCACTAGATAATTGTTTATACTTATGTATATAGTATATATTCCTCTCTTTAGTTAATGTTGAACCTTCTGAAATATTGTTTTCTTCTCTTTGCTTAATTAGTTGAAAGCAGGCATTACCATATGTTTGAAAATTGACTTAAAGTAAAAGAAATTAAGAAAGCTTACAGTAGAAAGCACTTTGAGAAGAATTACTAGTTGCAAAATGAACCTCTAGCTAAAGATTTTTAGTAGGGCTTAAAGTTCAATTGGAGCGTTGAGAGCAGCGTTGCCATTTTGTTTTATAATTTAAAAAAATCAGTGAAGCAATATAAAATACACAATAGAAAGGGTTGATTCATCGTGAGAAAAAAAAACCGGAAAAATCACGTATGCGGGAAATGCTCGAGGGCTCAACCTGAGCAATTTTGGCTAAGAAATTATGGGTCTAAAACCGGTTTCGAGTCAGCAATTTTTAAGGTGAAAATTTTCAGGGATCATTAAACTTTTCTCATGAGATATTAAACTTAATAGAAAGGAAACGCTTAAAACATTTTGGGACCTCATGATATGATACATTTAAAAAGGCATCATTATTCAGGCCACAGAACACACAAGCCTTTGAATGGCTCAAAACAGTCAGTAGAAGTCGTGAAGTCATAAAAACTTTCCTCATGCGAGTTGTCCATCAACCTCTATTAATGAAATTAACTTAGAAACGATTACAGAAATTGTACTTGGAAATTTCCGTGTTGGCATCAGAGTAATGGCAGATAATCGCAATACCCCACATAGATCGATACCACACATATATTGGCGAGGAGACGTAGATTTATGAATACGGCATTGATATTGTACAACAATGCTCCAAAAATGAGCACAGAGCAGAAAAGATTGTATTAAAATATGAGAAGTTTTAGTTTTTTATAAGAAGTCTGGCTAAATTTTGACACAAAGCTTTACAATTATTTTCAAACAAGCGGAAACTATTGTCCATTGTATCAATTTTATAAAAGTAAATCCTCAACGGCTTGTGTGTATTTTTCACATATGTTTATTTTAATTAGCGCCCAAATTTTGTAGTAAATAAAATTAAATTATTATTAATTAATTATTATTTTTTTAAATTTTTTTTATTATTTTTTTATATATTTATTCACTCGGCCGCATTAATGTTGGCGGTTTAAAAAAATCCCCATTCGATATTAGTCACTTACGACAGCGTTTTTTCCAATCGTGAGAAGACTTCTCAGACTTTTCCAGCGATATTCATCTATCTTGTGGAACAAGAGCTGTTCATAATTCACTTTAATATTGGAAAGAGCAAAAAATAATACGGACTTCGTTTCAGTTTTGTTTTTGGCCTATAATGCACGAACAAGCAACGAAATGTATTAACAAAATTAAAACACTTCTAACCTAGCGACTGCTACAGACCAAGTACAACCGGTAATTCTATCGTATTTCAGGGCATGTAGTAGATCAAGAACATAATTAGTTACAGCGAAAGCTATAATACGCTTCACAAATACAAGAGATTCCTCACAAGAACTTGATACCGATCTTTTAGCTTGTATTGCTACAAGCAGTAGTTATCCACTCTGAATAATTTCTTTGAAAATTGCACCACTGTATTAAACAATAATCGATGCAAAATTTCGAGGAGAAATCTCGTCAAATGTCATAGCCTCTTCTTGAGAAAAAAAGATGTGTGCAAAAATTCAGATCAATAGCTTAAGAATTGAAGAGCCAGTTCGCATATATACAGACAGTTGGGCAGACGAGCGGACAGGCAGACAGTCGAGCATGCCAAATCCTACTCAGCTCTTCATGTTAATCATTTGTAAATATGTTTAGGATTATATGTATAGGGTCTCCTTTTGGATGTTACAAACTTAATCTAAAACTTAGTAATATACCTACCATGCTCAAGACATTAAAATATTGCAAATTGGACTCACTAAACTTTCGAAATTTTGTATTTAAAAAATTCCTTTATTTTCAGCCCACTTTTCGTTTGTATCTGCGTATACAAAATTCAATTGAAGGACACCATTTTATAATTTTTGCCATTCTTTCTCTATTTTATTTCACCTTATTAAAAAAAGTCGATTTTGATGATATTTAACTGTTTTAAATTCGCTGACAAAATATTAGCATTTTAGAACATTGTTAATTTGCTAATAGACACTAAATACGGACGGATCTTCAAATACTTTGCACATTGGCACATCACAAACAAAAAATAAAACACAACAAAAAAGCAATAATTAAGCGCTCACCAAAAGGTCAACCGAAAGTGTCAACAGAAAAAGGACAAAAGAAATATTCACCATACCACTGTTAACTGGTAGGGACTACTGAAAAGATAAACACCGAAAACATTAAATGAAAACAGTGTAATTAAGTATTTTTTCCTTCTCCATTTTTGGCTCAACTCTGCTTATTTGTATCGGGTGATTTTTTAAGAGCTTGATAACTTTTTTTTAAAAAAAAACGCATAAAGTTTGCAAAATCTCATCGGTTCTTTATTTGAAACGTTAGATTGGTTCATGACATTTACTTTTTAAAGATAATTTCATTTAAATGCTTATTTGTATTAGTAAACTGTCGCATTTTTGGTAAGCTTAATAGTTGCTGGCATTTCCTTTAGGTCTAAAGGCGTTAAATCGGGATCTTGGTGGCCAACTTACGGGTCCATTTCTTGAGATGAATTGTTCTCCGAAGTTTTCCCTCAAAATGGCCATAGAATCGCGAGCTGTGTGGCATGTAGCGCCATCTTGTTGAAACCACATGTCAACCAAGTTCAGTTCTTCCATTTTTGGCAACAAAAAGTTTGTTAGCATCGAACGATAGCGATCGCCATTCACCGTAACGTTTGATTGCCATGATTCCACCAGCGTTTTGGACACCAAACAGTGCATTTTTCGCGACTTGAACTCACTTCACACACACATTCAACAGATTTGAACCGATAAAAAAGCGGATTTTCGCCAACTTTCGGGTTCACAGTTGTGGCAGATCGTTCGGCTTCAGTTCTTGCAACATTTTATACGGTTTTACATCTTTGTCTTCCATGTGGTCGCACAAACCCAATTGTTGCGAACGGCGACGAATCGACATTTCACGGTCTTCAGCCACACTTCACACGCACTGTACGCATTCGTGTGGTTGGTTTAATGTCCAATAAAGTAAACTGAGTGCGAAACTTGGTCACAATCGCATTAATTGTTTGCTAAAATTCAATGATTTGCAAGCGTTGCTCGTTAGTTTGTTGGAGCATCTTTCTCTTTGACACCATGTCTGAAATTGAGAATCAGAAAATCGATATTAGTAATGTCGAGGCCAATGGGTCGAATACTGCTGGCGATTACGGCTTCGGCAAAGCCTTGTGCTCACGCGACCCTCAGCGTTTGATTGCCATCCTTTTGGACGTGTTGCGCGACTTCTCACTCACACACACATACAGATTTGAACCACACGCCATTTCGCGTTCACAGACTGCCTTGAACACATGTCTCGCCCACCAAACGGCACAAAGCACCTTGACGGCTATCCTTTTCGTTGTTGGCTGTCGGCTTGTCTGTCTGTTTGTTGGAGCACCTTGAGAATCAGTCGGAGGCCAAAGTATAGTCTGAAAATTAACATGCACTGTAGCAAACACCTACACATGCATTACATATTGATTGCGTGTTGGCGTCACTGCCTCTTTGTTAACAGGCTAAGGTTGTATGTATAGAATGCATTTTTAAATACGTTTTAATGCTCAATCTATTTGTTCAGAATTTTTTAACTCCCCTCGTTCAATATACTGAGTTTGTATATAAAATCTTATATGTATATATGACCTTCATATATAGTTACATGTATATGTAGTAGATGGCACTTGCTCACCTGTCAGACACAGTGACTTTAATTGGCGAAGAATGCCAGAAAGCCGTTATTGTGTCGTTGCCATGGCACTTGCCGAAAAAGCTGCCAATACACAAAGAAAAGTTCGGAAAAATTAAAAAAACCAAAAAAGTTGGAATGTAACAAAAGGCTGCAACAATTAAACATTTTCAAGCGAACAAAGGGCCAGCGAACTCGTTTGGCGGCACACAGCCTACAATGTAGGTCAATTATTGGACACCAATAAAGTCCCAAAAGTTGAAGGCGACAAGAGCAAAACCCTGCAAAGTTAAAAACAGTGAAATTGCAATGAAAAACAACAACAGCAATATGCAGGTGTGAAGAAAGAGCAAGTGTCCACTTTCAACAGTTAGATAATTGAAATTGATGACAATTTCCGATCATTTCAACACAAGGCCATTAAGGGAATAAATGAAATGTGAAATAAAAATTTCAATTCACAAAATATTTTTAAAATACTTTTACTAAAATGCTACAGAGTTCTTTAACTAATTTCGAATTTTTATTGCATAACGGTATAATCACATTAGCGTCCTAATTTCTTACTTAATTGAAAACAAAGTGGTGCAGCGCCTACAAATAGGCAATATTTTTTTCGGCTGCATTACTTACTTCGCTTAACTTGAGCAACGGTTAAAAATGTAGCACAAAAATCACTCAGAACACTTTTGCCTTGCTTAACTGAAAAATCTTAACCCAAAAAATATTTTACCACTTGAGGGCAAGTAACAGTTTTATAGATTAAAAGGTTAACTGTTTGTTTATGTTTTGCTTACGTTCAAGTATCCTGTTCGCAAAGTTCAAAAAGTTCATAACAATAACTGCAAATATGTTTGTATGTGTGTGTGTGTGTGGAGACTCAAAAATGCTTTCTATTGACCCAAATTCTGCTTGCGCTCTGAAAAGTAAACCGCAAGAATTGTGCGCATACCTTTTGCGGTGGCTTGCGGTTTTGCTCCTTTAAATATATATTCATCTCAATTTTTTGCACTTTTTAATCTTTTCGTTCTTTTGGTATTTTCTACTTGCGACTCGCTAATAACAGCTTCCACTGATGATGATAAATTGCGCAGAGTTCTGTCAAATTTTAATATGTTCTTGCAAATGATTAATCATCTGCAGAAATGAATGTGTTTATGAAGTCTGAAAAAAATTTTGAAAAATCGGAGTTTACTAATGATGTGATTATTTTGCAATTGCCGAAAATTTTAAAAGAAGAATATGGTTTTAGAGCCTTTCCTTAATTTCTAAAAATAAATATTAAACTAAATAAAATATGCACTTCGATTTAACGTTAGTCTCCTATCAGTTTTAATTTATTTTACCACAATTTAAAAAAATATATACATGTATAAAATTTATTAATATTTCAAACAAATGTGACTCTTGAGGGAATAAGTAGTCATAAAAATTAAATAAAAGAGCTGAAGTTAGATCGGAATAGACATTATTTCTCATAGAGTTACGATCTTGCAGAAGAACTGCAATTGTAAAAAAAGAGATCTGAGATAGCCCTCCAGTAAGTATTCGAGGAATTCTTAAGCGGATATGGTAGTCTAGAGGCCCGAATTTGGAGGTTTTGGATAGAAAAAAGCATTTAACATTTTCACTCTCCATTTTCGTTCTTTACTTATATTTAAAGGATACACATAAAATAAATTATGAAAATAAACCTTTTTTCTTTGAGTTAAGCGTATGCCTTGAAGTAGAAAAATTTGCAAAAGGTCATGTTTTCGTCGCTATTATTTCTACTCTAGTGGTCATCTGAAAAATAAAACAATGGTGGATTACTGATTAGTACAAATGAGGATATCACAAGAAGCTGCAAAACTGAAAAAAAAAATTTATAAAATAAAAAAATCAGGCAGATGTTTTCACACATTGTGTCTTTAACTTTGTCGAACTTTTAAAAATATTACAAATTTCAAATTTTCATTTTTTGTTGCTTAATGTGATAGAGAGATATGTAAAGGATATTCATGATATATTTGAAGTAAGTCGGCTGATTAGAACTTGAGATAACACAAGGACCGATTCAAAAAAGTTGTTCTAAGTTTCGTCCATAACTCAAAGCGGTTCACAAATGGTTTTGAATATTACTAAAAAATTAGGAGATATAGAGAATATGTACAAAATAAGTATAAAAAATTCAAAGCGTTCATAATATTCGAGAGTCAACGGTATCTGATTTAAAACTGAATTTGATTTGAGAAAAATGCGTTTAAAAATAAAGCAATAAAGCTAATTGAACTGAGCGGCTTCATTTTGCAATGCTGTAACTAAAACATATTTGAAATATTCGTTTAAAATTTTAATAAATTTAGTTTAAAAGTATTTATAGACTATCGAAAAATGAGAAAAACTTCCGTTTTTAAAATTTAGAGACTTGAACACCCACTTAATTAAAACTTATTCTCGCACAGAAAATACAAATTTTGGTTTATTCTTCAAAAGGCATCAAAATAATTAAAAAATAAAATATGAAAAGATGTTATGAATATTTCCCCAAATTATTTCTAGCTTAGACACTGGTTATTTTGGCTTGATTATACTACAGTGTTCAGATTTACGCCCAGTTTTGAAATATTGAACAAATTTGCGACAACTGCAGACCTTATTTTCCTTCACTTCTACCTGCATATAGAACATATGTATATTCGTTAAAATATATTCCGTAAAATAATTGTGTTCTGCTGCTTAGCCAAATGTGATGTAGCTTCCAATACAGATCCAGAAACTGGTACTACAGTCATCGAGCTTTTGTAAAAGAATTTTGGTTTAGATGTTATTTATTTTTACAAATGATAAAATATTCTTAACGTATTTTGTATACCCCGATACAATACAAATCCTGTGGGAGCGTCTGTCAACCGCCGGGCATGTGTGTGACATAAAGCCTTATTTAAAGCCTAACAAATTTATATTTCACTTTTATTTTTACGTTCAACTGATAATGGCAAATAAGCCTTCGTGGCTTTTAAGGACTTAAAGCTCATATATATTCGTGTGTACACAAAAACTGAAAAGTCAAAATTTAGCCGCCAGCAACTGAGTGTGAGTGTATATGATTTATCTGAAAAGATCTAAGCATGCTTACAGACACTCACAAAACCGTGAACTTTTATATTTCCGTATAAGTTTGTATTGTGCCTTTAAAATCAGCTTGTATTGAGCTGTTTTGTTCAAGTGTTTGCACTATATTTTTATTTTTTAGTAAGCCACTTAAAGTGGAACATAAATTTCCTGCATCCGCCGTGAACACTTTGATTTTTCGCGCATGTAGATATGTATACGCGCGGGTGTTTCCGTCGCTCTTTCGTTCCATTGCGTAACTTTTTATGCATTTTGCACAAAAATATTTGAGTAAAGGCGACGAAAAAGGCAAGACAAGCAGTTATTGAAACCGCAGGAGGCTTAAAATAGCGGCGAGGCAAATCTTAGTCGAATATTTTTCGAAGCTGGCATATCGCTTATTTACGTAATTTTTTTTAGAAATTTTTACGCTTGTTGTTGTTAATTTAAATCTACGAATAACAATATTGACAGCATTCAAATAGATCTAAATTAATTTGAAAATAAAAAAAAATCTTAAAGACTTAAAGCAAATTTAAAAAAGCGAACCAAATTTTAACTAAAAATCGAATCATTATATATTTCAATAAAAAAAGATATATAATTAATGTAAAATTGAAATATAATAACAAATTTTTCATACTATTTATCCTTATTTTCACATAGCATTAATCTTATTTCACACAAATACAAACAACTTTAACATTTTCCCAACACAACACTGAAAAATCCAACAAAATTCACGAAACACAAAAAAACCCTGCGTACTTTAAGGCGTGCTCGTCCTCAAGCGCACGCATACAAACATGCACACACTTCAGCCCTCACATACTTGTGTGTCGCGCTCGCACGCAAGCATACATATTTCAATATTGGCATAACGGGACTATGCGACTATGCTTTATGGTCGCTACACATGACTTAAAAGCCACGAGAGGGAAAAAAGTGATGAAAAAATGTGAAATCGGCAAAAAAATTCTATCAGAGCCAGCGCACTGCTACCGAAATTGGCAAGCGGGCATTCGCAGAGGCAAGCACAAAAAGGAGATAATAAAAAGCAAAAGTAAACTCCGCACACAGTTGCCCATTTGCAGCCAAAATAAGCATAAAATACATTTCAATTTCTATTTAATACGGGTTTACGCTTAGTGATTTAGAAGGGAGCGGGGGCAAACAAGGGTCAAATATGAAGTGAAATAAAAATGTGCGGAAAATAAATTTAAGGTAAGCTGCACACACACACATGTACAAGAGCGGAAAGATATGTTCTACAAATTTGTGAGCCACGACCAAGATGTAAATCGACAAAATACAAATCCTTGTTATCCTCGATGCTAACGCCGGCAACGATCATAGTTGGCTTTCGGTCGCTCATGAGTGCAGTTTCTGTTCGCGATTTATTGCTTCGACTATTTTTGTTTGCTTTTCTTTCTCGGTTACCAAACATACTTGAAATATTTGACTATTCAAATATAAATAAATAAATCGTAGAAAAAGTCGAAGTCAAGAAGGGAGTCAAATATATTAGCTTAAGAGGAAAGCGCAAATATCGAAAAAAATTCTTTAATTTTAAAGTGGATTCCTCAAGTAGTGAAGTTTATTGAAATCCACAAGGAAACATGTTGTTTCTAGGGGGAATATTTGTAAAGCAAACTTTCTCCGTTATCTTATTAACTTCCATAAACGTCGCTCCTGCGGGGCGTCAGGGGCTTTTTGGTAATTTAACCTCGAAAATGAAAGTTAGTGATCATGACACTTCGAAAGCCAAAGTCTCAAAAATTCGATTGTGTTCTTAGCTGAAAAGGCTCCTCTTTCGGGAAATTTTAATTTATTTTGTTTTTGAGAACCGATTTATCCATTGAAAAACTAGTTTTTTTGACTTATTGGTGTATATTTTTGTGGAGTAGCACCTAAAATAGTCTTTTGGACTCAGAAAATGTTTTGTAACGTAATCTAACGGTACACTTTTCAACATGAACGATTATTACTCGTCGTAGTTTGTGCTAACATTCGCTAGAGTTTATTTTTGGTGTGCAGGAAAGGTAAATAATCGCTTTCTTTTTATCTGCATGGTTTTAACTCTGCTAATGCTAAGTATAGTACCATATAATCAAAAACAAAAGAACCAAACCACCAAGCTCATAGTGACCGTGTGACCGAGCTCATGGTGATACTTACCACGTTAGTCAAGGAAAACGATAATCATCACTTTTTTTTTATTTTTGACCGACTTTGAGTTGGTTTTTCTATTCGCTAGATTGTTGGATAGTTTTGACGTGATATTCATAAACCCACTCTTATTACCAGCAATGAAACGTTTCAAGAATGATTGTCGCACATCTCTTTTCCGAATTGTACTCCACATCGCTTTCGCTAAAGAGTCAAGTATTCAGCCTTAACTCAAACAAACACCGCAACATTAACCAAAACATGTTGAGTCGATCCATAAAATATACGTAAGAGTTGAGGTTCTTACTGTTTCTTTAACTGTTCCAATGAATGGATCAGCGAATCGAATGAGGCCAGATTTCGATGACTTCATGACCTTCATTGAATGCTTTGTTCAACTCAAAAACTCTCTAAAATACTTCTGTAACATTGTCTGTAATTCTGTAGCCGAGATTCCCATGGGAACGAGGAATCCAACAATCTCTTTGTTAAACTTATTTTTATAGTAAGAGTTGAAGTTTCTTATTCATAACTAGGTTTGTTGAATCATAACCCAGACTAGACATATCTTAGAAACAATTTGAACCGGTGCCGGCGGTTGAATAATTTGTATTTCATATGTATTTAATGTCTACATTAATTGAATTTAAGGTTTATTATAAATGGTAATTATAAAAAATATAAATTTATATTTGGAGACGATGGCGGCATACGGAGAGTAGTGGATGTAAGTCGCAACCCGGACCGTTGAGTGATCAGAGTGTGCCGAGATGGGTCTCAAATCCCAGCGCGCAAGATCGCTTGACATGGCACCGTGTAGAATTGAAAATATGAAGCGCGCTTGATCGCTATCGGATGGAAAAGGGTTGCGATATCATGCCGATCGATATACAGCAATGATGTTTTCCAATTTGTTCCCAAGTGTGGTGTATTCTTGATCCTGGTGTATGGCGGTACATATTACTCAGAGTGTGCCGTTTTCATGCCCGAAAGGCTGTATTTTGAGGGAAACTTAATTCATTTACACAGTGATATTTATGGCATCAATGTCGCTAAACTTTGCAAACGGAAGAAGCTTCGCTTCAGTAAGCCCCTCACATCTTAGAGCAACTTGAAAGGAGTTTGGATGGAAATCAAATTTCGCTTAAAGAGTCAACATCCTTCCTCAATCCACTAAAGATTTCCTTTCCAAGTCTAATTTTATTGCTTACTAAGAATTCATTGATCATTTAAGATACGATTCTTAACATTACTTATATGCAAAAGTTCCACTAAATTAGTAGCCAAATACACCATAAGCAAATGTAGGAAATAAATATCAACAATATGTTATATGACTGAAGTCATTTATACGAATTAAATTGTTTGCATAAACACATAAATACCTAAACATAAATATGCAACAAGCATCGGCAAGTGCGAATATTATGTAATCACACATAAATTACATGCATTTGTGAATTTATGTTACAAAACTGTAATCAAAAAGTAATTAAGGAAAGTGCATCAAGTGTGCAACTGTTGTAGAATGGAGTGCCTTAAAGACAGTGATACATAGTGTACATATAGTACATAGTGTGGGTTAAGTGTGTATATTAATATGCCAAGTGCTGCTTTCGTTAACATTATGCTGCTCAGCAACTACTCAGCTAGATATACTTAGGCGAATATAATATGAAGAGCAATGCAAATAAAAGTAATTAATACATTGAGGCTTGCGCACAAACGCAAGTGTATCCGAGCAACAAGTAAAGCAATTTATTTGCCATTGAAAGTAGAGACGCGCTGTTGTAATAATATCTAGATTTCAGTAATCAAACATCGCACAAATATAAGCAAGTATAATTACATCTGTATGTGTGCAATTATTTGCTCGAAATTTGTATTTTAATGATCATTCGATTATTTACGCTCAAAGTGTGGAAAAGTGCAACAATAACAACAGCAACCATAGCAAGTTGCTTGAATTCGCTTTGCTTATGGGTATTATGGAAGCATGTGTGTATTTGTGCAACAAATGTATAATGTGAGAGTGTGTATGTGTATATTGGTGGGTGTGATGTGTGTATGAGTGGATTTGGTTGTACCCAGCAAACACTGAAATAAAATATACGTATCTTTATGCATACGTTATCTTTATCGCATTGCTATTTTTGGAGGATCGCTCTCCAGGTTTAAGGGAGATTCTAAACTAGAAATGAAAAAAGAACTTTTTATATTTTCAAAGCTTAATTCTTTATGAATATGTCTATAAGAGAATTTTTCCATATTAAAATTGTTCTCAGAGAGATATGTAAGTATTTGGCTGATCTGGCATTCAAACTGGTTCGACCGAAACTAAAATTATAAACGCGATTTTTCGACACTGTCTTTTTCAAAAGGATACCCACGATTTCTAGGGGCCTACCACACTGATTTATCTGAAAGCTTTAGATAGTTTTTTCTTTCGACTTGTCTATGTTTGGAACTATTCATAGCCATAATGTTCAATTACCTTTTTTTTAATTTCAAACAGTCAAGAAAAGTAGTACAAAATTTTTATTTTCAGTTTCACATTGCTAGAAGGTTTGACATCGTATGTAAATATGGTTACGTGCCAATTTTTTTGAGATCCCCACTTTATGAACTGCTAATTTTTTTAAATTTTAACTTTTTTTATTTTTTGATTTTTTCGTGTTTTGTGTTAAACATTGACAAATGAAATAAAAACTTTTTTCCATAAGTCATCCATCTAGTGCAAATGGCATTGATACTAAAATCTTTGTGCGAAATATCATCTCCGTCGTGATTTTCCAGTCATCATAGCACTTGGAAATATCCTCCGTCGTGATGGCCATCACGCCTTCTTCGATCCAGCTTCTATTTCCTCAATTGAGTCGAAACGGTGTCCTCGGAGTGGTCATCTTAATTTGCTGAATAGCCAGAAGTTAAGCGAATGCGGTGGTTGCGGAACGATATTAGTTGAAAATGTGGCGAAATGATCACGACTAGCCAATGCAGTATGAGATGGTGCATTATCGCACATCTTTGTTCAATAAAATTAGACAAAGTAAAAATCGAATTAATTTTTAGAACCTCACAAAACGACGCGTATCTCAAATGCTAATGAATATTTTGACATGAAATATACCATAGATGTCACTAACAGTACTACCAACATTCGGAATAAAAATTTACCAATTCGAAAAACAGGCGAAGTAAAAATTAAAAATTCACCTTTCAATTTGATCACAGTAGTAGAGGTCTTATGACAGCATTTGAGTAGAGAACCAAGGCTCTTCCGAACCATATGTTGAATGACTCCACATTGAATTAGTCTGTTTGAAGTTTGGCACGCATTTATCAATCAAATGTATTCATGGAATATTATTTTCAAGCCTTAAAGCTTTTATTTAGTTATAGTTGTAGAGTCAAGCATTTGATAATATCGCCGTGAGCAAAATATCTGTTATAAGCTGCATTATAAATTTGTAAATTCACTCATTTTCCAATAACACATTTTCAAATCATTTCGTGAGTTTGTTAACTGGGTATTTGCTTACAGACCCACAATATATTTATTTGCGAATATTTACACATACTGTATATTGCATTAATTTTTAGCGTGCTCGAAATCGTAAAATCATTAATTTTAATGAGTCACCACGACAGACATTGACAGCGAGGGAATGTACGCTAAAGACTGTGAGCAGCGCAGATGGCCGACGGCATTAATGCCAGATTTAATGTTGTAAAGCTTTTCATTGCAGTTCAGCCCGGCAGTTCGGTTCGTTTTCATGTCGAACAAGCGCGTCTTTTCATAGCCTTTAGACAAATATCTGCATGTCGCGCGTGATTATATTTTTTCACTTCATCTCTCGGTGCCGGAAGCGGCTGTGCGCTAACGAAAACCTCGCGGCCACAGCAGCTGTCATTGGTCGCCAAGCCATTAGTCAATGAAACTAGAGGCAAAACAGAAACAAAAACAGAAAAACAAAATGCATATAAAAAGTACATTACCAAAGCAAAGCAGCGGCGGGGGAGTGCAAGTCAAGGGGCATTCGATGGCAACCTACGCCTAGTGGCGACTCATTACGCCAACAGCCACAAAGCGCTGAGCATGAGAAGGAACCAAGTAAACAAGTGAAGAGGAAGAAAAGCGAAAATAGTTGTATAATATAACTGTTTGCAAAACGACTATGAATGTATATGTTTTTGTACGTGTGTGTGTGTGTGTACATGTAACTATTTGAAGCGCCGCTAAGCCATTTGCTTTAAATAGCGCAGCAAACAGCAATAAACAAAGTCTCCCTTTGCAGCACAGCTTCACACAAATATCTAGCGATATTATATTTCCCGTTGTTGCCTTTCTTGAATATATGCTGAAGAGCTTAGCAAGACATGAAAAGCGTTAATATTGATGTTGCCACTGCAGCAGCTCACAATGACAGACAATTACAACTACAACCATTCACCGAGTTGTAATTATAGTTCGTAAGCATTCTTCGCCACACACAAATAAACAGACATAATAGCGGTTAAACAATAAGAACAACAACACTAGCCATACTGAGCAGCTCATATAAAAATTACCACATTTTTCCATGCTAAAAAACTCGAAAAAAGTGGAAAAGGAAGGAAGAGTAAACACTCATAACGATGATAGTAGTGGATAACAATTAACTTTACTGGCGCAGCTGTGCCGCACGCTCCACTGGCAAGTTGATTAAAAAACACTCATCCGCAATGGTGCACCCCACAAAGCGAGCGAGCACTTGTTGGAGGAAATGAATTGTGCTGGCAGCAAAAAATGCTGAGTGAATGCACATACAAAGGGAATTTGTTTACCTTAAATGGTTTATAGTTTTTTAAACTGCAATTAGTGGTGATTTCAGTTAATGAAAAAATACATACAACTGTATGTGTATCGGTAGTTTTCACATTTGCATTTGAACCTCTTTGTTTGCGAGAATGCAAATTGTATGTGACGGGTCTTTGATTGCCAAAATTTTTACGTGTTTACATTGTGTTAACAATTTAAGGAATGTTGAACTTAAAAAGTAACTAAGGAGCACACAAATTTGTCTATATATTTTTTGAAAAAAATATAGAGTATACATATTGTTTTAAAATTTTAATTTAGGAACACACAATTCATTTTCTATTGAAAAAAATTTAATGCTTTAACAAGTTACACGCAATCAACGCCGGGGCCAAAAGAAAGGTGTTACATTGATGCAGTGATTCGCGCCTTCTCCGAGGATGAAACCTAAAAACATTCTTTCCATTGTTCTTTATTGTTCGTAATGACCAGTTGTCGAAAAAAATCAAAAATTGGCAAAATGAAGGCGTAAAAAACTATAATCTTACCCAAAATTTTGATAGTTTTTAGCCTAACATCCATGATCAGATCAAAAAACTGGTGCGCCATTGAATGAAGAAATTTTCGAACCTAAAGAAAACATATGATAGTGGTCGGAATTTTTTCTGAATAATGACTCCAGCCAATTTGACAAAAATTGTTACTAAAAAAGCTCATTTGAAGATCATCAGATGGAGCTGATTCAACTTACCGGTTACATTTTAGAAAGCTATAACTCAAAAACTATTTGAGATATTCAACAAAAACTTTTCAAAAAATTTTAAAAAATAATTTTTTCAAAAATTTAAATAATAATTTTTTTCAAAATTTTCCAAAAAAATTAATTTTTCAAAAATATTTAAAGAATTAATTTTTCAAAAATTTTTCAAAGAATAAAATAATTAATTATTTTTTTTGAAATTTTCAAAAAATTAAAAAAAAATTTCAACATTTTTCAAAAAAATTAAGAAACTATTTATTCTAAAATTTTGAAATTATTAGTTTTTCAAAATTTCACGCTCAGGTTTCCCCTTAAAGTGAAATTCTTAAACATTCTTTTTCAAATCACATATTCACATATTCCTTGTTTACATTATTTCATTATTTTCGCATTACTTGTACCAAACGTAGACTGACTCAGTCAAACTCAATTGCAGAATTTAATTTATTTTATTATTTTAACAAATTCTCTTTGCGCAGTCAGAAATAGCACTTTGAGTCTTTAAATTAACGCCTGATTTGCTAAAAGGCACATAAAACAGGTAAAAATCCTCAAATAGCAGATGGGAAATCTCTGATAAATATTAAAAGAATTTACTGATAAATGTTAAAAATCTAATGTTAGATTAAAAATGTTGCCTACAGTTAGGAGCAAACTGAGGAAGCTAGTGAGCTATGGTCAATGACCAAATTTTCAACGCTTCTTAAACCGCGTAAAATGCATTTTGTCTATCACAATATGATCAATTTGATTATGGGATTCTTCTCCCAAAATCTGGTGCTACAAACAACCACCTTTGCAATGAGATAATAGACAAGACATTAAATTACAGAAGTATATGCGAGCACATACTTCAAATTCATATATAAACGCAAATCATCAGCTCATGAAGTCATATGCTTAAGTTCGCCAAACAATTTGCGGAAGCCCATATTTAGGATCCTTATAAATGCCACTGAAAGGCAAAAGCCCCACAATTGCACGCGAAGAGTGAAGCATTTGTTATGAGCGCAGTAATTGCGGTAATTTGCGTCAACAGACTGACAATTACGGCGCACTTTTTCGTTAAACTCATTTCACATGACGACGTTAACGCGCTGCTGCAGGTGGACTTGTAATTTAACAGTTATCAACAACAACAGTGAACATTTGCTTTTGTGTGTGTTGAGTGCTTGTTGGCTACGTTCATTTCATGTAATTATTTTTTAAATACTTTGTTAACTCGGCGCAATTATTTATTGACAACTGTACATATGGACTCTGGCTGGTACTTTTGCGCTTAATTATGAATGTGCGTGTCGATGAAGTATGCTCTCAATAGCATTTAAATGAGCACCAGAGTGGAGCATTTATTGAAGGGACTATATATATTAAGAGTGCGTTTGAGACACAAAGACATTGAATATAAAAAGTGTATAAAAAGAACACTTCTGAAAGTTTTCGTTTCAGCTTTCTAATGATCATTCGAAGTGAGGAGCAGAAACAAATTTTTTTCAGGAAAATGACAGTATTTGAAATTATATTATGGAAATATTGAGTAGTCAAAAAAGACTTTTCGTATTTCTAATGAAACCTCAACTTATTTTTTTATTTATAATTAACTTTAATGAACCAAATATGTACTATTTTGTTCGACCACTTTTTGCCATTTTTCCGCTAGAGCCATTATGCCATCGGTGTAAAACTTTTCTTGTTTCTCGGCGAAAAACTGCGACAACTAATCTTCACAGGTTTCTCTTGAAGTCAACTTTACACCATTAAAGGAGTTCTGCATCGATCGAAACAAATGATAGTCCAATGGTGCAAGGTCAGAGCATCAAAACTTCCCAGCCAAGCTCTGCCAGTTTTTTCCGAGTCATCAAAGATGTGTGTGGTCTAGCGTTGTCCTGATGGAAGACGAAAGCTTTCCTGTTGATCACTTCCGGCCGATTTTTCGATTACTCGCTTCAATCTCATCAGTTGTTGACAGGAAAATGTACAATCAATCGTTCGACCAGGCTGGAGCAGCTCTTAGTGGATAATTCCTTTCCAACCCCACCAAACACTCAGCATAACCTTCCAAAGCGTCAATCCTGGCTTTGCGACCATTTGTTGAGCTTCACCACGTTTAGGCCATGATCTTTTTCTCACATTATTGTCGTATTTGATCTACTTTTTATCTCCTGTTACTATTCGCATTAGAAATTCATGTGTGTTTTGTAGCACGGACATACTGAAGACATTTCCCTTATTTTTACTACTACTTTAAACTCAAAGCCAATTAAAACCTAAGCTTAAATTAAATCCAGGTATTAAAAACGCGAAGATCTAACCCTTAATTTCCCTCTCTCTTCTTTACTCAGAAGTAAATTTCAACTTTTGAAGAAAAACAAAAGAATTGCTTCACCATTTCTGCTCTCTCATAAAGCTTTGTGAAAAGCTTCTAAGATATTTATATTAATATAAGCAATTATGTATATTAAATCAAAGCTTTATAAAAATTTTCCACGAAAAATAACAACGTGCACCACAAAGAGCTCTACTACAAAATGTCAAACCGGACACCCGGGCGTATGAGTAACATGGCGGATGAGCAAAGCATGCCGTTTACACACTGAACTTTCCACGTCATCCAACCAATGATTGCAGCAACTCTTTTACGCATAACAGCTGATAGACCAAAAAATATTACTATTTTATTATTGCGCAGACGGATCCTATTTATATACATATGCATATATATCATATGCACAGTTGTGTGTAAAAGCTCTCAATCGACCAGCCAACACATTCACATCGAAAATGTAATTACTGCCTGTGTTCATATGCAATTAACAACCAAAGTACCAGGACGTGGTCCTTCATGCATTGCAGACCATACCACGCCAATAACGGTTCAATTAATTTTCGTTCAACACACACATATATATATATATATGCTTGTTTTTGCAGTGCTTTCCACGAGACAATTAAATAAAAATTGCATATTAAATTCCTTTAAAGAACCTTTTTCGCTCACAATGGAAATATCTGTAAGCGCTTACAAAAACAATGTTGTGGATGAAGCGTGTGTTTATGGAATTCGCGTTGCGTGGAATTTTCATACTTAAAAAACGATCGGCAGCGAATGTGTAATGTTGCGGTTAAGCATTGATGCCCAAACCAAGGAGAATATTTTTATGAAATTTCTGCAAAATGACTTAAAGCAGCGCTGGGAAACGAGCAGCCTGCGCATATTATGCCTTTTATGCTTTTAATGTTTTTTCGGTTTTCACGCGTGCCTGAGCTTCTGCTTCCGCTATTGAATTCTTGCTTCGTCTTCTTCTTCTTTTGCCAACAACATGCCAACTTGCAAGAGTGTAGAGGCCAATAAATGTTTCAGCGCCATGATGAAAAAAGGCACGCAAAACCCTTTAATAAAGTTGAAAGGCAATGTCAGTATGACAAAACGAGGTCGAAAAGTCCGCACAAAGGCCAACCGAGAAAGGGCAAATGGGCTTTATGGCAGCAGAGAAAAGCGCCGAAGCGTTTTAGTACTTTTGTTGCAGCTGTCAAAGAATATCATAATAAGCGTTATTATTGTTTTTATTATTTTTTATTTCTTATTTTTGCACATTTATTATTATGGCGGTTGTTGGGCGCTTGTTTGCGTTTAAAATCTTAATTTGTTTTCAGTGCTGGCCTTTAGTGAAGCTTTCCTTTTTAATAAATATATTAATTTTGGATTAAAAAACGGGTTAACCCGAACAAGACAAACCCTTTCAAGCGAAAAAGATTAAATTTGAAAATACAACATTTGTTAAAAGCAGTCAGCATAGCAGAGCTTTTATAAATAAATGATGCTTCGTTTTAAAAAAAATCGGGAAATTGATTCCGTTATCACTACTAAAAGTATTACTATAGTCAACAGGAATTACTGTAGGAACTTGATAAGACTCTTCACAACTAAAGAGTGAGGACGTTGTCCCAGATCTTCAGTATTGACAGGAGACCAGCAACTTCATTACTTAGGACCTAGGTTTCGCTAATTATAAGAATAGTTAGCTAGAAGCATAGTTGGAATATAGCGAGAGCCACCAGTAAAGTCAGACCAGATAATTTCATTAAGACTGAAAGCAAGAATCTTGAAAAATACATTAAAAAACTTTTACTTCGGTTGCTTCGAGACTACAATACGCTTCACAAAAAAAATCCTTCCAATAATTGTGATCTGTTGTTGAGCTTCACCACACTTGAACCATGATCTTTTTCACACATTATTGTCGTATTTGATCCACTTTTCATCTCCTGTTAGCATTCGCTTCAAAAATGGTTCGATTGCGCGAACTGATTCAGCATCGTCTCCGTAAACTTCACAAATTTTATTGGAGGCTTGCGTGGCATTCTTCCCTTTTTTGTACAAAAATTTCTTCATTATTTTAATTCATTTTTGAAAAGCTGCAACTTTTTTTCAATTTCCTTTTTTTAGCCAAATGAAGCTTAAATTCTCACCTTTCCAACACTATATGGTATGACACAAAATACGAAAAAACTTTTTCGACTACCCAATTTACAAATTAAGACCGATAATAAAAAACAGTCACGACCTCGGAAATATATGCAGACAATAAAAACTGCTCTTTCCAAACAAATATAACAGACATAGGCAACTCCACCATAAATAATTTTTTCACTCAATGTCTGAAAATGTCAAAACGCACGCACACATACATACACTCACATTTATACACCTGGGCAGACACTAAAATTGCCTTAATTTAATACACAATATAAATAAATTGCAACAAAAAACAAAAATGTGCAACAAAAACCATTGAAGAAATGTGTTTAACTTTTTCACACCCCACCGACATGACATTAGCAAAAAAATAACATTTTACGAGCGCAACACAAAGGTTGGCTTGACCCTTTTCGCCCAACACTGACACAATAACAAGCGGCGACTAAATGATTCACCTGCTTGCCACACACGCCACCTGACAGACATACACAGACACATTTTTTATTGCTGCACATTATATTTATATGCGAACACACTCACACACTCACACACATTTATTTGTACATAACGGTTGCAATTTTTTCACTGGAATTTCCGTTTTTGCTTGTGTTTTAGGAAAATGCTGATATTGCTGCCGCTGTTGGGTGTGTTGTTCAACGGTCTCACAACAGCGCATGTTGAGGCGAATTTAAGCTTGGAATTTAAGGCTACAAAGGTGAGTCAGCAAGCAAATTTTATTCACTTCCGCATGAAATTTGTGCCACAAAAAGTAAATTATGTAAAGAAATACGAAGGGAGCAGTGCTGAAAAAACGCTTGGTTGTGTGTGTGTGTTTGAGTGATGTTTATTATGGCCTAATAAGTTACAAAGTCAGCTTTTATAAAAATAAATGTACTAATTTACTCTTTTTTTCATTTTATACGCTGCTTTCACTCGGTGCTTTGGGAATTTTCAACGCAGCTTTTGAGGCAACACAATCCTGGTAAGTCACGAAAATTATTATATATTCATATATACATATTTATGGTACTTATATATTTATTTATTTGTTTATGAAACACTTGCTGCATATATATTTTCATATTTAATAATCAAAGGATTAACTCAAGAGTAAAACAAAAATTATGAGTAATTTATTAGTTTGCAGATTATAACTTGAAACTAATCCAGCTTAACGCAAATGAATATATTATATAGAAAAAAATATAGGCTAGGTTAGGTTAGTCTGGTAGAAATGTCAGATGGAGTGCCGTTACATAGCTCATGAGAAGTAGCCATCATTTAGAATGTCAGCGCTTGGCGTGAGTTTCAATGTTCGAAGTTTTTCATACCTGGCCCCTCAATGCCTTGCTAATGCAAAGCAAGTGCACAAGAGATGCTTTATTGTTTCCCTGATAATTTTTTTTTGATATTTCCTACAGTTTTCTCGATCTCTCAGAACTATTCTGAATTCTTGAATTTTGATTTCAATCAAGTTCTTACAACACTTAATTTCAAAAATGAGCAAAACTTTTCACATTTTTGGCCTACCGCTTTCCATTTTAACCTTTCTTGATGACGTGGCACTCAGTAGAATTAAAGTCGCTTGTTCCTGGCGACACTATCCATTGCTGTCCTGCTTCCAAAGGCTCTTCTAGCTGATGTTGGAAACGAGGTTATGGACTTGATTGCTGCTTGGTTACTTACGTAGATGTTAAGGTGCTGGTCCCACTATCAGTATAATAGTTGCGGGTGGATACTCCTCTCTCCAATGTGTTCTACTACTGGATAGGCAGTGAGCTCTTTACTCTTAGTATAGGCCCTTGCCCTATCTGACATATACGCTAAAATTCCGGTAAATCACTTAATAAATATATTTGACCCACAATAGTCACCTCTCAAAAAGATAAATAGTCAAGTGGATTTGATAAGCTCTTCTCCGAGCCTTCGCTTTCTTTCCCACTTCCGTCATTCCCCTAGACATATTGATTTAGCTAAACAACTCAACACCAGCGCATAGACATTCCAAGAGCACCAATAATGGCACTCAATGCCAATGTAATTCACTTCACTTCAACATACTCGTATTCATATTCCGCATCCGCATATTTTGGATAGTTGCACACGAAAAGTTTTCGGCATCATTTTTACTTTTTAGAAGGCGATGCAAAACATAGAAACTAAATATAACAGTGAGCTAGGCAACCATCAACAGCCCTGCCGTGGTATATATTTATTTTTTTGGTAGCAAATATACAGCAACAATCAGCGTTGCTTTCAGCTAGAGATTTAGACTTGAGCCTTGACCTGAATTGAGAGTGTACGCGAGCTGAGCAACAGCCCACCGGAAGGGGAACGCCGTTACCCGGCTCGAGCGCTCGAGTATCGTGTACATAAATTCAAATATTTTCAGGCAAAGTAAATGCAATTCAACTTGCTTAGTTGCATTTGATGTTTGAGGAAGTTTTTGGGGAAAAACTTTCCAATTTCGGTTATGTAAACTTGGTACGCGCTCACTGCACATACAAAGCCAGGTATGTGAGGTATGAAATACTAACATTATAAATATGGAAATCTAAGATTTTGTTTTGCTAAATTCGTGTAATTTCAGCAACATTTGGTATAATCCACATGTGTGTAGTTGCGTAATGAGTAGTTATGAGCTTAATTGGCTTTGCTTTTGCTAGGTTAGATGCTTCGTCAGACATCCACTCTACCTACTTACCCAGTAGTTTATTTGAGTGTGTGTTAGTTCATAGGAGGAAACTATTTTGTTGGTATTTGCGATGTTTTAGATGTTTTGGTTCTTTGAGTATACATGTGTAAATAGGTAAATCCCCAAAGGTCGCCGTAAGTACAGCTAAAATGTTACTCATACGCCCCAGTGGTCATAAATTTTGCTAAATTATAAGTACTTAAATTCGGCACGAGTATCATATTTATGTTTTACAGAAAACATTCATAGCAGTAGAATAGTTGGAATTTCTTTATTTTTTGTTTTAGAAATATTTTATTAAACTACACAATTTTAAACTCAACTGGCAAAATTTTTTCGTTTAAAAAAATAATAATATAATATTTATAACATAACACACATTAAAACTATTAAAGTTAGTAATAAAACAACATAACACCGCGATACTTAAAATCTAAACCGCCCACAATCAGTGTCATGTATCAACAAATAAATGGCAAATAAATGAAAATAGTTGACGAGCCAGCCATAATTTTATTATAGCCGCTAACAGTGCTCGTATAAATATTTATGACATTTATGATGGAGAAAAACAGCAATAAATCACGTTTTATTATAACAAATATAAATATTTACGGCTTCTCGCTCGTCAGCGAATTTATATAATAATAAAAGCCATATAAGTTCTGCCCGTGGTTGCAACAAAGTTCTTTTACTGCCGCAGAAACCAAGCATATTGCAACTTTAGTGCCAGTTATAATTTCAAATATTTGTTTTGGCGAGAAATGTGCCCACACGTGTGAGGTCTGCGAGAATAATCATATCTGGTTTATTTGAGACAGAGAAGCTATCAAATTTTTGTACTGTTATAATTTGGAAACGGCTTTGCGAAAGCCAAATCAGTGAAAGCACGGTTTCTGAATGTAAATATCGTTATTGAAATTCAAGTCTATAGACAAATGTGTGTTGAAAACCAATTTAATTACATTTATAGTTTATAAGATATATTTATAACTTATTTGTTTTCGATGGCCTTTAAAATATATCTAAGTTTTCTCTGTGCTAATTCATGCTATTTGCAATGGAGTTCTTTAGACTAATATATTCCGATTTACATTTTTCCTGTTTGGCTTCACTGTCGCGTATATTTGTCTAGTTAACTTTCGAATTCTTAAACGCATGACTAGACATGGCATTACCGTTATTTGCATATGAGACAACTTCCAAAAGTATATACTTAAATATTTTTTCATTCCTCTTCACATCTTTGTCTCAACTTGTCAGCACCGCTTCAGCATTTTGCGGATTTTTTTCATTCTTCGAATGTACTGTACGTTGACGAGTTTTTTCGATATTCATTTTCCACTTCCTTTATTTCTTTATATTCCCATTCTACTTGATTACTCCCACGTTCGGTGTAGTAATGCAGACTTAGATTTGTACACTAACTTTTTTCTTTACATACTATACTTCGCAGTAACTTGTGTCTTGGTTGTCAAATAATTTCCAATTCCATAAAAGATCAGCTATAAATGCAGAAGAGAACACTGAGTATAGTCTATACACATGTGTCTATCTAACAGTTATATTTTCACCGTTATATACAAGCCTTTATAATTTTTTATTAAACAATTATATATTTCATTCGGAGAATATGAAGATTTCTCACTACGACACAAAATATACAAAACGATCCATCAAACTCAAGTCCTTGTATGGAAAACTTTTTTATTTAACGAAATTTTGCAAGGATTATTATTCAAGGCAACTATACAGTTTCCGAATCATTTGTTAAGATCGACCACTACTGCATATAGTTGCCATAAAACTGAGAGCGCAAAGTCAAAGAAGTATAAACTTCAACCTAAAATAAATCCAGTTGCATAACGATTAAAGCCTTGCACCTCCACACAGTCAGTATGTAAATTCTAAATTTCAGATCACCCTAATTGTATGTAACTATGTGTAAGAGCTACATATTCAAATAAATCATTCTGCTGTCCAACTCAATTAATTACGCAAAATTAATGCATAAGTACAACAGAAATCTCTTCAAAAATCACCAGTAATCCATCCATGTATCATCAAACAAAATTCCTATTAATTCAGTGTATATCATTTAAATCTTATTGAGTATCCTTGAAATCAATGCCAATCAAATATATACAAAATCATCTTGACTTCGCGAGTGTGTTGACATTTGCGAAGAGGATTATGATTGTAATCGCTTTTCACCAATACATACGCAAGCTTGTCTAACTGCGACAGCAAATGTACTTTCATGCAAAATGCAGAGTGTGTAGATGTGAGTGTTGAAAGACGAACAGACGGATTAAGTCATCTGCTGACCACGAGTTGTCCGCAGGCAATAAGAACTGACGTCGTTAAGCAGCACAGAGATCAAACACAGTCAAGTGTATGGATTGAGAATAGCACAAGTGAAAGAATAATATTATCTTTCTTTGAAATTTTCATAAATAATTTGATTTCAAGAGCTGCAGAGTTCAGCAACCGAAGGTGGGGAGAGAGTGTAAGAAGGAAAAGCAGCTCGATGTTTTGCATATAAGGAAAATAATAATATTAATAAAGCTCTTGACAGTAAGACGAATATGCTGAAGATATTGGAAAATAAGTATAAGTATATTATGCAATAAGTGTATGTTTGTGTATGCTTATGCTAGAAATTGTAAAGGTCAAGTAATCGAATTGAATATGGAAAATGCTGAGCTGCGCAGTACTACTCAATGCATCTGCAAATATTAAAATGTACAAACAAATACACCCTCTACTGAATCCCTGTACTTATGTCTCCCTTTGGATCCCCAGCAATATTTACTTATGCTGATAGCAACAAAGTGATTTAAAACTGACTTGACTTGACTAGCGCAAACAGTTATAAATATTTACATTTCAACAAAATTTTGATTTGGGTCCAGTAAGTTCAGTTTGATAGTCTGGCAGCGGCAGCAGCAGCTAAGCAAGCAGCCAAGATAAGCCATTGCAAAATGCATAAATTAAAATGCAAAGTCGCAATGGAAAATTGTCGAATTAGCTAAGCAAAACAGAACATAATTCTTCCCCAACCTAAAGTGAAATACGTGCATCCTAGAAGTATGCTACGCCAGCAAGACAGAACACGCAGACGGTAGTTGCAAGTTGTTGCTTAGTTCGTCTTGCTTGGTTGTTGTTGCTCTGTGCTAGTGAAGCAAAGTGAAGAGTAATGAAAATACATAATTTATTTGCTGAATATTTTATTGCAACAACACAGAAAGGGTCAGATGTTTACTCTACCGCACTTAGAGAGGAAGCAAGCAGTGAATTAGAAGGGAGGGCATTGTATAAACGTGATAACAGCAGATCTTTCACGTGCGCCTGTGTATGGGGTTAAATGTTGTTTCATTTAAGAAAAATATTTACGAGATTTTAGTTGGCTACAATAGTTAACGCATGTGTGTAAAATAGCTGCCGTGTTTGCCGATAACCATCCTACTGTTAAGTCAAACAGTTTGGCCAAAGGTCAATTCATGATTTCGTTTTTCTTAAAAAGTTAAAGTTTCAAACTTGTAAAAAATATACAGTTATGCAAATTTTCTTAAATGTAATCAAATCTCAGTCACGGGTGCAACCTTTTAATTTGTTTTTTTTTGTTTGTGTAATCCCAAATACCTTGATTAAAAATCCCAGTTACCGGTTAAAATGTTAAAAATAAATTTTTTGTTCAAATACCGGATTGAAATAATGTGTCCCAAATTAGCCATAAAACAACTTTCAATTTCAATTTTCAAAAATTTCAATTTTTTTACTAAATCAGAATTAAAAATCGAAAATTTTATTTTTAATCCAAAACTGTTCAAGTAAAAAATTCGCAACCCTGTCTCCAAATTTCGAAATTGAGATTTTCTTAATTAATTCCAAATATTTTTTTCAAAATTAAAAAGAGAATTTTTATTCCCAAAAATTTGTCTCATTTTTACGACTTAAACTTTCAGAAAGAAACAATTTTTTCAACGCAAAAGTCGAAAATAAATTAAATTATAAATTTAAACTCTTCCGAAAAACATAAAATTTTAAATTCTTTCCAAATAACGGTTTGAAAAAATAAAAAAAAAGAATTCTGTACATAAATTAAATTTTTAATTAAAGTTTTTTCTTAAATCGTATTTAAAATCATCATAGTTAAAAATATTTAATCCCGATTAATTTAGTGCAAAGTTTTTAAGATAATAAATTTGCAACCCACATCTCAACTGGAGACAATAATTTACTTTAAACTTTTAGGACCCTAAATGAAGGCAATGTTTTGTTATATTTTTGTAACAACCAGAAACAACAACTATATCTCGAAGCAATTGGCTCTGTACAATGTCTTCAGGGTCACATATTCTCTCAAATTCGTTTTTTTTTTTGCTTACTTTCACTCTAAAGATTATACGTGCAAAGAACACTCAGTTTAATTCCAAACTAGTCCAATCCCATCAGAGATAGTTATGCAAAGTAGCAATTCCTTGACGACTCACATGAATTTCCTTTGCAATTTTTACCCTAAAGCACTGAGAACACTTTCAAATATTCTTTTCCCCATATTCTATGCACACGTTCTTCCACAACTTTTAGCAAGAAATGTTTGAAAGAATAACTTTTGGTCACACAAATAATATTTCTGGCGCACATCTACTCGGTCATCATCATCGTCATGGTCATGAATGTACCGTAAACCACAAAATTCTAAATAATATTAATAACAACTTTCATAAATTGTCTAAGTTAAAAGTCAAATTGTAAAGTGCACTTTTTAGTGTCCAGGCGCACGTGACCGAAGAAGCAGCTGCGAAAGCATGTAATGGAAAAGTTTGTGAGAACAATTGAAACTGCGGAGCATCGGTGCAATAAGCGGCGCCCAGCAACAATGCTACGGATGCGAATATGCAAGCACATGAGCACAACACATACAGAGACACATAAACAAACACACTCACTCACGCACTGTGTGTGTACGAGTATGTGACTTCATAAGAAGACACGCATGAATACCTTTGAGGCGCAAAACTTTCGTGCTCCAGCAGGAAGGCGCTTGTTAAAGTTGACGGAATTTGTTGAACAATTTCATGTGATATTATAGAAATATATAAATGTGTATCGAAATATTTAATTTTAATAGATTTGGAATGTTAAAATATAGAAATTAAATTAAAGCTTAGTAAATGGAAATATTACTAAAACTCAGATTTGTGACATTTAAGAAATTATAAAACCAAATTTTTTGGCAGTTGATAGGACCATTAACGTACTGCATAATATTTTGCATATTTTTCTAATTACTTAAGTTCGATTAGGAGTATTGAAGCGTTAAAAGATATTCCGCTTACGTAGATTCTAGTGAAACTGATACATCAAACTTGTGTATAAGATATTTTGGAAGTTAAGTTCTGTGATTTATCTCAAAGCTGCCCCAAATATTCCTTTCTTTAGCATCAAGTCATTTAAGATCGTTATACATATAAACCATGTTACCTCGAAATTTTTCTGATAAATTTAACGGAAATATTTGTTTTATGAATCTTAACCCATCAACCATTTAATGTATGTGTATTTTATAAGTATTCCACACTCTAAAATAAGTAAGAAGCAACAATTTATTTTCAAAGTTACTCATACGCACTGCACCCACATGTTAACGTATAGCCAGCAAAACGCGTTCAGGCGTTGGCTTATTTAAAAGTACTCGTGACTTATTTACACAAAAGCAAGACCGTTATTTTTAAACGCCTTGCATATTTCGAAGTGTTTTTGAGGGCCACTAAGTACTGCCGAAACTTTAAGCAAAATATTTATATATAACTAGGCAGCTATTTGCTGGCGCATATGTAAAAAAGACCTACATCTACATACATTAATATTAAGTTGTGAATATATGTGTACCCACATAAACACACATAAATAACTGTGCTTTTAAAATACTGCTTTTTGCACCGGATATATGCGGCAGCACATGACCCAACCATTCGAGGCTCGAGTGGTTGAATATTTTCCTTTCTTTTTTCGTTCATTTTCTCTTTTTTTTTTGTTTTGTACTTGCACAGTTACCTCAATGTACTCACCACTCATGATGGGCATGACATGTCAATGTCAACGGAAGTCTATTTGTGTAATAGTGTAAGTGGCAGCCAGCCAAGCAGGCAGTAAGTCAACTAGCCAGAACAAGTAGTGAACTAAAGCTTAGACAAAAAGCGAAGGGAAAAAATCAACTCGAAAACTTATGTGAGCCTGCATGCACGCCACGAGTGGAATAGAGAAAGATGGAAATTGTTAAGAAAAAAATATGAAATGCCAATAAGGTAATGGTTGAGTGAAGCCACGAGTATGAGGAACTCGTAAGGAGCACATATTTCTCACATATTTCTGTCTGCTTGGGCAAACAGCAGAAAAAGGGAAGGTAGCATGCCGTGTCTGCAGGCAATTATACTTGTATGTGTGTGTTATGTGTTAGGATGGATGTGAGTCGAAAAGGATAATGGCTTTGCTTGGTGTAAAGTTAAAAGGGTTTTCTACTTAATACTTAAAACTACGGTGTTTTCACTTTGGGCTTATAAAAGCAAATAGTGAGTGTAATGCTAGCTGTAATAATAATAATGCGAGTTTGGTTTGGCACATTTATTGTTAGAATACAAGTATTCCTTTCTAAAATAATGAAAATAGTAGCTGGTTGGCTTGGAGGTGTAACATTAAAAAAAAAAAATAAATTATTATAAATGTAAAAATATAAACTGAACATAAGTAATTATTGTTATTATTGTTATTATTACTCTATATTTTTGAAAAAAAATTTTTCTTGTGTTGCGTTAATAATCACAAAAATAAATTTTTTTGGAAAAAAAAATTTTGTTCATAATTGAATTTTGGAAATTAAAGTCACAATTTATTATACTAACACATTCTCTTTTTTTGTGCACTAAACATCTCTAAGCAGCTCTAAAGTTCAATAGAATAAAAGATATTTCGCGCAAAACAGCCTACAATTTCCTATGGATCCTTTGAATTCAGAATCCTTTACCGGCCTCTCACGCTCTCTAAAGCACTACTAAGTACAATCTCATATCAATCTCATATTTTTACTTAAAACCAAATGCATATAGATTTCTAAGTAATAATATTTTACCTTGACATATTGCCAACCATATACACAGATAATGCACATATGTGTATGTGTGCGGTGTGTCTGTGAAAGCAACGCAAATGGTAGAAAGAAGGGGAAATAGAACAAAACCGACTAAAATAAGAAAAGTGAAAGTAATTGGTTAGAAAAGACCTTTGGCATGCATTTGGAAAATTGCACATTTGTTGAAGTAAGCATTAAGCCATGCCGTTGCACACACTCACACACCCATGTGCGCTTCTTAATGTCTCTGTGTTTGTGTGGAAATGTGCGAAGCGTGTGGAAGAGCAATGAGCTGGCGAAGGTGTCGGCAAATGTCGCTTTGACCGGCAATGACAAGCGCATGCGAGAATATTGCAGATTGCGCAATGTAAGTGCTTGCACGCGCACACATACACACACATGTGAGTGAGGGAATGTGTATGTGTATAGAGTTGCATGTACTTGATGCTGCACATTAGTTACGCATACGCCGTGTCGACTGCTGAAATGGCAAACCAAATTTATGGGCATTAGTGTAATGAGATTTTCAGCTATTCAATTTCGCAAAGCATAACGGTAAAATGGCAAATTATTGATTATACGTGCAAAATGACAAATGTACAGAGTCTGACCTGGTGGTGTCGTGTCATATGACAAACGTTATGCTCATAGAGATGGATAGGTATACAAAAGTGATTTCATTTTAAGTGTTTTTTTTTTAATTTTTGGCTTGTTTTATGTATTAGCTATGCATAAGTTTAAACTATTTTTTTTTATATTAGATATTTATTTGAATGATTTTTTCCGGAATAAGTGACATAATTTTGAAAATTTTTCGAAAATTTAGCAAAATATCAAAAATTCGTCGAGGTACTGTATTCGTCAGCTTTCGAATCGAGTAATTACCTTCCAACTTTGCTTTATATACTTTTTCCTCTGAACTTGCTGCACTCAAAGTCAACGCTATGAAATTAAAAAAATCACAGGCTGTAGTTACAACTAACAACAATTTTTTCAGTTTCTGCTTCAAAAGCAACACATAATTTTTAAACATTTCTTGTTTTTTTTTTTTCAAAACACTAGTTGACTGTGTACATAAAGTGACAGGGTACTTAAAAAGTATTTAGTGCGACTTACACTTGTGCTTAATTAAACGCGCATTAAACTTTGGCTAAAACAGAACAAAAACACAAACACAAAAGGCAGAAAAGGCAGAAAAGCAGAAAGGGTGAATGCAGCGCAAGCTGAACAGGCACACAACTTAAAGTCGCACATGTGTGTGTGTGTTACAGAAACACAGTTAAGCACTTGTACAGTACAAGCTCGAAAAGTTTCAAACAGATTATAGCTAAATACGTTTGCTTACCGTTACACTTGTTTAATTCTACAACTCTAAATAGATTTAGCTGCTAATAAGTAAGCTAACTAACTATGTACCGAATGGATGGTTATTGCGTGCAGTATCAGGCTTTAAACAGCAATCAGGCTCAACAACGGCACAGAGGATTTGAAGTTAACAGAGTAGCATTTATCTTAAGCATTTATTTTCTGCAGATTATATAATTAAAACATAATTGTTTGAAAAAGAAATAATAATTCTACTAGGAAGTCAGAGAGACCTGTCCATAGTATCAATTTCATCCAATTTGCCGGGTACGCAAAAAATATGGAAACAGAACAGCTTCAACCAGCAATCGGCGCGATGTGAGCCTTGCTAGCAGCTTGTAGCTCGATAGACCTTTTACGTTTCATTCTAAGCCAGCAGGCTTTCGTTTGCAGAGCTCGCGCGAGGCCCATAGATCCAGCGGCCGTATGCATGAAGACAGAGAAACAGCTGCTCGTTCCCATCGTGGCGGATGCATTTTCTGGCAAGCTCATCGGCTTAAAAATTTTCGACGACTCCGCTGTAGCCAGGCACCCAATGAAGTCTAATATGGAAGTAGCTTGATATCACTGCTAGTGAGAACATTCACACCGCTGACAGTGAGCTCAAAGCTTTCCTAGGTATGTCAATTTGAAACAAGATTTCATTGAGATCTTCCAACAGAATATTCTCCCTCCAAGCTTTCCTTAAGCTTCAATCCATCCATAAAAAAGTTCAATGCGCCTCTTCTCCAACGGCTGCGCCCTACCCACTTATGGTATCTGTTGGAGGTATATGCGCGGATAAGATGCCGCCAGGAGTAGATACCGCCGTCCAAGTTTTCAGGGATGTAGTCGAAGTGAGAACCAGAAACTAAAAATGTCTTGCCAAGTAGATAGAATAAATGTTGACGAACAATACAAATAAAATTAGATTAATTTATATCCTTATAAAATTACAAAAACAAGTTCCACAGTTTTTAAGATATTGTTCTTAAATTTTTTATACGCCCTTTGTCCCCAAGAAACTTCTCATTTGTCAAAACCTCTAAATTCGGATCAATCAGCTTCAGCTTCATACAAACTGAGCAATCCAAATCAAAATAAAAATCATTTTTAGCCATCATTGCTGTGAGAACTGCACCTGCGAAGGATATTATAGCTTCGGTGCAGTCGAAGTTAAGGTTTTTTCTTATTTATTGGTTAAAATTTTATTAATTTCGGAAAGGAAACATCGCATTAATAGTTTTAAATAACTTTGTGCCTTATGCTTAATACTAAGTAGTACAAGGGTATGTACGTATTTAAAGTAAAATATTCCAAAATGTGCCACTTAATGTGGCTAAAGTGTTGCACTGCCACAGTCTTCTGTGTACTGAGTACACAAATAAATAGAGAACTTTTTACTTACATACAAAGCTTAGACATCCACAAAAATAAATACTATATACATACATATGTATATCTAATTCCTCTTACAACTCTATTTTACTAAAAATACTAACATTTGAGCGCTAAAACTAATACAAACTCGTTCCACGACTCCCTTGGCAGGGCGATGTGATAAATAATGGACCACCGCTTGTGGGGCTCCAAGCCATGCGCAGCCAACTTGGATAAATAAAGTAGCAGTGCAACAAAAACAACTGCCATACAATTTCAATTCATTTCGTTTCATTTGAGTTTAGCAACAAAGCAACAACACAACAACAATGCAGCAACAGTGGCCAACAGCTATTTACGTTGTTTTGTCGATTCCTCTGTTGGCTTATGTTATCAAACATGCTGGCAGCACTGTAAACATAGTAAAGTTGTAAATCGAGCAAAATGCACACAAAACCCAAAAGCAAAAACAACAATATTTTCAATTGCATATATCTTCATTTGGTGTTATAAATTTCCTCAATTTTCTCTCTTCTTCTCTTTTTTGCATTCTCCCACTCAACAACTCGCCTGAACCGCCTGAACTGTGCCGCCCGCAACGCAATCGCATCAACGTCATCAACATATCAACACCATTTTTGCTGGCAACAATCAACCGGCAACCCGACTTGTGGCCAACCCGTGTTTGTTGCAACATCTGTGCAACACTGCTGCAGCTAACTGTACAGTTGGCAATACAACATATGCACATGGACAGACATTTAAATTGGATTGTAAAACACAATGTGTCTGTGAGGTAAGTTGACAAAAAGAAGAGGTGGCGTAAGTGTACCAGAAAGATGAGCGGGTTAAGCGCTCTGATGCAGTTGTAGTTGTAGTTGTACGACAAAGAGTTGTTGCACGTGCCAATTTGGCCGCACCTACACATGCTTAGTCGAGGGATTTGAGCAAATTTATATATTTGTCTATTTGTATTCAAACCTACTCCAGCACACATTCATACATAAACATATGCAATGTCATTGTGGCCCTCTCCCTTCATCCGGTATTATTGTTGGCACTTTTATTATTTCAATGGCACAATTTCTACACTTCTTTCCATTTACTTCTGCTTTTTCTTGTTTTGATTATTCTGTCTCTGATTTTTTCTCTATCAATTTCCTCTTTAAATAGATATGTATTTTTCTATTTGGTGTGTAGTTTGTAAGGGCCCTCTAGGAAAAATCAACAGCCTCTAAAGAAGTATTTACACACTGAATTAGTTATACGTATTTAACCTACTAAGGTTTTATATACTCTTATTCTTTGTAAAAAAGATTTCCGAAGTTGTTTTATATACCCTGAACGAGGTACATGATTGCGCCTCGAAATTTGTAACACCCAGAAGGAAACCTGGGAGACCCGATAATTATAAATAAAACTCAAATATTTAATTATTCATCTACTTTTATTTGACCGCCTTCAAAGTAAACCCTACCAGATGTAATACACTTACAACGATCCTCAGTCCTCAAAACTCTTTCCATAAGCACTTTTTTGGGTGACCTTCAGCTCCTTCAACTAATTTTGTTTTATCTCTTCGATCGACTGAAAACAGGAGTGACAATTTTAGTTTTTGGAGCAAGAAAAAATTATACGGAACCAAATCTGGTGAATACAGTGGTTGATTTCACTGTGTTTTTGTCTTTAAATTTGGTCAAAATCGGACTGTTTTTGCTGTTTTTGTATCCACCAAAATCCTTGGAACGAACTCGCGAGAGATATCTTGGCATCACTCTAACAGTTGTCTGACAATTTTCAAGCAGCATATCCTTCACTTTTGTAATATTTTCTCCTGTTGAAGATGTCGAAGGTAATCCAGAACGAGGTATGTCTTCAACGATCTCTCGATTGTCTTTGAAGGTTTTGTATACCTCGTAGGCTTGTGTTTTTGATTAAACTGAATCACTGTAACCATTTTCCAAAATTCGAAATTTTGCACTTGTCTCTTTCTCACCAAGAAGCTGCTCATTTGCGGGAACGACCAATGTGAAAGCATTATAGCATAAAGCTGTCATACAAACTGAACAATCGGAATCAAGTGCTTGTATGGAAAACTTTTTCAATTGAAGAGATATCTTCACAAAATTTGACGCGAGTTGATGTCTAAGACAATAATGCAATGTCCAAAGAAATTGTTTAGATCGGATCAATATAACATATAGCTGTCGGTCGGAATCAAGTTCGTGTAAGAATTTGTTTGTATTTGTGTAAGAGATTCCCGTCGACGCTTTATTAATTATTACACAATTTTTTACGTAATAACTGCCAGAATTATTGTGATTGGTCTGGGTCGTCATATAAGCCTACTTTTACAAAATCCTGTCAATATATCCGCTATGAACACATAAAAAGATTTAATTTAATTTAATTTTGTGAAAATTAAATAAAAATAAAATATAAATTTATAAATTCTATTATGACTTCGGTTAACGGAAATATGATCGGCTATCCTACATATCGCCTGTTTTCAAACCCTATCTCTAAATCAAGGATCCTATTAAAGTGGAAAATGTCAGCCGCTACCTACGAAATCTTGTCCAAATAGGACCGTTCTATGAGAACTACAACTAATTTCCCACTATATTCATACATACATACATATTCGAACTTAAACGAATAACGAAAGTGTACACGATTGTATATTTATATGTACATACATACCTGTATGTGAAGTACTTTATGCCACATCGTCAATGCAACAAATGCCAAAGCGTATTAGAGTAAATTGAATTTATGTGGCAATAGGATTTGCCTGGCATGATGAGATGAGGTGTTCGAGGCACCGCTTGGCTAGAAAAAATGCAGGCGAGTATTACAGGTGTATAACGGTACATGGAAAATAAAATTGTATTCAATTGAGAAATGGTTAAATTCTATCAGGGTAATGAAAAAATACCAAGCTAGCGCTATATGTCCTTGGCATTTGTGTTGCCTTTGAGTGGCAATTTGAGCAGGCAACACGTTTCTAAATTGTCAAGCAATATTGCAACACGTGCGACAAGCAACGAAGTAACTGCATTTAATAAATAAGAATCACAACGGTGTATTCGCTTATTTGAATAAACATTTGAAAGCCCGTGTGCATGTGTATGTATGCATGCATATTCATGAGCTTGTTTCTAGGAATTGCCACACATTAGACGGCTTGTCATTTAGCATTAGCAGCGGCACTTCCAGTGTCAGATCGCTGTCAACACACTCAGCCTTGCTGAAGTAAGGCCCCGTGGCCACTATATTATAATGGGCGGTGGTTGTAGTTGTTGTTGCTCGTGAACAGACATTTTCAATTAACTCGGAATTATATTTTGCCAACTGATTGCAAATTTCGATTAGCCACTCTAGGCTGACCAATGACATCCAGCACTTATGCAGACACACATACATGCATTTGTACATATGTGTATGCCTTACTTAAGCCTACAAAGATAAAAAAAACGTATTTGAATTCAGAGATGTCCTTAATTATTACAATTTTTAATTGTGTACGATTTTTAACTGGTACGACTACCTGTTGACTAACAGATAGATGTCAAGCGTTTTGTGTCATGTCCGTAAACAAGATTTCTTAATTAAAAATCTTTGCATGCGAAACAACTGCTCTGAGCTTCTGAGTTCTTTTCTAAAAATGTTGAAAAGTGTTTTTGTAAACAACTTTCTTTTTTTTTTACTAAAATGCAATAAATCTGCTTCTTTCTACGATAAGCTCAATTTGTGTGGCATTGCTGTCAGGAAAAGTTCTTATGAACCAATTTTTTCTATCGAATCAATGGAAGAAAAAATATTTCAATGAGCCTAGAAATCTTTCTTTAGTTTCTGAATGTCTGGATTTTCCTTCCTCTTTCACTTTTGCTATTCCATTTCCAAAGTTTAATACTAATTATAGGTAGGTAGGTAGGAGTGCTGCACTCAAACCATTGGCGCTCTCAAAGAAACTTCTTATGTCCGCTATGCTTTTTATGGGCAGCCATTCCAGGTATGGTACTTGATATATTTCAAGTCTTCTATATTTATCTAATATTTATAGCGAGTTACTAACTATGTAAAACAACTGGATAACTGACCTGTAAGCACCGATATCCACATAATGGAAATCGTAGTCAACATGAATGATTTAAATTTTTTAACTTACCTATTTTAAATTAACTAACAACATTGTTCAAAACTTAGGTTCAAGGTTGCCTCTCGGCTACAACGTTCGTTTGGAGCCATATACTACTGTGATCAAATTGAGAGGTGAATCATTTATACTTCGCGTGTTTTTCAAATCGGTAATTTTTATACTCTCGCAACAATGTTGCTAAGGAGGGTATTATAGTTTTGTTCACATAACGGTTGTTTGTAAAACTAAAAGAGTCAGATATAGGGTTATATCTACCAAAGTGATCAGGGCGACGAGTAGAGTCGAAATCCGGATGTCTGTCGTCTGTCCGTCCGTCCGTCTGTCCGTCCGTCCGTCCGTCCGTCCGTGCAAGCTGTAACTTGAGTAAAAATTGAGATATCATGATCAAACTTGGTACACGTATTCCTTGGCTCCATAAGAAGGTTAAGTTCGAAAATGGGCAAAATCGGCCTACTGCCACGCCCACAAAATGGCGGAAACCGAAAACCTATAAAGTGTCATAACTAAGCCATAAATAAAGATATTAAAGTGAAATTTGGCATAAAGGATCGCATTAGGGAGGGACATATTTGGACGCAACTGTTTTGGAAAAGTGGGAGTGGCCCCGCCCCTACTAAGTTTTTTGTACATATCTCGGAAACTACTATAGCTATGTCAACCAAACTCTACAGAGTCGTTTTCTTCAGGCATTTCCATATACAGTTCAAAAATGGAAGAAATCGGATAATAACCACGCCCACCTCCCATACAAAGGTTATGTTGAAAATCACTAAAAGTGCGTTAACGGACTAACAAAAAACGTCAGAAACACTAAATTTTACGGAAGAAATTGCAGAAGAAAGCTGCACCCAGGCTTTTTTTAAAAATGGAAAATGGGCGTGGCCTCGCCCACTTATGGACCAAAAACCATATCTCAGGAACTACTCAACCGATTTCAATGAAATTCGATATATAATATTTTCTTAACACCCTGATGACATGTACGAAATATAGATGAAATCGGTTCACAACCACGCATTCTTCCAATATAACGCTATTTTGAATTCCATCTGATGCCTTCTCTGTATAATATATAGTACATTAGGAACCAATGATGTTAGCGGAATAAAACTTTACACAAATACGGTATTTGAAAAATATGTAAATGACGTATAATGAAATCTCGATTATCACTTTATCATGCGAGAGTATAAAATGTTCGGTGACACCCGAACTTAGCCCTTCCTTACTTGTTTTCTGTAAGTTTGTAGTACTGTTAGTGGCATCTATGCTAAATTTTGATATTCATTAGTATTTGAGCTATGCGTCGTTTTGTGAGGTTCTAAAAGTGAATTCTTCGATTTTTAGTATCTCTGAAGTTATGAACAAAGAAGTGTGATAATGCACCATCTCATACTGCATTGGTTATTCGTAACATTTCGCTACATTTTCAATTAATATCATGCCGCAAATTCTCATGACCATTCCGATGACAGCGTTTTGACTCATTTGAGGATATAAAAGCAGAATCGAAGAAGGCGTGATGGCTATCACGACGGAGGATTTTTCCAAGTGCTATGATGACTGGAAAGTTCGTTCGGGACGGGATTACTTTGAAGGAGATGAAATGGACAAAATGGACAAAATTCACCTTTCAATTTGATCACAGTAGTAAAATAGGGGTGTAAGTTAAAGGAGGTTACATACCAAATTTTCGATGCACGCCCTTATACAAATTGTTCACCAAAATGATATTATTTTCTTCGCAGATAATTACAAAGTCGACAGAAAAGCAGAATGTAAAGCTAATGCTGTTTTGCACCCCAACACATAAAGGGTCGACCATCATGTTAAAACGAAATGGAACACAAAGTTGTATCACAATGAGTCTTGTGTTTTTTTGTTTTTGTTACACAGATCAATTTAAGCCATTTATGACTTCAACAAAATGTCGGCCAAATGTCCACTACCGCTTCGTTTTCATATCTCCACCTGTTTTCACCAACTTTCGATGACTCAAAGCAGCATTTCCGGTATAGCACGCTGAATGTTATCTCAAGATCCTCGAGCATTACTGGTTGATCGGCGTAAAGTTTTCATTTAACATTCCCTCAGATAAAATAATCTAGAGACGTTAAAGTTCATGATCTTGCCAGCCAATTAACTTAACAATTTTTCGAAGTTAAAGAGAATTTGACTCATCTCAATATCAAACATTTTTTTGACGAAGACATTAAGCTAAAAATGGGTCTCACATTAGTAAACCATGTTTTGCGCGAAGATCTCTTACAGTAGCTGCCGAAGAACGTGAAATTGCACAATAGTTTTGGACAGTGTTTCTAGTTGTATCAAAATGAAACGTAACATTATGAATATCAACCTTTTCCCAAATATATGTATATGTAGATATTCGAATAATGCACACAATCTTTTGTGTTCTGACCGGATTACAGCTTCATGCGGTTAACTGGAGTATCAGATAAAAATATGATGAGCATAATTAGGTCATGTCATTGAAATACGCTCATTTCTTCATCAATTATTTTTTTAAATAAAGCATAAAAACTTATTTGAGGTGTACAAATTTTAGTAATTGAAGCAAAGCTCTAGATAGTAAAGTAATTTCAAAAAATCGCTTCTAATCAATGTTTAATGCTAACTCCGTCAAGAAAAGAATATCACCATATAATCATTTTTATTGTTAAAACCACGCAACTGAAATGTCGTTAACGCCTTCCCGTTCACATTAAATTATTTATTATGCAATTTTTACATATTAACCGCACAACCAAACGCACTTATTGCAGTTCCCATATGTTTACCCGCTTTTACGCAATTCGTTATTTATTTTGCCGAAGCTGTTTGCATTGTCTGTTAATTTGCGTTTGTGGCAGCCACCGCACTTTCCTCTTAATTCTCTGGTGACTTTAACCCCCGCTGGCAATGCAGAATTTATATTTTTGTTATAAATTTCCTACTTACACGTCATACACGACTTATTTTCCATTTTTTCGCATTACACAAAGAACATACTCCCACACACACATACACAAACACATACGTTGCTTTTGTGCGCGCGTCCATTGCGAAATTTCTTTGTTTCAGCGCAAAGAGAATTTATTTATTTGACTATCCCTTGTTACATGCATTACCCGCACTCGTAACCTTGGTTCTTGGCTCTTTTTTCCACTGCGCTTTTTCAACATTTCACTATTTTCTCATTACTGCCTGCGTGAGATAATTATTGTGTTTCCTTATTATTATTATTTCTCTTTGTTTTACATCCTGCAATTGCTTTCGTTCGTCTGCAGACTTTAAGAGCTTCCGTTGTTTTCCACTTTTGCAGAACGGACGTCATGCCTGCTCGTCGCTCTGTCCGAAGGAGCAATTGCCAGCGCCGGAGGACACGATTTCCTGCAGATCGCCTCGCCTGGTGGAGGTGCCGGGACACTGCTGCAAAATGTGGCTGTGTGAGAATCCCACAGCTGATGGTAAGAACTTTGTGGACTGTGAAGGCAATGTTCATGGAAGGTGGTACACTGTAAAAATGCTCTTTAGCTGTGTTTGAAAATTAATCTGTTTTTAAAATGGAAGCAATGAAATAAGTTTGTTTTGACAAGCAGAGAGGAATAACTGACGAATTCGCCCTAAACTTTATATTCGAGGTTCAGATAGTCAGCTATATGCAGAAAAAAGTATTTTAAATGTTATACGAGTATACGCATATTTTAAACCGGTAATTTATACAAGCAAGAAACAAAGCGAAAACCAATTCAGGAACATCAAAAAACGAAATTGATCCCAACAAACCTCAAGACAGCTAGAACAATTTTTCTGAAAAAAACTTTTTAATCAAAATTGCTAAAGCAGTGTTCATATTTTGGTCATATGTATATCAATGAGTAAATTCTCAGAATAATGTCTTAGGAAACTTCCGCCAGGTGTAAGAAAAGTGAAAATAGCTCCGTAAATATAATAGAGACCGGACTTTATTGTTTATTTAAGCAATATTTTAGCATAGGTTAGGTAAGGTTAAAAGAAGGACTCTATTACAATCTCCAACAGCGACCTGACCCGAATAGCCTAGGATAGCCCGAACCATTGTTATGCCTAAACCTCCCCTATAATAATTATAAAAACCCTTATAACTCGACAAAGCTCTTTAAGCGTCTTACAAACTTCTTGAGACGGCTAATATCAGTTTCGGCTATCTCTCCTTGGTTCGCATAATATGTGACTGCCGAGATGTTTTAACTTCAGTCTTGAAAAGGCTAGGCAATGTTTTTTGCATTACAGTCCTTAAGTCTATAAATTCCCGGAAAAACATGTGTACTTTAAATTTAGTCAACTTCAGCACTTTTAACAGAACTGCATATCTTATATAGTTACATATTGAAAAAAGAGAGCATATTAATAGCAAATTCGAGAAATATTATCCACCTTTTTTTGAACTTGGTGATATTAGCCTCTTATCAAACTTACTTGTATGTATAGGCAAACCTTCTTCCAAAACCTCACCAAACACAGTCTTCACATATACGTAGTACCTCACCAAGTATTATAGTGCCTATTTCTGTCATTCCCCACTAATCAGTTTTGGCGATATTCAACAATTTCTCCCAGTATAAATCATATTTACTTGCATAAGTGGTGATTACATTCAACGCGGCACGTGCCTTTGCGTCGTGCTCCGGCTTTTCGGCAAGCAAACGCACTTGTACAAATAAAAGAAACAAGAGGGACAGCGAGAAGAACGTACTCAGCCTTGTCTGCAGTCTGGTAATATTCATTTGCCATGACCATTGGCTAAGTAAACGCCAAGGCATTTCCCATTGTGGGCGCAACAGAAACACAGCAGCGTAGCCGAGAGCTTGAGGCAGGCTACTGGCCGGCCACAGTCGGATGGGCGGCATGTTGACCAAGGTGCCAGGGCTGTGGCTGTGGCAGTGCCTGCGGCTGTGAAACTTAATGATTTTTAAGGCGAATTAACAAGAAATATTTATGAGCACAAGGCACATGCAAGCAATTTTCGGCAAGACAAAGCGGCTCACGTTGGCAGTGCCCGTGTGTGGTAGTGGGTGAGCGTGTGTAGGATGGCCGAGACAATGATAAAGGAGACGTAATTACTCATGCAAGGATAAGGCAATGAAACATTGCCTTGTGATAAAAGTAGGAAAGAAACGAAAGAAGTAGGAATTATTAAAGGCATAAGAGTGAAATATGGTTGTGAAGTGCATGGTCAATAGCTTCTTTGCTTGCCACTTAGAATGTGACGTTTTAAATTTTTTAAAAGGGGTCTTACTTTGACCAACTTGCGGCATTGCTTAATGGTCCTGATAAAGATAAATTTTGGGCATGGAATTTATGCTGCATTCGGTTATAAAGCATAAGGTCGTAGATATATGGAAGGTAGCACATAATGTAATTTTCAGTGTTAGATATAAATATTCCTTTGCCCAAATGTCAGTGTGTATGGAAATATTATAATAAACTCAGAAGATTTCAAGAGTATTTAGAACTATCGAATTCTTAAAAATAATTTCTAGGAGAATACATTATCACTCAGTACATTGGATTGGTCAAATAGAGCTTGGAAGTGTATTTTATTCTATAATCTCAACTTAAGACAAGTTCTAGATAGTGCTGGACAGAGGCATTGGGGGTGTTACAGCGTCTCTCTCATGCCTATTTCTTTGAACATTCTGCATGTATTGTCCTTACTTATAGCCATCTGGCACGCATGTACCGCCAATAGGTTGTGGACTGTCAAGAGGCCAATAACCGTCCGGCAATCCTTTCGAGGGTTGTGTGAGTAGAAAGCATACGATCTTTCCTAAGGTGCTCTTGCACATTTTCTTATGGAATTCCCTCTCGTCCCGATCCGACAAAGCAAAGACACTTACCAGCACGCAACTGACCTCAGCTAGATTTTTTACAAGCTCTAAAATGAGAAAGAATCATTCCTTAAATAGTTTCGAGGGTCCGAATAGCAGAACTAATCAAGCCCTCAGCAAAATTATAATAAACCTGCTCGTTCGCATTGAATTTTCATTGTACATTAAAATCGTATAACCTGGTACTCATAAACTTGTACGCTGCAAAATGCTAGTTAAACAGTGAGCCTTCCTACGCTGCCGCTTAATGACTAAATTAAATTTAATTACATTGTACTTAAAGACTTATTTTGTTGCTATTTTATTTTTTGTTTTTGCATATTTCTTTGCAGTATACGCCACCTGCCACAATGCCTCGACCAGCCCGTGGACGCCGTGCTCGCAGCCCTGTGGCCTTGGCATTTCGACGCGCTTCGCCAGCACGAACGCTGGCTGCCGGCAATTGAGCAGCTTGCGATTGTGTGAAAATCGCAAATGTGATCAGGACAATAACAATGGCAACATCAACAACAAAAACTATTTACTACCGCCACAAGAGGCGCAGCAGTTGGTGCAAAAAGCCACAGCACAACAGCAGCAACAACAACTGCCGCCAAAGCATGCGCACGCAGAGCAGCAACAGCAACAAAAACAATTAATTAGCCATAATGTGGCAAACAATTTAGTTGTAAGTGAGCCTAAGGACATTAAGGATATAACAGATTACCATGCCACATTGTTCGCGGCGCATGAAGAGCATCGAATACGCGTAAGTTGCGAAACAATGAGCTGGAAGTGGCTTTGATTAGTTTGCTTTCAAAAAGTGTTGCGAACATAAAAAAACAGTTTTATTAACCGTAAAGAAAAGTAAATAATATATATTTTCATTTTTTGTGGTTTCTTTATATAATCTGCATCAGTCGCCAGTGTTTCAAACTTTCGCTTGATTGTTTTCAACTTTCCCCCTGTTCCCTAGTTTTTTATTTATTTGTTTTTTTTTTTTTAATTTATAACTAAACTTGCAAATTCAAACAAACAAACACCAACAATAATAAGAATAACAAAGGAAACCGCAAACTAACGACCCAAAGCAGACAATTGAATTTCTTAACTTAACCGAAAAGAGACAAATAGTACTTACATACTTACAAACATACATTTATTATATGTTTACGAGCACTTCCGCTTCCGCATTAATCCCGGCACAGCAGTGCGCCTCGGCTGCAGCGTGTCATTGTTCTACTTGCCACTCACCAACAGCTTAAAAATCTCAAAATCTTTCCACTTTATTACCAGCAAACATATTTGCACACAGATATATGTATGTATATTTACTAGATTCTTTGGATGGCTTTAGACTTATGTATATATACATACATATGCATATTTGTAGATGTTTGTGTGCTTTAAGCTTTGATGAAAGTTTTATATTCTCCCTCTGCAGGAATAAAGTTTATCCCTCTGCGAAAAGAAAGTGGTTTAAGCAGCCACATCTTGTCTGTTGTAGTCTTGCGTTTCCGGTTTTCTTCTTCTTAAAAATAGCTTTAAAGTAAATTAGTATTTTAAAGCTGAAAGTATTTTCCCTTCGTCTCTAAATAAAATTCCCTGTAAAAACTTCAGCTTTTTTGCTGCCGTCCCGTGCTTCATTCCCGTACCGCAGATATTTCCAAAGGTCCCGAACACTCATGAACCTAGCAGAAGCTCCCCTCTTCGTGATAGCGATTCCGCCTCGCACATCATCCCTACTTACATTGTGAGTTTCTTCGTTTCTCCCGACTCCCACTGGTTTACCATCCACTTGCAGTAGCCGAGATTTCCAAAGGGTTTTTTACTATCTTTAGCGGAGGACGATTTCGGTGCCCCAGTCAATGACTCACCCAACACTGTCAGTTTTTGAGATCGGTTTGAACCAAATTCTACCCACGTCCGTTTCATTGTAATGATTTATATTTTAAGGGTACTCATTTATTGCCCTTATCCATCCCGCGGAAGGTAATCGCCTTTAATGGTCTTAAGGTTATCTCTGTTAAGAAATATTGCCCTTATACGGCTAAATGCTCAGAGCTGACCAACTCAAAAAGGGAATCCTCTTAACCGACATCTACAACGATAATCAAAGCCTGTCATCGTTTCAAGGAGACGGAAGCAGTCTTGACCTTAACTCACCAGCCATTACTGCATGGTGTCATCCTTGCTCACTCCTGTGGCAGTATACATAGACTACTAGCCCAATGTTCATAATTTCATTCTTAAGCATATTCCGTGTCAAATGCGAGATAACATAGTCACACTGGAACTTTTTCGCTAATTTATAGGGTCTTAGAGAAAACTCACCATTCCATCTTGCCAGGAGCCAGAAGTTCTTTCAATTATTATCAAGAACTCCAAATATGAATGAATAATTTAAAGGTTTTCAGAAATTTCCAATTAGTTTACTTAAAAACTTTGATTCACAGAAAGGACACGAGTGCCGCAGCTTACAGCGCCTCGGACCGGCACGCATACGTTTGGGCGCTTGCATTTCACGAAAGCTTTATCGACCGAAGCTATGTGGACTTTGTCATCAGCATTCTGGCAAATGCTGTCGGCCATCGGTCTCAACAACTATACAGGTATGTAAACACATTTAACTATGCTTGATCTCATAATGTGCCAGGGGTTCTCAACTGCTTGCTAGCAATCTTGAATGTTCAATAGAACTGCAACAAGAGTTTGAAGAAACTAATGGCACTCATTTATACATAAATGAAATTAAATTACTATTAGGTAGACTAATTTTTTAAAAGCGCCATATATGAACTTTACAAAACGGTGGAACACAACAAAAGTCATTACCATTAGCATTGCTAGATGGTATAAAAAACAAACTGTCTAACCAAACTTTTCAAATTAAATAGTCGTCTAAATAATGTCCATTAATATAGTCGATGATTTTAACTAAAACTACAGGAAAAAACAAAAACAACTTCCACCTACATAAACACACATTGGCTCTAAAACTTTAGCAATCAATTCATTACGTAATGCATTTGCATTTGCTCTTAGCCATTAGGGGCGCACAAAGTGAAAAACTTTCGTTTGCAAAAATTTACAACAAACTTTTAATAAAACATGGAAAAAATGTAAAAAATAAAATCGCTTTTGCTTTATTTGCTTTCACAGGTGGAACTGCTGTGTCCATTGAACGCTGAGGATCCCATCAGCATTGCCGAACAACAGCAGCCGCCGAAAGGGCGAGCGCCACTGCAACTCTGGGACACTGTGTCGCTGGAGCCAATCGATCAGGAATTCCTGCAATCACATCAAATACAAATCGAAAATAAATTCATTGCAGTCGAATGGATTCTAAAGTGCGAGTGCGGCAAATATGTGAGTAGAAAATGTGACAAGCAGTGTCCTTTTATACACATTTCTTTTGGATTTGATTTCACAAAATTCGCTAGTGAGTTCTTCAGTTGGCTATATCGACCATTTTAGGCAATTTAATACTCGTAGCAGCTGAGTGATATAGTAAAATGAAATATCCAGAGTCATGCTTTCTTACAAATTTTGAACTAAAATTCTATATAAATTTATGGTCAAGATATCAGTAATTAATTTTGGAAAAATTTTTCTCCCTCAATTTGGTGAAATTCCCTTTGTTGTTTTTAATATTGCATAAAACGTATTGTATTACTAACTTAAAGTTATATATTAATTAGAGTTTAGAACCATCGCAGATGAAGTCATCACTTCAAAATGAGTCCAAAAAGCTTCATCTCTGAAAAGATTCCATACGACTCTTATTCGCTATTTTAGAAGAGCATGTTAGACTTTTCTTCATTGTAAAGATCAACGTTATCTATCTTTGGTATCGTAGAAGAGATCATGTTTTAGAAAACTTAACTTTTGCAATGAGTTCCAAGATTAACGTTGCTGTCGACTAGACCGAATACCCTTAACGAATTCATTCCGTATAAATTTGTTACATGGAAAGGTGTAAAAAGATCGTATATTTGTTTGACAGCTAAATGCGTAAAAAACTTCAGAGATTGTACAATTAGGATTGCCTTGTACAATAATCTCCGCCGAGTTTCGGGAAGTCACTTTTGTCAAATAAAACATTTTCATACAAACACTTGTTTCCGATCGTTCACTTTGTATGGCCACCATATGCTTTAGTGATCTGATCTGAATAGTTTCTATGGAGATTCCATTATTGCCTTAGCCAAAAACACATGCCAAATTTTTTTGAAGATACCTCGTCAAATAAGAATAGTTTTCCTTACACGTACCTTATTTTGATCGTTTGTTTGATAGCTATATGCCATAGTGGTTCGATATTGCGGTTCTGTCAAATAAGTAGCGTCTTGGGAAGAAAATGAAATGCTGATCAATTATAAACTACTGTGATTAAATTTAAAAGTGAATTTTTAATTTTTACTTCGCGTGTTTTTCTAATCGGTATTTTTTTCTGTAAGTTGGTAGTACTGTTAGTGGCATCTATTCCAAATTTCACGTCAAAATATTACTTAGTATTTGATATACGAGTCATTTGTGAGGTTCTAAAAGGAAATTCTTCAATTTTCACAATGTCTGAATTTATGGAACAAAGAAGTGCGATAATGGACCATCTCATACCGCATTGGTTAGCCGTGATCATTTCTCCACATTTTCAACTAATATCGTTCCGCAACCATCACATTCGCCTGATTTACTTACGTGTAACTTCTGGCTATTCAGCAAATTCAGATGACCATTCCGAGGACACCGTTTTGACTCAATTGAGGATATAGAAGCTGTATCGAAGAAGGCGACGGAGGATTTTTCCAAGTGCTATGATGACTGGAAAATTCGTTGGCATAAGTGTGTTGGGAGGAGATTACTTTGAAGGAGATTAAATGGACAAAATTCACCTTTCAATTTGATCACAGTAGTATATATATATATATTTTCGCTTGGAATATCCAATTGGCGCCACGTAGCAGAAAGAAGAAACGACTGGCGCACTGTTGTTAACTCCGCTATAATTGCGTATAATTGCGTAAGCGGTGTCTACGCTAGTAAAGAAGAAGAAGAAGAAGTATGTATATATATTATAGGGTCTCGCTGTTTAAGTTAGTTCTAAACTTGTATGACAATTATATAAAATAACAGTTGGGTCCTCAAAAAATATATATCATCTGTCTCATGAACGTGGTCGAGAAATGTTCAACATCAATGAAGTAACCGGAAAATGTAGATTCTGCCATATTTCTATTTCTTAGTTTCGAAGGTATATGAATTTCGATTTCGGAAGCTTACATCGTAAAGGTCACTTTGCCACATAGTGTAATTGCAGGATTCAGTAATATCTGAGGAACAGGATTAAGGGAAATCTGAATCAAATAACTATTGTCATTCCCTAGAACAGTTAGTCTTTCTTAAGCGACAGCCTCCATTTTAAGCATAACTAAGGACATTAGCTTCGTCAAACACCAGTGATTCAGGTAAGAATAGAGCAATCACTAACAGCAATATCCCACTAATAAACATGTAGTCTCAAACCGATTGAAATTTGTTATTAAGATTAATTTGCAACATTAAAAACAGCATTACACCAAATGCTCCATAAAAGGACAATACAATGACATCACCGCAGCTTAATTGCCATATTTATTGCACATTAAAATTCCGTAAAAAGCATAAAAATCGCAAAATTATGAAAGCAGGTTGAAGACATACGAACACTAAGACATTAAACGAAGCAACAACAGCAACGAGAAATGACCGTTGGAACATTCTTGATTAAGCATAATAAATTTTAATAAAAAGAAAGAACACTGAAAAGAAACACATAAAACAAATTGCCACAAGATCAATGAAACCTCAATAAAAAATTGCCAACATAAATAAAATGACCGTCTACACCCACTAGAAAGTGCAAATTAATATGCATATGAATGATTGTGTAGTATATATAAATGTGTATGTATGTGAGCGACAGCAGTGGTTTATAAGAACCTCATAAAAATCACTTTCTCAGACCTCTAACCACATGTTCGCCGGCTTCTTAAGGGTCTTCGTGGCGACTGACGAAACTTAGGCAGTACCGTTAAGGCTTTGCGAGGACAAAGGCTTGCTGCCTGTGTAAAAATTCAATCTTGGCAACTGCAATAAAATTAAAATGAGATAAAAAAGGAAACAACAAAAATGCATGAAAAACAAATAACCACAACAAAAAAAGGAAAACATGTAATAACGGTAAAAAATCCCTTGCCATACTTATTAGAGAAGCAGGCAAGTAAAATGAAAATCTCATCAATTCAAACACAAATCGGCAAATCGGCAAAAGCAATACAATTTCGCATTGTTTAGAGCAATTCAAGGTATTGTATGGAAATGTTGAAAGTTCAATTGAATGGACGCGTATGGATGGAGGAATTTCCAAGGAGAAAGCATTGCTTGCATAAGAGAGGGTCAAGTAAATGCGATTAAAATGACAAGTGAAAACAATTTCCGTTACAATGCTTGAATAAAGGAGGATATGAGGCCACACTCAAGGATGTTACGTACTATACAGACGTACTTACTTAAACTGCTCGCTATACTGAAAGCAATAGCAACGAAGGAGAAGAGGCAAAACGTTAAGGAAATTGCTAAGAAGCAGTTTGTAAATGAATGAATAAACATTTGTGAAAGCCGAGAGAAGAGTCATCAGTAAATTGAAAAGCGCAGACAAACATACACATAATACATTGATTTAAGTGATAGATATGTTTGTTTTGGTGGGCAATTACAGCCATAATCGCTGGCATTGGAAAGCAGAGGGTCTTCGAAAAACCTACCGAAATGATTTTTTGTCGAAATTGATTTGTAGATGCCGCTTTATTAAATTTATACTTTGAAATGCAGTATTTGGTTAGAAAATTTACGGAATCGAACTCGGTATCGGTTCGAATCAGGTCTAATTTCCACACAAAACAATTTCAAATTCCATCAGATTCTTTTATTCCAAAAATCAGTAAAGATATTGGAATACAACTTATCACAAAAGTGCTTCTAATACACGCCAACTTTTAACCAAAAATTAACGGAATCCGACTACCATATTTGATTATTTTGAAGTTGCCAGCCAGTATTATGACCTCAGTGGCTATGCCTAACATTACAGCGAAAATATCGGTTAATTTTTGATATATTTAAATGCAAGTAAGTGGAAAAAATGTATTGAACTAGTTCTTAGTGAACTTATTATAATAGTTTTCGTTATTTAGGTTGACTTTATAACATATATAGTGGAGAGTATATAAGAAATCTTAAGAAAAATTAGTAAACCTAAATACCTACGTACATACTGTTGTTTAATCCCACAAACGGGGTAAATCGGAATGTGAGTAATTCCATATAAGAACCTCCCAGTTGACCTCATGCTGAATATATATCAATGTGTGATGTGATTACTTCCAAAAGGAGACGAAATTTGTACACACCATTTCCTTATTAATACTTACGAAAACGTCAATCGAGTCGAATCTACAATCAACAATTTTACCGTCTCTTTACAGTAATATCACGTATGTATGTATATGAAGGTATAACAATAAATTGATAATCGATTTCAAAACAAATTACGTCTTCATTATAATATTCCAGGAATTTATTGCTCTCGCAAATTCCAGCAAAAATTCTCTTCAAATGTGCAAACACAGAAAGACAAAAGCAATTTTCTACAAGTAATAATTGGCAAGAACCAGTTATTTAGCTCTATTTGTAACTAAGCTCATCAAGCTTTCAAAATATTCTGGTGAAAGTGAAATTAATTGCACAACCAATAATATTTAATAAACGAACGCTCATACTTGTATGTTTATTCCAGTCAAATATTAATGGGAATATTACACAAATTTAGTTAGTCACATTGCACAGGTTTTTTCTGAAGAGTTTGTTTTTTTTTATTTATGTGAACTATATAAGGTCCTCTTTGAATGTCTTTAGCACATAAACATAATCTAAAACAAAATTTTATATAAAGCAATATAGAACTAGTTGCGGATTAGTTAAATATTAGTTCAGAAATATTTTCGGACTGCTATGCTCTTAACTACTTAGGACTACCTGAGTCCTAGCTGAGGATATAAAATATATTAGTCAGAACATAGTTCACTCAGTATACATATGTGCATATGTTGCCTTTTATATTTTGTGATCTGGCAGCCTTAGTGTTGCAATCTGGCGACTCACAAGTTTATCTTATAGTTAGACATTTTCCATGTTATACACACTCAGAACGCTTTGACGGACGAGCGCTATTTGTGCTGTTCACAGTAACCTAAAATATTCTTCTGAACATATCAGGGAATTAAATAGCGAACATTTTAGCGCGATTTTTTTACGCATTATGGATTATGTCAGCAACAATGCATAGATGAACTTAATTCAATTTTTGACGATGAAACTTCTTCAAAGACCAGTGTGTGTATCTCGATGGTATAGTGAATGCAATCGAGGCCACATCAAAACGAATTTCGTGAAAGTCGTTCAAAATCAGTTGTTGTTGTTCCGGAAACTTTTGATGCTGTGTACAAACTAATATTGCATAATCGGCACGTGACCTATGCTGAGGTAGAGACAACTATAGGTATTAATCGGACCAGCGTAAATTCAATGTTGCAAAAACATTTGACTATAAAAAACTATTGTCCACGCAGGATCCCAGGCAGTAAGTCAATCACTCAAAACAAGGCTATTGTCGATTGGTAAACAGAAATGCTAAAAAAAGTACCGTCCGGTGCTTCGAAGCCCAAAAATTAATAGCAGTCGACGACAGTTGTTCGCACACGAAGCACTTCCAACCCAATGGTTGCCTATTTTTTATTTGGAAATACTGGACATGTCGCAACCATACATTTAGAGTATACACAACCATTTCTTTGTCGAGCCGGATCACTTTTCACCACGACAATGAGAGCTTTCATATATCGACTAAAAGAACTGCATTTTTGAGCATACAAAACATCGATTTGAAGAGTCAGCCACTATGACTCATCTTGACGTGGCATCGAACGACTTCTTTTTATTCTCATTTTTAAAAAATAAGCACAGAGGTCAACGTTTTTCGGGAAGCGGTTAATGCATTCAGAACGCATGTTTCGGAGATACTTCAATCAGAGTCTCAACAGTCTTCGACAATTGATTCAATCGCATGCCAAAGTGTGTAGATCTAAATGGAGATTATTTTGAAAAACAATAAATCGATTTTCGGTGAATAATATTGTTCTCTAATGCTAAGTACTAATCCCCAACATCGAAACTCAAATAATGTTGAGCACTTGGATGCTTACAAAAACACTCGAATGAATAGAAGCCGAAAGGTCAAAATTTATGCGCTTCTTTGTTATTGTGTATGATTATATGTAAATATCTCAGCTCTCACCACACACAGACACAACTTATTGCAAATTTAATACAGTTTTGTATTTGTACACATTTATATGAGTGGCACGTTCACTACATATGAGCAGACGGCAAAGGCGAGAGCGTTTCAGGAAATTGTAAATCTGCTGTCATTCATTAGTTGATCCGTTGCAAATTACAAAATGTTGCTAATTTGCAAAATCCCACAGATTTATGAGCTGCATAATTCGACTGCTAATCACACCGAAGATAACTAAATTAACAGGATTTCAAAGTGTGGAGAGTCATGTGGTTGCAACCACATACATATGTACATACATACATATGTATATATGTGTATATGTGTTCTCATCAAGTCAGAGCAAACAAATGTGCATGCAAATTAGTAAATCTGGATTTTGATTGAATATACGCACACCAACACACAAATGTACATTTGCATGTGTGCGGAATGTTATCAGCATGCAGACAGTACGGAAGTAATTAATATTAATTTTGAGGATCATTTGCGATTACTCTTACGTGTAACAATATGTTGAGCTTTCAATTCTAATTCAGTCAAAGTTTGTTTTGCAAATACTCACAAGTTCAATTTAATGCAGGTGATATAATCTTCTTAATATGCGCACAATTAGGAACGTACACATATACAAAGCCTAACCTGGTCTTAATGAAAATGTATTGTAATGCACTGGTAAATGTAATTAAAAGATTCGGTTAACCTTACCACAAATGTTGTTGAATTTATCACTGCAAAGATTCTTCTGAACGTTTCAGTCAATTTCTTCGAATTATTGATTGACGCTGTCAAATTGTAAGAGTCTACTTATTTGTAAAGGTGAAGGTGTGTTGGTAGATAATGTATCCACTATAAGTGTACACCAGAAACTAAATTTAAATAAGTTCAACAATGGTACGAATCGACAGCTTAATTGGAACTTCGCATTTTTTTTTAGAAAGTACTTAGTAGATTATTAGTATGATCGTATTCTGCTGAAAAAAACTTTGTTCATATTAATGACAGCCAATCTAATCAAAAATACAAAATATGACAAAAAAGTAAGACTTTCCTAAGAAGTCAGATTACAGTAGAGGCCCGCTAATCCGGACATGGCCTAATCCGGATTCCACTGTAATCCGGACAGGGTTAAAAAACTCAAAATTTCTATTATGTCCCTTGTAATCCGGACCGACATTCTCTATCCGTATTCTCTAGTCCGGATCACATGTTTATTATTCACTATATTCGCTTTAATGCTTTATTGGTTTAAGTTTTTTTTGTTTTTTTGGAACATGTGTATTATTTGTTATAATAAACAAACAGAAATTTATAAATATTTTTTCATAACACATAGTTCTGATATGTCTTTGATAATCCGGATTTCCTTATATTCCGGGTAGGGGCCGGTTTTAATTGATCCGGATTATCGGGCCTCTACTGTACTACAATTCTTAATTGCATTTTTAAAAGTCCACTTCCACCTACCGTATGCCAAATATATTTTCTCTCGATACTTTGAATATCATGTCTGTTCTCAATCCCATAGCGGAGCACTGTTAGAAGTACAATAGTATATATATTCTTCACTACCGTGTCAAAAATCGAAGGAATAATTAATAAGTAGATACTATGAGTAAAAATAGTAAGACTTTGTCATAATTTTAAAATCATCACCCTTAAAATAATCCCCCTTGGCCCCAATACACTTGTGCCAACATTTTCTTCCAATCCCCGAAACAGTTGTTATGGGGTTACATGGGTTGCCTCGGATAAAAAACAGCATTTTTTCAACAATGTTTTTACATATAAAAAATTAAATATTTTATTTGAATTTTATATTGTTACTATCATACATTATTAACAAAGAAATTCTGAAATTTTTGGAAAAAATATTTTGAACTCGGCCATTGGGACGCCATTTCCAGAGATCCCTCGTAAAACAGATTGGCCTGCGTTGGCAAGATATCTTCTTATAAAATCATCTAAAATTAAAAAAAAATACGACTCTTCGTTAAAATCTTAACTTAGAACTTGGAGACGGTTTCCCTAAAGCGGGCGATTGAGTTTGCTGAATAGCCAGAAGTCAAATTTGGTGAAAAACTCACGAAGACTCAATGCAGTATGGGACGGTGCATTATCTTTTTTGACATTTTGGCCGGTCGGAAGGAATTCGGAGTGCATTACCCAAACCTGTCAACTCAACCTTGATTTTTAACCGGTTTTGACGTATTTTTTTCGACTTCGACTCATCGTTAGTTTCATGACATCCTGATAACCGAAGAGCATTGTTTCGCAATTGTTAACGAGATTCTCTTTTCCGAAAAACTTGAGTGATTTTGGAACCAATCATTTTTCCAACTTTCTTAGGCCCAATCGATCTTTCAAAATGGTTTTTACTGATCCTTCCGATATTCAACAAATGGGCTTTAGCGCAAAATTTAAATTAAAAAGTCTTATTATTTTTTGCCAGCTAAAAATTATATACAATATCGATAGTCTTTTAGATTTTATATATATACATATGTATAGAAGCATAACGAATTACATGACAAAAAAAATTTAGAATTTCAACGCGGCGTGTCAAAAGAAGCCTTTGCAATTGACAACAATTATCAATATTTGAGTCAAACAATATTATTTACGAATCCAGTCAGCAGCGAACTGGTTTCAAAAGTCATAAAATGGCAAATCCTTTACCCCTTTAATACTTAAAAACAAGAAGGACAAATGCTTATAGCAAAAAACAAGACTATAAAGCGCTTTGGACTTCCTATTCTTCCCGCCTAGTCTCAAATTTTACGGCCAATCAATTTTTATGATTAATATTAATGACAGAAAAAGCCAAATAGAGCAAGTACATATTAAAACCCACTGATATAAGTACACATATACGTATATATGTACACACAGGCATATATATTCGATTGTATTTGCTGACGAAAATTATTTAGTCGATTTAGCCGATTGAAGCTATAAAAATGTTATTCTCCTTTTTTCGATTACTCGCTGCTGAAATTAAACACAATGGCAAACACAATTTTAACTGTCTATTCTCTCTTTCTTCTCTTCTTCTCTTCATTGCCGCCCATTGTTGCCACAATTCGGTTGAATAGGAAAATTGCAACAACCTGCACAAATACACGACAACAATGCACAATGGCACCAGCAATAGCCACAAAAGCGCACAACAAGGCAGCAGCAGCAGCAGCAGCAGCAACAACAATAGCGACAGCAGCAACAGAAATACCGTTAATAGCTGGCGCGCAAGTGCCACTCTTAGTGACCGCAAAAATAATAAAAATGTGGCGACAAATATTATCAGTGAAACGGCACGCAATAACAATGACTATGCGTACAACAGCAACAACAATAATGGCAATAACAAGAGCAACAACAAGAATAACAATGCCAACGTAAGTGGCGGTGGCAATAACATGGGAAACATGGCAAACAGCGACGAGCAAAACATTGCGACGGACAATGACAGTGATAATCGCTATGTACAACAACAACAACAACAAGAGAAACTACAGCAACAAAAGAAACAGCAGGAAGAGGAAGAAACCCCCCAACAAGGGCATTTATTGTCGTCGTCGGGTGAACTGCAACCAGACATTATACCGTATCCGGCCATGTTGCCGCCACACCGCAGCAATCCAGTGGAAAAAAGCGGCCAGAGAGACGATGCGAACAATAACAACAATAGCAATGACATTAACAGCAACTATGCAGAGGGACAGGGTGGGGAGGGCGGCAATATGGACACAATTGACAGCAAGCGTGCGAACAGTGAACTCAACAGCAACAACAATGACAATATGCGAGTTGCGGAAAGTGTTGCTGGACCGAATAAAAGTAAAGCTGTTGCCGGTTTTGGTTTTTATAGCCGTGACGACGATGGAAGCGACGATAATAGTGCCGTTATTCAGAGTAAGCGCGTCGAAAAGCCGAACGAGCGCGATGTAGAGCAACAGAACGCACTTCGAGAGGAGCAACAACAAGAAGATCAACAACTGATGCAGTGGAAGTTTGAGAAAAATTTGCATTATCAGCAGCGGCAGTTTACAGTGCCAACAGAGCCAGACGCACATTGGTCACCACATTACACACATCATCACCACCAACCGAACCATCGTCAGCATCATCACCATCACCATCACCATCAGCATCAACACCAACATCATCTGCACCATCAGCAGCATCATCAACAGCAGGAGACGCATTCGCAGCCCCAGCTGCAGCAACATCTTTGGCTGGAACAGCTGGGCGAACAGCAGCACCAACAACAACAACCGGAGTTGCACAAGCTACGCCAACGCAGCACATAACAACGCAGACGAGCACCACAAATGCACCGTCAACGGTGGCCGCCACGCAAAGGACGCGGCAAGAGGAAAAAGGCCAACCAGGGAGCGAAACGACGCAGCCACAGCGGGACAATAACGGCGAGGGATGTAGCTGGTGGTGTGCTTGCGATGGGCACACAAGTGGGCACTTCATAAATAAATTGCGGCGGCAAACTGATAAACCGGTGTAAAAACAACAAAATTATGCGACGCGTTGCAAGCAAAAAGTGCTGGAGACTCTTTACAGCAAATGAATGAAAAAACAACAACAACAAATAAGCAATGAAATATGGGAGCGTTTGTATGTGGGTGTGTATGTGACACGAATATCGAACGAAAGGCACATAAAGGACGAAGGGGCAACAAAAGCACCAACAGCACGCACCAGCCAACAACCGGTGAGTTAGTAGAGTGCATTGGCAGGATAAAGCGAGCAAAGAACGCATACCGACAGACAGACAGACTGTGATACAGCGACGCACCGGCGGATGAACACTCAAAGCGACCGGCAACAACCGTTGCAATTTTCGCATATCACAAAGCAAATAAATTTTTAATTTCCCGCGCCTCACCAAAAAAATGGCATGCAATTTTTTTCGGAAAAAGTGTAAAAACCCAGTTGCAGCAACAATAATAACAAACAGTTTTGGAAAAGAGAGAGAAGTAAAACGAAAGGGAACAAGTTATCGTGTAAAAGTTGTCGCAACAACGGACAGACAACACAACCGAACACCAAAGCAAATAAATTGACGAAATCACAGAAAAAAGAGCGAGAAGTAAGCCGTGTGCTCAGCGTTAAGTTTACATCTGTTCTTTGTCACCTCTTTTTCTGTTTTAAACTTTCAGTGTTTTATGAAGTTCGTTTTGTGTTGTAGAACGACATATATATTTATTATAAAAAAATTGTGGAAAGCGGGAATTTCGGAGATTACATAGCAAATTGATAGAGGGTTACCAAAATATCCATAAGCCAAAAAGCCACAGCGTCGTTCTAGTGGTAATATTAATATCATGAACACGGATATAAATCTGACATCTATCAGCTCAGCACACATTCCATTTAGCGAACTAAAACATCTAAAATAAAATCTAGTTCTAGGACTATGCAACCCCGTCAGCATCGAATATGTTGAGCATATCTTAAATGAGTGATGGAATTAGTTTCCATCTTAGACTTGTGAATACTCAGCGAGTTTTGAGTTTTGGTAAAAAATATCACAAACTTTAGTCACCAACTTTTTCTTTCCACTTCCGTTTCCTTCTTACACAGTCTGTAATTATATTCTTCATTCGACCTCAATAAGAAACATATCCTCCACCAAAAGCAGAAACTTACATATCTTAACTGCTAACTGTGAGTTTTTTTATACAAATTACATTTATAGAAAATTATATGTACTTTTTTCTTTTAACTTATGAGTAATATTATGGCAATTTTCTTCCGCGTTATACATTGTGACATAAAAAGAACCCGGAAATTGTAAATAAAACACAAAATATTTAATTATTCATCATTATTTACTTTTCTGCCCTAAACTTAATCCCCACCAGATGTAATACACTTATGCCAACGATTTTACCATTCCTCGAACCACCTTCCATAAGCACTTTTCAGGATGGCTCTCTGCTCCTTTAGCGAACTTTGTTTTACATCTTCGATCGACTGAAGACGGATTCGATTCCGCAGATTGCTGACTTGTTTACACGTCGAACTCAGAAACCCATGTCTCATCAGCAGTTGTAATGCTCTCCATGAACGTGAGATTGGAATTCGCACGATCAAGCATATCCAAAGAGACATGTTTACTGTACTCTCGTAGGTTTGTGTTTTTGATAAAACTGAATCACCGTAAGACCTTTCCAACATTTGCAAGGTTTCCATAATCGAAATTTGGTTAGAAATGCAAAATTTGAGGTAATTTCTTGGCTCGATATTTTTTTCCATTGTAAAAATTACATCGCACTACTAAGGAGTACCGACTTAAGCAGCTGCTGTAAACTAACTGGTTAACAGATCGCACTCATATTTGGCATAATAATATTTTTTGAATTAACATTTACCCGGTGAATTCCATTATAATTTCCGGGTGCTTATTTGTCTCAATGTAAATGGAGAGGCCTTTAAAGACAGAGAGAGAGAGAGATAAAGAGACATGAATATGAGCGAAACCTTGAAATAATACATTTTAAGTCTCTAAAAAGGTTGGTTTTCAACTCGGATATTGTAGTTTTTTGTGATCATAAACGCTGATCAAAAAATAATCACACTACGTTGCTTGTTCGTAAATTCTTGTCCAAAACCAATACTGTAACGATGCCACAGCCTCTATACAGTCAGACTTGGCGCCGTGTGACTTTTTCTATTTTCAAAATTAAAGAGAACCTTAAAGGGCCGTCGTTTCACACGATAGATGAAAATCGCTGAACAGCTGAAGACTATCCCAAAGTGTTTCTACGATTGGAAAAAGCTCTATCATAAATGCATAATATGTATCGAACGGGCACTATTTGAAGGCGGCAACATTAATTTAAACGAAGAAATTTTTTTTTTAAGAAAACTCCCGTAATATTTTAAACACACCTCTTATGTTATATATACAGAAGCATTTCGAGTATATGCGCTCTCCCGCGACATGCGACAGAATGTGCTCATCCTGTTTTTTCATGAATTAAGCGCAAAATGAGGAAATGATTCATTGTTGGATCTGAATATATATAGAATGAAAGCAGAAATCGGTTGGGTGAATATGAAAATAAGCTAATTTACTACAAATACACAAATAACTGTATTTTGTTACACATGTGTGTACGTGATAATTCGAAAATTTATATAAAAACATAAGTGCTAAGCGAAGATGTATAAACATTAATTGAAAAAAAATTAAAAAATTATGAAAGAAAGTAATATTATTTTTAAGTGGAAAAGCAACTAAAAAACTAAAAAATAATAATAAAATGCACAAAACAACTAAAAAAGAAGTAAATATTTTTGCGAGCAAGCCTATACATAAACAATTGAAACACTAACAACACTAAGCTAATTAAATTAATATAAGCAAAACAAATAAATCCAAAAGCAGCAAATTTAAAATAACGTCAAAATAAGAAAAAAACTAAAGCAAAATTATGTAGTTGCAAGTTAAGAAATAAATCTAAGATAACTGTAAAAATGAGTAGTGATAAGTGAGAATATTGAAAACTAAAATTTAATTAGATTCGGTAAACACACACACATCAATTAGAAAAGGAGAAACCAAATGGAATTTTCTCTTAGAACCAGCCGAGAGTTGTTGGCCTGCAATTTGAGCGTAAACTGATCTAAATTGTCTAAACGAAAATTGTAAATGCATTATAAGAGCAACAACAATTGCTATTGAATATGAATTGTATAAACGTTAATTATATATTTGTATGTATGTATAAGCATTATATGTATTTATATTGTACATGTATTGGCAATGTATTCAACGTATACACTTACATACATAGGCAACTGAATTTGCGAAGCTGCTGCTTGTGGTCAAACAGAAAGAAAGTGAGAATTTTCAAAATCATGTAACCAAAAGACGGAAATGGCGAATAGGCAAAACAAAAAAAAAATTGAATTTGAAAACAAAACCGGGCACTCCAGTGTGTATTTTTTGCGGTTGTCCACGCAGCTGCTTATGCCGAATGAAATCTAAACTACTACATATCTACATATACATATTCTATATCTGTGTATCTATGTGTACTAATAGGATGCCTGGCATCCGCAAAACGATTAGCAAGTGCTTAGTTGTAAGCATTTATTATTAGTTTTTCGGTTTCGAAACTCAAATAATTCCTTCAGTGCAGCGTCTTAGTTCACTCATCAACTTTATTGATGAAGCGTATTTGTGTAGCACACATATCAGCTTTTCCTTTTAACCGTTATTCACTAAGTCTTTACGTTCGATATAACGCAAAATATTGTTCAATTCAATAAAAGGCGAATGTATATTTTAAACAAAAAACGTGGACATTTTGTTTTCATTGAATAATATGTACATATGTTCAAATGTAAGTATTTATGATTATACATGTTGGAATAAAGATTTAACGAATTTACAGCAGGACACATTTCCAGAAATTCATCGTAAGTATTCAGTTCCTTTAAAGAGTTCTAGAGGGTGTTTACAAAAGAACGGTACAAAAATAGACCGATAGTGACAGCGAACGATGCCATGTTTTTTCTCCCTCTTTTGACATTTCTCTTAAGTAAGGTTTGCATTTTATCATGGAAATATATGCGATCCAACAACGAGTTCTAGATTATCAAAATTTACTACCGAAATTCGGAATCAGTGGCCACAGCTTTAAGAGCGCTACGTCCAATCTATGGTTGTCATAATCGTCCCGCCAGATCAACCATTGAGTGTCTAGTGGAAAAATTTGAAATCACATTCACAGTAAAAATTGTCGAGAATATTGCTGCTGCTAGCGCATCGATTGAGAAAGACCCAAATCAGTCTCTCACTCGTCGTTCTCAAGGGTTCATCATCTCTGTGACGTCGTTGTGGCAAATTTTGCGAAAAGTCTACATCCTTAGAAGATGAAATTAACGCATGAACTGAAGTCGCTTGACCACCAGCATCGTTATATGTTCGTGAATTGGGCTGAGCAACAACTTGAAAATGACCCGGGTTTTCATCGAAAAATCATCTTTAGCGTCTAGGATAATTTTTGAATGCCTTCATCAATAAGCAAAATATTGGTCAGGCAACAATCCACACGTACTCCATGAGTCACCATTGCATCACGAATAAATTACAGTTAAGCGTGGTTTATGGGCTTCTTCCGGGTACTTCTACCGTGATGATCAAGACCGGCACGTTACTGTGAATAGGAATCGCTAACGCTCAGCGTGCCCGTGGTGGCCATGCAAAAGAAGTCGAGTTCCATACATAATGGCATCGAATGTACTTTTACAGGAATAAAGAATTTCATTGATATCCCAAACCGTTTTATTTAAAAAAAAAACTTTTGTAGAGCTCTTATTGAAAAACCCGTTATTAGTACCACTAGAGTGGGGTCATTCTTATTCGAAGGGACTGTATGTTTAATAACTAATACGATAGCAGCATTTGACGAGACTTATGGAAGCAAAGGATATTTTGAAATGGCAAATATAATCATCATCTCATCAAATTTGACCTCAACTCGAATTTAGGAGGAAAAGTTGATGGCAGAATTTGCTGTAAAGTTATCTCCTTTAGTCTTAGCTTTAGGCTATCGAACCACTGTAATATTTTTCAGGCAGAAGTGGCTGCTATTAAGATGGAGGTAAACATACCAACGCTAAGCTTGCTAACTGTGTACTCAAAGCTAGTCAGGTGGTGTCTGTCATCACTAGATTCAGCATCAATCTACTTCATCATCAGACTTGTTTGAGTGCCTCGTCATAGCGAAATTGCTGACAGCTGCAAATTTTATTAACTAGACAGAGTAGGCACCCCTGCCCCGCCAACATCGAAATGGGATCGCTTGGATCGTCATTAGGCGATTCTAGTCGATGACTGTCTCACGTTTTTTGGTCGCAACCTGGAAGATACTTTCAGCCTAGCAGTGAACTACTTGCCCTTAGCAAAGTTCATCTTGCCGCAATCGCTAATTGCCAACATTGTGTGGAGGAGGATGGGGTGGAAATTTCCATTAAATTTCTTCTACTTTGTCCAGCATTTGCAAGATTGAGGTTGAAACATAATCCTATATATAACAATAAACAGTTTTAGATACCACTACGGAACGGCGCTCTAAGCTGTCCAAGAATGATCCCTATTAGGATCGACCTCTTAACTTAACCCCAACCTAACCTCGACTGGGCCTTCATAGTAGGCCCTTGAGCCAATGCAAGCATGCCAACACTTACTTACTAAACCTCATCTGGGCAGCCTTCAGCGAATTTTGGTTAATTTCACTTTAGGTTATTTTTTTGGAGCACCATTCCTTAGATTGTTTGACAGTTTCGACGTCATATTCATAAGCAAACGTCTTGTCAACAGTAATGGTGCGAATGACGAGTGTACGGTCCTCAGCTACGTTGTCAAGCACTTGTTTGGAGACCTCTACTCTAAGTGGATTTTGCAAAAGATTTGGGTATTTTATTGAGTTTCTCGGCCATCTTTCTGATCCCAACAAGACGATTTTCAAGTACTGTTTCTTTAACTATTTCGATGTTATCGCCATCAACAGAGGTGGTTGGACTCGCATGAGACAAGTTTTTGACGACTTCCCGAACTCCATTGAATGCTTTGTGCCACTCAAATAGTAAAGCTAAGTACTTTTGTTATAAATACTTCTACAGTCATTTGCTAACAATGAATTATTCCCCGAAAAACTCTAATCTTCCTGCCTCCTCATCTAAATTGAATTCTTCCCTTCATTTTCCCTTCAATTAAATGCATTTGGAATAATGCTAATAATTTCTATATTTCTTTCTGAATAACCTTCTCATATTTCGTTCTTTTCTCTAATTTAATTCGTATTTGCTTTGCTCTATGTATGTACTATATGTCACGTATATACTCACAGTGCGTTGACCGACGGCTTCGCCGAATGTCTGTGATAATTTCTTGTCAAAACTCATGAATTATTAACAGCCTTATGGCTTTGTTCCTGCTTCGTCCACCTGCCCGCCACTACGGGCCATCAACAAGCATTTTGTCGTTGCGCTTGTCAATCATTTGCCATCTTCTGTGTCTTCTGTTATTATTCACTTGAACAACCTTAACGTCCACATCCTTTGTGTCAACTCAGCTCTGTCTGGCTATCTGCTGGTATCTAATCATTTTTGTCGGTAAATCATTTCACTACACACTTATGACATTTACATTTAAGTGGCTGTGTGTGTGCATTCCTTCACCAGCTGACTCTTGTCATTGAGTGGGTAAATAAAATCCTTGGAATTGTTGATTCAGGAAAAATTCGAGTATTTGTCGACGTAGCTGCTTATTTGACCCTCGTATGACCATCGCTCGCATAGTAACTGTATATTTGTATGTATGTACGCTACGCTGAGTGACAGCCGGAAAGTGGGTTTATTGAGTGAATGATTGTGACATGCATGACAGCCAATGCAGCAAGTGATTATGGTAGTAGTTGCAGCAACGTCCGCTTTCCTCCATTATTCTCGAGTTTCTGCAGCGATCCATCAAAGCATACGCACTCGCTGTTATTAATACTCGATCAGTCATTCATTTGCTTACTCTGCTTTGGCAGGTTTACATATCATTGTTTGCTAATAAAATCAGCACATCTTCAAATGATTTTTCATTAACTCGTGGAGGCTGTTGGGTTTAGCTAATATAACCTCAAAATTTCAGAGGAAAAATCGAAGTTTTTTATTTTTGATTTTATATACGGCTTTAAATTCCTTGATTTAAATGCTGAAAACTCATGTTGACAAAATCTCAAAAATATGAACCTTCTTACAAATATATTTGAATATTTAAAAATGAAATTACTCATCATCACTCTGACCCTGAGTGAGAGAATGAAAGCCATCGGAAACCAAAGATTACTTAACTATTTTGACTTTAGGTGTTTTGATTGAAAATTAATGACCACTTCATTACCTACAACTTTGCCGGAGTGTATGGCATATTTACATAGTACATACTGAAGAGAGTTGCCAGTTAAATAAACAAATTACCGTTGCAAGTTTTTATATCAATTTTTAAACTAAATATTAAACTAATTTATATATATTATTCCTTATCAGCCATTTTTACACACATTCAAGCATAGGTATTTACTAGTAATTCTCTCACGATCTCTCACACTATAAGTGGCGAGCTAAAACAAATCATTACCACCCCGATATTCATTATCAAAGTACGACAAGCGTTAAGGTGACTACTTCAACAACTGAACAGCGTCGCCTAAAGTTAGTTGTTCAGTGGGTGCTGAACTGAAAGCGCGTGAATTGAAACCATCAGTGTAGCTCGTTACCTCCTAAGTTCCATAATCGTATAACGATCGGTTTTAACGGTAACAAACGGTAGGTCAACGAAAACGAAAGTTATGAAATCCAAGCGTATTGTGATTATCGGTGCAGGCGCAGCTGGCATAGCTGCAGCTACACGCCTCTTGGAGTCCGGCTTCGAAAATGTTTTGCTGCTTGAGGCTGAGAATCGTTTTGGTGGGCGCATACACACCGTGCCCTTTGCGGACAATGTCGTGGATTTGGGCGCACAGTGGTGTCACGGCGAGCAGGGCAATGCAATCTACGAGCTAACGCGCGATTTGGATATGCTGCAGCCCACGGATGAAATTGAAGGAGGCTTCGAGTGCATACGCTCCAATAAAGAAGTAGTCGCCCATGCTGTGATCGATAGACTCAGAGCAGTTGTCTCCAATTTAGAGCCAGCACAACAAGTGGGCTTGAAAGATTATGAGGGTTCACTAGGCGCGTACGTCACGGATGCATTTTGGCGCAATCTGCAGACGATGCCTGATATCGACAGGGTAATAGCGCGTGAATTTTTTGAGAACTGCAAGAAAAAGCTAAGTTCAATGGATGGTGCCGATCATCTGTTCGAGGTATCCGGTAAGGGTCAACACGAGTATCGGGATTGTGAGGGCGATCTACATCTAAATTGGAAAGATAAAGGTTTTTGCAGCTTTCTGCGTTTCTTAATGAAAGCGGATCGGGAAGACGCATCCGATCTAGGACTCTTAAATGAACGTATACAATACAACGCGCGCGTTGAACACATTCAATGGCAGTCATCGACAAGCGAAATCCGCATACGCCTTTGGAATGGCGAACTCATCTTAGCGAATCATGTCATCTGCACCGTTTCGTTGGGTGTGCTCAAGGAGATCCATCATAAGTTATTCACACCAGCACTGCCACTGGCTAAATGTCGAGCAATTGACGGCCTCAAACTGGGTACAGTGAACAAAATTTACCTCGAGTTCAAAGAACCATTCGTACCGCTAGATTGGCCTGGTTTCTCGCTGCTGTGGCGTGAGGAAGATTTGGCGGAGCTACGTAATACGGAGTACCATTGGCTCGAGGGTATCATTAACTTTCATCGCGTTTCGTGTCAACCTCGCCTACTGCAAGGTTGGATAATTGGTCAACATGCACGACACATGGAAACTCTACCCGAAACTGAGGTGTTCGACGCTTTACTGTGGCTTTTTAAGAAATTCTTAAAACCGGAAGTGCCTACACCGATAAGATTTCTGCGCACACGCTGGCACAGTAACCCCAATTTTCGTGGCAGTTATTCCTTCCGCTCCGTGTATACTGACGAAGTAAGAACTAGCAGCTCGGACTTGGCGACGCCAATCCTCGATGAAAGAGACGGCAAGCCGCTATTGCAATTCGCCGGCGAAGCAACGCATCCACACTTTTATTCGACGGTTCATGGTGCGGTAGAGAGCGGTTGGCGAGAGGCGCAACGCTTGATTGCGCACTATCTGGAACACAACCCGCTCTTGTGAAAATAGTTTGATAGCCCTGAAAGCACGTGCAGGGGCTACCGTAGCGATAGTTTAGATGGCGAGTGCGATAATTATTATGATTGCTATTGTAATCAATAAGCTGATAAATAGTTGCTCAATAGTGATAAGTAGTTTCTATTTTCAAAGAGAAATTATTTACTTTGGTCAATAGTTTTGATAATTCTGAAAATTATTGTCAACATTGAGACCAAAATCAGTTTCTTATCTTGTTCGATTATAAAACTACTTTGTTAAAAAACATTTTTTTACGTTTATTTATGTCTATGCCCAGTCACAGCGGATTCACCGGAAACTGCAAAGTTTATGAACCTGCTAGGAAGGGTACCCTTGCCCTATTTTCATCCGATTGGAAACGTGTCGGTCTTCCGATCTCCTCTTGCGTTCTGGCGTTGAACTTTTGGACATCTACGGAGCTCAGCTCGCGCTAGTCAACAACCAGTATTTGTGCGACTGTGAGATCCTTATGTCTGAGAGTAAACCTTAAGAGGTGCTTCGAACGATTGACTCTTAGCGAAGACAATCTCGCCTCATTCATAAGCGGTCTGACTATTTAATAGGTTTACCCACAGTGCAGCTGAATATTCTGTTGGACGCTCTTCTTGATATAGCTTTAGCAATAATATGGAGAAAGGCGAGGTGGAATCATTTTGTCACTTCCTCCTGGCTTTTGCCAAACTGAGATTGAAATTTCTCACCTTGGCGAACCTATTGAGCTCGTTGATATCAACCGCTTCAATAAATTTGTGTTTAGCTCAAACCGCTTCGTCGCTTCGTGAGGATCGTGATGGTAAGAGTTTATGAGCAACGCAAAGGACGATATCTGTCCAAGCGAGATCCATAGATTTTGGATCAATCCTACAACTTATCCCAACCTAACCTTGCGTAGTAACTAAAAAACTGGGACACAGGTTCGGAACTGTAAAACTTCAAAGCTTTCACAGCAGAAAATTTAATTAAGTTAAATTCTCTTGTGACTAATGAAACACAATTGCATCGCCAAAAATTTACCGTTTGGTGCGGATTGGAGGCCTTATTATTAAATTGGACAGGAAATGCCGCAACTTCCAATATCGAGCGTTTTTATATTGATTGATTTTTTTCCTCAGAAAATGAATTTGATGAAATCAACGCGGACAAACTCTATTTACACCGCCTCATGTTTCACGTCTAAATAAGTACATATTGCTCTCAAAGTTTGGCGCCTTGTTTATTTTAAGAGATGGTGCAGTAAAATGGACGCCGAGATCACGTGAGATAACGTCTCAAGAGTAGTTTCCCTGAGGTTATGTTAAATCAAAGGTTCACGCCAATCAACCAGCAACGCTGGAGGAGCTCGAAGACAACATTCAATGCGCTACAGTCGAAGTGGTGCACTGGGTCATCGAAAATTGGAATAGACGGGTGGAGATATGCAATTGGAGCGATGGTGGACACTTGACCGACGTTTTGTTCGGCATTAGAACAAAAGAAAAAGACAACACATGTTGATAAAATTTTAGTGTTTTCTTTCACATCATAATTTTCTTATTGGTAGGTTGTTTATATAGATGATTTACAAAAAAATCACGAAAATTTTATTGCCCGCTTCCTCGCTTTGACCTGTAACTTTTGTTAACATGTTATGCAATAGCAATGAGTGAGGTATGGAAGGATCCATACTAAAATCTTAAAGTAATATGTTGGCATTCTAACGGCCGCCCGTATGGGTGAATTTACAGATTTTTTGATAGAAGGTTATCCCTAACAACCGGTTGGTATTATTGGGATTTAATTTGATCGAAATTTGTATTTATTTCTTTTTAAAGTGAAAGGAAAACAGTTTTAATACACAGGAAAAACTGCAACAAATAACTTGAAGGGAAGTAAAGGTGATATTTCATCAAACAACTCATTATTTTCTAGCATCGTACTTTTGTGCGATCACTCCTTCAAGCATTTACTTGTTAGCTTCCAAATCAAGCATGTAATCATTAAATCGTAAACAGAAAATAAAGGTAAAATCAATAAATGCACAAAGTACAATCAAATAAAAATTAGTCATCAAAAATGCATGACCTCCATCATTAAAAAGGTGTACACAAGTAGTGCTCTGGGGCCTCAAATATTGGTGCTTCAGCGATGAATGAATGACTGCACATAACGAGTGTTGAAATGTCATAAAAATAAAGAGCAAAGTATAAATAATAATAACCGGTTTGTTTGGGGTCATTTTCCGCCTGATAAGTGCCACAATCATTGGGCCACTAAATATCAAGAGAGCCATATAATTTGTTGCAGCGTTTATTTGCTTTTTCGTTCGCTGCTGCTACACACATACTCGTACATACATGCGGGTACATTTCTGGCATTTCGATTTAAGCGTCTGCCACACACATACACACAGACATTAATGTCGCGAACATTAAATCAGCCATTCGGCTGCAAAGTGCGGCGCACATAAAGCTCAACATTGGCGGAAGCAGGCAAACAACGAAGCGGACATGCAACAGCAAACGGAAACCGACGAAAGTGCGACAGTACATGCGGTTTTTATGGAGAAATCTACATACAGGCATGCGTTGGTGAGCCGGTTTTACGACAAACGAGAAATTTATGTACAAATGCATGAGCAACAGCTGCGTCGTAGCAGCACCCTGTTGAGGAACAAACATAAAATTGCGGCTGTGAAAGCACGTCGCCTCCAGTGGTTTTCACTTCCGCCTCAGAGAGTTTGGAGATAAGGCTGCAACGAATAATTTGGTGAATTTCGGGCCTCTCACACTTCGAGCAGGTGCAGTTTGGAATTTTAAAGAGATCATAGGAAGAGCCGATTGGATAATTCTGTGTGGAAACTATTGGTCACTGGAGGACTTTTTGTTCATGGCAAAGTTCGGAGATTAATACATTTCTGTTGAACTCAAACAATTTTCCTGAGATCCGTCAGAGAATGATTTATGTGGATGAAGCTTAGTATTCCTGGTGTCAATGCCCTCAGAGGAACAAGAGCGCACATCTATATTCAGTTCCTAATTGTAATATCTTTTTGTGAGTCCTATGTTCCTAGCGCAAAGAAATCTCGTCTAGACTTACTAAAGAACTAATTTACTAAAGTTTATGAAACTTGGCTGGATTTAACGGATTATAATACAGTTTAAAGCTGAAACTATCGGAGGCAGCCAAATATAATATTTCGTATCCGTTAATCGTAATCCGCTAGCGTTCAATTTTTTTTCAAATGCTACCTCATATCAACCAGAACCATTCTGAAACACAATTTCTTTCTTGTTTTTGATGACCTCATTAATAGCAGCGCTAGATAATCAAGCCATACTCATTAAGTCGCTCAAATATTTGCGTTTAAATACGCGAAGTGTCAAACAAACAGCATTAGCGCTTCAATTTCAGATTTTGTTTACATTCTGGCTAATTCGTTTACAATTATTGGTAATTTTTATGTTTGGAAACAACAATTTGTATGACATTAAATTTATTAGCCAAATAAAAGAGGAGAAGAAAAGCAAACTGAAATTATATACACACCATCATAAACAACAGTTAAGCGCAATTCACCTGACCAAGGCATATTTATGTCCATCATTAGTGTCAACAAAACAGCTGCCACTGATACGCTCCTTCCTCCCCATTCGCTCACGCTTTTCGATTTTCATTCTGGCATTCATTGGCTTTCGCAGGAAATCCGCTCTGCCATGACATTTGCTCATTTGACACCCTCAGTGTCTACGCTTCGGCGACATTCGCGGACTGTAAATTTGAAATATCCAACGACCATTAGGCACAGTGGGCAAAAATGGCCGACAACTAGCTGAAATAGGTTTTGACCTATGCAGGAATTAAATACAGCGCCTTCTATTGCTTTCATAGGGAAGCTTGTTGGCCCGAGCACACTGTTTATTGCCGTCGTCTAACGGTTTTTACAAGCGCCGCCGCGTCTCGCCAAACGCTGTGTACTTAAATTACCGGAATTGAGCGTGGCATTTACACGCCAGTTGACATTGCGATGCGGCATCATTATTTGCTCTACGCAATCGACAGCGCTGGTTGGCGTTACTGTTGTTTTTCGGCTACTGGTTATGTGCGTGAATTCAATTACAGCGCTACATTTGTGTATAGAGATTTGCACTTGCAGTCAATGACGCCACATTTGTCCCGAAATGTCAGCAGTCAACATTATGTATTTTGGGTTTGCCACATCACATTCCATTGCTGTTGCCATTCTCGATAATGGAAGTCATTGCCAATAAATCCCTCTGGAAACTCTTGGCATTTTGAAATAGTAGTTCACTGTTGAGCGCATTAATGAAGGTCATTTATCCATTTCAGAACATTCGGTGTAAATTTTCAAAGTGTAATGTGAAAGCTAAGTCGATTTCGACGTTTATCCTCCGAAAGACCTACATTGTAGGCGTGGTAATAGCATCTACTTGTTACCCATGATTCCACATCGAATTAGCGTATGAAGTGAGCGTTAAGATACAAATGTGTTGGTAGGAGGCATTTTGTTTTGAACGAGCCCTATTTTTTATGTTGGGTTGGCTTGTCATCTGTCAAACATAGTCAATAAATTTTGTCATTGAGCAAACATCATCATATTTTTTCATTGTGTTGAAAATGTCAAATTTTGTGTCGAAAAGTGATGATTTGCGGAAAGCATTAATTTTTTGTTTCCATTTGAAGAAAAGTGCTGCAGAGTCGCATCGAATGCTTGTCGAGGCATATGTTGATCATGTTCTATCTGAAACAACATGCAAAATATGGTTTTATCGGTTCAGAGATAATGACTTTGATGTGAAAATGAAGAATGTTGAAGACCAGAAAAAAGTTTGAAGACGCCGAACTGCAAGCAATATTGGATGAAGATGATACTTTGAGTCAAAAGTAAATGGCAGCAATGTTAAATGTTGCACAACAAACAATTTCAAACCGTTTGAAAACTATGCTGAAGAAGCATTAAAAATCGCTGCCAAATAAATTGAATGAAATACAAATGAAAACCCGAAAGAAAACTTGTGACTTCAAAGACACGAAAGAAAATCAGTTTTACATCGAATTGTTGCTTGGGATGAAAATTGATTTATTTTAAGAACCTTAAACAGAGCAAAATCATGGGTTAATCCGGGGCAACCAACAACATCGACTGCAAAAATAGATCTATTCGGTAAGAAGGCAATGCTCTGTGTATGGTGCGATCAGAAGGCTGTGGTATATCATGAACTTCTAAAAACTGGTGAAGCTATTAGTACCAATCGCTACAGACAATAAATGATCAATTTGAATCATGCTCTGATCGAAAAACTACCACAAGAAGCCAGAAGACTCGGCAAAATAGTTTTGTTACAGGACAATACAACTGCACACAAAGCAAAATCGATTGAGGAACAATCAAAGTACTTACCTGGGAGCTGCTACCCCACCGGCGGTATTCACCAGTTTTGACCCTTTCTTTTTACCATTTGTTTACATTGGTGGGTCACCCATTGGCTGAGCAGCACTCCAATCCCAACGCTGAAGTCAAAAATTGGGTGTCTGATTTGTTTGCTATTACACCAAAAATGTATATATCTTAACAAAATATATTTTAATTAATAATACATGTATAGATTTGGTAGTCGAAAATGTCTCTTCGTATTTCTAATCAAACTTCAACTTATTTTTTTTATATACGAGTATGTACTAATAAATAAATAAACTAATATGTACCATTTTGGTCGACCACTTTTTGCTATTTTTCCGTTAGAGACATTATTCCATCAGTGTAAATCGAGATTTCCAGAGCGGAAGAGAGGGAACCATTGTTGTGCTATACAAACTGATACAGCATCGTCTCCGTAAACTTCACAAATTTCATTGGCTTGCCTGACGTTCTTCCTGTTTTATACAAAAATTTAAAAATATAGCGAATCATTATTTTCACACATTTTTGAACAGCTGTAACTTTTTTTCAACTTCCCGGCATTTTTTTTTTGGTCAAATGAAGCTTAAAATCTCATCTTTCCATCAATATATAGTATGACACACACTGGAGATATACGACTGCAACTACATCTAATGACAAAATACGAAAAGACTTTTTCGACTACCATAAAGGTGTTATAAAGTGTCTCTATAAATATATATATTTCATATTTATAAGTTAAACACAGAATTATCTCAAATATAAAATTCCATATATGCGCATATGCAATAAATTTGGTTCACACAACAACCAAACATCCGTGTAACGGAGCACATATCAGTTGAACTTCACTGATTGACAGTGATATGCAACACTTAAATACGGTAATTTTATCATCGACAACATTATTATCATTACCGAGCACATTAAAATAATGATTAACCAATGCAGCGCAGGCTTACGACCTTCCCATACGCACATAGACACACACACACTTACATGGAAAAATCATGGAGTTGCGTTTATGGCTTCACGCATGATTTACAACATTGTTATTGCACGCACGTGGGCCTGTGCGACACCAAAAGCGATTCCATGATGCGATAAACGTAAAATCGTTCGTAGCGGTTTAATTAAACCGCGATTAAATGACAGTTCGGTAATGATCGTTGTCACAGACGATGCGTCCAATGAATGGATTGATGTAACCCAATTAAGCATGCAGGCACATTAGGGTGCTGCGGTTTGTAATGAGTTTAATAATCTCAAGATCTAAAGGAATTTTGGATTTCTAAAGCGTTGAAGGAAATTTTCATATCAAAAAATATTATAGTATTTGAGCAGCAATATACAGGTGTTATACTCGTATATAAATTTCTATTGGAAAATAAATGTTTAATTAAAAACTTTGTATTTAGTCTTCCCGTGTTTAATGTTATACTCGTATATAAATTTCTATTGGAAAATAAATGTTTAATTAAAAACTTTGTATTTAGTATTTTAGTATATTAAACATAATATCGTTATGAATGGGGTTTGAAATCTGAATTAATTTAATCTGAAAACATTTCTTTACTTTTCTGAAAACATTTGCATAAAATATTTTTCTTTCGTTTTTACTTAAAATGTGCTTACCCTAATGTTCAAATATTTAAGCAGTATTAATTATTGCGTAAAATGCAAAGGCGTTATGGTTGCATAAAAGGTAGTACAGAAGCTTTGAATTCATTTTAGCGGGCGTGTATACAAATATGTATATAAATATGTATATAAATATGTATATAGGAATTAAATATGTATACTGGTTTCAAAATATTACGTATACGCCGTGGCACTTTGTCAAATAAATGTAATCTGAAGTTATTAATCGCAGTTAATTTGTAAATATTTAAAATCATAATTCAGAATTAAAGCATTTGATGTGTATTTAAAAAAATTTCCTCTTTTTTTCTAAACTAATAGTTATAATAATATGCATTTTTTAACAGAGCGCCTAATCCAAAGGTAATTTATCAGCACAGAAAGTGCAATCAACGCATGGAGGATATTCTCTTGAATAAAAAGAACGCATCAGCAAGAGTATATATACATAAGTGGATATCCAAAGGAGCTTAAATCTCTTCATCTGGCTTATAATCAACATTTACTTGTTATAGGACATAATCAGAAAGATAATTAATTTTTCTTTCATTATTTAAAAAAATAAACTTTACCACGATTGTTTCCTGACAGAATTTGAAAGTTTAAGAGTATTTTTAGAAGGGAAATTGTATTATTAACAGAAAGGTAGTCGTTTTTATTTTTATTAATTAATAGTAGTATTTCTGCATAAAACTGCAAATAACAGAAATAAAACAGAATAACTTAGAAACAGAAAACTACCAAATTCTGTTTCATTAGAAACAGAATTGCGATTTCGGTTTTTGTTGTAAGCATTTCATATGAATGTTTATGCATAATTAAAAATAAAACCTGTCAGCACAATTATGGACTCTATTGCTCAGTTAAATTGATTATCCGAAATAATTTCACTCCTAACTTCAATTCCGATTTCTTATCAACGTACTTGATAAACAGAATGGTCTATGTGTTCTACTTAATTTATGCAAATGCTTTATAGCTAGAAACCTAAATGAGTTGAGATTTCATAGCAACTATGTCACCCTAATAGATTCTGCCCCCGGTCAGTTAATGGAATTTCATATTCTCCAAAATGTATATCATCCAATTGGTTGGAAATGTTTCACTTCAAATAAACTCAAGTATAATTGCAAACTGAACTAAAAAACTAGCTACTTTACCGTAATTCACCCCAGAAACCGCATTGACCAATTGAAATGTGATTAATATTGCAAATAGAAAACAGAAAAAATTATCTGATCTCCCAATAATTTTTCGAATTTCACAGAACTTTGAAATATTTTCATTTTTCCCCACAGTCAAACGCATCCGCATCTCTGAGTATGGAAGAGGCAGTGGTTCAGCTGTTCAGCTAAGTTTAGATAGAAATTTTAAATAACCAAATGAATTTCAGCACATTCTCCTACACACACAAGCATACATAAAAAAGGTATATGTGCATGTGTATAGGTTGTTACATAAGTAATAGTAGACGCTTCGCATTTATCGTTCACATGGCATATGGACTTAAAGGCAGAACCATCACGACGTCTCGTTGACTTCCAATGTCGAATGCTTGAAAATGCCTCCATATGTGTGATAGCGATACATAAATATATGTGTATGTTGATTATATGTACAGTTAAGTGTTGGCAAAATAGTCGCCTGAAGATACCAGCATTTTGCATATCAAACACTTTTCCCCACACACACACACACTAGTAAATATTTTTCTTTGCTTGCACGCAGACCAGCCGAAATTTGCACTCTCGATCCGGCCGAGCTCCATTTATTTTCCTACCGGTAGAAAAGCTGTCAGTAACACAACATTTGCCATCGGCGGGACTTTAGTTCAGCTTTCTCAATTACAATAAATATGCCTACGGTATATTGAAAAGTTGAACAAATAATTATATAAATACAAACTGGCTCACTTTAGTCAATTGCCTCAACAACTAAAGGTGAGAAAGCAGCGAAAAAATCAGTAAAATCATATTAAGTAGAAAAATTTTTAAACTGTAGATTTTTCCTACCGGTACACATGCACATCTACAGCTGAGGAGTGCGGCTACTCGTTCAAAAAGTGTAAATAAGTCGGACAAGTACTCACCACAGCTGTGTGGTCAATCGGCCGCAACGACTCGACTACTTCCCAGCTCAAAGGCCATGCCAAACGATGGAGAGGTCAATGTTGAAAATTTTGAGGAAGGAAAGCAAAACTGCTAATTCCTTCAGAGCGCTTAAGTGCTGCTGTGCGTGTGGGCAGAAATTGCAATTTATGGATTTTCGTTGTCGAATGCATTCAATTAAATTGCTTCGAAGCCGATGCAAGGTTCCTCTTAAGTAGCAACCGAAAGATAGTTACTTCTGACGATTAAACACATAGAAATATTTGAAAATTGTATAAATAATTTACAATAGGCGGAAAAAGAAAAAAAATATAAAAAAACACGTGGAAACAATCTTAATATGCTCGTTGCTAAGTAAATAATCAATATTGCAAGCATTTACAGGCTTAATTGCTGATAACATTTATATAGTAAATTTATAATCGTTATTTTCTATTTAATATGTATAATCCCCTGCAAAGTTCCTCCAATATGTCGCCACTAAATCTCTAAATCAGTATTTGCTAATCAGCTTATCAACAGCTGTTGGCCTTTTCGAAATAAAAAGTAGACTCCTTGAATGTGAGATAAGACTGGCTGATTTACGGCTATTACCATTGTGACAATTATATATGCCTATATACAATATAACTAGATTTACTACAAGTTTAGCCTCTCATATTTGCTGTAAAATTTTCGTAGAAAATTTCTGTCTCAAATTTACAACAAAAACTACTAGAGTTTCACTACCGGATATACAGCTGTAGATAAGCTTTCAGTGGACGAAAAGAGTTTCCTCTCTTTTCCTCTTAAAAAAGTTATATCGACTAATCGAATTGGCATCACTTTTCAAAACGATGAATGAAGTGGTAGATTAAATATAGTATTACATTTTTTGTTTCCCCTATTTTCTTATAGAGTTTCAATTAGCTTAGTTGAATTCCTTTGTCTCAAGATAAACGTATTAAATTCCGAACATCATTGATTCCTAGCAAGTTGAGAAAACCTCTTAATTGCGAAATCTACAGCGGTCGCTTTCACTAACTGAGTGAAACTACTCAAAATTTAATCGAACATATAGAGAACAGCGTTAACCGACTCCGCCTATAAATAACTCGAAAACAATCTGCATTACATCGTTTGAACACATTCTTTATTCTATATACGATTGCAAAACAAAGGACTGAGATTAGAAATTATTTTCAAAATTAATTGTTGGCAACAGATGCCAACTTCCTTCTGAATGTTTCTTATGTTCCATCAATCCTTGAGATCTTGTTAAAACTCCTGCTTAAATATAATTAATCTTCCCTGAACAGGGTATATCAAGTTTGTCACGATGTTTGTAATACCCATAAGGAAACGTGGAAACCCTCTAAAATATATATTGGGTAGTCGAAAAAGTCTTTTCGTATTTCTAATCAAACTTCAACTAATTTTTTTTTTGTTTATACTAATAAATAAATAAACAAATATAATATGTACCATTTTATCGACCTCTTTTAGCCATTTCTCCGATAGAGACATTATTACATCAGGGTAAAACTTTCATGAGTGTAAATCGAAATTTCCAGAACGGAAGCGAGCGAACCATTGTTGTGCTACACGAACTGATACAGCATCGTCTCCGTTAACTTCACAAGTTTCATTGGTGGCTTGCGTGGCATTCTTCCTTTTTTAGACAAAAATTTCAAAATGGGCGTATTTCTTCATTATTTTCACTCATTTTAGAATAGCTGTAACTACTTTCAACTTCCCCAAATTTAATTTTGGAGACATAGTATGACTGCAACGACATATATTGACAAAATACGAAAAGACTTTACATAAATTATCAGCGGGACGAGATGAGTCGATTTAGCCCTATCCGTCGATCTGTCCGTATATATCGGACCACTATAGCATCTTGTAAACAAAACTTTTTTAATTTAATAAGATATCTTCACAAAATTAGAGTAAGCCAACTGATTTCGAAACTCGACTTGTTTCAATCAATAAAAGAAAGAAACACAAATAGTTTAATTTCAATTCTAAAATATATTTTTATTAAATGTATGATTGTGAGTTCCCTGTTAGGATCGGACTCCTAACCTATGATTGTCTTAAACTACATGTACATATACCATGCAATCTAACTTTAATTTTATGAGTTTTTATTCACTATTTTAAAAAACTCTACTATTGAAAAATATATATATATGTATGCGGAAATGCTGTGAAAGGCACCCATTGTCAATATATAATATTTATAAATAATTATAATACAATATTATTTTTCTAATCAAGAAAATAAAAATGTCAATACTTATAAAAATGCTTAGCTTAATATACTTTACAATTAACTTTTACGCTTTCTTAATTTTAACTCCCTGTTCATAGTTGAAAATCTTTAAATAATGCAAAGCTCGCTAGCAAATTAAAAATTTTAAGTGTATACAGACTATCTACAGCTAACTGCTTTCCCTAATAACGTATAGTATATATAAGTATATATAGAAATAATTATTTTCATTGGAATGTCACCCTAATACTCAACGCTTTAACTTTTGTAATGTTTCCAAGCTTCGAGGCCACGAGTTCCATGCAAATAAAAAACTAACTAACTTGAACAGCAGTCCCCGATATCAGACATAATGCCTTTGTGCTAAATCTAAATTTTGTAACGCTTTAGAATCTCTTCATGACTTAAAAATAATTACTTTGCAATAAACATACACATGTATATGAATATATACACACATGTTTAAGAACCGACTGACGTTATTGTTACCACTACACATGCGCTTCACTTTCCTCATCATTCTGTCACTCTTCTTTGCCGCTCAACATACGACAAATCTTACAGCCGACCCATCAAACGCATGCGCACAGCGGGCAACAATATGAACGCCGCCACCACCCGTGCTAGTCAATCGATCCGATTCGTCTGCAACCGACCAGCAGCGCCATCGGTATCGCCCTGGATGATCTTCTCAATGAATTCATCCCATTGCAATTGCCACTTCTGTAGCGCTACCTCTTTTTGCTGCTCACTTAAGGCGCTATACACCAGCGAGTTAATCGCCAATTTCTTTAGTAAACGCATGTCAGCATGCGCCGACGCGATACCTAGGAAGGCAATATAGAAATCGTGCGAGAGTGGTGTGGCACGCCAAAATGATGGATCATCTGAGGAGATTACAACGGTAAAGTTGTCAGAAAACAAATGTGAGCAGGGATGATTGCGATAGTCGCTGACCAGTTGCAAGACTTGATTGGATATGGGGTTGATCTCGACGGGAATGTTGCGCTCCTTTAGCGCTTGCAAGACGAGCGGATGTTTGGTGAGCGCGAAGCCGTGTCCAATACGTTTAGTACCCAGTAAGACAGCGTCAATTAGGTTTTCATCAACGGCAGAACCATACCAGTTCGTTTCTCCGGCGTGGAAGTAGAAATCAATATCGGCCGGCACGCTAAGTAATTGCGGTATGAAGTCTTTTAGTGGGCGGCCGAGCTCTTCTTGACCAACTAAATCGAAGCCAGCTACGAAATCGGGATACGTGGCCTAAAAGTGACGAGATTTTTTCTTTTTAATTTATAAAAAGTGAAAAGGTTCCAAGAGTCTTACCTTGATCTCGACGCAGATGCGAATATATTGCTCAACCGTTTCGGGACTTACATTTCTTATGGGCGCATATATCATTTTCGAGCCGATGAAGTCCGGATATTCCTTCATAAATTTTTCCAACGTTTCTTTGTAGATGCGCACTGTGTCGAGTTCAGTATATTCTCCGCCATCTAGATCATAAAGCTGTTAAACAAAACATTGTAAAAAGCATTATTAGATCAGAGTTTAATGAAATAGATAAGCTATATATTACTTTAATTAATACGAACTACTCAAAGAAATACTTGGTTATCATAAGTTTTCATAAAAAATAACCAAAATTCTATTCTTCTGTCGAATCGGAGACAATCTTGCAAATAAACACAAACCTGTGGCAGTGTGCTGCGGAATTCCAGGTATTGCACGCCGTCCGCACGAAATTCCTTCAACGCATTATAGTAGTAATCCGCCCAAACCGGGGCATAAGTAATCATATTATCCACCAAGGAAAATATCTCCGTAAAACTCGCCCATGCCTCATTATTGTCCAAGAACTTCTCTTTCGGGTACAGAGTGAGATGTTCGCGCAAAAAGTCGTCCACCGCTGCAGCGCCATGCCTAGCACGTATCTCTGCTAACAGCGTCCAAACACAATCCGAACCGTCGACCGCAAGTGTCGGCTTAGTTTTGGCAAAACGCAAAGACACCACCTCCAAACTGCCGCTACTTTCACAAGCCCACAAATTCTCACGATACGTGAGCGTGATCAAAAAATCTGTGCTGCACAAAGCTGTATCGTGTGCATGTAGCACACCTCCTTTCGGCATCGCCTGCAGGTACCCAAATAGCGGTGTCTTAGCTATGTCCTCCAATACACTGAAGAAGTGTTTGGAGGGTTTGAAGAGATGTGGCGTCACAATTCCTTCTTCATACTCGTATGTCTTGGCTGCCATAATGACTTGATTGGCAAGCAGTTCGCGATCATTCAACTCAATCTCTGCTCCCAGTCCCCTAGACTCTTCATAGCGGAAGAATGTGTTGCGTTCAGCATTGTAAGCCTCTGGTGTCGGACGATTATTGCGTGTATTGCCGTCAGGCCTATAAGCATAGGCTGCCATATGCGAGGCGGCCAATTGGCTGCGAGTATGGAAGCGCGCCAAAACGACGCTACAGAGACACACGACAAGCGCTAAGCGCAAACAAATTCGAAACATCGCGACAGCTGGCCTCAAATAAAACTGCTACAAGGCCAGTCAATTGTTTTATGGAGCACTTCCCGTAATTGACGTCCACGTTGCACGTCTTTCGAACACGTACTGAGAAGTTATCGCCAAGGGCGCTAGTAATTTAAGACGTCCGTTTGAAGTACGACGGTAATCTATAAATGAAAGAATTTAGGTAGTTTTTTAGTTCAGGTTTATGCAGGCTTATCGGCCAGTTTACATATATATGTGTATATATATGTGTGTACACTTTTGAAAACTACTTCGAGGGTCGATGATAAATACTGGTAGGCAAAGCAGAATATATTACTTGTCGATAAGATAAACATTGCTGTAATAAGTACTTTCTTATGTATTAAGTAAGCTTATATAACAAGATTAGATTGTGGCTAATAAGCCTTTCAGCCAAAAGTTCGACGAAAAATGTCCCCAAGAAAGAAATTTTCATTGATGAGCTTTATTTTGATGAATTAGTTGATTTGGCAACAATTTGGCTTTATCAATACTGTAACTATTAGGGAAGTCACACAATTTTAGAGAGGGTCAAACGGTTATGACTTAATCACATCACTAAAAATATTTTATTTCGGCTATTTTTAAAACAAAAACAATACCTACAAAATAATTTTGGTATTATATAAAATTATATACATATAATATTTGATTGCTTTGTAAAATATAGCACCTATGAACTGATAAACACGTGAGAAAAATATCAACTCCTAAAATTTGATTCGATAAATTCCATAATCAATGGTTTAGTTAAGTATTAGATCATAAGATGCGACTTCATTTAGCAATATAGTTTTCCCACAATATCTTTAATCACATCAAACCATTTGCAATAATTTTTATACCATCATGTGATAACACATCATTATATAATGTGTCTTTATAAGTACATCACATCAAAAAATCGGAAAATATTATCAGAGGCATTATAGATAGCACATTTCCATCACACCATATGGGTAATTCAGAAATTATAATTATATGTATTTTCTAACGTCAAATATTGAAAAGTCACTAGATACCAAAAAATACAGCCAATATGTAATGGCACATATGAGATTAACAACATATACAGCATTACAACGAACAGCAAAATACTAAGTGACGCCATATTCTCACATCCTAATCATATCAAGTTATTTGTATCACATAATGTTAAATCACATCACCTTATAAGATATTGAAACATCGCATTACGCTATATAATATCTATTGAATGAAAAAACACAACACTTAGCATATAAGACCCAAAAGAGCCAAGTGGCTCGGTCAAAATCTCACCACTTCATTTTTATTTTTTGTCACCACGAACATTTACGATTTTTCAATTTTTACATAACAAATTTTACTAATACATCCACTCATTAAAATTGCGAATTTATATCGTCAATCCAATGGTTCCAACGCTTATACCATTTTTCGAAAGCTGCCTCGCGCTCACTGCCACTGAAGGCACCGTAAGTAATCGAGTTCGAAGCTAGCTGTTTCAACAGGCCAAGGTCTGCTTTTCGCGACGCGATGACCATAAACGCCATATAAAAATCGTGTGTCAGCGGAGTGGCTTTCCAAAATGAGGGATCATCTGAGGCAATGACCACAGGATAATTAACGGCAAAGAGCACAGCGGCGGGATGTGTGCGCAAATCGCCAATGTATTGCAGTACTTGATTGGATATTGGATTTATTTCAATTGCAATGTTTCGTAAACGCGCCAATTGCAATACTTCGGGATGCTTGAGCAGCGCCAAACCATGTCCAATGCGTTTCGTGCCGAGAAGTACGGCGTCGAGCAGATTTTCATCGGTGTTGGTACCATACCAATTCGTTTCGCCGGCATGAAAATAAAAATTGATTTCGTCTTGCAGAGCAAGCAGCTCGCGAGTGTAGTCATGTAAGGGGCGACCCTCATCTTCCCAACCCACCAAATCGAAGCCAGCGAAGTAATCGGGGAAGTGGGACTACGGAGAAGCAAAGTAAAGCGCTTAAATAGCGATGTGGCGTTAAAAATGTATATTCCCTACCTTCAGCAGCAACGCATTGCCCAAATATTCTACGAAACGAGCATCGGACACTTTTCTTGTCGGTGCGTAAATCAGGCGTGAACCAATCCAGTCTGGATACGAAGCGCGAAATCGCAAATCAGCATCGCGCATTGCACGTGTCGTATTCAAAAGGGTGTAGTTACCGCCACTCAAGTCATACAGCTGATGAGAGAAAACAAAAGCTACATAGAAGCAGTAAAGCGATTAACGGTAACACACTCACTATCGGCAAGACGGAACGAATTTCCAAATATTGCACGCCATCTGCATAGAACTCCTCCAACGCTTTATAAATGTAGTCGCCCCACACTGGCGCATATGTCAGCAGCCCCACCACAAGCCGAAATATGCTACGGAAACGCTTCCAGACCCCATCCTCGCTTGGAAAATGCTCTAGCGGAAACATAGTCAACTGCGCCAGCAACTTCTTATCGACAACATCGCTGAGCACACTTTTTCGCAATTCGCTCAGCAATGACCAGTCGCACGACTCTTCGTTCTGCGGCTGCAGCAAAGAGAAGCGTAACATCTTATACTCTTGCGTCTCACTCTTTGCAACACAAATCCACAAATGCTCACGATAGGTCAACGATAGCAGATACTGACTGCTACACAACGCCATATCATGCGCATGCAAGACGCCACCTTTTGGCATCGTTTTAAGGTAACGAAAGAGCGTCGTATTGCCAATTTTCTCAAATGAGCGGAAAAAATGCTGCGCCACCTGAAAGTGGCTTATGTTTTTCAAACCCAACTCCAGTTCGTGCTGCTTCTCCAGCATGATCAACTCATTGACGACGCGTTCATTGGCGTTGAGCAACACGCGTCCGCCAAGTTGATTATTTGACTCCTTCTCCAAGATATTGGCGCGCATCGTTTCATAGATGCGCACTCGTTCGGCAAGTTGCGCGTAGCCATGCAAAGCCGGCAAGTCCAGCAACAGCGCGAACACCAAAAAATTGCTCAGTATGAGGAATATGGCGAGATTTCTAATCCACCGCAAGTTCGCCATGGTCACAGTTGCTCAAACGATGCTCACAAACTAACTGAGTTTCGGCGAATGAGTTGAGTTTGCCGCGTAAGCTCACTCTTATAACTTTGGCTAGTGCGCTAGTTCGTTTACTTAAACTCTCACTAATCAGACCGAGCTCAAATTTAAAACAAATGTTGTTGTCACTGATAAGTGGAAGCAGAGCTATGCTATTTAATGCGCAACATTTAAATTCACAATATTTTTTTTTTTGTTTTAAACGACTTATAATTTCCTTTCTTTAATTTTTAATTTTTTTTCGATAAATTTTCTCGTATTTCTTGCAGAATGAATTAAATTACATTTGAAAAGACCTTTGATGACAGCGAAAACAATGTGTACATCATTTCATTTTTTAGACGTGGGGAAATTGTAAGAGACTGACACGGTCAAACGTTGCATAAGTAGTTATAAGTGCTATAACAACGTAGTAAACAGAATACCATGATATCTTTACTATGGTATTGTTACTACATGACTGTCACGGGTATAATGGGGATTGTGATGCAATTCCAGGGTAAAATCGACTTTGGGATTTGTAAAGAGTGACACACAGAAACTTCAAGTTCAATGGGGAATGTTTATTATCATTCGAAAGAACATTCTTTGGGAATTATTTTTTGAAGATTATCTCTTACAAATGTTGGTCACGGCTACGTCTTAGATGGTGCATCCGTTGAGTTAAATTTTTGATGACTTGTTCCAGCATTTCGACTGGTAACTGGCGAATGACACGCGTAATGTTTGTCAACAAGGCCTGAATCGAAGCGGTATTGACCTTAAACTTTACATATCCCCGCAGAAAAAAGTTTAATACTATATTCGGACCGGCAACGAAAACATGTGTTCGTGGGAAAAACTGGTTTTTGGAAGACGGGATTCTCTTTGTTTACATTCCATATACAAAGCATATTAGCGGGATTCTCTTGCTTTTGCAAAACCTTGCACGGTGCAGAAATCGCAGGATTTTCCTCTTGTTGCAACGGCACAACAACAAACACACGCAGACAATTATTTGCAATGGCTGTAAAATATGTCAGACAAGAACCCATGTTTATTTTCGTGCCAGATTCTGCAATGGGTGCTCTCTTGGCCTTGCATATTTCGGTATAGGATTTTTGCATTTTGTGTCATCATGCAATCTTGCAAGAGCAAAAGAATGCCGCTATTGATAGTTGTCAGTGAAAACTCATCGAAAACACACATTGTCGGTCCGAACGACTTAGATTCCACAACATACAAATGTGTTTTCAAAATATTTTCAATGTCAGTCCCAACATAGTATAACGGTATGATATCACACGATCTTGGTAGCCATCGACCGATATATCAGCAGCTTCTATGGCTTCCAATTATAGAAAACATCGCCATGGTATATATGGCAAACTGCTAGCTTAATTCTATGACAACCTACTGAGGAATACAATAGCTAGTCGCAGATATTAAAGTAATTTGTACTGAAGGATACTCAAATTCTATTGATATCTTTCATTCAGGTGCTATTTTTTTAATATGTATCTCGAATGTAAATATATTCTAAAATATTCTTAAAAGATCTGAAGCTTAACTGGAAAATAGTTTTGAAGATATGAGCGTATTGGTAAGAATTTTTTAACTAAGTGCAAACTTTACTTAGAATGCTTTTCTCGAAAAGCTGTTTTGAGAGTAGGTAAGGAAAATGTTCAGAAAGGGCTTGACCGATCGTCTGGAACCATATGACTTTCTTATACATATTTGTCAAGTACAGAGCGAAGAAATAAGAATTTTGAAAGAAGTTTTGTTTTTTTTCCAAGCCAGTACAAAGTTTAAATGAATGAAATCATATATAATATTTGTTTTGGTTTCTGTGTTTGAGGTATAGAGACATATCAATTGACCTAAGCTCCATGACATCTCGAAATCAATAACCAAGGATTAAATCATAGAAATGTACTGGACGATATCTAAGTAATGAGTGACCTTTACCTGGCAATCCAACTTAAATTACGTCTATCTCTCTTCAAACCACGATTCACATTCTGGACTAGAACGTAAACTTTCTCAAGCTATTTCAAACCAATTTACATTATTTAAATCCCGTACGAACCCAACAATTTGTAGAAATATTACACGAAAGAGAAGTTGCAATAGTAAAAAATATACACTGACAGTGAAATTTACATTTCAATTTTTTTTTTAAATAAACGTTATTTTCACAAAATATAAACGCCTTTCGAAAACTTTTATATATTTTTATAATCGAACATTTTATCACATTTCCACCCACACCGGCTTCGAAACTTCAGTTTTAGATTGATTTAAGGGCATTTATAAAATAACACGTTTTTATAAAATCCTCGGCTAGAATTGTTTTCAAAGAGTGCTAGTGAAACCACAAACAACGAAGGCGCATGCGACGTACTCCGCAGCAACGAGAATTACAGGCTTTAGATCTGAACACGTACAATATGAACGTTGGTACACAACATCAACAACAACCACAACAACTTGACAAGGTTGAAATTTGAATTTGGAGTATGAGTGGAGCGATAAATATTTTTTTCCAACGTCTTTGACAGTATTCAGTCACACCGAACCAGAGGCCGGGAAAACCAACCGTCACAGGCTTACAGCAAATGGCGATGACGAGAACTCAACCAATGACACTAGAAAAACCAAACTCGGTAAAAAGAAAAAATATGCATGCAAATATGATATTAAATGCAAAATATTTTTGCTTTATTAGAGTTCCGAGCAAAGCATGAATCAGGGCCTTACTCGAAGTTTGAGCATGGTTGATTTGCCTTCGCAGCGTGGGAAGCTGTTGAGGGTATTTTTTATACTTAAAATTATAAAATTCTCTACTTTTCTTAAAGTAAAATTTCGTGAATATAATTAAAATAATTAAAACCATTTGAATTTCAGCTGCGCGCTGGTTATGATCATTTGAACGGCGAAGAGGATGAATTGAAAAAATTTTGTGAATCGGTGGATCCAAATATAGTTTTCGATGAACTGCAGCCGGAGCCACCGCGTCCAACGCAGCGGCAAACAGCTCGCTTGCGCGCTGGTTCACCAAACAATTACTCGTGTCCGCCGCCAACACCTTGTCCTTGTCCCGACTCTTTCAACAGACAGACAGAGCAATCATCGCGGATACAGAATTTTTCGTCATTCTGTCCGCCAGGGGTGAGCTCAATACCTCAATATCTCCTCTGAATTTTTCACGATCTTGAAGATTGTTAGCGCGACAAAACTCTTCATAAATCTCTAATGGGACTTATAGGAACGTGAAAATTTCAAAAATTCGAATCGTAACTTTTTTTACCTTTTTCCATATACAGCATAATACCGGTGTTACGAGTAGCCCATATTCACAGTCAACACGATGTCGTTCGGTAAATGATTCATAGAATTTAACTTATAGAAAACTGCGAATTTTTCTCATATTTATATTTATAAATTTCAGTCTTATGATGAGTACCCCAGCATACCGTCACGCCACCAGGTAACCACATATATTACTAATAAAACACTTACTGACGCCATTTCTGCAATACATAATATTTCTTTAGACAACCAGGGATCCGACAATGTCAATGTGGTCGCCGCCGATACCGCAGCCATCACCAATGAGGCAGTCCACCAGGCCATCGACATCGACTAGGGTATGTATCTTCGGCATTTGTTGTGGCTTAATTAATATGTAGGTGTGACTCAATTCATGCGTCTTTATAGTACTCACAAGATACATCTAAAGTGCTGTACGAATCCCCGCGACGCAGCCACTATTCACCAACAAATGTGAGTGTTTTAATTTTGGACTTAATTTCAAATACAAATGCTCCCACAAATACCCTTCTAAATCTTCCAGCGAATGAACAGCACACCCTACATGGGCCTGGCAGGACAACCCTTCAATGTAACGGTAATTTAAAACAATACTGCAAACTGTAATCTAAATAGCACTACAAGCTCTAAGCTGTCCTCGATTCGCCATTTGTCTAATCGCTATCTTTGCGCGTTATAGTATGTTCGATTCACTACTCTGCAAAGCTTGGCGAATCGGAGACAGCTAGGAACAGATATGCTGAATATTTCATTGTGTATTAAATATTACTGATCGCCTAGAGACAGCCGCAAATGATGGCCACGAAATGGATTACGCCACCGGGCCGCATGCCGTCGTCTTTCATGCAAGATTCCACACTAAATCACTCCGCGCTGCCAACGGTATGTAAGATAAAGATTTTCAATATAAAAAAATCATGAAATAATTTCCCCTTCTAACCATATAAATTACCCAGATGCGAGAAGCTTGGACACCGCCATCATGTCCAACGGTATTTTCAATTTATTGAGTAATTTTATTAGAAAGTTCAATTTTTTTTATTTTTAGGATATTGATGATTCACTCATATGCCACACGGCGGAGGTAAAAAAATTGTTTCTACATTTAAAAAGCTTACATTCATTTTTCTGGTTTTATTATCATTTTTGTATTCATAGACCACCGATGAATGTCCCAATAAAATGAAGAATATTCCCTGTGAGGGTTGTGAAACTAACGAGAAGACTTATCCGCCGCCACCGCGCTGCAAGCCATTACACCCGGATATAGCTAAGGTGAACGGGTGCTTTGTTTGATGGAGTTGCCAGCATGTCGGTACAATTTAATTTTTAAATTTCTGCACACTCTTTTTTCTAGAAATTATGCGGTGACTTGCCACTTTTTAAAATACCACGACGCAGTAATTATTCGCTGATTGCATTACATTAACCACAATTACACGCTAAACAAGTTTATTTGCAGTGGAGGACGATTTCATTTGCATTAAACGCCGCGAGCAATGGGAACAACTGGTCAGGGATCAAACTTGTCCGGGCGCCATACAGTCGACAATCGATGGTTCGGTTGATTTCAATGCGCTCGCTTTTAATATATTCTTCGGCGAGCAACGCTTGCCCGACTGCTTGCCGCGCATTGAGCCGATCACGCTGCTCGAGGCGTTCTTTATAAGAGTCAATTACGAGCGTTGCCAGATAAAGAAGTTGGAGGACTTAACATATGCCAGGGACCACCCAGAGGAAGAGGAGACACATGCACCGCCGCCACCGAGTGATGAGTGCGTTTGTCATGCTTAGTTCATTAATTTAAACAATATTTAATATCTATCACGCTAGTTGTACGCTAATTGAAAAATGCTTCAAACGCAAATTCGACACCGATCTGAATGCGGCATTGGAGAAGCTCTTCAAAGCAGAAAAGGGTTTCACGTTCCTATCCCCACAGGCGGTAAAGAAATGATAAAATATTGACTTAAATATATTTAAGCTCTTTTTTTCGCAGGAACAACCACTAATGAGTATGACAATGGAAAGCACAAGTACCGATTTGCCGGGCATACCAATCTCCATAAAGGCCTTCACAGGCACAACCAAGCCAAGAGAATGAGCTCATATGTTCGAAGAATGACACAGAGAACCGATAAGAAATGTAATAGATGCTCAATTTATGAATATGTAAACTTATTTACATAAATAAATAAAATAGAATTATTGTATCCAATCTTAAAAGTCGACAAAACGCCTTAAGACCAAAGCAAATCTGCTTAACCCACCAGCTCAGTGGAATAACTGAAAATGTGAACTTTCTAAAATTGAAGTATAGATCTCACAGGGGTGGGATAATCAAGAAACAGGTGTTAGGCTGTTACCACCTCTGCGACTGTCATACGATAAGATTTTCAACCTTACAGTTTGGACTCCGAAACGGCAGCGACCTGTTAGAGCACCCTTAACTAGGGAGAGGCTAACTTTTTTGAGAGCAAAAATCTTACGGGATCTCTTACTATCGACCTTGGACCAAAAGAATTTTTAGACAGCGAAAGAACCGATGGACGCCGATACGGTAGCGACCTATTAAAGCACCCACAGCTAAGGAGGGGCTAGCCTTTCTGCGAACTAAAATATCACTGGATCTCTTACAATCAAGCTTTGGCCCAAAAGATTTGGAGAGCGAAAGAACCGATGATATCCCAGCGCTAATCAAGCTCCCGCGAAGGCCAACTATACAGTAGTAAAACACACGAAGAAACCGAAGCCCATTGCCATTCTATTTTTAGGGAGCTAGGGTGCTCTTCTTTGCCAGCTCGTCAGTTCTACGGTTAGCTGCGGTTCCGCAAACTCCTCGATACTCCTCAAAATTCTTCATTCAAATCACATAACTTGAAGACAAAAACTTCTCACAAATTCAAATTTTTTATACAGTTCTCAACACTTTTCAAAAAATTTCGAAAATGCAAATTAAATAAACACTTTCCAAAACATGTTTGACATATACATAATTATGTAAATAAGTAAAACAACAATAGTTTAATGAAATTTTTGTGGAATAAAAGGCGAAAATTCAAACAAAATTCTAAATTCCAAGTAGAATGGTGGAAGTAAGTGTAGAACTTAGTGAACACAGCTGCAAAAGCCGATTAAATATACCGTTTTAATATTGCACTAGAATTACTTCAATACAGGAAGCTCAAGTCGGAGTTTCCGAAGCAACAGCAGTCAGCGAGGATTTGATTGCAGACCCCAGGTACGTGATGTATGTGTACGCACCAGTACACCTTACGGCATACATACATATACATGTATTTAAATTTGCCACCTTCTCTTCCACAGTTCCGACAGCAAAAGTCAGCATCACTACGAAACAGCTGTGAACCCTCCACATCAGCGGCGGCGGCGGCCGTACGTGCGAGCTACGACAACTGCGGCTGCCCGACCCGCAAGGTGAGTGCGTGTCACAACGCATAATCAGTACACTTGATTATCAATCCGCTTTAATACCGTACACGCACACAGCTATCAAACTCAGCCTCCTCATCGCCGACACGTTTCAACGCGAGCACAATGCCGAAAATATGCTCGAACGACTTGGACACCGGCGCAGGCATGCTATCATCAACGCCACAGGTGAGCTAGAAACAACAAAAAAACACGCTTTGCAAATATGAGCAGCAATCTTGACAAAGCAATGAACCCTTCCTTAAACTTAGTCTGCATACGGGATGTCTCGCAACAGCTGTGGCCATTCGGCTGCATCCCTGGTACAAGATTCTTGCAACAATCTAAGCAAAGCTTCAACTGCATCGTGTTGTTGCTGTTGCCCACATTGCGGCAAACCGCAGGACCCAACGCAAACAACAACGGCCACAACAGCAACATGTCCGCCACCCAAGCCCCCACTGCCATGCAGGCCGAAGCCGCAACCGCCGAAGGAGGAGACGCCATCACGTAAGTTGCTACTACATAGACTGATACATGAGTGTGTGGGTGCTGTGGTTAATTAGTCCACAAACATATTTCCACATCTGTATGTGTGCTGGTACGTATCTTTGGTGTTTGTTTTGCAGCCGAGGTGGAGTTCAAATGTCGCATGCGGAAATTGCAGTTGGAAAATTTGGTTAAAGATCAGTACTGCCCAGGTGCCATACAGAGTACAATTGACTGTGAGCAGGACTTCAATGAAGCGTCCTTTCGTCTGGTATTCGGTTGTGATCCATTGCCCTGCACGCTACCCACCGTGGAGCCCATCTCACTTTTGGAAGCGTTTGCAATGCGTGTTGAGTTGGAGCGTTGTCTTCTCGCCGAGGAAACAAACTATGCCGAGCAGAGAAGGTCATCGCGACGTGGTTCAAACGAGTTGGACGAGTGAGTGTTGAACTTGTTTAAGAACAAATAATGTTGCTCATGCGTTTCTGGCTATTTTTTATACAGAGTCGACGAATATTTCGGTAAAAAGTACAAGACGGCGCTTAACGAAGCGCTGGCGAGCTTCTTGAAGGCGGAGAGGTGTTACTATCTGGAGAATCCAGATATGGTGAGAGTACTTATTCTCCTTTTAAAACTATCATGTTGCAGTGACAAAAAAATATTGTCCCCTAACGGTTTCTTGTGAAATCTGAAATTAGTGCAGATAAAGATTTGTTGGTCCGTCCATCCATACATCTGCCATGAAACTTGCTGAACCTCTTTAACCAATTGAAATTTCAGAATTAGCCCTGAAGGTGCGAAAAGTATGGGTAGTTTTGTAATTAATTAAGGGTTGCTGCAACTCCAAGCAGATTGAAGGAACTAATCGTATAAACTATCAAAATTATCTGATCAAAAATTAATAGGATCATTGGCTTCACATCCACCCTCTTAATGACGGTATTAGTGTTGCAATCTGTCAATTCTCAGATATATCGTAAATATGACATTTTTAGTTTTATACAGGGTTTGTCCGGAAAGTAATAGGACTGATTTCCCTCCGCTGTGACTCTACTTCGGTGCGTGCGCGCACCGACTGAATTCGGTAGAGGGCGTTCTTACCTAACGAACGAGCGGCTAGTCAATTATCTCCGAGCACCTGAAGAGTCAGGACAAATATTTTCGGGCGACGTGTTTCTGTGAGTGCAAGCCGTAAAGGCAACGTTCGTTAGAGCAGAAGCACGCGATTAAATTCTGTTTGAAAGGCGGTAAATCTGCGAGTTTAATATGATCAAGCAGGCTTACCCAGATGTTGCTTTAGCAAGAAGTGGTGCGTTTCGTTGGCACCAGGTCTTTTTGGAGGGCAGGGAAGAGGTCGCTGATGAAGACCGTGCTGGGAGACCTGCGACTTCGACAAACCGAAAATGTGACTCGTGTGCGCAAAGTCTTAAACTCAGACCGTCGGCTAAGTACTCGTTTAATTGTCCAGATGTTAAATTTATCAAAATCTGTGGTTCATGATATTGTGAAGGAGCACTTGACTATGCGCTGGGTGTGCGCGAAGATGGTGCCAAAAGTGCTCACTGACAACCAGAAATTTGCGGCGAGTGGAAGAGTGCCAAGAAAATTTGAACACGTGTGAAAGTGACCCCTAATTTTTGAATAACGTAATCAGAGGGGAAGAGTCATGAATTTTGAGTATCCTCGTTTGAAAATGCCGATGAAAGGCAAGCATTTTGAGACGACAGAGGGGATCCAAGCAACATGCCCTTCGGCTCTCAAGACTATTCCAGATAATGCCTTCCGTGGCGCTTTCAATGCTTGGACATGGCGCTGGCAGCGCTGCATATACGCTGAAGGAACATATTTTGAAAGTTTTTAAAAAATTGGAACGATTGGTTAAACATTTTTTTAAATCGACTCTGTCCTACTACTTTCCGGACAAACCCTAAGAAGGTTTGACATACGAGCACACTAAAGAGGCGGTTGATGCATTCAGAACGCATGTTTTGGAGAAACCTCATTCAGAGTGGCAAAAGTCTTCGACACTTGGTTCAAACGCATGCATTTTGAAAAATAATAAATCGATTTTCGATGATTAATCCCTTTTCGCTTTTGTTCTCTTTACTCAAAATACGAAAGACAACTCTCGTATTATTAGCATGACACTAAATTGATATATTCTTAACATCGCATTAAAACCATATCTTCAATCCATAGAATTTCTTTTTGAATGGCACTTTGTAATAGATAGCTCAAGCAATAATCCAGATGTCGAAACTCAACTCATAACAAATGGTAGTCTATGAAATGTAACAACTCTGTTCTAAAAACTCTAAGAGAAATCCATTCCCATTTACCAAAATAAAGGCTTTCGTTTCCCAATAGTACTGAAAATAATTTTTCTTCCTCACTGACTTTATATTCAATATATTATTAAGTGGCGGAGTTTACAATACTGATGAAGTATTTGGATATAATATTTTAATTTAAGTGACTCTCATTACAGAACGCGCTCAGCATGGATGCACAAATCAATAAGACCTGCACGTGCCTGCCAAGCAGTTCTTTCAAAATTACCGCCTACACGGGGAATACGAGACCCAATATGCAGTAGAATGCTATCATTTTCTTTTTGTGTTAATTGAGAAATATGTATTGAATATTGAAAATTCTTATTTGTTGTAAAATTTTATGTATGAAATAATAAAAGGCGTGAGCAATACGAAAACAGCCAGAATTCCTTTTGAAAGATTAAACTGAAGATAACAAAAGACAACATGACGTGATCTATTCACCATATGCCCGACATCATGCAAATATAAAGATATCTAAGGACAGCAAGATATTTCTAAAAACTATATGTATTAGAAGCCTACAATAAAAATGATTGAAAATAACAAAAATGGGTTGTAAAAGGCGCTTGGAAATATTGCAAAAGGTTTAGCGAACAAACGACCACCAAGCGAGCTCGTGCACTGAAATCAACAATTATGCGATACAACTACCAATATAGTATATGGTATACAGAGTCATAATCTGCGCCTTGTATGCACCGTTATGTAGACGAAGCGAATTGAATTTAAATTTGCCATCGCTTATAACTCATTGATTTACGGGCGGCTTGACGACCAGCTGTTGATCGGTTTAATTGCGTGTGAAATTGCTGTTCGTCACCGCAGTCGCATACAATAACAACAAACATAACATTTCCAATCATTTGACCAGAGCAAATAAATAAATAGCACACCTATACATGCACACATACATATGCACATATGTGTGTATGTATGTACATGAAACGGAAAAATATGAGCATAACAATAAATAACTGTATGAGCGACGGCGTGTGTGCTGGTAGGTGCAATTTTAAATTTGCATAAAAAAATTGGAAATATTTCCATGCATTAACAGGTTTCAATTATAGTACAAAAAATTTTATGATAATTGTTATTTTTTATTATTGTCAAGTGCAATTAATATTAATTACAAGAATCTACAAAATGGTGACTTTTATGAGTTATAAATTTTTACTTCAATCGTGCTACAGTGGGCGGTCTTAAAGCTAAGTGCTTAAAAATATGTATAAATCATTTTTGTTCAAAGCACATACAACAACAACAACAACATCTCGAATAATCCGCGGTATAGAGGGATATCGAGAATAAATTCATTTCATTATTTTCCTCATTTTTATATCGAATTACAATATTTTATTTGCTGCTGATTAGAAAGCAAAACGAGCTGTAAGGGTAGAATCACGAACGGCCTCATTACATAGTACGCTGCTAATAACGCTGGAACAATAAGCATCGGTTATGAAAACAAGAAAAAACGCTAACTTCGTTTGCACCGAAACTTTAATAATATCGTTCACAAATACAAGAGATTCCTACACGAAGTTGGTCAGCTTGTGTGCCAACTATTTGCAATAAAGGCTCGATTGAACAAATTCTTCGAAGATTGCACTGTTGCTTTAGACAATTACCAAAGCCAAATTTGGTGAAGATACCTCATCAAATGAAAAAGTTCTCCATACATGTACTTGATTCCGATCGTTTTGTCTAACAGCTAAGTATATGCTATAGTGGTCCGATATAGATTTTTCAGACAAATGATTCTTAGAGATTAAAAGTCGTGGTCAAAATTACGGGCCGATATCTCAAAAATTGAGAGACAGATAGACGGGCATGTCTAAATCGACTAAGCCGGGGTTTTCATGATGAGATTGTATGAAAATAATTTCCCAAAGCGACATTAAAAAGAATTCACATGTGTACATATGTATATGCTTCGGAGCGTTTCTCAAGTTAAATACGTTTTTTGAGTTTGGGTCATTCTGGAAATCGAGTGTTATTTAGTGATACAAAGTAATCAGGTACCGTTTTAAGCTTCAACTAAAATTATGTAACACTGATTTTTTAGTTCATCCAACACTTTTCCTCGTCGATCCATTGCTTTTCATAAACACTGTGTTATCGCGTATTTCCCATAAATCAGAGCATAGTATAGCGTTACTGTTATCTAATAATTTCATTTATATTTATGCTATACGTATGTATATGGAACCGTTTCTACTTTCGCATTAAACCACATATTTTTTTGTGAACCCGCTTTTACTGGAAACACACCATACTCACTCATACTTAGTGGTATATGACTCAATTACGTTATATTATGACTTCAACTCAGTTCTTCACCAGTACTCATTTCACCATTGCGTATACATATGTACATATACACAAATTATATGTCCATCATTTTAATATTTATGACTTGACCTTTAATCTCATAACAAACCACCAATAAAAAGTCTCATTCCAAACTGTTGATGTGAATCCCAAAAATACAATTTCATTTAATGAATAAGAGTATCTTTGCTTTTATACTTTCTCTATGATTTAATGCATTCAATCAGCCAAATAATTGTTATTATCGGTTCATGCACTTACCTTATCAATGTTAAATACACACAAAAACAAAAGCAAATACATTGTATTTTCAGTTGAGTGTGTGTCTGAAGTATACATTTGTTACGAAGCACTTCAGTTGATAAAGAAAAATTACACGCAATAAATCTAAGCGCACTAATATCACTGCAATTTATTTTATATTTATATTTTATAGCATTCAGCTCGATTTATGAAGCAAGCGACAAATTTGATTATCGTTACACGCGTCTAGACAATTGATTTTATAACTGCTACCTCAACTACATATGTAAGTACTACAGTACTATATATACGTTTCAATTCAGTATGTTGTAATATAGATCAATTGAGTCCCAAAAAACTTGGAAAATACAAACACAAAATTAAATCATACTATTGGAATAGTAGACAAACCCAAAAACGGTATGAAACCGATTTCGAGGCAATAATTTTGAAGGCCAATTTTTTCAGTGATTATAAACATTTCTTCGTCAGCTTTTGAGATATCCCAATGAAATTTAATTTAATACGCAGGTGCATTTTGATATACTATTGATCATTTTGAGAAATCGGTCGGATCATACAGCGATAACATATTTATACATCCCATACAAGCGACAATTCAGAGTATTTATACTTTTGCCTTAAAAATCACCGACTCGAAGCGGTTTTAGACCCATGGTCTCTTAAGCAAAGTTGTAAAACATATTCCGCATACTCGCTTTTATAGAAAAAGTCGGCCCGCTCTAATATATATGTATATATCAAATATTAAAACAGATCAAAGCGGTCATATCACAAGAAAAGTATTTTTTGTCATATTCTGAATATAGGGCCATTTAGCCATACGAACATTCTTCTGGTTTCCAAAAGCTTACAAAAAAACAGAATATAGCATAATTGCTTTATAACATATGTATATGCAAATCAAAATACTAACCTTATAATAAAAGAAAAAATAGAAATAAATATTTTTGATTAAAAATCCAACAACTTTTTCAAAACTTTATTCTTGTCATCTAGTGATTAATAAGAATTCACTGAACGCTTTAAATTAGCTAATAATTTATAAAAAAATTTTGTTTTGCATTTTTGTAAAGCTCTAAATAATTGGCATTCAACAAGTGAAAGCAAATTTGAAAAATGTTTTTACGGCTTAGGTAGATACTCATATAAGCAATAAAATATAGCTCAGACTGGTCGTGAGGACAGAAATGACGATCAACATGTAAGCCAATCAAAATTCCATCGAAACTGTGCGTGAATTCATCAAAAATCAGCCGCAATCGTCATTGAAATTCATGAAATGGGAATTGAACATCTCCAAAACATTGATTTATCGCATTTTGACAGAACATTTGGGCTTACGAAAGGTGTGTGAACGATTTGTTCCGCACAAATTGACTGACGACCAAAAATTGCTCAGAATCCGTCTCATCGATCGACGCTTGTGACCGATTATTTGACCAAAAATCACACTTTAACCATTAACCACTCTCCGTATTCTCCTGATATGGCACCGTGCGGCTTTTTCCTTTTCGGAAAAATGCATTTGCCCATGAAAGGAAAGCGTTATGCAGACGTAGAGTCCATTCAAAAGGCTTGCATCTGCATACTGGCGGTCATACCGGCCAATGAGCTAAAACAATCGTTCGACATGCTTTTGGACAGTGCAAAAAGCTGTATTCAAGCAGAAGGAGACTATTTTGAATAAAATAAATTGATTTCGTCGAAAAAACCATTTGTTCTGCTTTATTTTAAAACTCGTGTTTACTTTGGTACATACCTTGTATATTAAAAACAATTCTGCTATTTTTATAGTCGAAATCACATTTGATTTATCACTCATAACTCCAACCATTTCATATAAGCTTAGTATATGTCTATAGAGAGTGCGTACAACGCACATGTGCATATATGCATGTATGTATATGTGTATGTTCAACCGCCAAACCACTTGATTATTTGTCCATTTTAAACCGGCCAGAAGTGTTATAAATATTTATCTATACAGTTATGTACATAAGCAGATCGGTATATTTGTTAAGACGCACACATACACACGAATGTGCACTTAAAAAATTAACACCTATACTTGTAGACAATTATATTTTCATTGATAATAAATGTGGAATAGTTAACAAGTGGTTCACTGCTCGCGATGAACAGTTTGAGGAGGAGTAAGAGGAAAACGTAAAAGAGCGCTTAACAACAAGGCGGTAAATGACTGATTAACTCGGTCTACAAAAGCCCATTAATCACTTTACATACTTGCAGTGCGAGATTATTTGGGACCATATTTAATGGAATTTACAATTGTGCTATATGGGAAGTAGGCGTGGTTGTTGTCCGACTTCTACCATTTGTGCACTCTTACTTAAGAATATAAAAAGAATTCCACGTACTAAGTTTTGTCGAATTGACCGAAACAAATGGTAGCCCGATGCATCAAAACTTCCCAGCCAAACTCTCACAGTTTTGGCCTAGCGTTGTCCTGATGGAAGAGGAAGCCCTTTTGTTGATCAGTTCTGGCTGTTTTTATTCGATTGCTTGCTTCAACAACAGATGAGTGTTGACAGTAAAATGTAGAATCAATCGTTCGACCAGGCTGGAGCAGCCAAAGAATCGAAGATGTTAATTCGGTCTATTAATTTTTTCACAGAGTATCCAAACATCGAGCTTCTTTTTGTAGCCAGCCTATTTTAAATTATTCAAAACCATTTGATGATGAATGTTAAGTTCCTTAGCGATGTCATGGCTGCTTATGTGACAGTCCAGGTTAATCTTTTCCAATATTTCATCGACTTTTGCAACGAGATCGTCTAGAGCAAGGTGCATCTTTCTCATCGAAATTTCCAGAGCGAAAGCGAGCGTACCATTGTTGTGCTAAATATGTAGGTATACGAACTGATAAAGCATACCCAACCCAACATACATACATACATATATACATATTTACTTTATAGGGTCCCTTTTTCTTCTGAATGTTACAAAATTCGTGGCAAATTATCAAGTTTGTGGTTATAGAGGCAGAGAACCATCCCCCAATAATTAGAATAATGTTACCGGACTCTTGGTGTGGTTCAATTCCAAATTAATTCCGGTTACACAGACCTGACTGATAGACCCTGTGATAAAAGACACTTGACCTGATAAATAAGTCTACGAATTGTACTGTGGTACGAATAAAAGTACCTATACAAGTAAAAATTCGGAGTTAAAATATCAGAATGAATATTAATATTTTACGAAGCATGGTGCTGATATATATCTACCACACCTACAAATATCATTGTTGAAGTTGAGACCTCACAGAGAAAAAGCAAACCAACTAAATTTCAATTACTCTACAGACAAGTAAAAAATCGATGAAAACAGAAATAAAGCACACATGGTCATACTACTACTACAGGCAGATAATACTATATTAAAGTAAAAGAAACTGTGGCAAATGCAACATGAGTATGCCACACAATTCAAGCACTCGCTTGCAAATGCACTGCACCGATGAAGTGTATATGCTATACACACATATGACTCAATGCAGCGTTTTTGTTTTTGCTTCTTTATCAACCGCCAACAGCTGTTGTTGATAAAAAAACGAGCAATGCAAAGCAGCAACAGAGAACACAAATACGAAGTTCATTGTTCAACTGACTGATTATTGAAGACATGATTAAACACACCAATATCTACATACGGAACAATCAACAAAGAGAAGCAACTTTGAGGGCTAACGAAACAAAGAGAGACACAGAATTAAAAGTGAATATGTGTGTATGTGTGGTAAGGAAGCCAAATAGCAATTTTGAGCGCTAATACCTTCAGCCAGCTGAAGAACCAAGCAGCTTGCGGGAGAACATTTCAAAAATCTTTTTGCGAACTTGAAATACTAGATCAACACCCAGTCACACATACATAACTATACATATGGTATGTACAGTATGTATACATTACATACATACTATATATTGTACATATGAGCGAGCGTTATCAGCCATAAACAACACATTTCGAATGTTATAAACAAGGTACATATGTATATACAAATTGTAGCATTTCAATATTTTAAAACACACACAGACAATTTCATAATTTTTAGTTAATATTTTGCGTTTTTAAGTGTTAACAATTTAGAAAAAATAACAAAAACAAAGTGAAACATTTATAAATAGTCCGAAGCCAGTTCGAACGCTGTGCACTGAAGCGTTGAAGCGCGTAATAATTTTTGCTGAGCAATGTGTGTTTGTTTTTGCTTTTGCTAACTAAGGCAAATAATTGTTGGCAAACTTTTGTTTTTAACCGTTAATACACTGTTAGTTGCATGTTTTTTTTGGTAGGAAAAGTGTACGATTTATGTATATTAATTATTTTTCTGAGTATATATGTATAATGTTATATATACATACATACATATAACAGCTGGTATATCTAGGGGATACATATTTGCACTTTTTAATTAAAATTAACTTTTTAATTTTCCTTTTATTTTAAATTAATATTTTACAAAGTCTTTCGTGCAGGCGTGCTAACGGAGTCGATTTTAAGCTTACCAAAAGCTGTGCAAACAATATCTTTTTTTTTTTTAATTTTTAAACAAATTTAATAAATAGACACATAAATACATATATACATAAAATATTTGTATAAACATAATGAAAGCATTTTAAAGTTTTTTTTTAAATATAATTTTTATATCCATTATTATTTTCCAACAAACTACCCAACTTACTCTCAAACTCGTTCTTCTTAATTAATTTTTTTTTTGTTATATTTTCAGTATCACAGACTATTTCAAAAAACCACTTTTAACAATAATATATATATTAAGTTCTTGTGTCGCTTTGTTGTTGCTTTTAATTTCATTTGTTTGTCATTAACAGCCGCTTTTATTTAAATTGTATTATGTTATGTTTTTTCAGTTACGCCACATATACACATGCATTCATCTACACACAATGTTTTGTTGTGATCGGCAACGATTTGGTTTCTTTCTTTCTTTTCAAAAGAACGGAATTCTAGCGCCAAGGCGATCGCGCAAAACACATTTTCATGCTCAGAAGTCAGCAGTAAAACTGAAAGTGACTGACTGTGAAACCAGCGACGCCACTTAGCCGCGCTCGTTGTGGCTGCAATGTCAGAATATCTGCAGATGCACTGAGAGAAATATGTGGAAATATTCAAACAAAACCCCAGTTTTTTATAATATCATAAAAAAATATCGCAAAAGCACCAAACATTCGAACGTGTCTAGGAAAAAGGTAGGTATAAGGTGACCTTCATTTCTTAGAACACTTTAATGGAAAAATCTGCAAAATAAGAATTCTTCACAAATTTTAAAATAGATAATCAGATATCCAGCGACAACCCGGAAATTATGTACTAAATATCAAAAGGATGGGTGGAGTAAAATGGGAGTTATGAAAACATGAGTTATGGATAACGCTTTGAAGTTTTCTGCACTAAAAAATCGAATGTAAAAATTACAGAAATTACAAAAATTCGCCCCTCATAAATTATGCTCCATCTGATTTGAATAGAATGTTCTGAAAATATCACAAATTCAATTAATTATTTAATCAAAATAGAAAAAACACAAATAATAAAATGATAAAGGGAGCCGTCGCATTGACAGCCGATGTTCTTACAGTACAGGAATCATAAGAAGTAAAAAAGAAAAACTACGTGTTAAATTAAGACCATAAACTAGGCATTGGACAAAGGAAAAAGGGAAAATGGTTTTCTTGGCACATGCAAAAAAAATATTCCTGCGTCAAGACCTTTCATTACGATCGTTTGAGTAGTTCGCGACAAATCTTGAAAAACGAGTTTGGAAAGTTAAGATACCACCTTAGTCCCTGGTCTAGAAGCATGAATTTCAGGTAATTTTTAAAGTGTCGTATAAAAAACGCAATTAATATTTTTACCATCCACTTTTTTATTAGTTATTTGTTAATTTTAGAATAGTACAGAAAAAAACTAAAAACTTAAAGAAGTAAAAAATTTCAAAAATGATGAGCTGACGAAGTGGGGGGTCTCTAAAAAATTCCACGTGACCATACCCATGATTTCAACCCTCCTAGTTATCTGAAACCAAAAAAAAAAATTATTAATCTAGAATAATGTCGCAATGGCCGGAACTACCGAAAAGTGGGAAACGTTTTTTTGGATCACTTTTCTGACTATTTCGAATTTTTTTAAAAATAATAAAAATAAAAATTTGGGGATGGGGCTAGTTCCAACCATAGACAAGCCTATTTCAAGTAAATCGGTCAAATAGAACCTGAGAAATCGTGAGTATCGTTCCGAAAAAGTCAGTTTTGAGAAAAAAGCGTTTAAAGTTTAGGAGACAATTCTAGTGAACACGGACGCCACGTCCGGCTGTATCTCCGAAAAATAAGTCGAATTTTGAAAAATCCTTCCAAGGTCATATTTTTGGAAGTGCATTAAGAGCACTTGAGCATTAAGAACAGTAATCTAAAGATATTATGGAATTAAATAAGACCATAAATCGATTAAATCGTTTTTTTGAAGCCGTGAAACCCATATAAGCTCTTAAATTTTCTTGCTCTCATTTTAAATATTACAACAAATTTTACCGTGTATTTATCTGATGAGCCAGTCTCTTCTAAATTAAAAAGTCGCGATCATTTGGCTGTGTGTTCTCCACGCTCTATACAAAATCGAAAATACACACACACCCATACTATAAATGTACACCCATATGTTTCATCTACATTATGATGCCAGAAACAGCAGCAAAAACAGCAAATTCGACGTCACACAACAAAGTTCCCCAATTAATTGATTAATGCTAATAGAATGATTTGTCGTGACACACATAAAAATATGCGCTTGAATAGATGTTTGCTATGCAGGCACTGGTACATTTTTTCAGTTCAACATACAGCTATCTGCTTGGATACTATGTACATATTAATTTAAGGTGTGCGAAACCATTCACGTTATTTATGTACATTCTACTTATGCGAATGTGTATGTATGTAATGAGTTCTGCTGTCAAAGTGATGGCACGCGCCGCGATCACTTGCCCGCCACACAGATTCTAAAAGCCAACAAGCTTACAAACATATGTATGTATACGAATAGAAGCATACAGACACACACACACACACACAACCATTAACACTTTTAGAGAGAGTGCAGTAGAGAGCCCCTTATTCAAATTAACAATCTCAGAGAATGCCTTTAGTAGTGGCTCTCTGATAATTAAGTGAGATAAGCAATAAAGAGAAATCGGACGCAAATCAGACAAACATACGAACATACAAATATACATAAATATCAACTTTTTTTGTTGTGTTCAATAGTATCTTTTGTTTGTTTTAATTTTGACAAGTAGTCGCGAGTTGAACTCCATTTGCTTATAATGCATTTTTTGCTATTGGAAGAAATTTAATGCATTCAACGCAAATACTTTTCGATGCATACGTGTGTGTGTGTATGAACCCAAAGTGGCCCGCATGTGCATATCCATATTTGTATACAGACATTTATGAGAGTACGGTAAATGAAATAATTGTATTTATTGAAAGTAGTCAAGTCTTCGATTTTTTATCTTTTTCGTTATCTATTTATTTATATTTTGATGAAGGGCCTTGTAACTAGCAAAGCTCAAAGCCAGGGCTGTAATAACTTCAGGTGCTGAAAAAACTTGGAAACAACCGAGAAAAAACGTTAACTTAACAGCAATAACAATGTCAGCCTCGAAATCCAACGCAGTATAACTCTTGCCAACAGGTTAACTTCGGCACTGAGTAGGCAATTGATGAATTAAAGTCCTCTCTCGATCGAATAAAAACCTCCTGTCATCAAACTCTAGATAAGTCGCTCATAACAATCCCTTCTGCTATATGGTGCAGAGGCTTGGGCGATGACAGCAACCGATGAGTCGACGTTGCGAGTATTCGAGAGAAAAGGGTCTGCGGAAGATTTATGGTGCTTTGCGCGTTGGCCACGGCGAATATTGCATTCGATGGAACGATGACCTGTATGAGATATCCAACGACATTGACATAGTTCAGCGAATTAAGAGATAGCGGCTGCGCTGGCTAGGTCATGTCGTACGTATGAACGAAGTCACTCCAGCTCTGAAAATATTCGTCGCAATACCGGCCAGGGGAAGTAGAGGAAGAGGAAGACCTCCATTCCGTTGGAAAGGTCAGGTGACGAAGGGCCTGACTTCGCTTGGAATTTTGAATTGGCGCCACGTTGCGACAAAAAGAAACGACTGACGATAATAATAATAATTTTATATTTTTTTGAATTTGAGATAATTTAAGCAGACAAATCTTCCTCACTATCAGACACCTTTTTCCGGAAATCCTCCAGGAGATGAGTACTAGATCAAAAGAATCCAAAGTTTTTTCAACACGAATCATCGATTATTAAAATACATTAATTTTTGTAAAGGTGCTTTTGTTTTGTTTATTTATAAAAAATAATGCTTCTAAGAAAAAAGTTCACAAAAATACTATTTATTTGCTGACTTACGAGTGGACGCAATCTTCCACTGTTATCCAGTTCGGTTATAGTATAACCTCTTGAATAACCGACGCTAGCAAGTCAATTTGTGGTTACATTATTCCGTTATGATTAGTAACTGTATAACTATATATTATTATGTGTGTGTGTGTATGTGTCTCCTGACTCTAATACAATTATACGACTAGAATATCGAGTTTCAAACATTTTGATGAGGGCACCGATGTTAATGGTGCACGCACCTCCTTTCTTGTGTAATAAGCTAAATTAGCGATTGACGGCGTACGCACAAATACATACACACAGCCATTATTATGTTCGCCGGCGATGGCTGTGTGTTAGAGATAACTGCCAATTTTAACTAAATGTCATGTATCGACGATGCACCAGCAAAGCCACAAAACCAGCAACAACAACACATAATACACACGTAGCGGTAAGCGGCGCTGACATTTGACACTTATTCTTGTATGTATGTGTGTGTGCTTGTTCATGGATGCTGATAATTTCGATTTGTTGACAATTGAAGGATTTTCACATTAATTGCTTTCATAATTAAATTGTAACCAAATGTTGTGTATTTGCAACAAACAACAACAACAAGAACAGCAAATGAGTAAGTTTTGGCGCAATTACAAAATGCAATGTCAGTAACACAATTGTATCGTCATTACGCGCAACAATGTTAATAATGCCTAGAATTATTGCAACAACAATAACAAACGGGGCTTCTGCCTAAATACACCCAATTAGACATTGGCAAACATGCAAATCGCCAAATTGCAATATTCGTGTAAACACGATTATATATACTTATGTACTTGTGTCGGCTGCATATCACTCAACCGCATCTGCATCTAATTATACCGCAAATGCATAAATCGACGCCTGATTGAGCCACTTCCATGTGTGCATGTCTACGCACATATTTGCTTTGAAATATATGCGCAAATAAATTTGTGAATTTATCGGATAACAAGGGTATGAAATACAGATTAAATGGAGCTTCCTAAAACAAAGTAATAATGTGCATATTTCTTTACCAAAATACCCCAGTCTCCCTTTTATATGATGACTTGATTGGGATGTTAAGAGTACAAAGCGATGATTGGCCAATTGGACTTTGGTGAGATCTCAGAATATCCATTTGCTGTCTTCCCAAAAAATATCTCCCGAAATTAACGCTCAGTACCTGAGAAACATTCGACATTGTCCGATAGATATCCACGCGGTAAGGCTTAAAGTATGCAAATTGGTAAAGTTGTTAGGAAGAAGGGAAGGTAGAAACATTCAATCACATTCTTTTCAATTATAAGCTTTTGCAAGAAGGAAACTAAAACATCTCGGCAGTCATACTCTCGACGAACTGGAAGAGATGGTCGAAAGTGATATTAACCGCCTCCAGAAATTTGCGATAGGCTCAAAGCCCTTTGTCGAATTATTAGGGTCTTTATGATCATTATATGGGAGTTTTAGGCACCACAACGGAGCGACATTCTACGTTATTCAGATAACATCTCTGGTTAGCATTTGTAGCATAAGCGGCCTTTTAGTCTAACCTAACCTCAATTGTTAGACATTTTTCATTCGCACATTTATTCTTACATCCACAAAAAACGCAAAACTCGTGGTCAGGTCAGTAGTTCTTATCATACCGATAGCTTCTTGATATTCGCTGAAACCAAATGGTTTTGTCAGCATTGCAGCTCATACAGCCGGAAGTTAAACTTATCTTATTTAGTGGTAGTAATATTGCAAACATCACTCTCAGAGGACCCACTAACGGGCTTTTTGGTATTACTAGACTTATGAAACATTAGCCGGCAAAACAAAGACAACCAACCCGAGGTCGGGTCTATGTATTCTGTTTATCATAAAAACCAAGCGTTACTTTAACTTTTTACGACATCTAGTTATATACGTAATGACCCATATCGGTTGCAATATTTTTTGTATCTAATGGAATCCTTTCAACGGATGTTCAATATCCAACGACCTATGTTATTAATTCTAGTCCAGTGGCCAAAGGCTATCCAGGCGCAGAAATATATGAGGCGTCGTTATTGGCATATAAGGTTGTCAAATATCTCCCTTCCGCTTTTTTGCTCTTTATTCAATGCTTTATAAAAAGTGTTACAGTGATCGGATTTAGTTCAAATATGCGTCGTTTCGTTTCCCCCCCTCATAATACTCCTCTCGTAGAAGCCCCCCTCTTTATTTGCGAAGAACTCCGACAGCCACTTTTCACAAGCCTCTTTTGAGTTCAACTTTACATCAATAAGGGCGTTCGCCATGGACAGGAACAGGTAGTAATCACTTGTCGCTATTTCCGGGTTATATGGTGGATGCAATAAAACCTCCCATCCGAGCTCCCGTAGCTTTTGACGAGTCATCAATGAAGTGTGTGGTCTGACGTTGTCCTAGTTGAACACTACACCCTTCCTGTTGGCCAATTCTGGACGCTTCTGGTCGATCGCCTGCTTCAAGCGGTCCAGTTGTTCACAGTTCTTGTAGATAGTAGAATGAAGCGTCTGGCTATATGGAAGCAGCTTATAGTGGATGATCCCCTTTCAATCCCACTAAACACACAGCAAAACCTTCCTGGTCGTCAATCCCGGCTTGGCCACTGTTTGGGACAATTCACCGGCCTTCGACCACAACCGTTTTCGCTTGATATTGTCGTATGTGATCCATCGTCACCAGTTACCATCCGCATCGAAAATGGGTCGAGTTCGTTCCGTTTCAGCAGCATATCGCAGGCGTTGATTCGGTCCATAATGTTTTTTTGCGTAAAATCATGGGGCACCCAAACATCAAGCTTTTTTGTGTATCCAGCCTTCTGCAGATGCTTTAAAATGGTTTGGTGACTAACTCCCATCTTCTGGTCGATGTTACGAGATGTCACATGCCGATCTAACTGGATGTTTTCTATGATTTGATCGGTATGCGTAGTTACAAGTCTTCCGCCGGCCTCGTTTATCCATGGTGTCGTTTTCACCCGCTCTGAATCTTCGAAACCATTCCTCCGCAGTTCGAAGTGATTGAGTACCATCAAATTTCGGCGTTAGTGAGCTCCATGTTTACACGTCTATAACTGTTGAACGCAATATCCAAACTAATCATGCAAAGCGTCGTTTTGTCGGTTATGTCAAGACCTTTCGAAGATGTACATATATTATTGCCAGATACGAGCTCTGTAGCGTTTTATACATAGCCGCGAAATTCAAAAGACAAAAAGGAGGAAGGAAGATATATGATCCCAACGTTATTCAATTTCATTGCTCATAGAAACTAATTAAAATGGTTTTGAAGAACCAAAGGTGCCAAAGACACACGTAAATATGGCACACACTTTTTCCAGAATATTGAGTCATAGTTAAGAGTATGGAATTTTCGAATTTAGCAAACAAATTTTATTAATAATTAGCAAATAATTCTGTATTAGAGCGAATACTTTAAATGTTACACATTTATATCTCGATTTGATAGCTGCTTCTTAGCTCAATTTAAAGGCAGACACTAGCGGCCTTGTACAACATTAGTATCCTAAACCAAATAGATGTATGTAGTCCTTTTCTTATAGCTCTGTCATCGTCAGCTTGGTCTGAAAGGTCCACATTTGGTAAGCTCAATACGACTTCATACATAAATACTGTTTACACCACCTGAACTTGAAACCATTTCATTCTTTTATTATGACTCAAAGATTCGAAGGAATTCAACCATCTGTCTGTATTACAAAATAAATATCAATTTCTTAATATTTCTCAAACATTTAGTTCAATGTGGATTTCTTTGATAAAATAAATGGCAAGCTTAATGTCAATGCATCAATATAATTGATTAACACGTATCAATGTTTACTCCTGTCTAAAATCGATATGGAGCAATGTAATACTCTGCAGACCAAACAAATGAGAAATAACTGGAATAGCTTCTACAAATGCGGGAGTATTTTGATTTTATGCAAAATCTATATGTGAGACACATATGTGCATGTGTGTGTATATTGTTTTCATGAATAAATTACATCAATATGTTGAATTTATTTGAATTCATAGAAATTTAAGTGCGTCAGTATATTATTGGCTTGCGGTTAAATAAATTAGCATTGCAATGTTTTGAGCTTTTATCTCATGAGACCATTTCATCAACTTTGGCAATTATCGGATTGTCAAACTGTTGTCATTTCAATTGACTGCTAATTTACCATAAATTGCTTATTATTTATGAATAAGCCAATATGCACGTGCGATATTTTGTGGAATACAAAAGAGTGTCCTTTTGGCAGTTGACTGCTGATTACTAATGAGTTTGTAATGAAATTATTATTTACTTATAGTCACACACACATATACACATACACGTGATATATGAGAAGATGTTAGTGCTCTTACGGGAAAAGGTGAGGCAACAGTTAATTGTTAGTGATTTCGAAATCGCAGATGCAAATTTAATTAATTTGATTATTATTCGAAATAATTAAGGTTCATTAATACGACACCTCTTTTAAAAGAGCAAGCAAAGAGTCAAAAGAGGTATTACTTTTAAATTTACTATTAAAACAAGGAAAAATGTTATCTTCGGCTGCTATCAAAACGAAGTTATAAAACCGTTTACAAATAAAAAAATTTTCTTTAGAAGAACGTGATTTTAATCGATCAGCTTGTATGACAGCTATATGCTATAGTGGTTCAATATCTGCAATTTCGACAAATGAGTAACATTTTGGAGAGAAAATGACATATGCAAAACGTCAGATCGAAATCTCAAAAACGGACTGTTTAGTTTGCGTTTGTGCAGACAGTTTATAAATATATTTACAGGGTTTGTCCGGGAAGTAATAAGACTGATTTTCTTCCGTCGCGACTGCACTTCGGAGCGTGCGCGCACAGACTGTATTCGGCAGAGGGCGTTCCTAGCTAACGAACAAGCAGCTTATCTCCGAGCACCTTGAGAATCCGGAGAAACATTTTTCCGCTATGCGTTTCTGTGAGTGATGCAAGCCGAAAATGCAGCGTTCGTTAGAGCAAAGGTACGCGTTTAAATTCTGAGTGAAACTCCTTAAATCTGTGTTAGAGACGTTTCATATGATCAAGCAGGCTTGCCCAGATGTTGCTTTAGCAAGAAGTGGTGTGTTTCGGTGGCACCAGGCCTTTTTGGAGGGCCGGGAGGTCGCTGATGAAGAGACCTGCGACTTCGACAAGCACCGACAATGTGACTCTTGTACGCAAAGTTTTGAAATCAGACTATCGACTAAGTATTCGTTTAATTGCCCAGATTTGATATTTGAAGATACGCAAGGTATGCGCGAAGATGGTCCCAAAAGTGCTTACTGCCGACCAGAAATTGTGGCGAGTGGAAGTGTCCCAGAAAATTTGAACATGTGAGAAAGTGACCCCCAAATTTGAATAACGTAATCACAGGTGACGAGTCATGGATCTTTGAAGATAGCCGAGACAAAGAGGAAATCTTCCGACGACAGAGGGGATCCAAGTAGCATGCACCTTCCGTGACGGCTTCAATGCTTGGAAATCGCTCTAGAAGCACTGCAACGACGAAGAAGTATAGAAAGTTTTTAAAGAATTGTACCGATTGGTTCAATAAATTGTTTTAAATCGATTCAGTCTTATTATTTTCTATACAAACCCTGTATATGGGCTCCGGCGTTACTTTATTAATGTTACGAACATCATGGCAAATTATATTAAAATCATGATAATAGTATTATTTTATCAACAGCATAGTAAAAGTATTAGCTCTAGCTGCGCAAGCTCCGCTCATCTCCACTTTTTTCCCAATAAACTCCGCTCGGTACTCTTTAGGCGCCGGTAATGTGATGTATGGTGTGTGTTGTGTGGAGGCTACTAGTTTTATTTCTAGTTCCATTAGACTCACTGAAAATATATTTATTGATGGATTAATATTTGACAAGTAGAAGCCCAGGAACTCATCTGATAATCAGCGGCTGCCCTTTACTCTGCATTGATCATAAGCCCTGTAAATTTCAAAGTCCTCTTGTGAAGTACTTTTTCCTAAAACAGCATTTTTTTCTGGCAGAAAACGATTGGTAAAGCTTAACACTGTGGATGAAGTCAGAAAAATTTTTAAAAAGTGTATTGCCAGTCATTTCATGCTTCGGCCTTCGTATTCTTTTAGCAACCTTTACCATACACAATTTTGTACCATTTTCTCAAAGCCTCCTAACCTAAAAACAATTTTCATCAACCATTTCAAAATTCTACTAACACAGTTCGGCACACATGCATAAACGTATGCTGCACAGCTCCGAATTGCGGCCAACAAAGGCCAACTAATGAAATTATAAACGTAAAAGCATATTTGTCCGAACTGCATCCTTTCCGACTCATCAGCGCAGCCCGCATCGAGCCACTGCAAAACAATTGCGTAACAAAAGCAACAAAAACAAACCTTTCTAATGCACTTTCCCCACATTGTCCAGCACAGATGGAACACGTGTGTGGTAATTGAGTAAATAGAGTAGTGATTTGCGCACAAAAGCGTAAATTATAAGCGGCAAAAACCAATATTCGTAAGCGCCAGCCTGCACACACACACTCACATATAGAAACTAATCAATTTGAATGTGTGAAACACACTAAAAGTGAGGTGGTAGAAAGCTATAGCACAACCACATGTGCATATGTATGCTGTGGCGCATTGGCAGCACACTATTATTCACATGCAATAATGTTACTCATACGCCTCGTTGATTCGGTAATAGCCCTTCAGCTCGTTACGTTAAGTGAAATATGCATTTGCGCACTGATTTTCGCAAAAATTTCAATTTGCCAGGCTTAGTTGTACTCAACTCACACTCAATTTATATTCTAGCTGGAAATTGATTTCTATCGTTTATAATAATTTATAGTGTAATGAATTACACACGTAATTGTTTCGTAATAGAAATCGCAGATAACGGGTATAAGAAATTAAAAAAATATATATAAAGTATTTTTACGCTGCATACATTTGATATGGAAATCTCTCAAATCAAAATTCTTGTTTACCACAAAATATATTTTGAATTAATTGTAATATTTTAGTGGAAAATTTTCGCTTTTATATACAAATCATCGTTGATAACCACAACACCGCAAAATAAACATATTTTGGCTAAAATTTAGAATTTAATTAAATTTGAAGCAAATAAATGTTAAAAAAACATTGAAAATAAAGTAAAAAAATTGTTTACGAACTGTTGTATGTATTTATACATAAAAATATTTGTGGGGAAAAGAGCAACTCGCGCAAATTGTTTGTTTATTCTTTATTATTATAAGCTAATAGACAGTTGTGAACACATGAATGTTTGTTTTTGATTTATATTCTCCAAACTAACACGCGAATGTTAGATGTTAATAAAAGCCAAAATAAATCACTAATCTATTGCTGTTTGCTATGAAAAAATGAATATTTTTATTAACTTGTAGCCAATTTGACACACGTATGGAAAATACGTATGACAAATATTTATAAAATTAAGTTTCCGCGTTGTTGTAAAATCAATGTGACGTTGTCACTAAGTTGTGGTCCCTTATACAGGAAAAACCAAAATACAATTATAAGAAGCTGTATCCGAGCGAGTCAAAACATCAAATTTCGCCTGTTCAACTCATCATCTAGAGGATATTTAGAATTGTATTCCCGAATCTGCATTCAAAAAGCAATGTGGGGCTCGACCGGGGTTAAAGTCCCCTCACGCTGTTATGAGCTCTCTGAACCACCCTGTGCTTCCTGATGAAGATCATCAATGCAAAATGCTGTATATGAGAAACTTCCGAGACATCCGTTATTTGCTATTATTTTCATATAGGAAGCCTTCGCATAAAATATGGTGTGTCTGCCAATTAAACAATGACTAACTAGAGTTATAATGTCAATGCTTTTGAATTTCAATAGTCGTCACGAGCCGTTTAGCTAGTTACGGATTAATGGATGCAGCAGCAGAAAACATTCCTGTAATAATTTCAAGGAATTGTACCGAGTTGACAGTCCTTCGCCGCATAAAAATCTGGGTCTGTACCGGTTACTTAGACCCGACTCTCGAACGGATGAAGGCATTCTTTCACTATCCTTGATGAAACCCCAAGAGACTTTCGTGATTTCAAAGCCGCGGGGTAGGTATGCTAGCTATGCGTAACACTCTAATCTTCTATACTGGCGGCTCGAAAATGGAGGATGGAGTTGGTGCGGGAATATACTTTCCAGAAATAGGTATAAGGCAACCACAGGATTATATTTCAAACTGAGGTCTTTGAAACCTATGCATTGTCTATATGACGATCTTGACAGAAGCAAGATCTGAGTCTGTTAAAACTCGCGTCAAGCGCAGAGATACTTTTCTTTGACCCAGGAACTGAACTCCATCTGGTATCGCAACAAAAATTGGTATATGCGTGGCTTATTGATCTACCAGTTTAACTTAACCAAAAGCCGCTAAAACTACATATATGACTTAACTTTATAAGGGTGATTTTAGACCTGGCAATTATATGTATATTTACTTGATCTAGGTCTCACCATACGAGAAAACTTTCCATTTACTTGAAAGAGGAAAGGCGAGTATTTGAAAAATGGGTTGAAAGATATCTCAGAACCATTTGATATAATGATAGGTTTCAGAAAGTCGTTGTGGAAAATGGTTCCGCTCTCTTTGAACTACATTCAGCTGTTTTCTTTCAAAAACAGCACACAAACTGGGAGTTTTAGGCTATTTCGTACATTTCAGTCTTGAAAACCAACGTAGACTTGCTTTTGCCTAGCTTTCACTTACTAAAAAGACCAGTCTAAGTTCGATTATTAAACAATAAAACAAAACTTAATATCAGTAATTTCAAAACGAAGAGAGAAATTAACAAACAAGCAAGCAAAATTAAATATCTCAGTTAAACGTAAGGCACATACATACAAGTAGATAGAATTTACATGTATAAATGCATATGTATTTTTTGAAATTCCGATATTTATACCTATGAACGAATATATGTTTACCTTTTACCTTTAGTTACATAATTTAAATCTCTTTGTTGCGGCATAAAGCTCTTATCAATATTTGTTCGGCGTGTTTGATTTTAGAATTAGCAAGAGTGGCAACAAACACACTACAATAATAAATGCAAATACATGTGCGCATTAATTAATTCGGGATAATTTATGTAAATTTATGCCATAATTTCCGGTGATATTTGAATAGTGATTTTATCATTTCGCATTTAATTCGTATCAACAAACCGTTTGTTTGATTGGACACACAGAAATTTGCATATTCTCGCCATTTCAGATTAAAAAAGGAAAACAATAACCGAGAGTAGCAATGAAAGCGAAAACACAATGTTGACGTTTGACAGGATAAACTGAAAACAAAACAATAATGGCTTCATTATCCCTGTTCATGTTTGACAAATAAAAAGTGAACACAATAAAGTTCATTTAATTACTTTAAAAATTCCTTCAATATGTTTGTGTCGAATTAATTAGTACGTATTACGTAATTGTAACCTGCCAAAGGGGCAAGCAACAATTAAAGTGTAATTAAGTTGTCGACAATGTAAAGGAAACGATAAATTTTTCATATTTTAAGTGATTTACGCGTTCATTAATATTCGTGTAAGCATTTTTTTATTTGATATAATCTAAGCGTGTCTGTTACTTTAGATATCTTCTGTGCAACATTTAAAGTGAATATATTATAACTTGTAATCTAAGCTATAAGCAATATCTCGTATTTTGTTCATTTTTAAAACTCAAAATGTATAAAATAGAAAAAATATATATTTCTCCAGTAAGAAAAGTCACCACTATGCTAATAGTAGTAAAAAAAATTGCGTCATTTCAAGACACAACATGTCAAAGGACTAATGAAGTAGTACCCAAGCCTAGAGTAAATGTATCACATATTTTCTTCATATACTGGTGCAACGAAAAAATTAAATTTGGGCTTCTTTACTTCGCAGGTAATATTTTTTTAACGGATTTTTTTAGTTTCACTGATCTTATCTCCCGTATATCGCGAACAATGTGGGCTTACAACTGGTTTTTCATTCAAAACCGCAAAAAGTAGTCTAACGAGGTCAAATATTATGATCTAGATGACCTATTGTCAGTCCCCTGTCTAAAGAGACACCAAAACTTCATCCCGATAAGCTGATTGTTCCAGACGCATAAAATATGTGCTTTGGACGGCTATCAATTACATGACGGGTGATCAGAAAAATCGCGAACCGGATACCTTTAGAGCCAGCTGTTATTGATCTTTATGAAAGTGATCTGAGGAAATCCCGGGCCACCTCTCAAGTGCGAAACTGCCGGTTGCCACCAAGGCCTTCACAAGGTGATAAGGTTGACGAACGGACGCCAGCCTCTCATAAGGAAGCTGTATCAATGCTGGGGGAAATTTGAAAGGGAACTAGAATAGAGACAGTGGCTAAAGTGGATCTACCACTACGTAAGGAGAACAGGCTAGAGGACGATGCTGAAGAACTCTGGCTGATATCAGTGGCGCCACCTCCAGAGACTCTAAGAAGAGCTCTGGCAAAATAAAGCCAACTAAATAATTGGATCGGATTTATGCGCTGGCCCCTCGGTCTGGAGAAGCCCGGTCAATTTTTTATTTTATTTATAGTGGGGATCTACTTAATTTAAGGAAGGGAGACTGCCCCACTTTTGTAACCGCGGGCAGGGAGGGAGTCCTTGATCTCACTATAGCCTCAAAAGAATTGTCACCCTTGATCTAGAACTGGAGGGTTGTGAGCGACCACTATTTCTCTGGTCGTAGGTATATCTACTTCCAGTTCCTTGTTTTCATTTACTTTTCAAGCGTTGCCTCAATGTGAGCCTTTTGCACGATAGTTAGGTAAGAATACCTAATCAAAACACAATTATATAAATAAATAATATAAATAAAGAAAATAAGATAAAAAAGCATATAACTCCTGTATAACTTAGTGAAGAAATTACCGTATTTATAGTTATTTAAGTGTTCCATAACGGTTTTGCTAAAGGCTATCCAACCTACTCTCTCCCAAATTGATATAACTCCCAATAGAAAATAAATTTTAAAATATATTCGCAAGACTCTATTTAAATTATTATTTTTTTACATAAAATGAAGAGCTGGGGTTTTTTTGTTAAATTTAAAAGATACAGGATTTTTCAAGAGGCAAGGAAGCGCAGTATTGTATTTGAAAAATGTCACGCGTCGGCTTATCTATGAATACATTAAAACTGCTCATAACGGAGCCAAATGTTGTAGAGCACAGAAATAAAACTTGAACTCCGAACTTCTGCAAAGCCGAAATTGTCTCTCCCATTAATGCAGAACACAAAATTTGCAGTTTTGGAAGCGTAGTCAAGCAACTTAGCAACAACAAATCGACAACGACAACCAAATATAGAAAAAGAATACTTAAAAAGAATGCGAAACAAATATTGTACACTCTCCATGACATGCAGTGCTCTGTTGTTTCTGCTGTTGGTGTTTTAAATACGCGTATTTTGCATAACACCCCTTTGTTTGCTCATTTGCATCACCAGCACAAGGACCACTCTCCGCCACAGCGCACCGCGGCTTTTTATTTGTTTACATTTTGGTGCTGCCTTGACGCGGATCCATGTCAATGATGCCTACCAACTGCTATTTTTCCAAGCGCGCACTGATCCGCTCCCAACAGCTCGTACCATGGACCCATGGACGTGGGGTGGGTGTGGATGGGCGAAGGGAATTAGCGTTGAGGGTTGGCTGCGCGGCCATGGGGAGGGGAAGCACTCCTCCTATTTATTATGCATGTAAATTTTCCAACACACGCAGTTACAAAAAGCATCCTACTAATGTGCGAGCCTTTGCCTGGCTCCGAGGGTCGAGCTGTTCATAGAAAGCAGGTCCAAAGCGGTGTCGGCGTGGGTTTTAGCAGCTTGTAATGAGATGTTAATTTTTCTGTGTTGTCGCGCGTAATTGTGTAATTTTGTATCACTCTATGTTGTTGTTGTTGTTGTTGTTTGATATTGTTGTGCTCAGCGCTGCCATTGATGCCTCTGCTTTGACGCACACACGCACTTGCACCAACACAAATGCACTTTGTTGATTACCGCATCGTCAACATGCGTGTTACCTGTCTGAGTAAATGACCCTGTACCGACTGAGTTGTCAAATGCGCACTCTTACCCGCTTATATATGAAACATAAGGCGTGCTCTAAATTATTACTGCAGGAAAATTTGCAACATATATAAGAACGGATATCAGTTCAGAAAGTAACAGAGGCCCTAGAGATTCGAATATAATAGGAAAATATGAATTCAAAATTATTTCAAAATTGTACTTCGTGACACTTTTCCCAAACACATTAAAAATAAGATATCAAGAAAGAAAGAATTTTTCTCATCTGACGCCTTTCTTTGAGATTGTGATAAAATTTATTGTTCATCGATCTGATGCATTTTTGAAATGAAAAAGTGCATGACAAAATATAAAGATATCTGAGTGACTTATTCAAAATCCTTAAGCGTAGCTTGTTTGTCATCAAAAAGCGTTAAAAAAATCTTCGAAACAATAACCACCTTAATACTAATACATATGTATGCTTGTGTGACGATAGTTTAATTGGCGCTTTTGAAATGTTGAATAGCGGACAAATTAATGCTAATTAAACGCGTTCAAAAGTTCAAACTACCACACACATGAAAGAGCGAGCGTCCATGGCACGTCCATTCTATATATTCGCTTTCAGCGCTGCACTTTGTTACTGTTACACATGCGGTCATTTTCAAGTTTTTCTTGCTTTTGACGTGCACGAGGGTGCTGTGACTAAGTTTCGGGGTTTGTGCTTGATTCCTACTGTTGGCTCATTAAATATTTAAATACCGTAATACTGTATTTACATATGATATCTATTCAAAATGTATTACATAGGTGCATACAAATGTAATATGCTTCTAATTCCTTGATCTACGATGATTTCTTGTTCTTATTTTAATGATTTTTAGACTATCTAGACTCTTTGTCAAACTTAATGGATGTTGACCATCTGCTCCGAAATATAGGCAATATTTGTTATAAAGTATACGAAATAAATCATATTATTTCATCAACACACACTACCTAGTCTTTGAAGCCGACCCCAAAAAACAAACTTTCCATTTTAACATTAATTTCAGTACGAATTTTTCAAATCGGACGTTTTAGACTCTATCAAATTGTGAAAAACAAAATTCGTGACTATCGTGATAATAACCGATACCTTTCGTTAAGCTAACTCATACAAAACCGCCTGTACAGGACTTTATAATCCAAGTATGCATGCGCCACGAGCTAAAACTATCCTTATTCATTCCTACTTTGCTGTGCTTTGCATAAAGCAGCGAAAGCTCGAATGCACGTTGCTTCATTTTCGATGAATTAACACTTGTCCTGTTCAACAATGACAGAGTTTTCCCATTAAAATCAAACTTTATGAATTCCCAACGAAAGAAGTACTACTCAGAGTAGCCAACTTAACTTGTTTCCGTTATCAAGTGGACTCTTTCGGCTTTTGATTAAGGAAACTCAGGAAAATTTGAATGTCTGTTGCAACTAGAGCTCGTGAAAAATAAATATCATTGCGCACAGCTGATCAGATAAGAAAACACAAAAAGGTTGAAGGCGAAAAGGAAGAAAAATGTAAACAAAGACAATTACAAGAACAACAAAGAATCGTACTGACGACTACTTGGAAAGTGTTAAGAAACAACGGTAGTAATCTTTGGACAAGTTGAATTAATATAGAGCACAACGGAAGCGCGAGTGATAAAAGGTAAAGAAGTATAAAAATTTCAATGACTTATCAGTTCATACTAACTAACCGGAACGTAACCTCGCGACCTCCAAGGAACTTGCGAACTCCTGGTGTATCCTGGCGATATTGCATGGGTATGTGACGCAAACAAAGTATCAATCCGATTTCAAAATTAATAATAATTAAAGCACTCAGAGCTTCTCTCACTAATTCCGGTTAGGAATCGGAGTGACCCATAGTAAACCAAAGAATATACAAGGTGCGTTCGAAAGTAAACAGGACTTGAAAAAAAAAACAGAACAAATGGTTTTTTCGACAAAATCAATTCATTTTATTCAAAATAGTCTCCTTCTGCTTCAATACAGCTTTTTGCACGGTCCAAAACCATGTCGAACGCGTCCGAAAACGAGTTGGCCGGTATGGCCGCCAGTATGCCGGTGTAAGCTTTTGAATGGTCTCTACGTCTGTATAACGCTTTCCTTTCATGGGCAAATGCATTTTCCGAAAAGGGAGAAGTCGTACGGTACCATACGAATTTGCAACTACTCGAACGATTATTCCTACTCGGTTTAGTCGCCGGATTTTATTCGTTGTTTGTTATCTACGTTCACATTACCCACGTCTATCATTGTTTTTATTGTAGCGGCAGAAAACCTTCCTGAAGTAATAAGTATCGAGTTGACAATCTTTGGAAGGATAAAAATCCGGTTCCGTTGGTCCCGACTGTCATTTGAATGGATGTATATTATTCACATTTTACACTCAGACAGAACTTTATTTACCAATAGAGTATTTAGTGCAATTTACACCTTTCAGTTCTCCAAATTAGATTTGAAGACAGATAGTATTATCAGCTTTTGTGCTGATTCCAGAATTTTATCTGTTCCTTCGCACATATGACACTTTACAATGACTTGTGAGCATTTGAAATAGGGTTATGTCATCATGAGATAGCTCTCCTGCCAATGACCTTTTTTAAAGAAGAAAGAGTATCAATAGTTCGTGTTGAAAAATTTATGTACTACTTTACTTACAGTTCCATGGCCTACTGAGAGAGTGGAGTAACAAAGGAGTGGAAGAGAGTTTGGTTGGTTGGTTGGTTCAGTTCAGATCCAGTATAGGAGAACAAAACCAAACTATTCGAGTAGTTGTAGATTTAATTACATATCAAGGAACCAGGTTTACGTTAAAACCCTCAAATAGAGTGTACAATACTGACATCCAACCAACCCACCAACACCAAGATATTGGATTTTTGAACAATCTTTTAGTTAACTGGGTTCTCTTAAGTGCATTAAATTCTGCGCACAGTTGTTGTATTTGTATATTTCTGACTCAATTGTCTCTACTTGTAAGCGAGTTGCAGTATTTATTGCACGCCTTGTGCTCGCATTTGTTTGTTGTGGCACAGCCAACAAATGTGCAGAGCGAAATGTAAAGGAGAATAAGTAGTATTTTACACACATAATAAAATGAAGAGGCTTTGCATTGTAAGCATGGAATTTCTTTACACGCAAATAACAGGCACACACACACATTTGTCTTCGTACTTACGCACGAGTATAGGCATGTAGTAAGTACACTTGCAACATATGAAAAAAGTTTCAAAGTCAGTTTCTTTGAATTGCTTAGTTGGTGGCAGAACAACTCTTCTGTTGTCTATTTTCTCTTTTATGCTTGTTTTGTGGGCGGCAAAGTACCAGCTCAAGGAGCTACGGCAAGCTAAAAGCTAGAAGACTACTATCACAGCCCGCTAACAACCATGTACAACTGATAACGGCACAAATTTGTTTTGCTTACGCTCCTCTCATTCTTTTCTTTTTCTTGTTTTTTGCAACAAACTTTATTCATTTTGCATTTCTTACCAAATTTCTATTTTCTATTCTTGTTTAGGTAGCAGTTGCTTGCGGCGGAAGAAGAAGCAGCCGACTCCGAGCCAAAACTTACACCTGTTACGTAAGCAAAGTAGGGAAAAGAATGATGCTAAGAAGCATTGTGAGTTGAGTTTGTGCTTAAAGCAGATTATTGTGCGCACAACAAACAGTGTAACGGAATTAAAGACAACTATAGTTGAAAGCAAAATCTAATATATCTATCTAATAATCTCACTTGTTCGAATGTTGTGTTTGAATTTCGAACTCAGTCTAATATGTGTGTACAAAAGTATATATTTTATGGCATTGTGTTCGCCAAAGTTGCATGGAACATACCTTTTTATTTGTTATATTATATATTATACCGTTATCTAGCCTACCTTGCCTCTTCTGGCAAGGAATGGCGACGATGTGGGGTCTGAAATGTGAGTGTACTAGAATTTTTTGCTGCGAATGCCTGTGTTAGTTTTGAAAGGCCTAAATTGACAGAAATACTGATTCTTTTTTAGACTTCCAGATTACTGCTCTAACTCCTCCGCATTCAATGGCAAATAGACAAAAACAAGTCGATACTTTCCTTATTGTGTTCCGAAGTTATCCTCAAGGCCGTTTGAAGACAGTTTTAAGACCTATCGAAGCCGAACCTTGAAAGATATGGAGTAATGTTTCTCCGCCGAAACTAGTCTGATAAGTCCTCCTCTACGAAGTTAAATTTTTATTCAAATTTAACAGATGTCGCTCCGTACATTTTTAATAATTTACTACTCTTCAGAGGTAAAAACAGCTTATAGATAACAAACCAAAGAAAATAGTCTCATGTACATAGTTACATGATTTTCCATCAGTCAAATGTCTACTACTAAAGCCTTAGATGCCGTGAAAGGGCAGCCGTTACGAGTACAATCCTCAGCTGGATACAAATGTAGGCTTTTCTTTCTACTTATATTATGAAAATGAATTTCATCATACTTATTTCGAAGAGCTAACGAAATTGGATGGTATGTTGTAATGTTGTCCTAAAAGTTCATAAGAGTTTATTTTTGACTTCCACACACTTAGGGTCTCTGAAAATTTATCTATGCAACGTTGGCAACTTTACGCACTACAACAAATATTCAGTTTAATTTTCCTATGAGCTAAGCTTCGCATTTTCATTTAATTTCACTCACACCTGAAGACTTGCAATGAACGCTCAGAACTCGCTGCGCAGACGCATTTCGCTGGCGAACTTTGTAATGTTTTTCTAAGCAAATTTAAATGCAGCAGTAACTGTAATTGCCGGTTTGCAACTTATTTGCATGCGCGAATTTTCTTGCCATTTGCAATTTATCAGCGCAAAACTTTTCTCATGTTTGCACAAGTGGCAGTGGCAGAGAAGCGCCTCCGGGCGTATGAGTAACCGCTAATTGCGTTAGTTAGCGGAATGCATGCCGCGCCATGGCGCTACTTGCCACACTTACTACATGCGCTTGCAACAAAGCATTGCGCGAGTACGTGTCTTGCGGCAAAAGTAACTGCTTTTCTATGCGCACCGGACTGTTATTCGTTGAAGTTTAAGGAAGCGAACATTTCGAAGCAGTCAATGCTACCCTTTGGCCGCCAGTAAAATGTAGAATGGTGTGTGCGTTCGGAGTGCAAAAGCAACCGGTGCCGCGAGCCTTTCACAATAAGATTACTACGAAACTAGTTAACCACATAGCCTTCTTGCTGCGTGGAGCGTTTGCAACATTTCGTGTAGAAAAACATTTGCATTTTAAAATCTCACGAGACTGCAGAAGTAATAAAATGGAGTTTAACTAAGGTGGCGAAGATTGTGGCATGCCACATGTGTGAGTGTGAGTATGTAAGTGTGAGTATGTGTGTATTGCAAACTTTGATTATCGCCATGTGGCTAGACGCTGTAACTGCCACAAAAAAGTATAAAAGCAACACCCCATAGAAGGCTTACATAACACTTTGAGTTGCAACGGTATATATATATTTATGTTCAATTATACGCATACTTACCTACTTATATATTTATATATATGTATATATAGTAAAAGCAAATGACAAATACTGCTTACTTTCCTTTATATTTGCATTTGAAACTAAACTGAGCTTCGTTTGTATGACTCAGCCGGCGAAAAGATTGCATTCAGCTGTAAATAGTATGTAAGTAAAAATACACTTTGCATGCAAACGAGTGCATAAATTTGTACGAGTATACAAGGTTAACAGTAAACATTTTTGGAAAAGGAAGAATTTTCGAAGAGGCTCAAAATCCTTATTTCAATAAAAAAGACAGTTTCTTAATAGAAATTAATTTAAAAAAAAATTCAAATATAGTCTTTAGTTGCAAAAGAGTGCTAGTGGACTGAGTTTAGTGAATAAATTTAAAGACATTTTTTCATATTTCCTTAAACGTTTCTTTATCTATATATATACTATATACATATATATAAATTTAAAGTTGGCAAGTGAACATACCCGCGATATCAATTCTCCTCGAATTCAGAAGCAATCAAAACAGAATTGTTAATCTAGAATAATCGGTCCAGTAGAATCTGAAGAATTGTGGACATCTTTTTCAAAAGGATAGTTTCGAAAAAAATACGTTTAAAGTTTTAATTCCGACCGAATCAATTTGGATGCCAGATCACTAAAGTACCTATGTTAAAACTCCAAAAATAACATGTTAAACCTATTCTTGGATAGCTAGACTTATATAAAAATTATATAAAAAATAACTGATTTTTTTACTGCTAGTAAACTGGAATACCCCCACAAAAATTAAATATATTTTTAATATAAAAGAAATAGAATTTTATATGATATCCAATGCTGATGGATTACTGCATTAAACTCTTTAAGAATTACCTGATCCACTCCGTGGTGAACTTTTGATTTTCCAGCCTTTTTTTAGTTAGAAACAATGCGACAAATCAGAAAGGGAAACAAAATAATTGCCTACATTTCGGCGTAATCCAATTAAAGCCATATTTCCAAAGTTAAAATTTGATTTTATTTTCCTTATAAATAATTTTAGAACTAAATTATGACTAGCATACGTTGAATACTTTTGAGGATAGCAATATTTTCATATGTTTCTATGACGCTATTATCACCTGTTAGGTTTGAGTTTAGCCCGTTAGAAGAGAAATAGAACGTCTTAAACAGGTACAACGCGCAGATCTGAGTAAAGTAATAACAGTACTCAACAAATCTGAAGGAAAAATTTGCAACTGATGTGCCATGAGGTATGTATGTGAGCTATTTTAGGTGTCCAGATTACGAATTTAAGTTCAAAATTTTTGCAACACGTACAGCTATTTTTGTCATTTTGGTCAATGGTGATGATTTGACGACTACATCTCTTGACTAAAGACAAAAAATCCGACGTGTTAGGAAATTTTTAGTATCATTTTCGGTTTCAGCAACCCAAAATTAGAAAGCAACAGCCGCTAACATCACAGTCGCAAAATGACTGAAAACTAGTGTAATTTGAAGTTAATTCTAAAAGTTTAGGAATGATGTAAATAATGATTAAATTTCCCTGCAAATAAAACTCTGATGTAATTCGTTCCGGAAACTCCACTATGCCAGACAGAAATAAGAAATATAAAATATCCACGCCACTGCAAGTATAGTTTTAAAGAAAAACATGCCACAAATACCTAAGCTCACACCTTTTACCTCACTCTCATAAATATACTGGAATATATTGGTTATATATGTATTCTCATGTAAAACATTTAAAGAATGATATATACTCGTTGATATGAATACTTGTGTGTGTGTGTGTGTGTGCGTAAAAAGGTGCGCTTTTTCAAATTTAAATGCAAATTTGTAATTTTCTTCCAACTCACACTCAATTTGCACTATTGTTCTTTAGCTTTTTATACTCTCGACAATGAAATAACATAACGGTTGTTTGTAAATAAAAGAGTAAAATATATATAATATCAGGGCGACGCCACTGCAAGTATAGTTTTAGATATCATGATGAAATTGGTACACGTATTCCTTGGCTCCATAAGAAGGTTAAGTTCAAGATGGGCAAAATACCTCTGCCACGCCCACAAAATGGCGCAACCGAAAAACCTTAAAGTACCTCACACTCATAAAGATATAAAGTGAAATTTGGCTGCATTAATATATTTTTTTGGTTATATATGCATTTTTTTGTACATATCTCATTATAGTAAAAAACATTTAAAGAAAAATGATATATAACCACGCCCACCTCCCATACAAAGTTATGTTCAAAATCACTAAAAGAACCGACTAACAAAAACGTTGTGTGTGTGTGTGTGAGTATAAAATATAATGGTGACATGCTTTTTCAAATTTAAATGCAAATTTGTAATTTTCTTCCAACGTCACACTCAATTTGCACTTCGTTATTGCTCTTTAGCTTTTTTTGTGTGTGTGTGAGTGTTGAATGGCGAGGAAAAGAACAAAATTCTGCTAGAAGTCAATGTCTCTTGCATGCCGAAAATCCACTGCACCTTCTAATATTTATCGCCGCATAAGCGAGCGATCAACGAACAAACTTTCACAAGTGGTTAGGTGCCGGATTTGTAAGCGTTTATATATATGGTGTGTGTGTATGTAAGTATTTGTAACTGCAGCTAAACCGCCCAGAAGCCAGAGTCTTTCACTTTAGTTGCCATGAAAGGCGCGCCTGCCGTGTTTTTGTTAGTGTAATGAGGCTTTTGTAGCCACTGACGTTACACAATAGCCTTCACACACTGCACTGATGCCTAAATACAAAAGGCACTAAGTTAATTTTATGCGGCGCACACACACCGGCACATCTACACCTACGTAAATACGGTAAGTTAAGCTTAGTACCCTTTCACAATGCCGTTATAAGACTACATACATATCTACAAAAATAATTTGAAGTACTTGCGAGGGGAGGCCAAAAATATTTTTGATCTGGGCATTTTTATAGCAGAATACATAGTAAATTTATTACTTATTACATATTTATGGAATATGGCAACAGAAAAACTGCTTCGCTAGGATATCAGATTTACTCTCTGGCTCTGATATAACGGTCATCTTGTATTCGATATTTCACTGTTGTTTTGTTTTTTGAGCTCTGCTGTCAAAAACTGTACATACCAAATCAACAACAAAGTGAGCTATATGAAACCGATATGGAAGATTGCTAGAGAATGCTAACAAGTTGTTTTGAGATTTTAAACTATTGTGATTGATTTAAACGTCAAATATTTATCAAAAATTACAATCATTTTTTGATGGTTCAAAAAACTTAAGATTTGAGTTAAAATATAATTATATTTTGAGTAATGAGGTATCTACATCACAGACCAATAATCCTGCATTATTATATTAATACTATTTTTCCCAAAAACCATAATGAAATAATTGTTCAATTCGCCACTCGCTATTGCTCTGATATGTATAAGTTGTCATCTTCTCTAACCAATCTTAAGCTTCGGGAGTTAATATTGCGAAAGGTACCGTTATATGACTACAATTTAGTAAAAACAGATTTAGTTGACAATCCGCAGGCCTAAGTTAAGTCTGACTTAACACAATCTGCTGGTTGCAGTTTAAATGCCGGTTTAAGAAAAAATAAGCCTCTTTACTTTTCTTCCTCTAAATCACTTTTCTAAGCCCTTCCGAATGCAACCTCATTTTTGACCTCCCTTTCATATTACTACTATATGCTAAATGTGTTTTTTTGCCAAATTTCTTGCTTTCTCTGCGCGTGTTTGCATTTTGTTTGCGCTTTTCCATGTAATGCAAAGCGCTCTTCATTCTTATGTACTTTAATCACGCGATAATATCGTCATACCTGACTCGTGTTCCTGCATTTATTCCTTCATTCGTTCATTCTTGGCGTGTGCACGTAAATCAGAGTCATAATTCCGAAAATTCTCAGAGGTTGACTAAACTTTACTCGTAAGTCTTTCCAGTTGAAAGTGTTTAAAGCGAACCAATTTGCGTGCAAATCGATATGTGCCTTCTAAATTACAATAACACGAAGGAAACAACATGCACAAATATGATTGAGATTATGGAAATTCATTTGCATTTAAATACAGTTTTAATGTTGTGTTTAGTTATTGGGATAGTAAGAGGAGTAATTTCGGTAGCTTCCAACGAGATTGTATTAAAAAATATGAGCGAAAATGAAATGGTAAGTGTAGAGAAAGTAACGGTTTAATTTTGTTTCTGGAATAATATTAAAAAATAATTTCATCAAATAATGTTGCTAATAGACTGCGGCCGAGGGCAACACAAAACACTTAGCGGTCTTTACTGAAATAGTCGGTTTTGATATCCGAGTTTTATACCGCTTTAATACCCATTAGAAATATGCTCTTCTAGTCCTCAGCCTAAATTCTAAATATTGTTTAGATTGAATGTTTTATTAGGTCTAGAAAATGAAATCGGAGCTGACTGTATTTACAACATTTATTTTAGATGCAACAAGCCAAGTAACACTAATTTATAGTAATTTGTAGATCTGTGTGGATGTTTGAGACTGTTCTTTGCTAATTTTGGATTGCTAACCCAAAAATGATACTAAAAATTTGATAACACGTAGGATTTTTTGTGTTGTGGTCAAGGAGTGAAACATCAAACAACCATCATTTTGAAGTCAAAGTCGTAATCTGGACACCTCAAATACCCCACAGACCTCTTGGCATATCAGTCGCAATTTTTTCCTTTAGATTTGTTAAGTAACGTAATTTCTAAGTACGGGTGGTAACTTTGGCGAACAAATTGATAAAATTCTCTCTTTTTTTTACTTAAGGGGTTCGTCTACCTTCGCGCTCAAACATTTGGCCTATTTTTGGCGATAATTCTTAAACTTGCTCTTGAGTCGTTCTTGATTGTACCACTGCCAGTGTGACATTATCGACTTCATGGTAATAGATGTCAGCTTCAGAACCTCGAAACGAAAAACAAAAATTCTTACTTAATTTTCCGAGCTATATGCAGGCACTGGACTTTTTGAATATTTGAAAATCTCTGGTGAGATTTAAAGCTTCATTTAACCAAAAAAAAAAATCGGGGAAGGTGAAAAAAGTTACAGCTGTTCAATAATGAGTTAAAATAACGAAGAATTTCGCTATATTCTGAAATTTCTGTATAAATAAGGGAAGAATACCACGCAAGCCACCAATGAATTTTGTGAAATTTACGGAGACGATGCTGTATCAGTTCGTGTAGCACAACAGTGGCTCGCTCACTTTCGTTCTGGAAATTTCGAAATTTCGATTTTCACTGATGAAAGTTTTACGCTGATGGAATAATGTCTCTAACAGAAAAATGGCAAAAGTGGTAAATCAAAATGGTACATATTCGTTTATTTATTTATTATTATAAATAAAAATAAAAAAATAAGTTGAAGTTTGTTTAGAAATACGAAACGACTTTTTCGACTACCCATTAATCGCCTTCTTCAAAAACTAAAATATTCCCAAAAGCGGGAGACTTCACATACTTAATTTCTTAAAAACCAGATCTTGTAAAAGTCTCGGTTGAAATGTTCCTCTAAAGTAATTGTTAAGCTATTTAACCAATTGCCTACTTTATCCCCCAATTTGAGACGTATTTTAATATACGCGACGCTACTTTCCAGTTCCGTCAAAATGTAGGCCACGCCTTCTTATCTAAATAATTTGCATTTATGTCGTTTATTCAACTATCGCAAAAAATGAAGCATGCGGAATTAAGAAAGAACACAAACATGAATTAAAAATGTGGATTATAAATTGAAATAAAACTCAACTTCATTAAATGAAAATAAAAACCTCAATAAGAGGAGTTCAAATAAAATCTTTTCCATAGCGGAAATTATTATTGAAACTGATTTAATTTTTAAATAAATACAAACTTTAGTGAATAAAAGCGTTGTGAAAAGTATTTTAGCATAAATTCGCTTTTTAACGAATCTCATACAGCCTCTGGGTCAGAAGTTATCACTTATTTATGCAGTTATGTACAACCTTGGCCGCTTTGGCAAATAACTGTAAAAAGTTTTTGCGAATTTTCGAATCGATTTTTTGCGCCAATTACACTCGAAAAGTTGAGCAAACAGAGTCTAGATACGGATTTTCAGTATCAAACTGTTTGCTTTTGCTGCGCGGAGAAAATTCTGCACGAAGTATTTCTGCCATCTGCCGTTTACCGTTATGTTCGTATACACTTATAGGTATGACTGTAGGCACATATTCAAATTGTGATTGCGCCAAACTATTAAAATATTATCATTACAATTTGACCTTCGAAATTTCCATCGACACAAAAGCATAACTCAAAGCCAAATGAACTTTTAAATAGCAACAAAAACGCCGCAAATTGCAATGCAAAACCAAAATAACAGTCATTACGAACAAACGGCCAAGCAAATTCAAATATACAGACAACCATGGAAACTCCGCATACACAGATATTGGGAAGAGTGAAAAATAAATGGCCCAAAATATGGAAAATAAATTGAGAGCAAATGTCTACAGCCATAAAATTTCCTCAAAAGATGCTCGAAACGGTTCAATGCGCCAACGTAGTGAGAGGGAGACGCACGGTATCTGCGGCTAACACTGTCACATTTCACTTTGCATTCCACGCGTAATCGGCATAACGGGGATATTTGCACAAATATTGGCTCCTGCTGCGCGCTGCCACACAATTACATGTTTCTGCACACATCTTCGTGGATGTAAATGGCGAAATTAGTTCATTTGTATGTATGTTACGGTACCGAAATCGGTTGTAATGTGCGGCATTTTGAGCACAGCCGATTGAAAATCACATAAAAAGCATAACATCAGCTAAACAGTATGACATAAAAGTGGCCAGATGGTGTGAGCGTTGTGCGGCATTGAGAGAATTTGAATAAGAGCAATTTATGAAAGATGTCGAAAAATGGCGAATAATAGCAAGAAAATATCACAGGCTTGGGTATGGCAACAATAGAAGTGTTATTCGCCAAATTGGCCTCGTACAAATATGCTTCCTTTCTCGGTATGACGAGTTTGTATGCAAGAGCACGGCTGATGAACATTCAATAATATATTAGATTTAAAGGTATCAGCGCAAATAATAATGTAAAAGTTTCCATATTTTCAGGGCGTATAAAAGAGTAACAAATTTCGCTAGAGTACGAAAACGAGCTCGTCAAATGTTTGAGGTCCAACACTGTTATTGGCTATATATGTAACTATATTTTTAGGTTTGAAATGAAATGTCCTTGTGCGTCTTTTCCAGCATTTAGCCATTCATTTGAAGCTTCAACAACAATATCTTTTCACTCCAATATGTGTTATTCGGAAAATATGAGTGGTTTTCGTCTGATTTCAAGTGAGCGAGTTTATAATCCGTACAGAGTGAGTAGGCTTGCCAATCAGCCATGAGCGAATTTGGTTATTATAACGGCGATGCTACAAAAGTAGACCTATAGAGACAGGAAACGACGCCATATTTTTTCCCACTCTTTTGACATTACTCTTCAGTAAGGTTGGCCATTTTGTCATGGAAAGATACACAATCCAAGAACGAGTCGAAATGATTAAACTTTACTACCAAATTCGGAGTCAATGGCCTTAATTTTAAGAGCGCTACAACTAATTTATGGTCGTCATAATCATCCTGTCAGATCAACAATTAAGCTTCTAGTGGAAAAATTTGAATCCACAGACACAGTACAATATATTCCCATGCCAGTGAGACAAAGAAGTGCCCGTAGTGTCAAGAATATATCTTCATTGAGAAAGCCCCAAATCCGTGTGAGAGCGTAGTTCTCAAGCGTTGGGCATCTCTGTGACGTCAATTTTGCAAATTTTGTGAAAAGATCTTGACCTATATCTTTATAAGATCAAATTGACACAAGAACTGAAGCCGCTTGACCACCAAAATCGGGATATGTTCGTGAATTAGGCTGAGCAACTACTTGAAAATGATCCAGATTTTCATCGAAAAATCATTTTCAGCGATGAGGCTGAAATCTGGCTGAATGGCTCAATAAGCAAAATATGTCAACATTGCATCCCGAAAAAACCACTCACACTTCTTTGGAGATGATCAAGACCGGCTCGTTACTGTGAATGGGAATCGCTTACGCTAAACTATTTCCTGTGGAGCAATGGCAAGTATATGGTCTACGCCAACATCCCAGCGACGATTAATGAACTTCGTATATCGAACGTGAAATTTCACATGTAACGGGGTTCAGACATAGGACCGATTACGGCCATCTACAATATCAACCCACAATGGATGCCAAGGAATATGTACATATACTAAGTTTCCTCAAGATATCTCGATTTCTATAGGACGGATAAACGGACAGTCACTCGAAATTCAACTTATCTCGTCATCCTGATCTTTTGTATACCATATACATACATATATAACTCCATATATACGTCGATTAATTTTAGATGATACAAACAACCGTTATATGAAGAAAACTGTGTAGCAAAATGTTGCAAGAGTATAAAATATCCCTTTTATCGAGTAATAATACCTTCTACATTACAATCAGCCCCAAAAATTCTTTTAAAATATTTACAACTACATTCCAGGCTCTTATTTGCTCGCACAGCCTTACATACCATACATATGTGCTTATATGTATATGTATAATGCATACACGAATACTGGCAAGTAAATGAATGCGAATAAGAACATTTATGGCAACAGCTGCAGAAGAGCATTCCGTTTTGAATAACTTGTTTGCGACACAAAGGCGACAACTGCATATAAGCCGTTTAGAATTGTAAGTACTTGCTTATGCGCGCACACACACACACACGAACGCATTTTGCTTGTTGACATTGATATTTGGCATTTTCTTGTAAACAAATTGTCGCCACAAAGTGCAACTGTTAATGCAACGAAATATACAACTCATGACATCAACATCTCATGAATCCTTAAATGCAACATCAACAACAAACAGCAACAAGAGTGAATGCAACAGGAAAATTTTGAATTCAAAACAGAGACGCAACATCTTCAAGTGACGCAGCATCAAGTGGGTGTAGCGGCAGTGCCAGGAGGCAATGACGGGAGGGGTAAAGGAAACTAACAATTCACGTTGCTGCAAACTGCTGTGCTGTAAGATCTTCATTCTACCGTTTTCTTCACCTGTAACTTTGTGCCCCTTCCCTTTTTTGGTTAGAAATTTGCATAGTACACCTACCATCGCACGGCAATATAACTAATTCGGGTGATTTTGCACAAACTCACCAAATTGTATGCGCCGCAGCGACAAATGAGTGTGGAATACTTCGCGGTTGCCGTGATTTGCATGATTTTACGAGTACACCGCTGGTAAGAAATCCCAATTGCTGTTGTATCGTCAACCCAACATGTCGTCAACAAAGCTCTCACGCTGTGAAAACTATTCAAAGCACATTCTTTATTATAATCGCGCACTTAAAATTACTTCCACTCTTAAATAATAGCGTCTCAGAAATTGTCATTCCTATATATGGTACGTACAATATTTGAATTTGAGAAATACCAGGGACTACGTAGCACAATGTATTATGCTATTAGAGACATTCCTTCTTCTTTACTCGCGTAGACACCGTGCGCGATTATAGCCGAGTTAACGGCAGCGCGCCAGTCTTTTCTTCTTTTCGCTACGTGGCGCCAACTATAGATTCCAACCGAAGCCAATTCCTTCTTCACCTAGTCTTTCCAACAGGGTGGAGGTCTTCTTCTTCCTCTGCTTCTTGCGGCGAGTACTGCGTCGAATACTTTCAGAGCTGGAGTGTTTTCGTCTATTCGGAGAACATGATCTAGCCAGCGTAGCCGCTGTCTTTTAATTCACTATGCCAATGTCGTCGTATATCTCATACAGCTCATCGTTTCATGCAATGCGATATTTGCCGTGGCCAACGCGCAACCTTTCTCTCGAAAACTCGTACTTCTCAATTACCTACTCAGTCCGAAGTAGCACCTGTTGGCAAGAGTTATTCTGCGTTCGGTTGCCAGCCTGGAGCATTGTTGGTGGTGTTGATACTGGTTCCAAGATAGGCGAAATTATCTGCGACTTCAAAGTTATGACTGTCGACAGTGACGTGAGAGCCAACTCGCGAGTCACGACGACTGTTTGTTTGATCACAGGAGATATTTCGTCTTGCCCTCGTTCACCACCACACCCATTTGCTTTGCTTCCTTACACTATTGTAGAAGATTGTACCTGCTCGATTAAGTTCTGCAGCTCAAATTATGAGCTAAAAACGTTACAATAAAACAGTTTCAATATGAAACCTCTCTGGGCAGGTTTTAATTTTGTGAGCTAAAAGTAACCGTTGGGAACCTCAAACCTCAGTCTTATCGCAACATTGTCCGCTTATAACATAAATACAGAAATAATTCGTTTTCTACTTAGTACATTTGAAAGTGATACCATCTCATCAAGGTTGATTAAGAAACTTCAAAGTTGACTTTAAACTATGTGCAAAAAGCTTGTGAAGTCATCGATCACAATAGCAGCGATAAAGTTAAGAAATCAATGCTTGAAAATCATTATGGAAGATTTTGGTTAATTTTTTGGGTTTGAAGCGGGTCGATGCCAAACTCGCCCAAAATAAATGATTTTTTTTTTTGCAAAAAATGACGTCGAGTAGAGGTGTCATAAGAGATGCTTGACAACGTAGCGAAGACCCCACTCACCAAATGCATTATTAGTAATGACAAGACGTGTAGTAAGTTTATGAAGATCGGTTTCAAAGTGCGGATTTTTGACGAAAATAATATCATCAATATAATCAATCTTCACATACGATGAGTAACGTCAACGTTTTAAAGGCTTCATTTGAAGACTTGAAGAGTTACTAGTGTCCAAACATCAGCGCATATCAACTCGAATTTCGCCCACAGAATAAAAAACCTCTTGGGATGATTAAGAGCACACAGTGTGGATATCTCAACCACCTCAAAGTTGTTTCATCTTGCACACATGTACAGTTATTCGTGCATAAAAGAGCTCATTCACAGTGCGTAAAACGGTAGGCGTTCTATGTGAGCAAAAAAATGCGCGCTGAAGAGTTTTCGCAAAATCCCGCTGCACGCGCACACACATACACACAAAGCGATTAAAGAAAGTTGCAACGTGAATTCGCCAAGTGCAGCAATGAATATGAAAAACACATCGCAATTTCGGTGTAAGCAAAGTGCCTCCGAGCAGAAGATAGATGCCGCCAGCATCTGCAACTTATGACTTTCTGCTCTGCTCGTATGCGTCGCACCCGCTCACCCGCACGCAAATGTGGCAATGATGCGTATGCGGCATGTGAGTTGCACGCGCGAGGAGATCGCCGTAAGCCACCGCTAATGGCAGCATCAGCGGCACGAAGACACTAATTAGCGCACAAGGCGCACAAAGCCCCCACACACACGCACAAAGGCTTTGCAACTCGCGCAAACTCACTCCTACTTTTGCACGCGTTTCATGCAACTTTTGTCGAGCTTTTACTTTCACTTGCCACACGCCCCGCACTCCCCACACCCAATGCCGTCATTTAAATTTGTTGGCAAATATGAAAATTGCGAATTTTTCAAACAACAGCAAGGATTTCTTGTGCTGCAATTTCGAAACTAAAAAGTGCTGAAAAAATTGTGTGAATAAGACAAACTGCGCTCATAACTTACTACCCACCTTCCTCCCCTCAAAGAAAACTTCGCCAAGCACACAATTCGCACTCATGACTTTTTCCAACTCGTGATTCCTTTTTTGTCGCATATTTGTTTGCAAATTTGTCATTCGCTGCCGCAGAGTTCTCAGCAATCTCTCACTCGACACCCCACCAACGCGCTTCCACCAGTTAGCTACCTTTTTGCGCTTAGTTCGCTTGCCAGCGTCATTTTGCGGTTCACGTACTTCCACTTCCCCCCTTAGCTGTCACTGGCACCAACCAGATCCGCTTCGGCCGCTACTTGCACTTGTAGTCGCAAGCGGCGCTTTGGCTTCTGTCGCGCATGCGCATGACTGCTTTCATGCTTTTCGCTGCACACATTCTTACTAATAAGTAAATTATGTGATTTATGCATGTGTGTGTGGGAGTATGTGCATAGGTGGGGATGCGTGTGTGTGTGCTGGGCACATTCATCACTCGAGCTGCAACTGGTTGTTTTCGCATCTGTTTTCCGTTGTGCGCCACAACTTTGATCCTTTAAGTTGATGTGCGCACTTTGCATTGCCCTGCCTGGTCTCTTGATCCCATTGCTCCGCACACCGAAAATTGCTTTGCTACTTAATGCGCGCACTTTGCGAGCGTTTTTACTGATTTGCGTGGCGTTAGAAAAATACATTTTTTATATTTCACATTTTCCATTTGTAAAATTACAGAATGCTACTACTATTTCACTGCGTTTCTTACTTATTTTTGGTGTATACTACATATTTGGGAGGCAAAGAAGCGTAGCGCTCTAGTTTCTATTTTTACATATTTTTATAAAAATCTAAATTTTGTTTTAAAATTTCGCCAAAATGATTGCTTTGTGCAGCAACCCTCCTAACTTACCCCAAATGCAAAATGTATAATAGTCCATGTGTGAACTGTGTGGCTTGGAAATGTTAGCTGCCGAGGTCAAGTAATATATAGAATGCATTACTTTTCGCTTGGATCAATGGGCAGAAAATTTAAGATGGCGGAACAAACCTCGGATTCATTAAGAAAAACGAACTGTTCCATAAAGTTCATACTTAGATCTCGTTTGATCGAAATGTGTGCTTTCAAATTACAGAATTGGATATGCTCTTTCCATAGAATTGCTGCTCAAAAATGATTTTAAATGTTCCAAGAATAATTAAGAGTCATTAAAAATAAATTACAATTTTGATCATGTTTTTTTTTTCAAAATAAAAAATACTATAAAAATTAAAAAAGCTATAAAAATCCAAAATAATGCGCTCTCCAAAAATGTTTTTTAATGAATTTATTGTTTCATTCAGGAATAATGCCCAACTCCTCTCTCACTGGAAGTGAGAGAACAATTGCTAAACGTCAAAACCGCCTAAACTTTGACAGTTGACTGGATTGGGGAGGTTTTGACGTTTAGCAATTGGAAACGACCGATGGCCAGATTGAAATCTTACCAAAAAAATATATAAATGGAGGGATTCGTTGCATCGTTCAAGACCGCTTATCAAAAATGCAAAACAATGAAAATTAAATAAATTTGTGAAATTTAAAGGTATTTGATGAAATGTTTTGTAATTTGAAACATCATAGTATTATTTTCACTTGAAAATTATTAAAAACTTTTAATGATTGAGAGCTAACAACCTTAAATCCTATTATTGGGTATTGAAAGGACAAAAGTCAGTTGTTATAATATTCTTTAAAAAGATTTAAATAGTTTCTCCATATAATAAATAACCACTGTTTAGTAATTTATATTCGTACTAAATGTTGGGTATTGGGTTAATAAATGCCCAAAAATTGTTATTTTGTTTGATCTGGCCATAATGGAAAATGTTATAAAAAACGCTTATTTTGAGGCGCTCTCACACTGGAATAAGTTGGGCATCCCATTATTCCTGGTTTCATTGCTGTATGACATATAGCACCGTCAGAGATAAAGAGATGTTTAACTCCTCTCTCACTGGAAGTGAGAGAACAATTGCTAAACGTCAAAACCACCTGAACTTTGACAGTTGATTGAGTTCAGGTGCTTTTGACGTTTAGCAATTGGAAACGAGCGATGGCCAGATTGAAATCTTACCAAAAAAATATGTAAACGGAGGGATTTGTTGCATCGTTCAAGACCACTTATAAAAATGAAAATTAAATGAATTTGTGAAATTTAAAGGTATTTGATGAAAGGTTTTGTAATTTGAAGCATCATAGTATATTTTCAATGGAAAATGATTAAAAACATTTAATGATTGAGAGCTAACAAGCTTAAATCCTATTATTGGGTATTGAAAGGACAAAAGTCAGTTGTTATAATATACTTTAAAAAGATTTAAATAGTTTCTCCATATAATAAATAACCACTATATAGTCATTTATATTCATACTAAATGTTGAAAGTTTTAATTTAAATGCCCAAAAATTATTATTTTGTTCAATCTGGCCATAATGGAAAATGTTATAAAAAACGCTAATTTTTAGGCGCTCTCACACTGGAATAAGTTTAACATCCCTTTATTCCTGGCACCGTCTTGTTGGAAACAAAAGTCGTCCACATAAACATTCTCCAATTCAGGCACGAAAAACTCTTAAACTCTGTAACCCATGAAAAATTGGCGATAAACTATCGAAAAAGCAAAAACAAAAAAACAAAATTCGATTTTTTTAAATTTCGCACTGGCATAGCCCCTTAATCATGCCTCTATATCGTTCCCCATTGACAGTAACATTATGGCCGGCTTCAAGAAATATGCAAATAGCAAATAGCATAGAGCACACCAAGCAGTGTTTTTGAGTATGTAATAGCTTGTTGATTATCATCATACCAAATGTGACGCAATAATTATCATAATTTGTTTATTTACGTACTAATTCCACCTAAGCATAGCTTCAGTGAAGATGTTCTGTATTAAGTCTGTTCGTTACGAAATGGCAAAACAAACTGAGTATAAATCATGTTAAAGCTGTTAAACAGTCCAACCGGATAAAGTAATGTGTCATTGAAAACCAGACGTTTAAAAACACACCTGTTATGTTTGGATTGAAAGGAGACGACGCCTCTAAGGCAGTTGTCCAACGTGACTGTGTGCACGTTATGCTTGTGTTGGTTATTCTAGCGTCAACTGATCGCAAAATTCTGCTTTGCTTGCCTACGAAGTTGAATACAGTAGCACAATCGTGCTTTCACAGACACTTGTCGCGACATGTTGGTGTGAGGAGTCTGGCACTGTCCGTGCGCTATTGTGCGCATAGGCCGTGGACAACGCTGCTCTAAGGCAATGACAACGTCGAAAACACTAAGTGTGGAAAGCGCTTGCGTAGCATTTTTTTTATTATTTATATCTGAAACGCTAAATAATTAGTCCTTCTAGTTCCTCAGTCTCGTTCATAGATACTAAGCAGCTGTACAAGTCGACTTACAGCGTGTCTCAAGTCATGAGTTCGTTTAACATAGCACTGCAATGTTTTGTTTTCAACGAGCAAATCAATTCATGTGAGCACTCAGAGCAGCAAATGCATTAACATGCATGACAATTTTCTTTAAAAGCATTGTTGTTTCAAAACAAAACTGCAGGAGAAGGCAAAGGCAAATCAAGTCATATGACAATGAGTGCAACAAGACCTTTTCCATATTCCTGTAATATATTTGTGCGTAGTGTTATTATTAATTATTAGCTTTATTTTCATACTCAAGTTCAGGATATCTAATTTTATAAAAAATTACATCGTAAGAATCATTTTACACACTCGCTACAAATATATTATAAAATTTTTGGTAATAGATTCACTCGTTATGAATATATCATTTTTATCGGCATTTTATATTAGAAATACCATTTCTTGGATGTCTGTGTTATTATGAATATAACACTACTTGCTCAAAACAGTGCTATGTACTTAATAAATTTTAATTATACTCTTATTACATATTATAGTTTTGAATAAAAACTTATTCGATTATAAAAATGTAAATCGAAATGATTTTTTAACATTTTCTTTCTAAATTTTCATATTTACAGCACGCGTTTTTAACAGCAAGTGCATGATGCACTTGTTGCTTATGATCTAGACAATAAAGGAAATCTTTTACATTGCATTGCCTCTCAAGTATGTACTGTTTGCTTTGTTGAGAGAACCGAACGTGTTATGTTTGTTTGTGTCTTTTGCCTTCGTTGCTATTCAAGTTCACCACCTACATTGCTGTAAATGCCATCAAACAATGTTAAAGCAATAGGCCACTCGTTGCTTCGGTGATTTCAAGTGCACCTCTGCAGTAGTCTAATAGGTACCATACTTTTACACAAAGAAACAATATTCTCTATGGGTCCAGAGTTAAAATACATACTATAATGTAATTGTAACCTTAACTGTTAGCAGTTTCATATTGCACAAATCCTCAACAAAATGTTTAAGGGGACTCACATATTGTGGTTATTTTTCAACAGGTTGCGTTGCTCTACAGTAAAAAAGCTTCCATGATATGCTTCCCCCCAAAGAGTTTATTTCAGTTTTCCTTCATACCCCGCTTTCTATTCTTAATTTACTTTTACAAAATATGGAAGTGGCAATAACACAATTAACTCATTTGCCCCAATGCGATGCTTGTAACAAATTAAAACACAAATTACAAGTGTGAAGCCAAAGTTTTAAGGCGAGCTGCTTGCCGAGCTCGTTTTGTGGAATGTGGCACGGCTACAGGCCATAGAAATAAAAACCTTTGTAGATTTGTATTACGAAAAAGAAACAAATGTGTTGAGGAAATTTCAAAGGATAATATCTTTGCAACGACAAACGCAGGCAAAGACGACCGAGCCAAGTGGCAAACGCGCGGCGGCAAATGACGCGAACTTAATACGGAGCATTCATACATATATGTATATTTGTTATGACTGCTTTATTACTATTTCTTCGGTTGTAGCTTTACAAATTTTTAATGGTGAGCGGTATAACACTCGTCATACATACATACATTCTCAAGCTAAATTATAGCAAATGTGTTTTCTATTTTTCGAAGAGGCTAAAGTTTTTTATCTTATTATATATTTACAATGCGAAAAAATAATATTTTTTAAAAATCACTCAGTATTAAGCGACTAAATAATTTTTTTTTTCATCAACAGTAATGCCGTAACTCCAAATGGAATAAAATTATTCTATGGCAGCCTCTTGCCCTTCAATTTTCTCCAAATATAAAGTGAGTTGCTTACCAAATATGCAATAAGATTGAGGAAGCCTTTGTGGCAGCTGACGGTTGATGGACGGAAATAGATATTTTGAAACGTTAACAGTAACGAAGCAACACAATTTGATTTTAAATAGGAAAAAAGCAGAAAAAATTCAAAAAGAAATAAAAACTTACAATGAACCTATGCCATACTTTTACACATGAGTGTATATGCATGTACGTACAAATTTACAGCAATTAAAAAAAAAAAATATTTTTCGCGTGAATATTGCGAACGACAGCAGACAAATATTTTTCTTGCTAAACCCTGAAGATAAACATTTTCGCAAATGAATTTCGAATTAAGTGCGAGTAGCTGTGGTGAAAGCAAAATATCGTTACAGTGAATCGGAAGGAAAAAATGGTGTTTTAATACAGTTGAAAGGGCTGTAGACTTTAATTATTGCATGTGTGCGTATAATGTAAGCATATGTATGAATATACACATACATCTACACACACATATTTAGGGAGCTCACACCAGCACAGAAATGTTTTCGCTTCGTACAAGCGAAGAATCACCCCACCTTTGTTACCTGTGTGTAATTAAGAAGTATTGTAGCACCACAAGCCCAACAGAGCCCCTAGTGCTCGTTGCCACTAATACCCGGGCCATGCTTCCACCGCAGCCCCTAATATAAAAAGCTACAAATCAAATTTATTACAAAACCGTTATGAAAATATTAACTCGAGGAACTCCGCTCAGTTCAAAGGTCTTTGTTTTCGGCATGCAAATGTACAACAACAACTGACACAAAATAAAACAATTGTTGTTTTGGCAAGAATAACGAGTAAATAGAAATACGGCAAGTTACTTAGCAAGCAGGGAAGGCATTGGTAGGCAAAAGTTTTGCGCTGCATTGTACTTGTTATTGCATTGTCGGCGAATACGAGGACTAAGTAGTGAGTTCGTACGTAAACACGCCAACTGCGTAACTATAGCAAAGCGTCAAGTACAGTGGTAGCTAAAACAATGTGTGGAAAGTTGCGCTTCCGAGAGAAATATTTATGAAGCCTACCAAGATGGTGGACTCTAATTTAATGAACCTTCGAAACCATTCCAATTAAAACTCTGGGCTCGCTAAAACTAATAAAAGCAAAGGAAAGAACATTAGAGGAATTCAATAGGAAATTAGTGTGATAATTTCAGTACCGCAACTATCGGGGGAATCTTTACTTTAGATAGAAGTTCATTTTTGAAATCAAACCAATTATTTAAAATATATTCGACTTGCGGGATAAAATATTTTACGGCTAAATATCATGGAACTGTTGTTATTTTAAGAAGTTTTGAAAATAAAGCATAAAATATTTTCCTCCTAACTGTAGCACCCAGCAACAATTCCCACACTGCTTGCATGAACAACCCTCCAATTACATTTAGTATGTAGTTTGTGTGTTCTTGCCACAACAGCAGACACAAAAGAGACCACGGCGTCCAAATGCGAACAGCAACACTAACAACAACCAAAGTAAAATAACAATAACAGTAACAATATCGCAAAATAAATAGGCATTGCGTAGCAAAACTTTTCATTCAGAGCACAGAATTCCGTGAACACTCTCCGTCAGCACTACCAACAGCAACAACACCAACACCATCAAATCACCGGCAGTGAAAAGCAACTCGGCAAAAGTGAACTTTATTAAAAAGTACTCAAAGCGTCAAGTAATAAAGTGCATAGCTGTTGGCAGCAACAACAAATGCCAGTTGCGCAAAAACAGTAGCAACAGCAAGAGCTCTGAGTCAATGTGCGAGTATTGTAAGCAAGCAAAGTTTTATAAATTATGACACGGCAAATAATTTACGAAAAAAACGTAAAAAATTAAATGAAAGCACGGCCATTGGTAGGCTGTGAAAGTACGCTGGATTTGAAATATTTATTACCTGGACATGGGTAATAACCAATTTACATGTAGCATTCAGCATACGGTTGGTCCATCTAACACAAAATAATTTTAAAACCTATTTTTTTTAAGTTATTATCGGCAAGACTTGACAAAACATAAATGTTGCAGTAACTGTTTCAAAATCGTATTATAATAAGGTAAATATAGTAAAACTTACAATACTTTACCACAAATCGATTACGTTTGAGTTAATGTTACTCATCCGCCCTGTGCACCCCAAACACAATTCGACTACTGCAATATTGTTAAATGCATCACTCTTTTTTGAGAAATCAATATTTTTTCTTTGTCTCGCTATTTCTTAAACGCTAAGGGGCAGAACTGGTTTTGCTGCCTGGCTGTGAGATCTTATACATATCCTTAAAAATCGTATTTGCTCTCATCTTTAATTGCTTTCAGCATTACTTAAACTGTCTAAGTATATATTTATGTATATTACAAAATCAATTCTTGTATATTTTTGCATTGAACTAAGTGAATCGGCAGTTGCAAGTATTTTACCTGAGTCTCTCACTTAACATCATTGAAACGCATTAACGACAACATTTCAGCGATATTCTCAAGGACAGATCTTGCAGCACGTATATGAAAACGCATTACGCAAATGACACTTTCTAGTATCTACTACGGTTCTAGTATCTACTATTCCTACTAGATGCATTTGAATAACAACAACAAATTAAATCTTAAAGCACGAATTCAAGGAAAATTTCTGGACGAGTAAGAACAGCCAAAAGCATAGATAGTAAATTACCACAATGAATTTACTCAATTCATAAAAACAAACTTTTATCATTAAAAAATTTACATTTCTGTTTGGGATTAAAAGGCAATTTTATGTAAACTTTCTTATATGTAGTTGTTAACCAGTGAAGGCATCTAGATACGAAAGGTGCTTATTTATGTGTTAAGAGAGACAGTCTACAAAAATTCGATTTCGATTCGATAAAAAGAACTAATATGTCAATTGTTTCAAAATTTTAAGGATATTTTTATATAAATTTTAAGAACACAGTAAGTAAAATTATAAAAAATATATTTTTTGACTTACACGCGATATATGACGGCGCTAAACAGAAGTCCTCCATTGCAGTAATAATTCCGGACTTCTCCATGAATGAGATGAGTCCTAAAAAAATCTCACTACAAGATATTGTTCGTACAATAAGCTATGGTAAAATTGAAAAAAAAAAAATCAAAAAAGTAGAATTATGCCAAAAATCTTTGTTTTGTGGCTTGTCAGAACAAAAAGCTGACAGATGATGGTATGAAAAACTACAGAAATACAGAAAATGTTTATAGTGATCGAATCATTTGGCTAGGAGTATTCAACAAATTAGCAAAATTCTATACCGAGGAAGCGCGTTTATAAATATCTGAGCGGTTACATTAATTTAAAACTAATATTTGAGATATAAATCTAAAATTGGCATATTATTTTTAAAGCTAAAGCTATAGAAATATGAACAAAAGGACATCATTTTTTTTTAATATTTCACACAAGGCGTGCCTTTAAGGGGCTATACCAGTGTGACACTTTCAAACAAAAAATTTTTTTTTTTGCTTTTTTCGATAGCTTATATATTCAAAAATATCGGCGAGGTCGTATCTTAAACCGTTTTTGAATGGCAGCGTTCTAAATAGCGACCGCTCAGAGGTGCAAACATATATATGTAAGTGAAACTTTAAACGCGTTTTTCTCGAAACGACATTTTTCAAATTTGCTGACATTATAACTCAACGAGAAAATAACCGATCGACTTCAAATTAAAATTGGATATAGTTGAATACATTTGCTATACAATAGACTACGATCTTTTTGATTGGCTGAAAATTATCAATTTGGCATTAAAAAAACGACAATTTTTTTCGTAAGAAACGATTTTTTTTTTCAAAATGGCGCCATTTTCTTAATTTTTGATATTTTTCAAAGATCGTAGTCCATTGTATAGAAAATATATTTAAGTTTAAAAAACATTTTGAATTTTTTTGTTTCAGCTACTCAATCGCAGTTGAGGCACTTTTTTTTTTGGCACTTCCGCAGACAGCACATTACTCCGTTATTTTTCAATATTTTTGTAAAATTTTTTTTTTTTTAATATAGCTAAAAATATACTTTATTACGTCCATAGAACGTCGAAACATTCAATCTAGTACTTTCTTTTAAAAAAATTCACGAAAATCGCCTAATTTTTCATGCGTCACACTGGTATAGCCCCTTAAGCCCTTAAGCATTCAGCATTCCTTTACACTATTATTATTATTTTACTCGTTTTCGTAATAAATACAATAAATATTTTAATATATATGGACTTCTGTTTTTTTCTTGTCATCCCACATTTCCAAATACCAGTACCACTACCAGCACTAGTTTCTTTAGTTTAACTTAAATTTGTTTAAAATTCTTTATTGGACGACAATATATCATCTTGCTCAGAGTATTCAGTTGGTAATATAAAATAATTATGCATACAACTACAATGCGCCATTTCAGTTTCACTTTTCATATTTTACTCACGTTTCTAAAGCTAGAACTATTTGGCAGGCAGGTAGGTAAGAGTGCTGCACCTTTGGGCTCAATTAGCGCGAGATGCGTCATTTTGATACCCTATTCACCTTTAGATATTGCTATCTCGTTTCATTGTTAGGTTTTCAATGAAACTACTTATCTCTGTTATGCTTTTTGATGATAGACATTGCAGGTTTGTTATCTGATGGATTCCACAAGTTCGATGTCAGATTTGTGATAGAGCTGGGCACTCACAGAGGACGTATAGAACCATTTCCTTACTCCTTTCGTATTTTTAGCTACGGCAGTTATTGTTATAGGGTATTCTCACGCATATTTCCCGTTATGGTAGCTATAGGTATATATATACATTCCACGGATCAATTTTATAAGTTTTTATTTAATGCCTTGTTATATTTTGACTATGTCTGCTTCGGTATCTCGCATTTGGTTATAGATTCCATCTGCTCGGAACTATTTGTTCAAATTGAGTCTTTAGCTTCCTCTTGATCATTCCTAATACGGTATTTTCTCCGCCTTGAATTCTCCTAAAGAGACTACTGACTTGGCCAACTCATCCTCTTTTTCGATGTGGACAATTTTCTTATACGACCGGGAACCAAATTATGAATAAATGGAGTTAACTTGACAGTGAGCCTAAAGTTTTTCTACATTTGTTAATCCAGCTATCCTCATCATAGTTATTCAGTAGAACTCCACAGACCTTCTCTATGCCTGGTAGACGGATGGAGAGAAGGAGATATCAAGATCCTCGGAGTATTATAGAACTATTTTGGAGATATATATGTACAGTATATATGTATATCTATAAATACAAAACATACGAACACAACCTAAAGCTTCACTTTGCGATTCCAGATATTTACGATATAATCAAATCGAGTCTAAAAGTGTTATTAAACAGTTATTAAGAACTAATTGTTTTCATTAAAGTCGATCTCTTTTACCCAACAGTAAAATATTTCTGTGCTATTAATTAATTAAAACGGCATAATAACAAAATAGCACGTAATGAACTTACTTACTTATGTATGTGTCTCATTTCACTTTAAGTATCACTAAAATTATTTTTTATTTTATAGTATTATTTAATGAACAATTTACCCCATTTAAATTCCGGCGCACGTTTCCATGGCTTCACCACAAAGAGCGCCGCATTAGTGCTGTTTTTCTATTTTCTCTCACGAAAACCATCGCCTAAGTGCAAAAGTTAAATTAACACCGTTAAGAGCCAATTAAAATATTTTGTCTTTTTAATTAAAACCGTTAAGTTTATTAAAAATTTTCATTTAATCTGAAATGACAGCGACGATAAAAATGCGGAAAGTACTTAAGCAATCGTATTAAGGAAATCAATGTGTATGAACACGTTTAGCATACCGATACACGAGTGTGCGGCAACTACAGAGCATTTGCATAGATACATTCTTGCAGGAGCACACTCAGCTGCGTATGTGTGTGTGTATGTGGATGCCTTGGAAGTGAGCGAAGAACGCCATGTGAATAAACTTTGTATGACTACTATTATGGCGCACCGTGCATTACGTAAGCACTTTCCTGACGATATTACAATAAACAACACGCGGAGATTAAAACACCGTTATAAGCGCAAAGAGTTTCGCTTACCTATATGGAGCGATAGCAAGTAAATATATACGAGTACATACATATGTACATACAAGCACAAACTTATAAACAGGTGTATGCTGAAGGTCTGCAGCCATGTGGGCATGTTTGCCTAGTAGAAAAGCAAGAAACGTTCTCCAACCAGTGCAGGTGCACTAAGTGCGGGTTGAGACAACTGCCCTGGCACATAATCCCATTAAAACCCAATTCAGCATGAAAATTTACTTAGCGCTTCAGTTTAGCCCACAGAAACGAGGACGAGAGGCGAATTTATTTACGGACTATGTTGAAATTTGTAGTATTTTTTACTTTTAAAAATTTCGCTGGTTGAAAATTGGCATATAACGGTGTTTATTTAATTTTTATTAATGCGAAAAAATCGTATTGTGCATAAAGTAAAACCGTGGATAAAAACAGAGAAGCAATACCCGCAGAGGCACTTGATAAAGAGATGTTTGAGAAAACTGAGATTTTATTTTAATACTTTTAAATTTGTTGGCTCTGTTGGTGATGGTGGGTATATATGATTTATGCTTAATATGGACATTTGTGACATTTTTGAATTTGAGTAGTAGGTTCTTGCAAATACCATCATCGTGAAGATATCTTCAGTCGTTTCTTCTTTTCGCTATATGGCGCCCGTTTGAGATACCAAGTGCAGCCTTCTCATCCTGATCTCTCTCATGGAGTGGAGGTCTTCTTCTTTCTTTGCTTTCCCCGGCGGGTACTGCATCGAATACTTTCAGAGCTGGAGTGTTTTCGTTCACTAAACATGACCTAGCCAGCGAAGCCGCTGTCTCTTAATTCACTGAACTATATAGCCTACTCGTATATTACGTACAGCTCATCGTACCATCGAATGCGATACTCGAGACTCATCAGATGCTGTCATCGTGCATGCCTCTGCAGCATATAGCAGGGACAGGAATAATGAGTGAATTTGGGCTTTGTTCGTCGAGAGAGAACTTTACTTCCCAAATTCCTACTTAGTCCGAAGTAGCACCTGTAGGCAAAAGTGAGTCTGCTTTGGGTTTCAAGGCGGATATTGTAGTTGGTGTTAATGCTGGTTCCAAAGTAACACAAATTATCTTCCACTGTTATGACTGTCAACAGTAACATGCGATCCAAATTGCGAATGTGACGACTGTTTGTCTTATGACAGGAGGTATTTCGTCTTTCCCTCGTTCACCACCAGACCCATTTGCTTCGCTTCCAATCCATTTTGAAGAAAGCAGAACTAACGGCGTGGTTGTCGAGGCCAATGATATCATTATCATCAACGTACCCAAGTAGCTGTACACTCTAATAGAGTATTGTACCTTCTCTATTTAGCTCTGCAGCTCGAATTATTTTCTCCAAGAGTAGATTAAAGAAGTCATACGAAAAGGAGTCGCCTTGTCTGAAACCTCTTTTAGTATCGAGAGATCTTTCTCGATCCTAACGGAACTTTTGGTGTTGCTCAACTTCAGCTTACTTCGCCGTATTAGCTTTGCGGGGATACCAAGTTCAGACATAGCGGCATAGATGCAGTTCCTTTTCTAATTCTGACCGAAAGTAGATTTTCCAGGTCCATGCCACACTGATAAGATCAGTCAGTTTGTATACGATGGCCTTCAGTCTTTTACGCACTACGCTCCATAGGAACTTAAATTCAATATTAAGGACGCTTATCCCACGGTAATTAGCGGTGATTTTGGGGCCCCCCTATTTGTGCAGAGAACAGCTAGGTTCCAATCGTCGGGCATGCTTTCATCCGGCCACATCTCGCAAAGAAGCTGTTCAATGCATCTTGTCAGAGGTTCGCCGCCATTTTTGAATAGCTCGGTTGGTAATCTATCGGCCTTACAGCTTTGTTGTTCTTCAAGCGAGTAAAGGTTATTCGAGCCTCATCATAGTCGAGCAATGGAACATCTATTCTATCCCCATCGATTGAGGAATCGGGTTCGCCATTTCCAGTTGTTACGCTGTCACTGCCGTTCAGCCGGCTCAAGAAGTGTCCCCTACATAAATTCAGTACGCTCTGACTAACAGCCACTAAATCACACCTCTGGGACCTACAGACCAAATCTCGGTATCCATCCCACCCCGCTCGCATTGTGGTCGATCGCAACAGTGCCCGGTAGCCTGCGCAATTTCTCTCCATTGCGACACGACAGCCCTCATCGTACCAATTGTGCTTTGGACCTTTCTAAAAACCAATGATCTCGCTTGCAGCTGTACGTAAGCACCTTGCTGAGTGCTCTCAGAGAGCAGTAGAGTAAGTCGGGTAAAAAACCGTTTATTTATCGGTTGTGACGTCGTACCTTCCCTGTGTTTGTTAAAAAGTGTGCTTTGCTGTAGATATCCCGTAAATTTTTTCACAAACGATCTTGATTTTGAGCGGTCAGTTTGTTTGGCAGCTATAAGCTATAATGGTTCAAAATCGGTGATTCCGACAATTGAACAGCTTCTTGGAAGGAAAAGGAAGTGTGCCAAGTTTCAGATTAATATCTGAAAACTCTGGCTCTTACTCTGTTCAGAGTAGAAAATCCTTGAAGAAGATGGAAGCACATATGTACGTATTTGTATTCAAACGCTTTCATCAATTTGCACCAGCTTTTAATGAGCTTTAACAATACCAGTTAACACGGATATATGTGTCTATCTTTGTGTGTATGTAATTGCTGGTTCTTAACGAATTTTCAGCTCTTCCAACTTTACACATTATTAAAATATAAAAACAACACAAGCGTACACAAATATACGCGTGTAATCTGTGAGAATTTAATAAATACCTGTGGTTATAAAGCTTGTAAGCTCTTTACCGCGTAGCACTGTATTTACAGGTGACGCAAATGCCATAAAATATATTGAATGCTTGCATACATGCACACATTGCTGCCACCAACACCTATGCATGTGTATGTAGCATCAAATATACATTTATATATGTATGTATTTGCATTTAAACTGAGGAATATGTGCATTCATATGCATTTATGCCGCCAGCGCGGAGTGGCAGCAACAAAGGCAGCAGCAGACATATATTTTTGCCTCTGAAATATTCGAAAATGTTTGCTCAGACACACCTACACGCAAGCAAGCGCATGAATGAATAGTCTATGCATATGCATATGTATGTGTGTACGTAAAATACCAAAAGCAGCCGATGGCGAAAATATTTATTTCAATGTATTCCGAAAAATGCAAATAACAGTACCGGAATATGCGCAATGTCAAATGGTGCCGTGGGAAATACACAATGAAAACAACAACGACAACAAGCACACACCAGACTCAGTCCCATCGACAAGCAATGCGAATTGCACAAATATGCTGCTATATAATAAATGTATATACGTGTGTTTTTATGCATGTGTGCATGTATGAAAATGAATTCCACAAAAGCGAGCAAGTAAATGATTGAGTGACCAATAAGCATATTCGTATTCTATGTCCAACTATGCCATAATGAAATTGTCAATATGCCAACATATTTAAATGCAAATAATTAAAATATCGATAACACAAACACATGGCAACACGGCGAGCGGCTAAATTACTAACACGAAGTCATGAAATTATATTGGCATGTTTATTAGCTCAGCTTGAATGCCAACGAAATAATTTAACGGAAATTGCTTCAATTTCATTTTAATTCATAAATGAATGAGCATAATAAATTTTATATATATTAAATTGGAAGCTCTTAAAGAATGAGGTTAGGTAGAACAGAGAAAATTTTGTTTCCAAATGTTTTCATTATATTAAATTTAGATTGTGTTCCATACTATTACAGAGTTCAAGGATATCTAGGGAACATGAAGAGTATGAAAGATGCTTATTCTGAGAGTCAACTCTTCTTTCGCAACCTTATTAATCTTGGTAAGTGGTCCCCCGCCGGGGGAAAGCAGAGGAAGAGGCAGAGATAAGGTGGAGAAGGACCTGGCTGCACTTTGTATCTCGCATTGGCGCCAAATTGCTGAAACAAGAAGCGATTGGCGCTCTGTTGTTAACTCGACTATAACCGCGTAAGCGGTGTCTACGCCATTAAAGAAGAAGAAGAAGTTTTATGATTTTTACAATGAAGTCAAAGAAGTAAGTAAGTACTAAGTAGAATATAGCAATAAAAGGAATTGTACGAAGAATATGTTTATGTGGCTACACGTAAGGTTTATCATAAGCAAGACAAGCGGTTCGAAGTAAAATATTAAGGAGGTTAATATAATGTGAGATGCCTTATAGTGTTGTAACGACTACCATTGGAAATCAAAAGTAATTTTTTGAAACCATTAAATCTATTCCAACTATCGCCCTCAACGCCGTTCGGAATGTTGGATGCAGATTTATGACAGACCAAGGTCTATATATCATCTGATCAAATTTGAGTCGGACTGATCCATATAAACTGCACGCCCAATCCGAATTGATACAAATGTTATTTTTTTTTTGTTCGTATGAAGTTTGACCTCCATATGTGAATCAATGTGATTTTGTTGTTGTTTGCGACGTAAAAGATTTTTTTTTATTATTGCCAAGAAAAATTGCAAAAAAGCTAAAATTTAATGTTTTCAATGGAGTCGCAGTTTTGGAATCGTCGAAATTGTTGCAGAAGTGTTCTGGTGAGTGCATGTATGAGCACAAGTATTTGAGTGACACAAAGCCTTCAGTGAAGATGGTGAATTGTCGATCTACCTCTGTTAATGACATCGAAAAGTGAACGAAACAGTGCTTGAAAATTCTTATGTCGACATTCGGGAGATAGCAGAGGATCTCAATATCTGTCATAAATACTTGTAGACTCAACACATTTTAGTTAATGTTTTGTTTATGAAATATGTCAATGCGAGACTCGTACCAAAAGTCCCGAATGTTTTGCAACTTCGGTTAGAGATCGCAAGGCCATACATCCATCAAACACATCCCTACTAGTAACGAGACATCTTTTTATGAATATGACGACAAAATTATCCAACAATCTATGTATGGCGCTCCTAAACTGAGCCAAAGCCAGAAAGTCCAAAGTCATTAAAGGCACTAAAAGCCTTCCCAAACGAGGTTAAAACTAGTGTATGGAAAATTCTTGGCATGCTTGAAATGTCTCAAAAGCAAACTATTTTGTTAGTGATGGTAGAGATTTGTATTTAGATACTTGAAAAAGCTTCTGCTATTTCCAGTCCGAGTCAAATATGATCAGATGCTTAGTGCTGGTTGACTTCGCTTCAGAAATTAAAACATCACAAAGGGAATGATTGAAGTATATAAGTCTCAGTAACTCAACAAAACATTTTCCCGAATTAATTATGTGTTTAAAACAGAAATTTCGACTAAAGAAAAAGGCAGAATCAAACAGTCTGATTTTTTAAGGTCTTTTATTTCACTTCGAACAAATTATTTACATATTAATCATGTGATGATCATGAGGCCGGTCACTTTTCAGAGTAAACCGAAACCTGATCGGCGAACGTAACATACATATATCATATGTCCTATATGTTAAGTAAAAGCCTCTCTGGTTATTTGGATTGTGCAACTATTTTTATATTCAGCTTCGGAATATAATCAATCTTTATGCATAAATGTTTTAAAAGTAAGCTTTTTAAAAATTCGGAAATATATTCCATTCGCAATCTTAAACTGCGGTTTTGTGAGTCAGTGGCTTCGCGAGGGGATTCATGTATAAGAAATAGATAAACATCACGAATTACACTCGACTATTACTTATTGTACACAATGTGGCTTCTTACATTTAGAACAAGCGTAACAGCAACAACTTCCATCACCTTATCCACCACCATAATATTACAGAGATTTCAACTACAAAATTCTAGCCCTCTTCGCCGCATTGTCTAAGGCAACAATCTGACACGATGTCCTTTTAACCCATAATACACAAGACATAAGACACAAAGTAATAATGTGTCAAAACTGCAATTCACCAATTGCTGGCATTGTGTACAAAGACCTCTGGCCTCGATCCGGTCGATGTGAACGACAGGAGCGCCACAGAGTGAAGCTCAATTACATTGTACTCGCTTGTTATCGCCGATTTGTGATCCTTACTGCATATATGTATACGCACTCGACTCACACACACATCTGCCCGCTACTTGCACTCGCTGCACTTTGGATGACAATGATGAAGATGTTATCTCCTGCGTACAACAAAAGAGAGTGCAGTGAAAAATTATACTTTAGCAGCCAACAGCTTTCTCTTTAGCATGATGCATACTTTATTTATTTCTTCACTTTTTCTTTTTTTAGATGAACCTAAGCGTACAGGTGCTTGGTCTTTGTCCCCACAAGATGGCAGCCGTTGCGGGCGAAGCTTAGTGGCAGCTGTTGTCTGATCTGCATCGTGTTGCAGTTGTTTTTGTCTTCGATATTTTGCTTTGTTTCTGTATCTGCTTATCTGCTCCATTTGTTGTTGCTGTGGTTACTTGACTACATTACCCTATAATCAAGTCATTGGTCCGGCCGATGCTGACATGGCCTTTTGGTGCAGCAGATTGACAGCTTCGCGCAATATTTTCTCCAGCATATGCTTTATCGCTTCTTGTAAGTGGGGAGAGGGATGCGCTTTTCAATCTGCATAAATTTATCGCCGTCAGCACCTTTTATTTTTAATTTTCTTTTCTAAGCGACATAAAGAGATTTAGTGCAGCTAAGTGAGCGATAGCTTAAGTCCAAGACAATATTCTATGAGATATTTATTAGAAAAAGATACAGAAGTAGAGCTAATTCAATTACTTTGGAAATTAATTTAGTGAATAAAATACAATTGTTGTTGTTATTCAAAGATACCAGGAGCAATAGTCTCTTCCGTCGCCAACTACGAATTAATCGGCATCATATTTTACTACAAGAATAAAAAAATAGCACATACGAATATTTAACTAAAAATCGATTGCCAACGACTATGGGATAAGCCTGCTCAACATCCCATATAAGGTATTATCGAGTGTATTGTGTGAAAGTTAAAGCCCACCGTAGACGAACTCATTGAGCCTTATCAGTGTGGCTTAAGGCCTGGAAAATCAACAACTGACCAGATATTCACCATGCGCCTAATCTTATAAAATGCCCATTAAAAGAGCTGCTGCTCTTCACAGCACTAAAAAGAGCTGCCTTATGCTGCTATGTCTAAATTCGTTATCCCCGCAAAGCTAATACGGCTGTGTAAGCTGACATTAAGCAATACCAAAAGCTCCCTCAGTATCGAGAAGGACCTCTTGAGCCCTTCGATTTCAGACAAGACGACTCCCTACCGTGCGATTTCATCAATCTACTGCTGGAGAAAATAATTCGAGCTGCAGAGCTGAATCGAGAAGGAACAATATTTTATAAGACTGTACAGTTGCTGGCGGACGCCGATGATATTGATATCATTGCAAGCAAGTGAGTCTGGCAGTGAACGAGAGCAAGATGAAATATCTCCTGTCATGAAACAAACAGTCGTTGCACTCGTGACTTAGCTGCCACGTCACTGTTAACAGTCATAAATTCGAAGTCGTAGATAATTTCGTCTATCTTGAAACCACTATTAACACCAACAAAAATGTCAGCCTCGAAATCCAACGCAGAATAATTCTTGCCAGCAGGTGCTACTTCGGACTGAGTAAGCAATTGAGAAGTAAAGTTCTCTCTCGACGAACAAAGACCAAACTCTGTAAGTCGCTCATTATTTCCGTCCTGCCTTATGGTGCAGGGGCATGGACAATGACAACATCTGATGAGTCCACGTTAGGAGTTTTGTAGAGAAAGGTTCTGCGAAAGACTTATGGTCCTTTGCGCGTTGGCCACGGCGAATATCGCAATCGATAAAACCATGAACTGTATGAGATAATGGGTTGTCAAAAAAGTCTTGCGGTATTTTTATTGAATTTTTTTTTTTATTGAAATTGAAATGAATTTTTGATGACTCATGCCCAGCTCTTGACCGATGCAACGGCTGCTACTATGCCGGTCTCCTTCGACCAATTCAGCGATTTTATCGCAATTTTCGACGACAGGCCTTCCGGAGCGTGGCGCATCTTCGACCACCTCTACACCAGAACGAAAACTTTGAAACCATCGTTGTGTGGTGGAAATGGAAACTGTATCGGGTCCATAAACTTCACAAATTTTATTAGCGGCTTGAGATGCATTTTTGCCTTTATCGTAGTAGTACTGTAAAATATGCCGTATTTTCACTAAATTTTGCTCCATGTTTGCGACGCTATAACTCACGAACGACTTAAAAGAAACGACAATCAATCAAACACGTGTTAGCGAGTGAAATGAGCTTTCCAAAAAGGTATAGCATGACCCGATGCGACGAATAAAACTAGAACTACGCGCTTTCAGCGCCAACTAGCGGAAATACAGCAAGACTTTTTTGACAACCTAATATATGTATGACGACATTGACACAGTTTAGCGAATTAAAGACAGTGGCTACACTGACTAGATCATGTTGTCCGAATTGACAAAAACACTCTGAAAGTATTCGACGAATTACCGGACTGCACTTGGTATCTCGAATCGGCGCCAAATTGCGAAAAGAAGAAACGACTATAAACGTAAGCGGTGTCTATGCCAGTAAAGAAGAAGAAAAAGAATATATATGTATGTATATGTAAACTTTTCGTTTATATATAAATCTTTCAATCATGACATTAGCATATGCTTTTTGCTACTGCCTTTGAGTTAACAACTTGATTAATGACTGTGCGTTCAACATCATTAGTGAGCAACCATTGGATATGAAGTCTTTATTTTTTTGATTTCTTTCACCGCACAGTTCCGTAGCATTTTTCACTAAGCGTTTACATTCAAAAGTCAATGTGACATTTTTTACCCCAACTCAAAAAGCTCTGAGGATTACGAATTCTTAGCGGTTACTATGTATATTCTGCATGAAGATGCAGATAAAAAGGATAGTAATAAAAAGTCGCAGTATAAATCACCTGCAATTGTTAAGTATATTTTCAAATGATGAATTTCGAAAGTAGCTTAAACTGAGTAAAAACTGACATATTTTTGGAAGCATTTCGAGGAAAGCCCTTAAAAGTGCCAGTACCTTGTGACTCTTTAACATACTCTACTGCGCTAGTACGTCTTTTTCAGTAGATGCCATTCAAGCCAAATATATCCCAAATATGTCCAACTTTGTGCCTCAAAAAATACTTTCGTCGTCAATACTTTAATACGAAGAAAACCTCTGCCGAAAATCATCGAACGTGCCAAAAGCGATTTGCATGATTTAAAAGTGATGATTTTGGCTTGGAAGGTAAAACAGGTCCACCAAAAAAGTTTGAAGATGAGGAACTGGAAGCATTACTCGATGAAGCCAAACACAAAAAACATTTACAAAGCAATTACATTGGGGGCCAAATGAATTGAAGCAAAGAAGCGTTGAAAGATATTTTTACCGGCAGAATCAAAAATGCAGGTTGTACACCAAACAGAGAAGTCGTTTCCATGAGGTTGTGACTAGTGATGAAAAATGGTGCTATCTGAAATGCCGAAAATTATATGTAAGACCTAGCCAACAATCCAAGATCGCATTAAAACAAAAGGGAAAACAACGGCTGAAAAGTTTTGTTTCACCTGCCTCATACTCGTAGACCTTGGCCCATTACATTATTACCTTAAGCAGTAATTCATGCCAAATTTCGTGAAGATACCACGTCAAATGTGAAAGTTTTTCATACAAGAACTTGATTCCGACCGTTCAGTTTGTATGGCAGCTATATGTTATAGTGGTACGATATCGGCAGTTCCGACAAGGGAACAGCTTCTTGAAGAGAAAATGACGTTTGCAAAATTTCTAAATGATATCTTAGAAACTAAGGGACTAGTTCGTATATATACAGACAGACGGACGGACAGACAGACAGATGGACATGGCTAAATCGACTCAGCTCAACATACTGATCATTTAAAGATATACTTTATAGGGTCTCCGACGCTTCCTTCTGGGTGTTCCAAACTTCGTGGCAACCTTAATATACCCTGTTTAGGGTATAATTAGACTTCTGAGTAGATCATGCAACTTAATTAAACATTTAAGGTTCCTGATCTATATATAATCTCTTTCCAATCAAGAATTCTATTCCTACAAAATTATTTAATCCAATTTCTTTCTTATTAGACAGTCTTCTCTCTCTCTCTATTCAGGCATATAGTACAGTAAGAGGAAATGGAAAAATTAACTTATCAAGAGCACGTTAAATTGCGCAGCAGGTGAGCGTGTGGCTGCGATGCGCCGCACATACACTTAATAAAAAGCCAGTTGAGAGTTGAAAGGTAAATATAAACTAATTTTAACTTTAGCAAACAATTTGTCGACAAAAATCTACTTACTTACATACTTAATGCAGAAAATAAACTCAATGAATGTAATAAGAGTAAACTTGACAACGGATGCAGAACTGCCGCCTGGTAGAATGGAAGGTTCGCGGACTGTTGGAAGTGTCGTCGGAGGCTGATGGTGCAATTTGACATTTCCTACAAATAAGCACTCCCAGAGCTTCTTTGTTATATTCGTTAACTTTTAAGCTGTCAAGCAAGCACGATAGCAAACATACACTCGCAAGCACCAGAAAATGTAATCTACACACACATACATATGCGTATGTGAAGAGTTATACATACCAAGGACTTGAACATTGTCAGCATATTTCTGTGTCAAAGTGTTTGCAAATTTTTCACCAAAATGCCACTCGCCAAATTGCCAACATTCCCCAGCGTCAACACCAAGCCATTCACCCCCCTCCCCGACCAACAACTCACTCACCCACTCACGCTGCCGAAGTTCAAAAGCAGACAATGCCCGAAAAATGCGGCAAGTAAACTTTGCTTCAAGTAAATTGCAGTGACCAGCTTTAGCAAAGAAAATGCTTACATTGCATTGAGGAACAAGTGGAAGACACTGAAAGAAGTTAACTAGCGAAGCTGTGGCGCGCACACGCTTCACAAAGCGGACGGTCCACTGGCGAGTTGCACACCAGCTGCCACTCGCACGGCGCGTCTATTTGCTATTCGCATCTTTCAAGAATTTTCCGCTTACTTTACTTTCAGCTGTTCGACAAAACTGGCAATCTTTCTTCGTTTAAAGTGTCTGCTTATTTAGCCGACTCCGTTCCTGCCGTCTCTCCTGCCTAGCAGTCGAGCTGCCCGGTACCGCCAACGGTGTCGCATTCATGTCATACTTACTGTGTAGCTAGGCACCGGTTGACAAGCTTTCAACACTTTCACACCCCAGGGGTTCATACTTGCTCCATCACTTGACAGTTGTTGCTGCGGTCGGTCTCGGCTTCCCATCCTCGTTTGTCTTTTGTGGCCAAACAAAGCTTGTTGAAAATGACACTCCAACATCTTACTTCCATTTCACTCCGTCTGATTTCGTGCGCTTCCTTCTTCTTCGCCATGTTAAAACTTTCATAAACTGTCTCCATTTCGTCTTCGTCATAAAGCGCGCAGAGCTTCTGAAGCAACGTCATTCCTCCCCGTCGTGGGTATTTCTAAAAGTGGTAACAAAATGGCGCATCAAAATATGATATCAGCGGGATGCTTGCAACGAAGTTAAGTGAATGAAATGGAGTAGGAAGCCGGAAATGTGAGCCGTGGATTGGAAGATGCAGTGCACCACATTTACAGCTCTTCTTATAGAAACATTGCAGGCTAGTGCATTCGTGGGGATTACTCTATTCCCAGTACTAATGAAACGAAATGTAGTTTAGAAAAATATTTAATTTTGATTAGAATACATTTTTTATTGGCGCTATAAGTATTGGATCAATCAGAGTTCTTATTTAAGAGATCAGATTTTGATGGTGCATTCGTAATTCTTCGCTTGTTTGTAAGTGAATAATAAGAAAGGATTGAAATTCAGGGTCTCAAGAGAAGTGCTCCTCGCGTCCGCCAATGCTATGTATATATTTATTCTACTACAGCTGACCCCGCAAGCGTTGTCCTGCGTGAAATTGTGTGTTTTGAAATGAAAAGAAAGTTGAATTTACGTTGTGTTAAAAATCATTTATTTTCGATTTTTCTAAATTTTTTTCAATGTAACGCAGTTTGATAAACAACATTTTTTGGTTTCTATTCCGGTGCGAAAATGTACAGAAAAGATGGTTTTCCAACTCGGGAACACGCCACGTATAACTGACGCGCACTCATGCAATCGTAGTTACTTTGGCCAATGTTGGCATAAACATTCGTGATGACTTCATATTTCGTTGAACCGAAATTTGCCTATTTCCAAATCTTATCGAATACGATGTTAAATGTCTTCGGCAATGTAATTTTCTTATACATATATAGATTTTCCAAGCAAAAAATGTTTTGATACTCCATAAGCTAATGCTATTTCAATTAAAGAAAATCAACCTGATTTTGGATATTGTACCAATAATAACTTCTAATACTGACTGCTATTATCAGAAACTTTCATAACAAGAGTATTACTCTTTTGGATATCAGAAATCCGCTGGTATTCCTTACAAGCTTTAAAAGATCGTTAATAAGACCATAAGGTTATTACACATACAAGGTGCGTTCCAAAGTAAACAAAATAGTATCTGCTTCAATACAGCTTTTTGCACGGTCCAAAAGCATGTCGAACGAGTGTTTTAGCTCGTTGGCCGGTATGGCCGCCAGTATGCCGGTGCAAACCTTTTGAATGGCCTCTACGTCTGCATAACGCTTTCCTTTTATGAGCAAATGCATTTTTCCTCAAAGGAAGAAGTCGTACGGTGCCATATCAGGTGAATACGGGGAGTGGTTAATGGTTAAAATGTGATTTTTGGTCAAATAATCGGTCACATGATGTCCTTCGAATGTTGGATTCTGAGCAATTTTTCATCATCAGTCAATTTGTGCGGAAAAAACCGTGCGCACACCTTTCGTAAGCCCAAATGTTCGGTCGAAATGCGATAAATCGATCTTTTGGAGATGTTCAATTCCATTTCCATGAATTTCATTGATGATTTCGGCTGATTTTTGATTAATTCACGCACAGTTTAGTTGGAATTTCCGGTGATCACGGATTTTGATCGTCATTTATGTCCTCACGACCACTCTGAAAACGTTGAAACCACTCGTGCACTCTGCTACGGGATAGGTAATCATCGCCATAAACTTGTTTCATCAATTGATAAAAGTTTTCCAATTTTAAAACAAAATTTAATGTTGGCTCTTTGTTCGAAGCTCATTTTCACACCGATAACACAAACATACTGACACTTAAATCGCAATAACTTCACTTCCAATCAATGAAATGTCATGAAATTCTCACAGGACAATCGATAAAGATAGCAGATTCTATCGCACTAGTCCACATATAGATGGCGCCACCAGTGGGGCTAGATTCAAAAAGTCCTGTCTGCTTTGGAATGCACCTTGTATGTTATAAATATTTCAGCGAGTTCGAATTGCCTTAGTTTACACTCCAGATAGACAAAAGCTATACTATAAGACGTTTGATTGTAGCCAATTTTTTCATTTCTGATGTACAACGTGATCTTACAGAGTGGATGCTTAAGAACCTCCTGGCATTGTCCTAAATTCCTCTCCTTGTCGTGAAGGCTTTCTTGAGACGGTCCAATTGAAGATATCACAGGTCCAAATTACGAGTTTTGCGGCAGGGAAGCAGCTCATAGTAGATTCACTGCCTATCCAATCAAACACTTTTTCACTTGACCTTGTCGTAAGTGATTCACTTTTTACCGTCAATAAACCTTCGCTTCAGAAATGGATCGTTTTTTTTTTTTTGCTATTCAGCAGCGATTCGAAGATGAAAACTCTGTCCAAGAAATTTTCTTGTGGCATCCTTACTTCCAGCCTTATTTAGATGATTCCATACAAAACTGTGTGAGAATTTTTTTATTAAATATTGTCTTCTAACATCATAAAGCGATCGCACTTACACAATGCGACAACTAAAGTCATCTATTGGCAAGGAATGGATTTCTTCCTATAATCTAAGATAATATAATCTACTGTAGACAAAGTTTGTGGTATCTCACTCCACAAAACACACCTTTGTTTTTTTTCTACAAAACTATTACTAGAAATATGTTTAAAGCAGGTCTTTGGAATACTAAAAATTAATGACATCACGTCCTTATTAGTCCGCAGTTAATCCACAGGAAAACATACAGTTTGGATTAAAAGCATGAAATTAGGAAAACACCACATTTTCGAATTAAATTCGCAAAAAGGATCAAATATAACAAATATATTTGGAACATTCTCCCAGCCAAAGACATGTCAAATTGTGTTCTGTAATTAAGTGTATGTGGGTTTATGGGAAATACACACACACACACACATTGCGCCTTGTTTGATAGGTGACAGTCAAAAGTGATGACGGCAATCATTGAGCGCCCACAATCAGCGTGGAGCTGTGGTATCTGGATAGATTACACTGCTGCAAAATATTAGCATAACTTTAGCACGCCACACGATGATGTGGCAGCCACAAATGGACTCGCAAAAACGCAGCAGTGCTGGCAAAGCACACTAAAACCAACAACATATTCGGAAGTTGGAAAACCAACTCATATAAGCAAATAGAGTGGTGCTAGGCAAACCGATACTGCGCCATATACTGTTATAACTACGACTACTCCAACTACAACAAAGTACACATGATATGATACTCATTTGTATTATAAAGTCTGTGGCATACGCAAACACAAACAAACCGAGGCAAATACGCACAATTACACACACACACGCGCGTACTGGTGTTAGTGAAAAAGGTCAAAGCTGCCTTATTATTGTTGATACATGTATGTTTGCATGTCAGTGGGAGTACGCAAATAAATGGCGGCACATAGTTAATAGGCAAATACATAGATGCATATGGATATCCAAATAGTCGAGCAAGATGATTTTGCAAACACATATGTTGAGTGGAGCCAAACCGCAAATTCATTTAATTTGCAGTCCCGCCGTGTAGGCAATCCTCCGCCATACCACTCAGCCCAGCACCATGCAACACATAGCATATTCAACATCCAATACAACAACAGCAAAGCTCAACTGCTGAAGCTGATTATTATTATTATTACAAGCAGACCACTTTGTATTAAATGCCGTTACATGTGTATATCCATACGGCTGTGAGGGCGCGCGTTGTTAGTCGTATCATCACGAGCTTAGGGCCATGCCCACCGTACGCTTCTCGCGCCAATGAGCTGACTATGCGTTGAGGCATGCCACATTGCCTGCTGCTATTTTACGCTTGATGATAAGCAAATCCAAGCGGTTAACCACTAGCACGATGAGGCGACCGAACTACGATACATACATACATACATACATACATACACATCTGCACAGTAACGCAATTAGAGAGATGTGCATGAGAGAAAGCCTGTGATCCAGTAAGCCAAATATTTCATGTGCTTTTATAATGGATGCAATGTCAACTGAACTGCGTTATGAAAAGAATCAGAGTAAGTCCAAATATTCTATAATACTTAAAACCTGCACCAGTTCAGGGGGTTCGTATCGCAATCTGTATTCCCCAATAGGTGTGGGTCCACATACCATAAACAAATTATTTGGAGAGGGAGAGAGGTAGGGCGATAAGCATTGGCAGCGAACGTCTGGATTGCGCCGAGCTACGGAGATAATTCAACCTCAAAAAATTCAAAAAAAATGAGCCTCCGACACAAATTCATGCACTTTGTCTCAATATGTATCCGTCACCGAAGACTTAAGAAACATCTATGTGTATAATATGGTCACAATCTCATCTGCAATGTGTCGATTCTATGACATGAAGCATGAAATTCTGAAGCATCTTCTTTACTGGCGTAGACACCGCTTACGCGATTATAACCGAGTTAACAACAGTCGCATGTCGTTTCTTCTTTTCGCCACGTGGCGCCCATTGGAAATGCCAAGCGAAGCCAGATCCTTCTCCACCTGGTCTTTCCAACGGGGTGGAGATCTTCCTCTTCCTCTGCTTCCCCCGGCGGGTATTGCGTCGAATACTTGCAGAGCTGGAGTGTTTTCGTGCATACGTATGAACATGACCTAGCCAGCGTGGCCGCTGTTTTTTAATTCACTATGTCAATGTCGTCGTATATCTCATACAGCTCATCGTCCATTCGCGGTATAGCAGGACGGGAACAATGAGTGACTTAAAGAGTTTGGTCTTTGTTCGTCGAGAGAGGACTTTACTTCTGAATTGCCTACTCAGTCCAACAGGTGCTACTGTTGGCAAGAGTTATTCTGCGTTGGATTTGCAAGCTGTCATTCTTGTTGCAGTTAATTCTGGTTCCAAGATAGACGAAATATCGAGAACTTGGAAGTTATGCCTGTCAGCAATGACGTGGGGACCTAGTCGCGAGTGCGAAGATTGTTTGTTTGATGACAGGAGATGCTGTCGAATAGTTTTCATTGATAGCGTTTTTCACGTGCCGGATCTTAAACCCAGCGCACAAGCCTAGTTCAACGTAGCCTACACGATCCTTGAATTTATAAGGGTGCTGGACCTATGTCAGTTGTTATGAAAGTAGGGAGGGCACAATAAACCATGAGGTCGCAGCGCATAGCTCAAATTCTTGCTATTATATTATTTATTCCAAAGGGAGTATTGTTTTTTATTTTTATAGAAAACACGTCAGCAAAAACAAAGGCATCTAAGCTTCTGAAGCTTCAATTCGCACCAACACAAGGGGTTGTTTTAGACGGAGCGAAAGCGTTCCTACAGAAACTCTACTCTTTATAATTGAAAGTGGAGGTGAATTTGTAGAATGGTTCATTGGGTAGTCGAAACTTCAGCAGCAATATCAGTAACACCATCAGCAAGCACCAATGTTGGTTTTGTTATTGGTGCAAGGTTTGTATATTTGCGCTTAGTTATCCGTATATGTATGTATGTATGTATGTGTGTGTGAACTAAGTAAAAGTGTATTTACATATTCCCTTTAATAATTGTAAGCAAGCATATTTGCTTTTACTGCACTCTAATGTCACCAACATATGTATACACAAACACATACGCATAGGAAGAAGCTCTATTAAAAGCAAGCAAACTCAATTAAGGAAGGTTATGTTTTTAATTTTCAGTATGTAATTTGAATTTAATTTTATGTCACGGTCACACCAAAGAAATTTCGGCAAACAAACACATATAAGTGTATAAATATATGTATGTATTAATAAAAGGTACTTAGATACGCATATGAGTATACAGACGCACACATAACTGCGTGAAGCGGTTAGCCACCCAATTCTAACGGACCGTAGCCACCCCTCTGCACAGTTTTGGTTTCTCCAAACATTTGAAATCGGAATGCCTTTTTGATTTTCATTGTTGTTGGGAGCTCATTTTATTTGCCATTCCTTGGTCTGCTCGGACGGGTGTGTTAAATCTAAGCTTTTATGAATTCACCAGCTTGAATCGAGGAATTTGCTGCATAAGGCACATTTGCATATGAATGAATTGAGGTGTAGCAATGAGTGTTCAACCAAAGTCTATCGTAAGTCACACACAGAGTTAATTCGTTGAAGTTTTGTGGAATGTTTCTTGGAAACTGGGTAACTGGTGTAGAGCGCTTCTTGGTAATTGGTTCAATTACACAAAGTTGACAAACAAATGGCTGTTTCTGGCGAAATATTTGAAACGAAATATGCATGCAGTGATTTTATTGCATTACTGATAAATTACTGAAAGCTAAAGGTGTTTCTAAGAAAAAAAAATAAATGTTTATAAAGTCTCTTAAAAAATCTCGAAATGATTGGGTCGATTCCGTTCCCCTAATTTTGGTGTAAAAGAGGCACTACGCTTGGGAAGGCCGAAAGTCAATCATTTAAGCACGGTTTCGACTGCCCAGAAGCTAAATGTTGCGCAAAAAAATGTCTCGAACCACCCTTATTTAAGCTGGATAAAAAATAATCCTTATGTATGGCTGCCAGGTGAGCTATCGCAAAAAACCGGTGCAAAGAGTGGCCAAACGAGAAAATTTTTGCAAATTGTTTGGAGGATTGACTTAAAATCATCTACTATGAGCTGCTAACCTACGGCCAAACTCTTAATTCCGAATTCGACTACATCAGGACAACGCCAGACCATACACATCAACAAACGGTGACTGCGGACCTGGCACCAAAAAAGGGACGAGGATTTCTGTTAGATCTCGCCATTAAGCGAAAACCAACAAAGTGCTATAACTAACCACCAAAACAAGATATAGAGTTGTAATTTGGCACAAAGGATTGCTGTACTGTGGCCTGAAAATTTTGAAAAAGTGGCTGTGGCCCCGCTTTATGATAAAGGTACTGTTAAAATATTCCAAAAATGGTACGACAGGGATTTATAGGAGAGAATATTTTCGTAATAATAGTATTTAATTGGTGTGTGAAAAATGGTTTGAATCGGGACAATACTTTCCTTCGCCCCCAAATACCTAATATAAAGATTTTCAAACTTCCAGGTGAATTTATACCGCATGTATCGGCCATTATGTGAGTTATCTTAATAAAATTGAGAGAGTGGGTTTTTCTAATAACGGTGCAGTTTTGTGCTAAGAATGAATGAAATCAGGTGAAAACCCGTTCTATATCCCATATAGCTAACAAGCCTTATGCAAGTTGCAAAAGTATGAAATGTTCGGTTATACCCGAACCCTTCCTTAATTGTTCTATTTCTTTTCACTAGACCTATTAAAGTGTGTGTGAAGATTATACGTAGGGAAATTTTTAAATTCCGTTCACTCGATAGCTGAATCGAATATCTCAATCAAAGTCACGAAGACTGCCAATGAACTAACTTTTGTTGTTTAACCAGTTTTTGGCCTCCTTCTAGGGGTAAGTTAGGTATTATCATTGACATCATATAATGGTCTGTTCAGAAGGAAAGCAGTACCGATGGCTATAGGGAAAGGAATGCTACTTTGAATGGACAGGCAAGGAGGCATTTAAAGCACCATCCTCTCAAAGAGAGTATAAGAAGGAATTAGAGCTTCTCTCGTTGATATATTATCAGCGTATGAAAGGAAAGTCAACATACGAAGGTCTATAAATTCGAGGAACTCGTTTAAATCAATTTTGGATAGTAATCTAAGGTAATAGATATTAATTCGATTATATCTTAAACCTTTTTCGCCTAGAGGTTTTTTCATTCTTTTGTTGCAGACGCTGGCATATATTTTCAGTAAAAAGCAAAACAAATAAGATAAGTTGTTTAGCGATATTCTTCGTTACATAATACGTACACACGCCCACACTAATCCGGTAAATCAACGGGGCAACAAGCCAACCCATTACATATTTAATCCGTTACACGACTTTCCAACTCACCAACTCCAGCTAAATTAAACGACCGCCAACTTTTGCCCTTTTGCACTACCAGATTGAAGCTAAACTTGAAGCAACATCCTCAGATACGCACGTAAATACATATCTACACACGTATGTAGATTGGTGAGTTTGTAAGTAAATGCTGTGTGGAATTACTAATGCATTGAATTAATTTGTATGCGGACAAAAACTTACTTACCGAGAACTTTTCAACTGAATATTAAATCAAATAATTACAAAGTAAAATCTACCACTAAACGATTTAAATGCGACAGACCAAACAACAGCCAAGGATTCGAGTTGCAGAAAAAATAAAATGAAACGAAAAATACTATGAAATGCGAAATCACAACTTAAGAGCGCGTGAAAGCCCGCGAAAGCTACAGTTTTCGGAGTAAAGAGAGCAAAAGAAAAGAGAGAGAGCGCTTACGCTTTTGGGAGAATATCTCGTGTCCGACCAATTCGCACGACTACAAACAAACGAAATGTGCTAATAGGAAAAGTTGTAGCTGCGCCTGCAAACAATAAAAGAATCAACAGTCAGACGAAGTTGGCGTACGCAAAGGCTGGCGGAAGCCGCATACAAAGGCGGTAACAACAAATTACAAACACGAAAACAGCAACAAACAAATAAAGGAATGGAAGACGCATACGCACGGCAATAAAGGGCAAAAGCCGAAAAATCCCTACATTTAGACAGGCTAATACCGGCTGACAACGATTGTGATTGTTGCACGCTGTCGCTGTCATTGCTGCCACCAAACCGTTTCACACTGCTTGAATGGACGCCAATCGGCTTTGGCTTTTTGCTTGCTCGCCAAGTGTTTCGTGGCTGTGTGTCGCTTGGCCAGCACCTCGAATTCGATATCCCGGCAATGGTTTTGGCAGCAGGATGGCGGTTACGAGGAATCATGCAGCTGCCAGACGCATTTGGTGGACGCACACACGCGCCGCCATTGTTTGGGCACACACTCTTACTCACCAAGTTCACCAGCTTGTATGTTGACAATCGAGCTGTTTGTAAACCTGCACGATGTTTGTTCCTTTGAGTGGCAATAGCGAGCAATAAATAAATAAATTAACTGCAGCTACGTGATATGTCCGCCATCAGCTAACTGGCAGCCTTAACTCTGCATACAAAACACAGAACTGCGTACATATGTAATTATAAATAGAAATGGTGGCAAAAGGAAAAGGTACTCTTTTTCCGAACTTTTAGCTGATGACATGTGCCTACACCCACACACGCAAAACGCGCGGCTGATCGACGTTCAAATGTTTGCCTACAAATAGGCTAAAATTTAAATGGTGAATTGTGACGCGTACCACACCTGCATAGGGAAGGGTGGATGAGTGCTTTTGTCTGCAGTAATTGTATCTTTTGGATTATATTTGGAGATTATTCTAATACACATTTTTATTTCTAACATGAGTTACTTATTTATAGTATTTTTTGTTTCAAAAAAAATCAAATTTAAACTGCGGGTGGTTCGGTGTCAAATCTTGTTTGTAAACTGAAGAAACAAAATAATCTCTTTCGATTTGGCAGTATAAAACTGTGACAGGAAGTTAAATCCTCTGGATACATAATTAATTGTCTTTAAACTCAAGTCGCCGAGATCTGTTGGCATTATACCAACGTGACTTCAGCGGACGACCATATTCGGAGCGCTTGGAAACAAGTAAGATGACGTTCACCTCGAACACCAGTAGGAGCCCTCAAGTCGCTGTAGAAGAGACGAAGTGAGCTTTTTCAACGATGGATCGAAGTTGAAGAGGAAGGTTGGCGAGCCCCGAGCACTCAATCAGCTCTTGTTTCTGACTGGCAGGCCACTATAGTGTATATGTATAGAAGCAGATATGCTTCTCTGAAGTGTGGCTTATTTTAGGAAGTTGTGCATGACCTCACTAGCAGTAGGATGAAGCTCCCTCTATATTAAACTTGCCTGGGTGCCTGGCCACAGCGAAATCGTCGGAAATTGTAGAGCCGATGAGCTTGCGAGAAAAGGCATCCATACTCAAACTCCATCAGAATGGAAACAAGCACTTTACTTTACTTTACCTAGCCTAAACTTTTAGGTAGAGATATTTTGGTAGAAAAGTATTAAATTACGAATGAATATGAAAATGTCATCTTTAAAAAACTCTGTGACATTGTTCCTTGAGCATACTGTCAACTGTATCTTAGTCTCCATTTATACCATCACCATCCATGTAGCGGAGTAAATGAAGAAATTTTGAAGGTTGTCTCACATAAATTAAAAATTAAATCCCATTTCCATTACAATTTTCCCCCTTAAATTGCCGTGTTTACACAAAACTGGCCGACTTAATAGCTCTATGCATTTTCAATTAAATTTTCTACTTTTCAGCCTTGATTATGGTACACTTTTTGGCACAAAAACAAATGGCAGCATGTACATATGTTGTTGTTGGTTGCACGCACTAATATTTAGGCACTAAAAATTCAATTCAATTAACGCAATTAAGCCTAAAGTAAATTTGTGGGCTTTTTGGTATTTCGGAGTTTTGTTATTTTTTTAATTAATTGAATTTTAATTGACTTTGTACATACTGAGGCTTTATGTTGGTCATTTATTGCGTTTACTTTCGGCAAACTCGCGTCTACTTGGAGAAAAATTACGTTGTATATGCATATAAATCTAAGTAAGTGCCTGTGTAGTTTACGAGGCTGTGGGGGGGGAGGGGGGTTTCTTTGAAAAAGTAAAGTAAGTAAGGCTACCGGTGACTATATCAAATATGCTGTATTTCGAAACGCAGAATCATGGGCTATACCTATGCCGCCGCTAGTATCAAAAAGACAAAACACAAGAAAAAACGTTAACCGAAGCTAATATACCCTTCACAGGTGCATTTCTTTTAGTAACTATGTGTTTAAATAAATCCAAAGACGTAACCGGCCAGTGGTTTTCATTGAAAAGAAAACATTTTACTAGTTCTTTTTAGCCAGGTTTCTTGCTAGAAACATTAAGGTTATTTAATAAAGAAATTGGATCTATTAGACGTATGGCATTGTTATCCGACCTGCAAAATTTCTTCAACTATTGTAGTGTTGCCTTAGGGAATAAATCACGACTAATTTGCAGAATATATCTCGTTAACTCAAAAGGTCTCCAATGCAAGCATTTGACTCCGATCGTTCAGTTTGTATACAGTGGTTCGATATCGGCAGTTCCGACAAATGAGCAGCTTCTTGAAGAGAAAATGGCGTTTTCAAAATTTCAAAACGATATCTTAAAAACTGAGGGACTACTTGGTATATATACAGACAGACAAACAGTCGGACATGAATGACGGACTCAGCTCAACATACTGATCACTTAAAGATATACTTTATAGGGTCTCCGACGCTTCCTTCTGGGTGTTACAAACTTGTGCGCAGATCACATATGCTCTAGCGGAAGTCGCCTAATTTCTTAAGGTGTAAAAACCCTGGTTTGTTCCCTGGTACTTCAGAGAGGTTTACCTAATCAAAGAAATTTATTTGGATATTTAATTTATAGCCCAGGAGTGGTAAGAGAGAACTGTAATGAAGACCAGTGAATGGCATCGAGCAATACTAGAATACTTTTGTAGAGTTCAGCTGTTCATTGCAAGTCGAACTTCGCTTCTCTGTTATCATAGACTTTGATCACCATCACTCATTCCTCTTTAAATCGGCGCTCATTCTCTAGATCGCATTTCAGGCTCCCTAGCTACATGCCATAACTATTGTGTAAATTTTTAACAACTTCAACTACTATAACAACAACCACCACGTCTATCTTTGCTGCTGTTTCGTACATTTTTAAACAATTTTCTTTCATTTTTGCACTTTCTTTTTCTTATTACGAATTTCGCGTCTGACAGCTTTGCCAAATTGGCAAATATTTTTCTAATTTTCCAAAGGCACATCGCTTCCTACTATCAGCCGGTACTTGCGTGCACAGATACACATCTGCAAATAGCACTCGGTATATAAAAGAGTTTATGGAAACATTGGTACTCGCTGCCTTGACGAGTACATCTTTTCGCCTGCATTTTTATTTTTATTGCGAATGGCAGACGCAGCTGTGCTTGCTGCAAAAGTAAATACTGCCTCAAAATGTAGCAATTTTGTATGGTGTTTCATGATTGCCTTTGGCAAACGTTGAAACTACACTCGCACACAGCTGACAGCTAGCAATGAAGATTTGGCGAAAGAGTGGCAAAAACAGAATTCAAGGAAAACTTAAAGTCGAAAGGTAAAAAAGAAAAAAGTTGCTGAGAAGGTGTTTTATAGGAAATGGCCTTGGCATTATAACGGTAATTAATGCCTATAAGGAAGCTTTCTCAGAGCTTTCATCAGTTAAAGGGTGTATAATTGCAAATTTCGGGTGATAAATGAGTTGCGTGTTACTCATAAAGCGATTATTATTTCTTTAAACCTTTTTAATGGCAACCCTATCGCACATAATAGCGCTAAAATCCCCAGTGATCCCGCTTTCTTCGGCGCGCTTTCCAACACTTTGTTTGCCCTTTTAACTACTCTATACACGCTTGCCAAATTATCCTGCAGGAATTGAGATGCTGCGCTTAACTCCGCCGTAGCTGTTGCTATTTATACTCTTTTCGCCGATTTTCCTTCCTCTCTTGCCAGCTTATGTGCCGTTATTTATTCATAGATGTGTATGTATGTGCGTTATTTTTTGCATGGTTTACGGATAGTTTCGAATTTCTTTTCAAGCGTAAAAACATTTTAACCACTTCATTGATTTACGAGCCGCAAACAAAGTTACAAAAAATTGCGAAGCTGCTGCGTGCATAAAAATTATGTAAACTGCTGGAGATACATATGTATGTACCGAAGAGTAGGTGTTTATGTTTGCTAGATTTAACAAAACAAGAAAAGAACGTTGACTTCGGTTGCATCGAAACTATAAAATCTTTCACAAATAAAAGAAATACATTTCTTGAATATGATTTTGATCGGTAAATTTTCATGACAGCTTTATGCTATAGTTCGGAGATTGTGCCGTTGGCTTGGACAATAATCGTTCCCTTCTAGATGTTACAAACGTGGTGGCAAACTGAATAGACCCTGGTCAAAGTACAAAAAATGTGGTTGTTACTTCCGACTGGGACGAAGTAGTCGAAGTTATTCGAAGAGGTACCGCGAGGGTATTACCTTGCTTTGCTTTAGTTTACAAAAACTTTCTCCACAAAGAAATTTTTATACTGGAATCCTTTAAAATGATATAAATTGTTTAACATATATGGTATATACCACAAATCGGAATTGCTATGAAGAACACATTATATAGGTTTTGTCGAGATAATGTAAGACTTGTATCGTACAAGCCGCTTATTCATCTCTGCTGTGAAGGAAAGAGTTCTCGTAACGTTATGGATCAACTCGACACTATTGTTTTAAGGTTTTTGGTATGAAATGTGTCACCCTGTCGGCTCATACACAAAAACACCTTCCAATCTCTTTGAGGTGTAAGTAGTCAAATTAAATTTTTCTAAGACTAAATCCCCTCAAAACTAATACGCCTTTGTAAACTGATGTTGAGCAATATCAGGATCGGAAAGGATCTCCCTTTCATGCGACTTCTTCAATATACTCTTGGAGAAAATAATTCCAGCTGCAGAAGTAAATAGAGAAGGTACTCTTTTCTACAAGAGTGTATAGCTGCAGGCGTACGCCGTTGATATTAATATCATTGGCCTTAGCAACCGTGCCGTTGGTTCTGCTTTTTCCAGAATGGATAGGAGGCGTCTGGTGGTGAACGAGCGCAAGACGAAATATCTCCTGTTATCAAACAAACAGTCGTCGCACTCGGAACTGTGCTCCCACGTCACTGTTGATAGTCATAATTTCGAAGTTGTAGATAATTTCGTCTTGGGACCAGTATGAACAGCAACAACAAAGTCAGCCATAAAATTCAAAGCAGAAAAACTCTTACCAACAGGTGCTACTTCGGACTGAGTAAGCAATTGAGAAGTAAAGCCCTCTCTCGACGAACAAAAGCCAAACTCTATACGTCGCCCGTCCTGCTATATGGTGCAGAGGCTTGGACGATGACATCAACTGATGAGTCGACGTTGAGAGTTTTCGAAATAAAAGTTCTGCGAAAGATTTATGGTTCTTTGCGCATTGGCCACGGCGAATATTACATTCAACGGAATGATAAGCTGTATGAGAAATACGACATTGACATACTTCAGCAAATTAAAAGACAGCGGCTACGCTGGCTAGGTCTTGTCATCCGAATGGACAAAAACACTCCAGCTCTGAAAGTATTCGACGCAGTACCTGCCGGAGAAAGCGGAGGAAGAGGAAGACCTCGTCTCCGTTGGAAAGACCAGGTGGAGAAGGACCTGGCTTCGCTGGGAAACTCCAATTGCCGCCAAGCAGCGAAAAGGAAGAACAACCTGCGCGCTATTGTAAACTCGGCTAAACCGCGTATGCAGTGTCAACCTGCGCGCTATTTTTTCATCGTATTTGCCAGCTTTCACTTTGAATAATAATCCTAATTAATTTGAGTTGCATACCTTACACTATGTACTCGTATTTCTTTTTCGAAACGATAGAAAAGTTGAAAAACAAGTTGTACAGGTTTGTACTTTTTGTAGTTATGAAAACTACTGGGTAGTTCTAAAAGCTTTACCAGCCCCGTCGAGCTTCTTAAGAAGACGTCTCACATATTGCAGCATAATATTTAGATAAGTTTAAGTTAATTATTCGCCGTTAGAAACTGATTTCTGAAAAACAAAAGTATTTATTATCAAGAAAGTAGTTATGCAAACATAAAGATTAGAACCTAATCATTATAACATCAATTACTATCGCACTATAAAAATGAAGAGATCTCAGGTAACAAAAGTAAAAGAGCGTGAAAGAGAGCGAAATAGAGGGAAAGAGAAAATAAGTAAATAAAAGTAATTAAATCTAGACACTTCGCAGAGCAAGTAAATGCTACGGAAGTGGTGTGATGGGATTAGTAGTTTGACAGCCGGCATCGTGACAATTGGTTGGAATATTCCACAAAACATGGGGCCATTGTTCGTAAATATTTTCCTTAACTGTTTGCTAGGCATTGCGCTTCAAGCAGTTGGTAGTCAGGTAAGAACGACTTTCATCCAATTTTCTGACTGTCTGCTGTAGCAAGTCGTAAAGATAAGATAAATATTAGGCTTAAAAAACACCTCTTATAGGCCTCAGACATCAACGATTCCCACTTTATTGCTGGCGTAGTGGAATTTCGACCAGACTTTATTGGCCTAACGACCGAGCAATTGATTGCCAAACACACAGAGGCATACATAGAGATACTCTCATCACCTGAGGCGCTAGAGACTGATATTGTAGTCTTTCCGGAGAGCACACTTAACAATGAATTTAATACGACCTATGTACCAGCACCTGAGGAAGTTGTCATACCATGTTTGCTGGCTAATCAAAGCAGTCGCTATGAGCCCTATTTGATCGCGCTTTCCTGTGCAGCCCGAGACAATCGCAAATATGTGATCATTAATTTGACGGAGAAGGAAGATTGCGCAGCCAACGCAGCCGTCGATCCACGGCCTTGTGCCACAAATGGCTTAAATATATACAATTCGAATGTGGTATTCGATCGAGAGGGACGCGTCATATCGCGTTATCGCAAGGTGAATATCTATGTAGAGCGTAAAAATACCACTTATCAGCCAGAATTCGCAATATTCGATACGGATTTCGGCGTGCGTTTTGCACACTTCATATGCTTCGATTTGCTCTTTTATACACCGGCCGAGGAATTGGTGGCTAAATATGGCATTAGGAATATCATACTCACCAGTATGTTCGCCTCCGAAACGCCATTTCTAACAGGTGAGCACTGATTAATTGCCACAACTTGAATTTAGATATAAACTAATTACATTTCAGCCGTTCAGCTGCAGCAGTCGTGGGCTTGGGGCAACAATGTCACCTTACTCGCCGCCGGCGGCAGTTATCCCCAGTCAGGCGCCACGGGTTCAGGTATCTATGCCGGTAGTAATGGTAGCTTAGTATCAGCTATGATCGGCAACACCGGCGTTCGCCAAATCTATGTGGCGAAAGTGCCGAAATTTGCTGGAAAAAGCCTGTATACCTCTACACCAGAAACACACACTACAGCTGCAGCGCAACCCCAAACCGGAGTTAGATTACTGCGCGATCCACAGTTGGATAACTTCAATTCACAGCTACTGCAGTTAAATGCTTCTTCCGCGATTTCAGTCGAGCTCTGTGCCGAAACGCTCTGCTGTAGTCTGATTGCCGAAACAACAACTACAGAAAATTCTTACGGTAATGGCACTACCTCTGATGCTTACCAATACCGCTTTGGCGTCTTCACTGGGACGCGTTCGTATGAGAAGGAGCAGTACAGCGATGTAGCCATTTGTGCTATATATGCTTGTACCGATGGCACAGTCTCGAGCTGTGGTCTCTTATTCCCTGCAAATACGACCATAATGCCGAAGTTTGCTTTCAAACGTTTACAAATTGAGGGGAGCTTTCAAAAGACCGAACGTTTGTTGATTATGCCAAATACACTTGATTTGAGCTTTTATTCCCTGCAACCAGCTCAGGTGGCTTGGAACCTCGCCAATGAAAGGTATATTTTTCCATTTTTGTTAAGTGTTGTCTTTTTATATACCCATTTAATTTTTCAGCAAATCATATGAGGCTGCAATAGAGTTAAAAGCCTCTGCTGACAATCTTCTGGCTTTTGGCATTTACGCCAATTACTATGACAGTTCATCGGGGGCACACAAATATGGCAGCTCTGTGTTAATATTGTCAACAAGTGTTCTACTTTGGATTGGCGCCTATGTCACAGATCTTTATATATACGATATTTTAATTCTGTTTAAATGGATTAAATAAATACATACGAAGAAGTTAGTAATACAATTGAGTAATCTATATTGCTACTTAAATTCATCTTACCGGTCTTTTCCGGTAAGCTACGTGCAAAACCCGATTCAACTGACCCCTCCAAGTTTCGATTAGGGATTCCAGATGAATTTCTTATTGTCTTGTACAAAAAACTTTGGAAACTTATGTTGCTAACAGTTACACTTAGAATACAGTTACCATCAATCGAAAGAAGGAAACTGAAAAAATAAAGAAGTCTTCCAGAATTTATTCAAAAAACTTTCATTTTAAACATATTTTGAGTTATAGTTGCCTCATGCTAGAAACATTATCGTTAGAAAAATATTACGAACTGCGTAAAACACTGCAGAAGATGGAGGATATTTCAAGATTTAGACTCCCTATCAGATAAAACTAAACTTGGGAACCTAATAATGCTTATGTAAGACCTCCTACCGATTAAACAGATTAAGGCTTAAATTCGTGTGTTCTATTTTATGAAGGGTTGTAAGGACAAGAAGCAACTTTGGCTTCGTCAAAATTACTTTTGAGGCTAGTATAACATTTATTAAAAATAAAACCTAACGGTGCTTCGAAATAGACCACTAACCGATAATTGTGCTCGTTAGCGTTAATTACAGTGAACATAAAATTTTTAATTTGTTTTATTAGTTAGATTTGACATGACTTATTGCAAGGTAGAGGCGCTCGCTCCATAGTTTTGTAATATTTTTAATAATTTACGCATCGTTGCATTCAATACTGACCAACCGCATTTTGGGTATCGATTATTGTATCTTTCATTTAATTCGGCTGCTATGCATGTTAATATGTATGCCATTTTGGTCAAGGTCAAGGGCGTTGTTGTAACTTAAATGCTCTGCTTCTTTCGAAACGAAAAGCAGACTAAAATTTAAAATTTCATCCGAAGGTTACGAAGGCCGATACGCAAGACTGAATACAAATGTCTCGACTTTAAAAAGAAATGGTTAACATTAGAGAAATGTGAGCACTATAAAAGCACGCTACAAATATTGGCAGATATTTAATACAAGATAGTTTCTACATGCGAGCATTTCATGTGGCAGTGACGGAATAAGAAAAAAAATCAAAACAAAAATATTTAAATAAATAAAAATTAAAATCAACTGAGAAGCATGTTATTGCTCCGACTCTTCAATTTGAACGACATAAGTTTTCCCTACTCCCACCTGGCGGACAAGCGCACACAAAAGTGGCTTTTGGTGGAATCATTCGCTGACGTCTTGGCGCTGCTGACCTTGTACCTGCTCCTGGTGCGCTATCTGCCGCAATGGATGCAAAGGTGGCACAAACACAAACTAGCAAAAGAACGCAGCACAAATACAACAACACTTTAATCACTTTAATCATTTTCGCAGACGCAAACCCCTTCAGCTCAGGCCACTGCTTCTGCTCTACAACTTTCTCTTGGCTCTGCTGAATGCGCACATTTTCAAGGAGCTGCTCATCAATGGCGCGCGCTTGAAATACAACTTCTGGTGTCAACCGTGTCGCGAGCTATACTCCAAAGAGGAGCTGAGGGTGTGTTAAATGTGTTTGCATGAAATTACTGTTATTGTACTGTTTTCCATCCCCGTCGTTTGTCTTGCACAGATTGCTGCTGCCGTTTGGTGGTTCTATGTATCCAAGCTGCTGGAGTTCGCCGACACTATTTTCTTCATTTTACGCAAAAAGCAGACACAACTGACATTCCTTCATGTTTATCATCACAGCACCATGTTTCCACTTTGGTGGATCGCTATCAAGTGGGTACCCACCGGTTCGAGTAAGTGCAAGTGTCCCCTCTCTCTCTCAATTGTTAGTGGTAATGTGTTATCATTAATATGAAAGTAATTTAATCTCGAGCAACAACAAATTTGAATGTGTCCATATTTGTCTTTAATTTCCCATAGCAATAGTGCCGTCGATGATTAATTCTTTCATACATGTCATTATGTACAGTTATTATGGTCTAAGCGCACTTGGTCCCAACGTGCAAAAGTTTTTATGGTGGAAAAAATATCTAACGACTCTGCAATTGGTAAGTTTAGCAACTATATTGGTACTATACGAGTATGTATACTCGTATTAAATGTCGACTAAGGACTTCGGATATCTTCGGCAGTGGCGAAGTTCGTCTATAAGCATCAGAATTTGTTTGTAGGGCGCCATATCTTAATGTTCGCATAGTCGACCGCCTAATTAGAGTGATCTTAAACTTAAATTATTCCTTTGGCCCGACCCCGTCGGATCATCACGTTTCTTGAGCCTCCCGTTAGATGACGTCGACAACAACCTAGATAATCCTTGTCATCCCAACGGGGATTATATAACCGTTAGAACAACAACAACAGTGATCTTAAACTCAGCGTATGATTTCATACTTTTGATAAAAAACGTGATCGGTTCATTTTAGAATAACTATTTGCTTTTACTTCTCATTAGCTCTCGTTCTATAAACTCTATAACATCTTTTGGCTTATACCTATTTAAATTAAAGGGTACCTTGAATTGGATTTGGAATTTTAAATATGACCTCCATGAAATCTTTGCCATGGTTTTGGAGAACTCCTCCGTAACGTTGAGCGTTAGGATATTGGAGTTTTTCTCTGCATGTAAAAGGAAATAGCTAAGTAGGAACTATGCTCCAAATCAAAGCACAAAATAGAAAATAGAACCACCAATCACTAGAAACTTTAGAACGATATTTTTTTTTTGGAATCCATAAACTCGAAAATGGTGTTAACTTTAGTGCCTGCGCATTAGGTTCAAAGCGTTTACTTTTGGACTTCTGAGTTCCATTAAATTTGTACCTACATGCCACATATTCCATCTCTACACGGTCAAGCAATTTTTATGAGAAGCCTTTTCAAGTTTTAAATAATTTAGAAGCTATCCTGATGCCTGTAGAGTGACGAGTGCTTATAAGAAGACACTGCTTGATATTTGTTGAAACTGTAAGCGATTTCAGGTGCTGTTTAGTAGTAGTTTGCATCTATAGTTACACTTACACTCTATAGAAAAAAAATTTCAAAAAATTTCATTTTCCAGGTGCAATTTGTTTTCGGTGCCGCATGGTCCACACAAGCCATCGCCAGAGGCTGCAACTTTCCCGCATGGATTAATTACATAACCATCCTCTATATGGCCAGCTTACTTTCTCTGTTTGGACAATTTTATGTGAAAACATATCAAACAAAAAGAAATAAACATAATTAAATATCTAACGCATCACTTGTTCTCAATTTCCTTCAACACAACCCGCACCGATCACACTTCTGTACACACGAACACCCTTACAGGCTTAACATAAGAACTTCGACACCCAAAAGTGTGAACGTGTTTTATTGCCATTGAGACGCCCAACGAGAGCGCAGCACAATGTCTAGCGTCGAAAGTGTTTCCCAGCAACGTTAAGGAGCCAAGGAAGCCAGAATTGAAGGCGTTGAAAAATAATGGTGATGACGTTGGCGCAAATGAAGTTACAACAATGATTGCAGCTTAACAAAAATCTAATTAGCTGCGCTTTGACCTTCGTTGGCGCACGAAGCACTACAACGACAATCATATAGCACATTTATACTTATGTAGACGCGTTAGACTACGAGGCTTGTGGCTCCCTGCTCGCCCCAATTTTAGCAAGCTAAGTAAGAAGAATTATAAGAAAATCAAATCAGCACAAATCAGCAGAAATTCGTTCTCCACGCGCAGAGTTTGGCCAGCAACAAGAGATTGCAGTGCGAAGCAGAGAAATGGGTAGTCGACTGTCTAGCCGCATGCATCTACAGACGCTCCTTTAATTTTCTCGAAAACACAATTTATTTTAATATTTTCACGCTTGTAATGTTCATCTGCTTAGCAAAAATATTGGATCTTGGTACATATGTACCTTGTGTCTATTGGAAGTGAAAGAATTTTCAAAACCGTTAGTCTTCATAGGGTACATTAAATCAGACACTATATTAAAAAAAAAAAATTCAAAACCGTTAGTCTTCGTAGGGTACATTAAATGAGACACTATATTGCAACCTTAGAATTAAGGCATCGATGAGCTTTTACAGTCCAGAATAACTTTTGCTGCCATAGGATGAAGTTCGAATTGAACATTGGTAAAAGAAGAATAACAGAAGTGCACAGCTTCTAGCGTTCGCCGATGATTTTGATATCATTGGCCTCAACATCCGCGCCGCTAGTTCTGCTTTCCCAAGACTGGATAAGGAAGCTAAGCGTATGGGTTTGGTTGTAAACGAGGACAAGACGAAATATATCCTGTCATTAAACAAAAAGTCATCGCATTCGCGACGTGGATCGCACGTCACTGTTGACAGTCAAAACTTTGCCGTTGTAAATAATTTCCTCTATCTTGAAACCAGCATTAACAGCAACAACAATGTCAGCCTCGAAATCTAACGCAGAATAACTCTTGCCAACAGGTGCTACTTCGGACTGAGTAGGCAATTCAGAAGTTAAGTCCTCTCTCGACGAACAAAAACCAAACTCTATAAGTTAATCATTATTCTCGTCCTGCTATATGATGCAAAGACATGCACGTTGACAACATCTGATAAGTCGACGTTACGAGTTTTCGAGAGAAAGGTTCTGCGGAAGATTTATGGTCCTTTGCGCAATGGCTACGGCGAATATCGCATTCGATGGAACGATGAGCTGTATGAGATATATACATAGTTAAGCGAATTAAAAGACAGCGGCTACGCTTGCTAGGTCATGCTATCCGAATGGGCGAAAACACTCCAGCTCTGAAAGTATTCGACGCAGTACCCACCGGCGGAAGCAGGGTAAGGACCACTCAGTTGGAAAGACCAGCTGAAGAAGGACCCAGCTTCGGTTGGAATCTCCAATTGGCGACACTTTGCGAAATGAAGAAGCTGGCCGCTGAAAGTATACACTTATCTTCACTTGACTTATGTAAATAACGGAGAAGTTAGGGCCTTCTCCTTCAAGTCCTTAATTGAGGTTTCTGTAAAGCTAACTAATTTTTACAGCGTTTTTTTTTTAAATCAAAGACGGCTAAGCAATAAACTTGTGTTCTCTTGTAAAGGTCGCCTTCTATCTATTACTCGTAATAGTAAGCACGATTTCCCCTTCTAAATTTAATCTCCAATAGAAAACATATGCTTCAATTGCAAATTGTTATCTTTCTACTTAGAGAGGAGTACCGCACTGATCAGTTTGGGAAGAAGACTTGTTCAAGCGATACTTAATATGTTACACAAAGCATTTCGTACGAATTTTGCCGGTTACCTCTTTTTCCATATTCTAATCTACGAAATCAAACCGGAGATGAATTTATATCCGCGCAAGAGCTTTCGACTCAGCTGTTGATCTTAAATCTGGGTGATAAAAGTTTTATAATACTGTAGCAATCACAACACTGAAACAATTGTATCGACGGACGCAGTTTGAGGATGATTTGTTCGATTTTCGAAAAGAAGCGCCTTGCTCGAAAGATCTGAAAACTGTTCCCATTACAGTCAGGTCTAAGTAGCCGAACCCCTATTTTTATCCGGCCAAGGACTGACAACTCGGCACCATACCTCGAAATTACTCTAGGAATGTTTTCTGCCGCTGGAACAACAACAACAAAGAGCTGAAATAAAATCCCACAACTGTCGGTTCTACGATACTAGAATTGTAATAAAAGATCTGGTAATTAATTGGGGAGACTGAGTATATTCAGACAAAAAACCAATTTCCTTTCACCTTTATTTTATCAGCTCACTAACTGTTAGTCCAGTCCAGTCCAGCAAACCAAAATTGCTGGCCCATTACTTAATAATATTATTGTAGTGGCTGATACGTGCAAATATTTAGGCCTTCTGCGCCCTCTAAAAAATAACTGAGAAAAGCATCACAACCTAAATTTCATGGTGTAGGATATTTAAGCCCCAGGATCCTTTTCTAACCATAAATTAAAAACGTAATTTATTGGCAGCAAATTAGATGCAAAAACAGACGAAAAGCACACCAATACTAAATGGTGTGGAAGTATGGGGGTGTGTGTGTACATGTAGCCAAGCAATTCGAATTTGAAATTCCAGCAAACCTTCGTTAATTAGTTGCCAAACTGTTACGAAATGTTGATGAGACGAGCAGCGCAATGATGTCCGTTTATTTGTATGCCAAAGCAAGGACTCCGGGTGCGCCTCCTGCCATTTGCACCGAACATTAGGTTGATTTTTATTTTAGTACTTTCGTTGTTGTTATTTTATTTGTATTTACATTAGTTGCTGTTTAATGGCTTTGGCGAGCGTCGCATTTGAGTCACGTACTTAATTCGATTTGTGGCACGAATTGGTAATGCTTGAATAACTTATTAAGCCGCATCGTTTGAACACTATGAACTGGGTAAATGCACTGCTGGTGGCGGAGGTGTGGAACGCAGACGGAACTGCGACCACGAGTGTGGTTGTGTATGTGACAGCGACGTTGCGATACATACCATATTTAAATATAAAGCAAATTATATTGCTCAGACGTTGGAGTGTTTTGATGGCCCGATGATTTGTCGTTAACATTAAATTATACGTGTGACCATTTATATGTACGTGTATAGTGTTGGAGTAAATAGAGTAAATATAAATGTGGAATGGATTAAAAAACCTAAATATTTGAACAGGATTAAGGAAGTAAAAAGCTTGCAACTTCGAACTTAAATTTTAGCTGGTGTTCAAAGTTCATTATACTTCAGTACAGAATAATTATATACTGTTAGTTTAACACAGTCGACGCAAAATAGTTTGAACATTGTGATTGAAATTAATTTCAAGAATGTTTTGGGTAGAGTATGTTCGGAGTTAGAGTATAGATATAATAAGCTGTTGAATAGGATATTGAATGTAATAGAGAATTTAAACAGTCTAAATCCTTCTTAGAACAGGTATTTAAAAAAAATATCTACATCTAAAATCTACGTAGATCCATTATTGAACCCGCATTCAACAGATAATAGAAGTAAGGTAGGTGGTAAGGAGCAGGAAATGTTGATATTGTCTACAAAATATCTATAAGACTTAATATAAATAACCATATAGTAAGTATACATATGTATTTATAATATAACAAAAATAAGACAGTCGTCGCCCTTTTGTACCCTTACATCGAATATTGATTTGTTAGAGAATCGCTTTAACACTAGATTGCCTAAGCAAGTCATTTTGACTGCTTTCGAATTTCAATTAAAAAAATAGTGATTTAAATAACGACATATGTATGTAGCTTCTAATAATTTTGTGACTTCTCTACAACATATAAATGGATTAATTAATCATTGTTTTTGCCCCCTCCTTCACTTCCAATATACAGAGCTTCCATTAAATATTAAATGAGTATGTTTGTATATGTTCCTTGAAAGGCGTTGCCACATTTATTAGTTGAGGAGCATTTATTGTTTAATATTTTTACTAAAATTAATGCTAATATAAAGTGATCTTATCTAATAACGGCGAAATTGTTTCTTAAATTTATCATAATGGTAATCATCTGTGGCACGCTTGACGCCATTTACTACGCCGCCTTGAGGATGTGATTGCTGTTGTTGTTGTTGTGTATTTTGGGCAATATAATCACGTTTGCGACGTTTCTGTTCGCTATCTTCTATGTTAACTGCAAAATATATATTAATTTAATTATAAATTAAATAAATAAAATGAGCATGGTGTGTAATTATATTATATGTATATATATAATATATAGACTTACATCTATTATGTTGCATAAAGTTTACAGCCATATTCGTCGGCACGAACTGTGATGGACCATCTTTTTTATTCTTTTGATCCTGAAGTAGTTTTTGTTTGGCTTCCTCAGTCGCTTCAATATTTTTAATTTTCGCTTCAATGCCTAAATCGACTTCGGGTATACCGTTTAACATTTGATTGGACAACATTTCCTCGGAGCGATTGGAGGAGGAATGACGCAGGTGATCGGGTAATGCGAGCAAGGCTGCTTCTTCCGGCGTTAAATACTTATTTGGATCACCTTCTTCATTTTCAGCATTTGTTTTGGCTAAACCTTTTCTTTTTTGCAATTCCTGTTCAATATATTTCATCATTTCTTCGTCTTCATCACGTTTATTTGTTTCTGCTGAAAATTGTGTTCCAATGCCTACGTCATAGGCATCTTCTGGTTCTTTCAGTTTTCCAGACTTTAGCGCCTGCATATTCACTAGCCCGCCAGTTTTTACATTAAATGGATCTTTCTGAAATGTTAATAAAAAACTGTTATTACACAACTTTTTTACAAAACCAAAAACTTACTATGGTGATTTCTTCTTCTGGTGCCAATTTCTTGCCTAACGCCAGCCCTATGACACTCACCCCATGGGGACGTTGGCGCAACTTTTGACGCTCCTTAATTTCTTCCAGAACAGCGCTAGAAATTGAAGAATTAAATAGTTTGGGGTTTAAATATATAAAATCGACATACATACATATCTTCTTCAGGTTTATCTTCCTCATCAGAATTCGAGGGCTTCCTTTGTCGCAGATTCTTCCGTGGTTTCTTTTTAAAAAGTAATTTCCCACTCTCTGCTTCAACATTCGATTTTTCCTCGATTTTTTCCAACTTTACCTCTACCTCTTCAGACATGTCGTATATATTAATATAATTTTATTACTAAAAATCTATATTTTAACGAAATATATGCTTTACAAATTTTGTTCACTTAATCCGACAGTAATTTATGTTGACAAATTTACCTTTTGTTTTGTTAACTCATTCGTCTAAATATACCATTCACAATTGAAAGAACATCTATTGTGAACAATTGGTACGAAAACACGGCTGGAATATATTTGACAGCTGAAAAAACCGACGATCATATAACAGGCACGTTGTGATAACATACATTTTTGTGAGTTCTAAATGTGTTTTAATTAATAACATACTTTATTAAAGTTGTTTACGTATTTCAGAATTGGCAATATGAACTTCACACGTGTCGCTTTGCGTCAATTCACCCGTCACGGCAGCCGTGCACGCATGTACTCGGCTGAAGCAGCACCTGCTGCCGCTGGTGCCCCTGAAAAATTGGTACCCCCGCCTCCAGAGGGTGCTGCCAAGCCACCGAACCCAAAATTGGACAGCCTTGTCAACAGTATTGCGGCACTCAACTTACTTGAAGTTTCTGAGCTTAGTGCGTTGCTTAAAAAGAAATTAAATTTGCCTGAAACATCATTCGTGCCACAATTTGCTGCCGGCCCAGCACGTCCAGCTTCTGCTGAAGAAGAAGAGGAAGCAGCCGCTCCGAAGAAGGTACAGACCGCATTCAAAGTGAAGTTACTGAAATTCGACGAGAAACAAAAGGTTGCGCTAATCAAGGAGGTAAAGAATCTCTTGGAGGGCATGAATTTGGTGCAGGCTAAGAAATTCGTTGAAAGTGCGCCAACTATTGTTAAAGAAGATTTACCCAAAGATGAAGCAGAAAAACTCAAAGAAGCTTTAAGCAAAGCTGGCGCTGTCGTTGAAATTGAATAGATTTGTTGCATTACCTGAGTTTTAAATGTGCAGTTAGAGGAGCTGTATTATATGCAGCACCCGTTATTCTTAAATACAAACATAGTTTTACACACGTTTATTTGTGCCTACAAAAAAAAGCTCATTGTTTTATTTTCAACTTTAGTTACCAAAAATGTAATAAATATTAATCTATTATCTCTAATACACACTTTCTGTAATACATTTATATTCATTATATATTGATATTAAGTAAAAATTAAGAATTAATAATGCCGCCACCATTAATATGGCTTTGTTCGAAATTAAAAATCAAACCTGCGAAAAGTGGTTTCTTCCAAATTTCAAGAACAATCAAACCAACCAGGTGACTTGTGACTAACTGTCCATATTTCGTTCATTTAAATTTATTTTTGAGAAACGTAAGAAATTCCACCATAAATGGATATTTACTTTCACGATATTTAAGAATAAATGTTATAATCAACTTGTCATACCTCTTTGATAAAGCAAGTGAATTTAAAACCGTTACGCAAATAAGAGTTTAGCATAGCATACATTGTAGCTAACACGATTTCAGGCATAGCCTAAAAGATAAATACATCAAATTTTTTGTGCAGTGAATATAGGCAACAACAAAATAAGTGAAAATTTCATCACGATTGTGTTAAAAGCAAAATATCAACAAACATTCGTGTTGAACTACATATATTAATATTCTGACCGATCAATCGCGGTCAATTTCTACCATCAACCAACCAATGAAGTAACTGAACTTCCCATAAGTTTACTCATGCACACACACACAAACGCTACAGAGCGTGATCAATTGTAATTAGCACCTTTGCGACAGCAGCAAAAGAAGTTTGGATGCCAGCACTCTGTGCAGCGCCAAATTCTTGCAGGCACATCATATCTGCTTCACCAATGCTGGAGTAGGCATTTACTTTCGAGAATTCTTGCAGAACACACATTCGGTTTAGTCGTTCTCTCGGCTTTGTTAGTGATTTTGTGGCTATAAGTGCACAAAAGAATATAACATTGAAAAAAATATTAACATTTGCGAACTGTGTAAAATATATACCAAAACGAAGTGATAAAACAATTATTCATTTAAAATTTTAGTATATTTTGCAAAAATGACGTTCGTCTCTGTAATCGCCGGAGTGATAACGCTGGGCATTATCGGTTATGTTATATGTAAGGATATTGATGAGTATCCCAGAGAATTATCATTTCAAAATTCATTAGAGACACCAGTTGAAACATTGATGTCCACCAATGAAATACTTCAAAATCATTCACATTCGAGATCTCCTAGATGTGAGTATGTGTACGCGAGTGTTAACCAGTACCATTCGTTTCTAAAGCCAGCTCACGCATGTAAAATACATACACAAATTCATTTGCATAGATTTACAATTCACTTTATTATATAATTTACAAACGCTGCATTCATCATCCTCATCCTGTGTAACATTAGTCTAAATGCATATATGTACATACATATATATCCATTAACATATTAAGTTTTCCTATAAATTTAAAAAACTCTTCCAAAAACTGTTGTCAGTTGAACATTATCTCCTCTTGTGGTCATTACTCCATTTCCGGTCATTCCATGTACAGCCTCTCCCGTGTGTGAGAGTACATATGGTGCATATGTATATGTAAATTATGCGCAATTCATCCAGAAGTGCTAACTACATACCATAAGTGTGACCTAATTTTACTTTTTTTAGATCAGCATGTATTTATAACAATTATTATCCCACGCATTGACAATTAATTAAACAAACAAATGTGTACATACCTACTTAAGTGTCAAAATATAGCGGTTTTAAACTGTGCAACAGTTTTTAAAACATAAAAGTGAAATGTTCCCTGTCGCATACTATAAGGAACCAGAGCGCATGCCTACATCAATAACATTATGAAATCAGGAAACAGTTTTCAGTGAATTATTTGGTAATTTTTGCAAGTTACAGTGTACGGCATACTTTTAGGATTTTTCAATTAGATATTGGTAAAATCCGTTTGGTCATGTACATATACAAATGCATACATACTTGTATAACCTCTCGTCATAACTTGTTTTTGGTAGTTTATAAACACGGTTTAAAATTTGTTTAAATAAAATTATTCATTTATTGTTAGGAGATCAACATAATAGTTTGTACTTACATTCTTAAGTCAAGTTTTTAAATATAACTGTTTAATCCAATTTCATTACACTTGCTCCCTTCAAAATCTTTTCCAATCAGGGTTTCCCTTCTACACAATTGGACGCTTTCCCAATGATGGTCTGCGTGGGCGCCAATCAGCTGGCTGGCACCTGTGTGGTGCGAGGCGAATGCAGTGATAACGGTGGTGTGGCGGCTGGCACTTGCAGCACCATTACAACACAAGCTGTGTGTTGTATATGTAAGTATTAAGTCCTAAAAGCCAAAATAAAAAAAAAAATGGCAAACTGAATTACAATCTACAGATCAACTGGGTTGCGGCTCCTCAACAAGTTACAACAATACATATTTCTACAATTCCGGTTACCCAGGCACTTACGCCGGTGGCGGACGGTAAGGCTGCTTACGCTTTCAAACTGAAATATATACATATTAAACAAATTTTCTTCATGCCCCCCATACAGTTGCACAATTGTTGTCTCGAAATGCGATAGTAACATCTGTCAACTACGCATTGACTTCCTGTCGCTGTCGATTGCGCCGCCGAACGGTGATGGTTATTGTCTAACGGACACCCTAACTATAACGGGTGGATCGAGGGTGCCCACAATCTGTGGTGAGAATAGTGGCCAGCATGTGTATGTGGATTTCAATGGCGACTCGCCGATCACTATTTCCGTCGCCACATCCGGTGACTACACATTCAATCGCCAATGGCAATTTCAAATCGCACAACTCGCCTGCGCATCTGCCACTCAAGCGCCGTCGGGTTGTCTGCAATACTACATGGATTCCAGTGGAACAGTGTCGAGCTTCAATTACGACTCAGCTGCTAACTCGCTCGCAAATTCAATTGGTGTGGCAGGCACGCGGCAAATCGCCAATCAGCAGTATGGCATTTGTGTGCGCATGGGTGCAGGTATTTGTTCAATTACGTGGAGTCAAGTGAGCTCCGATGCATATTCGTTTACGTTAACCAATGATGTGGGCGTTATTGATCCATCGCTGCTCGGCACATCAACGGTACAAAGTCAAGACTGTACAACTGATTTCATTATCATACCAAATCCGACGCAAAACGGGGCGGCACTGGCTAGCGATCGTTTCTGCGGACTCGGTTTGGTGAGTACAACCAGCGCGACGAAACCTTTTGTGCTTTACTCGGTGACGGACGGAAATGAGGATTTGGATATGTCGAATCGAGGCTTTCATTTATCATACTCTCAAAATTCGTGCCCTGTAGTTTAACGCCACTAAGCACAACTTACTAAACTTAAGGCTTAAATTAAAATTACTTAGGAATATCTACGAGAATAAATGTGTGATTTATAATTCAGTGTTTTATCAATCGTTTTCTTTTTTTACATTTATTTAATAGATAGTTATGTACAATTCCGATTTTTAAAGCTCCGTACATAGTAAGGCAACAACAAAAAGTTTAACTTAACAAAGCCTTATACATTTTGCTAACTTTTTTAACATATTTTAACTGGTCAAATTTCGAATATTTTTTATTTCTAATTCTAATTGTTGAATCTGAAAGAAAGCAGTTTTAATGGACATTCACTGAGAAATACTGAGGCACATAAATACCTTTTGGTTGTGTCGCTTTTGCACTTGTTCACTAGCCGAGCGCAGGAAGCCTTCGTCATTGATTCTCATGCGGTAGCGTTCCACTTCTGCTTGCAGGCGATCCAGTTTCTTTTGGTTCAGTTCATGACTGGGTTTAACTACTTTTCTCGTTTGCTCATAAATTCTATTTACTTGCAAACCTAAAATCAACACAATCAATGAAATAAGTGTTAATATTTGTGGCCGAGGAATTTTTTATAAAAATTAACTACCGAAAGAGCAGTGATGTCCCGCAGTTGAGAAGAACTGAAACGACTGCCTGCGCAGCTTCAGTTCATTCGGTGTTAGATGTTCCACAAACACCTCTGTGGTTGATGTCAGTGCGCTTATTGGTTTCAAATGCAATTCAAGCTCAGCAAGAGCCTTTGGATCAGGGACGAATATAAACAGGCATGGTTCATGCTTTTTCGATATTTTATTTTGGCTCTTCAGCTGCCGCACGGCTTGACATATTGTCAATATCACCTCAATTTCTGCCTCCACATCAGCATTGAAATACCTACTTAAGTGCAGATGTATGCCGCGTGGCAAATATTTCAGCAACTCCTCGACGATAAATGGCGTAAACACTGACATTGCTTGAAGGCCCCAGCTTAGACAAGTCGCCAATGTAGCACAACTAATGTAACCATTTGCCGTACCTTCATTAATTGCTGGTTTTGTGGTTTCCTGCAAATCAAAAGTGTTATTAGAGCGGAAATGCTTTTAAAATCACTCCAACGATTTGAAACGCATGCGCACCAGATATACGTCGCACAGGTTATTATAAAAGAATTGTTTAAGCGCAGCTGTGGCCAAGTGGAAGTCGTGTTTCTCAATACTTTGACTAACTGTTGTTAAAGTGTCTGCCAAACGACTGAGTATCCAGCGATCCCATTTGCTTAATGGGCAATTTCCCATAGTCTCGATACCGGTAAGAGATAAATTCAGCTTTTCAGCCGCACCAATGGTGTATCTAGTTGCCTGCCAGATTTTATTAAGAAATAGTTTGTTCGTATAACACTCGGCCACGTCGAAGTTAACAAAATGATTTTTGATATTGTGACTGCATAGAGTGAAACGAAGTGCGTCGGTGCCGCATTGTTGTATGCCTTGTGGAAACATTTTTTGCAACCCTCTAAGCGATTTTTTCAATTCAACTTCACTTAGTATGCCCGCATCATAAGAAGTCTGTATCTCTTTTTGCAGCTCCTGTTAAAAAAATTAAAGTAGTTTTATAAAAATATAAAACCTTTTTAATGGCAATTACCTCTAAACTGGCGCCTTGTACAACTTGGTTTGGAGTTACTACATTACCCAGACTTTTCGACATTTTTCGACCATGCGCATCGCACACAATGCAATTTAAGAGCACTCTCTTAAATGGCGCTTCACCTGTTAGCTTTACTCCCATCATTACCATACGAGCCACCCAGAAAAATAGAATATCATGTCCTGTGGCCATTAAGTCCAATGGGTAACGACTTTTATACTCCGACGAGGGCCAGTTGGATACGGAGAAAGGCAGCAGTGATGAGGAAAACCATGTATCCAACACATCCGGATCTCGTTCCACACTCCGAAGCTCTGCATTTAATTTCGTTTTAGCAAGTTTTGTAGCTTCTTCTGTGTTCAGTGCAGCTACCCAGCAAGTGTTGCCCTCAATGTCTGTAGCCAAGTAAGCGGGAATTTGATGTCCCCACCACAATTGACGAGAAATACACCAATCACGACATGCTTCAAGCCATCGATACCAATCAATCTCGAAGTTTTCAGGTTGAATTTTCATTCGACCACTTCGTACTTCGGAGATGGCAGCCTCCGCCAAGGGTTTACAATGCAAAAACCACTGAGGTCGCAACATGTACTCGACTACATCTTTTGAACGCGAGCAGATGGGTAATACCATGGCATGTGGTTTGGCAGCTCCTAACAGCTGAAGGTTTGAGAGTTCATCCAAAACGCGCTCGCGTGCTACGAATCTAGGCAAACCCTTAAATACTTCAAATTTATCTGTAATAGTCCCTTGTTCTGTGAATACTTGTATGGGTTCCAGAAGATGTTGTTTAGCTATTTCATAATCAATACGATCGTGGGCGGGAGTGATTTTGACGGCACCAGTGCCAAAGTTCTGGTCTACTTTGACATCGAAAACAAGAGGAATCTGTTCGTTGCGAAAAGGATGGTTGAGAGAAACTTGCTCTTGATTGCGATATTTTTCATATCTTGGATCTTGTGGGTGTACAGCTACTGCAACATCGCCCAGCACAGTTTCTGGCCTCGTTGTCGAAACTGTAATTTCATCATTTGAATTGCATACACGATATTTAATATCGTACAATCTTCCAAATTCAACACTGGCTTTATGACCTGGCACAGTTAGTGCAGTGGGTCCACTTAGCTCTAATAAATCCACTTCGATGTCGGAGATAGCAGACTCTAGCGCACAAGACCAATTGACTAGCGATTTGTGTCGTTGGATGAGACCTTCATCGAACAGACGAATGAATGCTGTATTGACAGCTCGTGATTGTTTCTGCCAACGTAAATAATAAACATTTTAAAATTTCCATTTACAATTGGAAAATAAAAATATATACCTCATCCATTGTAAAGTATTCGCTATCCCATTCTAGCGTGCATCCTAGTTTACGAAGATCTTCTATGATCCTATCACCTTTTTTTCGTTTCCATTTCCATACCTCTAATAAAAATGGTGTGCGCCCGAGTTGGTGTCGTGTAATACCACGTTCCTTAAACAAATTTTTTTCCACAATCACTTGTGTAGCAATGCCCGCATGATCTGTGCCCGGGATCCATTCTACTTCATATCCCAATTGTCGTTGCTGACGGCATATAACGTCTTGTAAAGTCGCATTCAATGCATGTCCTAAGTGCAGATTTCCTGTTACATTCGGTGGAGGAAGGAGCATCCGATATGGACCGTGTTTACTACCACAATGTTTTTGTGTTTTTTGAAATACATATTTGTCTTGCTCCACAGATGCTGGATTATATCCTGTAGCTAACGGCGGAAGCGCTAGAACGAATCATTACTTTCAAAATTTAAATTGTCTATGAAAACTAATATGACAGTACCCGCAAATGTGTGTTTCTGATAAAATGAAAACTTATTTTCATATCTGCTGCTTAAAAAATGCAATCCTTTATTTGTAACACGTGAAATTTTTAGTTTTGATTGCATTTTACATTTAAAAATGTATAATGTGAAAAAATATAAGTCTTCAATTACAAAAGTCTAAAAGCAGCTGATAAATAGGGTGATGCACACTCCTCTAAATCGTTGTAAAGGTAACATGAGATCTACATATTGGATAGGTCACTAAATTTTTTGAGATATTTATTAAATTAGAAATTATATGCAAAACAAGACCAAAACGATGTAGCAAAATACATTGAATAGTTATTATAGTAATGAACTGGTCGTCAAATATTAAAAAAGAAATTAAGTGAAATTCACAATAAATAGTACAATTGGCGAAATCATTGCATAACACCCGTGTAAAAGTGGCAACACAATTTTGGGTAAATGTCAAAAGTACAGAAACAAAGGGAAAATACTGAAGAGGTAAAGAATTAAGCAAAAGTGTACAATACGAGATCATAACATAACTTGCTGCTCCAATTATAATTGTGTTTTCAGAAGAAAAAAATTGAGCATCCTAGGATTTATTGAAGATATTTTCTAATAAAAGCTTGACAACCATTGTGCGTAATAAATTTTCCAACAAACACAGGAAGAAACTATAAATACTTATACATTCAGAATTCCGTGGTAAGTGGTCACATGCAGGGAAATTATTTAATTTACTTGACGTTTTTCTGGTTGTGTTACAAACTTATTAATGAAATTAACGTAAAATTGAGAAATTTGCAAAACGGGCGTTAAATTTTTCATAACTATAAGCATAACTAAAGTTGCTGTGAAGAAAATGTTGTCCGAGAAAACCAGTAATCGAATCTCGAATTAGGTCACTATGTCAAGCTGGTGGCGTAAGTCGGCGTGATTGTTGTTTTTGCTAACGTTCTTCTTTGCCTTGTTTCGCCTACCATCTACGTAGAAGTTATTGTTGTTTTCTTGGTAAATTGTGTAAAAGTTGCGTTTATAGTTCTGTATTTGGTTTCCAGGATATGTATAAGATAATAGCTATGCTAAAGAATTGAATATTCATATTTAATGTGACATGAAGAAGAATTGCATTTCTTTTTTTTTTTCAAATTGTTAATATAACTATTGTGTAGAAGAGAAATTGATTCCTGGTAAGCTCGATTCGGTTTCGGTTGCATTAATAATTTGCGATTTCGTTTTTTTATGCAGTTCATCTTACACCGGCGGTTTTCAAGCTAAGTACCGGCATCCTAATTTATTGCTTGAGTAGTAAAAATAATGTGTGATACATTTTGATTATAAAGCTACTAAAGGAATTAAAATATCGAACATATATGGTATCAGTTAACGTTTGTTATTCCAGCAAGCGATTCTGTAATATAGATATGTAGGTATTTAGCCTATAATAAATTATGTTTTCAAATTAACATCAGTTTTCTTAAGTTTCCAGGAGAAGAAAAGGAACGATATAAAATGTAAACTACTTATATTGAAACAAAATTTGAATTTTGGTTATATCTTGGTTATATCTGATTAATCTGATGCAGCCAATCGTAGTTTTTATATTAAGTATTTTGCATCTTATGTAACTTGTGGTATCTTAATTGATGGAGTTCTTTCTTCTATACAATCGTTTGTACGTAGATAATTTGGAAGCATTTACGTCTGGATATAGGTCGTGAAGATTTTTTAAAATTAACTATAAAACTAGTTACTTAAAAAATATTTAATATGGTAAAATTTTGAAATATTAATTTATTTAATGATAATAGATACTTATTCTGATTTTCTTCCTGTATAAATGAAAAGTGTCATTCAAAATTGCACATTTACGCACTCACATATACAAACATATTGTATGAAAGTATCAGAAGTGTTCCTTTGAATTGTTGATGGAGCAATTCAAATACACATGATACAGGTTTGTATAAAGTTAGTTGATAACCAGCACACGAACCGCCGAGTAAATTGTCAACCAGACACGCGAACTGTCCAATCTCTATTCCGTGTCATTAGGTTGGTAGTTTACTGGATTACTGTGCTAAGAGATCGAAGAGAAACAGTAATAATTTGCTATTTTAAGTGGGAGGATTTGATATTGGTGATGCAATGACAGGGATGACCAAAGAGCGCTGTTAAAGAGAATACTTATACCCGGGAGTACGGACTAGTTACATGCATGTGTTTTCATGTTGGTTGTAATTCTGATACTTTTTTCTGTAGAGACTCCAATTGTATACATACATACATATATAAGTTTATATTTTGGCGTAGAGCTTTGAAGATGTTAGGAGAAGCTTGCATGTATTGGCGGAAACTGTGCAAAATATATGCATGCTATGTATAAGTATACTATGTAGTATGAGAAAGTGAGCGAAAGGGAAATTTTTACTTTTAGCTGCGAAAGCTATTAAAAAGAAAGAAATCCGATATACACTTGAACATAAGAACTTTTGCTTAAAGGGTTCTATGTTCGTTAATTAGCAGTCGCAAAATGCTGATCGAAGTTTTTATATAATTATTTAATAAATATTATTAAATTCAGAGCGTTACGTGATATTTAGGAGACTGCGTTTCTTAAAATATCAAGTTTTTTACTTTGTAGTGAAACTAGTCTTTAATTTGAATAGGTCTGATACGCATATTTCAATACCGTCTTACGAACTAAAAGTTGGTACTCCTCATAATTTCAAAACTACTTCATCTATCCCTTTGGAAATTTGAACGTTATTTCTGTAATTTTGGGGGTAACACCGGAGAGTTATTTTCAAACTTCCTGATTTATTTTAGAATATTTTCAAATTTATTTTTGCAAAAAAATCATTCAAAGTCGTCCAAAAAACGATAAAGTGATCTCCGTTAAAGAATCTTTTTGCATATTGTAATTTATGATATGTATGGAATAGAACTCTTGGTCTCAGTGCAATCTTCACACCAGTTTTATGTAGTTTTCAACATAATATCTATTTATTAGTTTCGACTGTGTTGGAAAAGTCGTCCATTATCCATACATATATATATTTCTTGGAATTAATAAATATTTAACACCACTATAACAGTATGCATTACTGCGTGTACTCTATCTTACGGAGCTTTGAAACCAGCTACATAAACCTTTTCGTCTCATGGTTACCAGTTAAACTTGTCTAGTAAATATTCTACATGGATATCCGAACTTGTCCTAAATTTTCGTGAAAAGTAGTATATATGATACAAACATATTCATATGCACTTGTGTATTTGTATGTACTATGTAATAATACACACATACATACATATGTATATATTTGGGGTTTTTTCAGATTTGCTGTTTTCACTCTATTTAATGGCTTTAAATATTTAAATGTATAAGTGTGCATGCCTAAGTATTTATATATGTATTGTATTGCAGGCCTTAGTTCAAGTGGGAATGTTGGATTATTTGATTACCTCAAACTTAAATTACATACATACATATATATGTACATATATTTAGAAAATAGGTTTAACACATCGGCCAAAAATACATATGTATATTTAATATGGCAAATACACACATTTTAATAGATATAAGCTTATATGCGACGCACAGGCTATTATTGCACATGCTTTAAGTAAAAAGATAATAAAACTTTTAGTTTATTAAGTCAATTCTCAGCTCACATCATGGCTATGCACTACTTATATATATAGAAGTGTGTCTACACACGTGTATGCAGCGCTTAGCAGCCACACTCATTTACAACTCTCTCATGATTATTCAATGTTTTCCTGCCGGTGAGATTGAATTGGTGAGCAGCAACGAATTTGATATTAGGTTAACAAAACGTAGTGCTACTCTAGAAGCTAACTAATGTGAAACACATGTTTCCACATACATACATACATATGTACAATATATCTAGCTCTGTATTTTAGTATATTTACTCAAAAATATAAACGTACATGTGCAGGTTCTTTTGAAATACGCTAACCGAGTTTTGAAAAGCCAGTAAAAGAGCATTCGCTTCGAGCAGAGTGGCTGCATGCGGCGTACTACACTTGACTTTTATTGTTTTCGTTCACATCAACCCGTTGGGTACTCCAGTTGGGACTACATGCATGCCAGCTTCAGTTATTATTATTCATATTCTAGCTCATTTGCCTTGCCATCTCCGTATCACAATGAAAAGTGAATTTATACTGCTATCACTGGGTCAGGGGTTGCTCATACATATGTACATACGTACATATATATGTACAACACACATTGAGGTTTGGAAATATTTACATAGATGTACATATGAATGTATGTACAAATGCTTGTAGGCGTATTGTCATACCCACAAGGCCAGTAGAAAATCATTTTTTGCATATTTTTATAAAGTAAGCATGCATGTATGTAGATATGTATGTGCGCTTATATGTAGGCATTTAAGGTAATATTCATTTATACATATGATACTGCCAATGTTTTCAATTATTATTTTCATGCAAAAACAAAACTTTGGCATTTCGGTTTGCGCCTCCCACACTGATAGGTAGTTTATCCCAGCTTTTGGCTTGCGGAAAAGCGTACACACAGTCGCGCATACACACATCAATACCATACAAATATACGTACTTTCAGACATTGCGACACCCATATATTATAACTAACAAAGCCGCCTATACGACCAGAGACTTGCCGAGATTGTGAGATACCCGTATTATGAGTTTGTTCTCCCACTATGTAGTAGCCAGAAAATTGTCGTGAAAATGAGTAGCGCCCTGCTCCAATGTACACATGTGTGTGCGCATGTAGGTACGAGTTGGATTTTCGGCGAGAGCAAACCACAAAAAATGTTGTTCTTTACCGTGAGCAATATTGTTTGAGAATTGCCTTTCTTGCTTGACGCTCTGCACCGCTTTTCGACACAGGAGCATTAAGTCGAACAAGCGTGCACACAAGTGTACATGTGAAAGCTAGAAATAGAAATTTTCGCTGTCTGTTAACTGCCTCAACGCCGTCAGCTCTCACGGCAGGTTAGTTCGCTTGGTTGCTGGCTGCGTATATGCTCTCACCCGATTGAGTCGTTGTTCTACTGTCGATTGCAACACTTCTGTGCCAGTTTGTTGTTAGTTATTATTTTGCCTTAGCTTTAGTAGCCAAAAGTAATATATACAAAATATATAAAAAATATACAAAATACCAAATAAAAAGTGAAATAAGAAAAGTACGGAAATACAGAATGTGGCAAACAAAATCACATTTATTACATACGATTATTTTTTGTTTTGCAATTCAACAGTCGAATTGTGACCGTTAAAAATAACAATAACAACAAGCAAATCACAATCAAAAAGAAATATATTGAATTGTTGTAAGAATCGCATAGGTTTTGCGCGAATTGTGTCAAATTTCAAAAAAAATCCGTTCCTTGTATATTGTGTATGTGACAGCACAGTGCGCTAATGGGATTTTGTGTATACTGATTAGTAGTGTATATCAAGAGGACAAGAGCGTGCCTACATATAGACATGTGGATGCGAGGGAGGAGTTTTGGCAGGATGAAGTGTGTACATACATACCTATATGGCGTGCCAAAGGAGAATGTATCCTTCAGCTTTTTTCCTTTTTTTTTTGGCAGGACGGCATAATAACTGTTACCAGCCCTGCAAAAGCGCAATTGTGCCATACAACTTTCAAAGTAAATACCTTGTTTGCTTTTGACGCGTTGGTTTAATAGTTTCCCCTAAAGAAGCAAGTTATGAAATTCATTTGACGAAATTTCGCATGCTATGCAAATTGAAAACCTCGTTTTTCCTGCCTCCTTTTTGCATACTCATACACAAGTAGATACAAATTCTGTTGGGCGTCTGCGCCAAGGCGTACTTGATTGTCAATACTTGGCAATTCCCATAGATGAACTTAGTATATGGCTCATACATACATACATATACATATATAAATATATGCTCATATTAGGGCAAATGTATCTGCAATTGCAACTGCACCTTTTTATGGACGTCGCAAGCACCTGGAGCAAGTGCATCCCCATATTATTCTTGCCCACATACCGAGACACTACTACGCTGTTGTTATTGTTATTATTGCACTCTTTAAATGACAAATACTCGAAATAATCAAAACCATTAAAATAATCAAGTATTTCTCTTCCATGCACCAACTACAATAATAATAAACACGAACTTAAAAATTAAAATTGCAATTGAATTGAAGCAGCAAGGCGCTCCGCTTTTATAACGAAACAAAGTGAGATTCAGTGGTTTCGTCCGTTTCGCGTGTGTGACTCTGTGCTTTCAGCCAAGTGTTTGGTCTGGTCACCAGGCGATCAGCGTCTATCTTACGGATACATTTCACAAGGTACTATAAAAATTCAATTTAAGACACTCACACATATGTATATACATATTATATATTTATATGTGAGTAAACATGCATTAGTGCATTTAATTTCCATTTCACATAAATTTCTAAATTTTTTCGCTATACTTTAAAGAAAAACCTTGCTTCTACATACATACGCACATAATTATATATCAAGATATGATACATAAATATATATGTACATGTGCATATGCATAGATGCACTATACGTATAATAAAGTACAAAAAGGTAACAAAACGAAATGCATTAAATACGTGTACTAAAGTACAAATCTACATACAGACACAGGCATGAAAAAATGCTCGGCCAACGATCGCTCGAACCCCATCGATCGTCACATGTGTGAAATGCGCTTGAGTTCTGAGCATGTGTACGTGTGTGTTTTTTTGGTGCATTTAAATGCACATCGTGAGGTTTGAAGATCTGTCCGTGGGGTGTACGTGTGAAGTATGTACTAAAGTGTTATAAATAAATTGCCATTTTCGAGATAATTCATTTTTTATGTTCATCGCATTCAAAAAAGCATCCGCTGAGTGAGTAGCGTGTTCGCAATGTGGTTGTGGTGACATATAGGAAGCAACAATTGCGTACACTTGTACTAATAATCATATATGTACATATGTATATACTTAGATGCTATGGATGTTCGATGGCCTATTGGAGATTGGTATCATCTTAATGCATCCTTGTATTTTAGTAAATTAAAATTGCAAGCTTAAAAAGTGATTATCTATCTGCATTCAGTCTCACTTTCGATATGTGGGGCTTTAACGGAGCTCCTTATATCTGTTAAACGACTTGTGACGCTTTATTGCATTGCAGGTTTAACATTTGTTGTATTGTAAATTATTGTAAACGATAGTCAGTATATGTAAATCATGCACCTAATAAAGAAAGTTTTTATTATCATTTCCACGTGTACTGGATTCTCGATTTCAGTTGAAATTCAAAGTCTTATCTGACACGCTCTGGTTTGTCGAATACTCCTAATGCACTCTTGATAGCCTGAATAATTGTTCGTAATTACAATTAATTATTGTTTTACAGGTTCGCAACGAAGAGTATTATCTGGATATTATTGAATTAAAATTTAAAAATTTACTTATTAGTGGTTACATTCTGGTCTTGTCGCCTCTGTCGCCTGTTTCTAAAATGTCAATCTCTAAAATCTCAAATATAAATACATACGCATATGTATCTAAGATTTCCTGCATTCCATAAAGACATTATATCCACTTGTGAATTTCAGTTTATTTTAAACTTATCGAATTTACTTATATTTGAAAATAATATTTGAAATTTTGAAGTAGATTCAACAAATATGTTAGTTTCATAGATATGGGCTTCCAAAACTTTAGACTCGCGATCTCGCAAACCTTTTTTGATAGTCGGTTAGGAAAATTTCTCCGAAATGGTAACCGTAATAATATACATTACGGATTTGAGTCAAAATACACCCTATATTACATATAACTTTTCCGGATTTGAATGCAGCTATATTGAAATTTACAGCAAAATCGTGTTTAGGGAATTTGTATTCTATGTATACATACACCCACCAACTTTCATCAATGGATATGGAAAGGAATATAAACTCCTAATGACTTTGCTCTGTTTATATCAGGACATATGTAGAATATCTTCTTACATTATTAAACGTGTTATGTAATATAATTTGTTGTGGTTATAAAAATTAATAAAATCGGTTTCTATCTTTCCCTACCGAATGATTTCTATATATCGGTTGACCATATCCGAAAGTATATTAGATGGATTACAACGTGCTTTGGTACAAAACCAGAAGGGCATCCTTCAAAACGTCCTTTTATTTTGATTATCATCCCTTTGCTTGACTATACTGTAAATATCGGTCAGAGTGTAAACTACCATAACAAAAGTTGATGAGGATTACCACTCGGTATAGTATGATTTTGTACCGAAGGTGAAAAAATGGGAATAGAACCTTGCAGGGCCTCCTGACATCATAGGTTGTGTTAAAAAAGCTGCAAATTTCTATATCTTCATGTATAGATACATATGTGTTTATGTAAATGTTAATTTTATATACATATTTAGTATATTTAAACACTTTCACGCCAAATCGTATAGATTACAATTTCCCGAACAAAATTTAGTTTTGTAATCAAGTAGTTTTATATAAAAGTACTCCATAAAATTAAGTAAGTACTGATAACAAAACTAATGTGCTCATTTTACAACTGCTACCATTAACAAAATAGAAGAGAAACTTCCGTATGATTTACTCACGAGTCCTTGTAGCTTGTTATCATGGCCAAACGACTGTGAGCGACTCGCGCTCTTTATGTCCTAGTAGTGGGGTACTAGTCATATATGCAGAAGAGAGTTTAGATGCAAACTCTCTTATTTCTTTCATAACTTGCTCTTACACTTCGCAAGAGGAGTTTTAAGAGCAGTTAGTGAAAACTTAAATTAATTGTTTTGTTTTTTTAATAGTTGTCCAAAAAAGTGCGGTATATAGGAGGAATACTTGCTGCGATTGTGTGTGTGCATTACCTAATCGAATAAAGGGTGTATGCTTGCACATAGCGGGCTATAAAATTCAAGCAAACCGCTAATGGGACACTGGATTCCTTCATTATTAATATACCCGGAGGTTTGACATTGTCTGCAATGGTCCAACAATGTTGAAATTGCCTTTTTTGTCGCGGTTTGTATTTGAAACCTCAACTCCACTTCGCGGTCGCCTGACTGTAGGCAACGTTTTACTTTTTATGTGTGTATACGTTTTTCAAGAGCGTGCTCAACCGTAAACTAAAAGCAAAAGTTACCGATATTAAGGTTAATGCTGAATGAAGTTAGCAATAACAACTGCTATAAAATTCATTTTAAATAAAAAATCGTTTGAAAGACAATTTACAATAAAAACAACAAAACACGTTAACCATGGCTATAATACCCTTCACAAATAAAAAAGTAAATAATTTGTTTTTGATCGTTATATGCCATAGTTGCCCAGTCTGAGTAATTTGTTCGGAGTTTGTACCACTGATTTATATCATAATAATGTTGCCAAATTATAAAACTTTATAATACATGCGAGTACTTGATTTTGATCCGTGTAGGGCACTATACGCTAAAGTGGTCCAAAATCGGCAGTTCCGACAAATAAGCAGCTTCTCGTTGGGAAAGAAGCACCCAGCAAAATTTCCGCTCGACATCTCAAAAACCGGGTGACTAGTTTGCATATATACAGATGGAGGGACGTGGCTAAATCAAATGGGCTCACCACGCTGATCATTTATAGATATGGTACACTTTGTACGGCCTCCGACGTTGCTTTCTGCGTGTTATTAACTTCATGTTTGGAGAAAAAGTTTGTTACATTTCCACTCTTTTATCACTTAAATAAAATAAATAAAGATATTAGTAATAAAATTTGAAATAGGAACATAAAAGCCTATAAAAATGGCTGAACAAAATAACAAGTACATCAGGTATCTGTGACTGAAAAATTTATTCGTTCAGTTCAGTTTTCTGTGCCCTATTTGAGTTTTTCATCAGTATCTTGTATATCCGCCACTAGTTTAGTTACATTTGAAATTCGTTTTGGCATGCTGCAGATAAGTTTGCGGCACGTATCAATTGAAGTCTCCCACCAGGCTTTAAAACAAAAATACTTTGGAGTGATTGCTTTCCAATCCGGGGGACTGACTTGGCAAATTAAGAGAACTTACACCTTTGTCCTGAAACCAAGATCTTACCAATTTCGAAGTATGTTTAGGATCGTTATCCTGCTGCAATGTCCATATTAGTGGCATACATTCCTTAGCATATGGCAGCATCGTGTTCTGCAATTTCTATTGGAATATATTCATAGTGTCATTAGTCATACACCATACCAGACCATTATTTTGCCATATCATGTTAAACGGTCTTTTTTGTATACCGTGAAATTAATTTTTTTTCGCTATCCTGCCAGGTAAATTTGCTCGTTGTAGTTGTCGGGAAGATATTATCTTACCAATATCGCCTGAAATCACTCTTGAAGATATGAATGCGTCCTTTTTAGCGAGACAAGACGATACGGTTGTCTGCTGTTATTGAAATATTTTTTGGTCGACCACGAGTTTCGACGTTCTTTTTAATCTTTATGGCATGCTGCACGAAATGCAATGAACACCCTAAATTTTTAGCGATATTTCAAAGAACTTGACCTTCTTCGTAGAGGTTTGAAACGATTTTCTCTTACTCCGCTCTACAATGCTTATTTCTACCTGTCCATAAAAGTTTTAAGATTTAATTGCACTTTAAAGAGAAAGCGAAAGAAGGAACCATTTGCTGAAAATCTAAGAAAATTAAAAACCCATTTATTATTTTGACCTTTTAAAAAACGAACTTCAACTTACTTCAATGAGCGGATTCACCATTTTCTCTTCACTCTAAAAAGTATTGTCATCGAATTTATTCAAACTGACCTAGATTTGCATTTTTACTTCACATTCAAAATTTAATCACGATTGCACGTGTTTATATCTAGTCATGACTTGGAATCAAGTCCAAATTGACCTTCACACACCACAAAAATCAAAAATATTAGGTATTATTCAATAATAGATATGGATTTTAACGAAATGGCATGAATCACAATAGGAGGAATTATTTTAGTGGTTAATGAAAAATAATTTTTTTCAACCTTAGTTTATTTTTCTTTCTGACTAATTGTGGTTAATTCACGTGTAAATCAAATTTTATACCCGCCAAGTTTCACATCTTCCGGTGCACATTCTTACATTGATTCTATATCATGCCATTTGAAAATGTTCGTGGTAAACTGAGTTAGTTTAGGACTAATTCGCTGGTTCTCAATCTATTTTAATATTCCGACGACCTACGAAGTGGCCATTGTCTCACCTACACTTCAACACGTGTCTGTAAATTGCTGTAAATTGTGAACTCATTTAAGGAATCGCAGCTATGTTAGCGCAGATGTGAGGATAAACTGTCCCACATTTGATTCGTTTTGCAACTGTTTTGAGATAGTTACAAAATTTGTAGTGCGGAACTAGAACTAACGGTTGTCATCTTTTCTATCTCTATCTTTTTTACCGCAGTATTGAAATATTTCAAAGTAAAAAAAATTAAGTTCGAGTATAACCGAATTTAAAGCCAGGGAAGTACATGAGGCTTGTTTTTTCATCCAATTTTACTGCTATAAGAAAAATATATAGATATATTGTAAATAGGCGTGGTGGTACCTTTTTGCATTTAGTCGATATATGTGATTTCACCAAAAAGTGTGCGGTGCCACTCCGTCTCTGTCGTATTTAGTTATTGATTTATCGCTTTTAGTAATTTTAGCAGTACCGCTATATGTGGGCGTGGCAGTGGTCCGATTACGCCCATTAACGCAGTCGTATTTTTTTTGTCTCAGCTTTTACTTAAGTTACTATATGCACTGACTAACGGACGGACAGACAAACAAACAGTCACCCGGATTTCAACTCACCCGTCATCCCTTATATATATCTCGGTTAGTTTTAGGTGATACGCACGACCGTTAGTTGAACAAAAATATAATACCCTGTAGTAACATGTTGCAGGAGTGTAAAAAAATATTTGCTTAATTCAAAAACTTCTATTTGGATAAACTATTTTAGATTGACTACATAAAATACTTGTGTGTATACATATGTGTACTATGTATGTATGTATGTTGTGCATAGATCACTTAACGGCAGTAATATACATATGAACTAACTAACCTTATTTGGCTCGATGCGGCTATTTCTAAAGAATGGAGTGCAATTATTGTTCAGAACATTTTTCCACGGTTCAATGATTCTATATACAAGTACTTTACGGTTTGTTTTCATTTCGATTGGAGTTACGGCTATTTAGTTTCAAAAGTGCACATATCTACCACGATGTGATTTTCATTCTAGATATATGTACATATGTATGTACAAATATATTTTCTGATCACTGAATATACTATAGCTACTATAGCTAGAGCTGCATACATACATACTTATGTATATAGACATACCGATGCATAAGTTGCGTACATAAATTTATTCGTACATTTGTTTATGATCATTATGGCCGCTGAAGTTTCACGATTTTCACTTTCATATAGAAAATTACAAGCCCAATCGGCGACACGCATGAAAGGAGCTCGTTAAAAAATATTCACCGAAGCCCAGAATTCAATGCTTTTGTCTATATGCCTATGTATAAAAGCTTATGTACATATATACATATGTATTTTTGTGTGTTGAATAGAATAGAAGAAAGAGACATCTATGTTTTGTTATTGTGCAATACCAGAATGTTTTGGTTTTCAGTTTTTGTAGAATCGCCAAAGGTGAATTTTTAGAATGCAGACAGTCTCATACGATTTGTAAGTGTATTGGGCATGTTTCAAGCAACACATACTAAAAATCACTCGCAGTCGTATATAAAACTCTTAAATATGTACATATGTATGTATGTATGTTTATTCATAAACACACAAACATATGTAGTTGTGTACAAGCGATGTCTTGCGACGTATTTTCTTCCGACCATATGTCGCAGCAAGCCAAAAATAGCCTATTGGAATATATACTCGTGCACCGAATTTTCCTAACAAATAATGGCGAAGTGAGGAGTGAGAATCGGTGTACAAGAATAATTTCGTCCGACGATTTTGATTAGCACGATTGTCCTTAGGTATTATATTGTAGTTTCGCTAAGTAATTTTGAAAACAACTTACATACTTACATACGTCGTCATTCGTGGAAGTGATCACATTTGCAGATCTGTGAATAACGTTGACTAAACAATGGTCACGCTGCATTTAAACAAACCAAATATATATACATATGTATCATATATAGTTGTTAAACGAATTATTTTTTAATAAATGTCATTATTGTTACTCCTCTTGACGTTCAGCAAACTAAAATTGCTAAAACTTCTGTGTGGAAGTTGTCACAGTTTCTGCTAATCCCTCCTATTTAATGCGTCGAAAAATTTCATGACAATGTCTATAAAATAAAAGCTGTTTTTCAAATTAAGGGCACGTTTGTCAGTAGTGGATGAGTGCTCTGCTAGAACAAATAATTTCCACGTGATTAGTATTTCGAATAATTTGAGGTCTAAATTAGTTTTAGCAATTATTTTCAATATAGGCCTGGAAAATTATTATTTTCTTCGATGTAACCATTACACATGATAATATGGCCGACAATATTCCTGATGAAATTTCGAGGATTAATGCTCAGTTGACAGTCCCTGGCTGGGTAAAAATCCGAGTCCGTTCCGGTTGCTTAGACCCGATTGTTGTGGGAACGGAGAATGATTCTGCATGAGATTAGTATTACATGGTAAAACATTTTATTGATAAATATATGTATGATTTATTTATTTCACGTAAAAAACTTAAAAGTTGATGTGAGTACCTCTCAATTAGAATTCGGTTGATCTTCGGTTTTTTGTTTTTGTTTTTTTTTATTTTTATTTATTTTTTTAATTTATATATTTTTTCGTGTATAGTACGTACATTTTTGTATATTTGTAGATGGGAATGTAGCACCTAGACCGGCAAATCATTAGTGTTTTCTGTCACTATGTCCCCTGTTGGCGTGTGAGAATACAGTTCGTGCATACATTTTTTCCGTTTATTTATAGGCTAAAAATGGTTTTCAAAAACAACCATACAAAAAATAACATGAAGCAGCAGAAAAATCCACATTTTCATGCAAACATCCATATATATGTATCTACTTATAACAGAAATCAAATCGGCTACGTTTTTAGATCTTTTGTATTTAAGAATATTCTGAATATGTGCAGAGGTTTTTTGTATAATAGAACGTAGTCTTAGATATTTTGTGTAATAATATACATAGTATATGTACAATATATAAAAATATATTTACCTCTTTTATGCATTGTATTTGTTGTAAATAATTATGTGCTCGACCAGTCACATGCGACAGAGTATAGCGAGCGCTCTTCACATCTTTCAAATGATTTGCAGTAATATATACATATATGTATATATATTTTAGATGGTTAATTTTTAAATTATTTGGGGCTTATTAAAGAGTTTTTGGTTCGAATGCCACACTATTATTTACCAGAAAAAAATTAATTTGCAGCCGAAAAATTTTTATATTATACAAAACCATGCTCTTCTTAATTTATTTATCTTCACTACCATTAATTCAGGTCGGCCTGTAGCAGATTTTTACCTTCAAAATCAAAAAGTATTCATTATTGTCCCTTTATATTGGAGAGGATTTATATCATATAACCCTGTAATCTCATAAATTTGGCGACATGCCCGTTTAATTTGACTGCAATCTTCCTCAGGCTTATTGGGCTTTGGACATATCTAGAAGCTACCACGCTACTGCATATATTCTTTATGCTCCGTACCCTTATGCACGCTCTCTGCTGCTAATAAATAATAAAACACATACTTTTTATATACTCCTCTATAATAGATGTAGACTACATTTTTGAAACCCTTGTTGAAACGTAAATTTTCTGACACTAACAGAAAATAATAAACGAGCATATTGACTTGTGGAAAATAAATTTTTTTCTGTCATACAACATATAATTGCTAATTTTTTATTTGTGTATTTCAGAATTTGTAATAAAAGAGATCATAGATCCGATTTGGTGTTAATCGAGAAATAAAGCCGGCTTTTCATTAACCCAGGACAAATACACAAAATATTTTAAGCAAAGCGTCAACCGCACACTCCAACGCCGAACAAGCTCAAAGCAGCCACAAGCCTTGGCCCACGTACTTAGAAGAGAATATAGTCGCATAGTCAAATAAATAGCGCGAACTGATTCATTCAAAAAAGCAATTTATAGCGAATAAACTGCGAGTGATTATACAGGTTGTCGCACTCTAGATATTAGTGTATACTAAAACAAAAAACCATAAGAAAACAAAAAACAAAAAAAAAAAAAACAAAAAGAAACGCAAGTCATACGCATAAATCCAAAGGATATTCTGAGCCCAAAGGTAGTGATTAAAAACCGCCAAAATTCTTCCCTTTGCAAATTTTAAAATACAACCACAGCCAATGCACAAGATGGCAGCACCGGCCGGAGCAGCGCCGACGGCGGCACTTGAGGCCCCACTATCCGCCCCAAAGTATGGCACGCTTATACCAAACAGAATTTTCGTTGGCGGCATAAGGTGAGTGTGACAACAACACCAACATACATATATGTATATGTGGATAGTATCTTTGTATACATACATATGTACATATATATTTATCTTTATTTATATGCATTTTTGCTCATAAAATTTATTTTATTATGGCTTTCTCACATATTTCACTTTATTATGCACTTAATTTGGACCATCGCCCACAACAAACAATATGCATTAACAAAAAATAAAAAATACTAACAATTAAAAACTCTTTTTAAAATAGTGGCGACACAACGGAGTCGGATTTGTGCCGCGTCTTTTCCGCTTATGGCAATGTGAAGTCTACCAAGATCATCGTGGATCGTGCTGGAGTCAGCAAGGGTTACGGTTTCGTCACTTTCGAGACAGAACAAGAGGCTCAAAGGCTGCAGACTGATGTAAGTAGTTTTGGCTTGCAATCTGCATTTAATATTAATAATATTATATATACAAAATATAGAACTTATTTCGTATTTATGGCACATTTACTGCTTTAACATCTTAGTTTTGTTTTTTTGTCATACAGATAAAGAGCAACACTTGCAAGACAAAGTAAATTTTAAAATTAAAATTAACAACCAATTTAAACTACTTTGTGCTGTATTAAAGTATTGAGGATACTTACTAATTGTCAATATAATTATAATTTAGGTTTAAATAGGGTTTATTCTGTTGTTCGTTTCTCGATAGCAAAATTGTCCAAAAGTTTTGAAATGATTTACCTATATTAATTGCGTATTTATTTTTTTATGGTTATATACTTTCATCTTATATAGGCATATTCATGATGAAATGATAATAAGGCGGTTCATCTTTGCGTTTGATTGTGGTGATCTAACTTGCCCAATTGTGCAAATCCATTTGACTGTTTGTGCACAAAATTTGTGCAAGCTAAACAAAATGGAACGAAAAGTTAAAAAATAAAGCCTTACTTCGAACAAGTGCGCTTGCGTGTTGCAATCTGTAAGCGTTGAGCTGCTAAATCGTTGACTGTGAGGCATTTGATAGACACAAAAGTTGCTCTGAAACGAGAGAAATTCGTAAACGCAAATAAAGAAAATAAAAATATAAATAGGGTGCTGATGCTGCTGCGGCTCCTTGGCGATCGTAACGTTGCCTCTCGTAGGTGTCTTACGTAATATATTACGACGTGATTTATGAACGATTTTTATCAGTAAATACGTAACGACTAAATATACATACATATACATGTAATATGTAACGATATTTGCAACACCATTCTGCCTACTAGCGCCACTACTACCACAACACTGCTATTTAAACATTAAACTACTACTGCTACTGCTCTTCTATGAACTGTGTTCAATGCCCAGGGAAGAACCAAATATATCTTGATAATTTTGTTTGTTGAGTTTGTTTTTGGAATTGACAGTTTTTCTTATTCAATAATTACTGTACTCAAGTTTAAGCTATTTTGAATAAATAATCACCAACGCTGCAGCAGTTTGTTCCATTTAAAAAACGTTAAATAATAAATAAACCAATTTTTAAACATACAACCTTTTAACTCACAATTTATAAATTTAGTTTGCAAATAAAACTTTGTTCAACATTTTCACATTATAAAAAAATTTCATGCACATATAGCAATCCAGTTCTGCATTTGCCTGGATATAAATTCAAATTAATACATATATACATATATAAAGCGATTTTCGTACTAAGTAAATTTTAGCAATCCTTAGAGGCAATTTTATAGTCGGATTTGCAAAATACTACATACATTCTTTGTTTATGATGGCCAAACAATTAGATAGTGCTTCGTTTTGTTCACTTGTCGTTCTTACGATTGTATTACTTTAGCAAAAAAGCAGTTCCAGCTAACAATTTATTGTACAGTTGTTAATATATTTCAGTATTATTATTATTTCATTCTATTTGATTTAGTAATCCGACAAATTATGCATTGTGTGTATTATATTTCGAACTGAAAGTTGATTTTGTACAAATTTGTATTTAATTTAAATAATTACAATTTAGTTTTGTAATTTTAAATGTGCTTATTATTGTACATATGTACATGTACGCGACGAAAAGTGTAGGGGAGTGAACCATAAACAGAACTTTTGCAAATAATTTATTTTTTTGCTTTGACGCGATGTAATTAATATGCAATTTTTTTTGTTTTTATAATTGTCAGACCTAAAAATTGACAACAAGCTATAAACAAGCAATGAGAATAAAAATTTTATGGTCATTATGAGTTTAGCCGTACTTTTAAAGTGTCTTCTGCCTCCTCCTGCTTTTATTAATAAATAAATATATTTAGATAAATATTAAATTAAATATCTTTATTAAACAAATAAAAATATTTCAATTAGTTATGAGTAAAAACTTCACAATGATTTTAGAATTTACATAATTTCGTTGGATAAAATCTCAGAGCTTTCAACAGGCAGTAAAAAAACTCCAAAACATATCGTCTTCATTTTTTTAGAGGAGATATACAAATATGTTGACAAAAGGACCATTTTTCTTTTAGATAAATTGATTTTTAGAAGATAAACAATTACTTCGCAAAATTACATTTCAATAAATTTACTTAAGACTATGCGCATGTACTATGTATATATGCACGAGTAAAGGTTGATCAAAAAAACGAAAGGCACTTATGAAAGTGAAAATTTCTTTGGAAATTTGAAAAATTTCGAATATAACTGTAAAAAATTAGCTACTATCGATCATTTTAAATTATTTATTTTTTTGGGAATATATTTCACACATTCAAAAAATAAATATTTTATTTAAACGCAAGTCTGGAAGCTTCATAACTTATCTTAATTATGAGCATTAGCAAAAATTAATTGCATATAAAATACAAAGCTACTTCAGTGAAGTATTTGCATTAAAAAGTCATTCAAAGTGTCCTGTACATGTGTATAAGCACACAATTCTATAACAAAAAAATTGAAAAGTTAAGCAAAGTTTTCATTTTATAACACGAAATTGAAATTTTGTAGGCACTAGGCGCTAGCAATCAGTTTATGCTCTTTTTGAAAATCAACAACATTTTTACTTTCTTAAAAATAAATATAATCAAAATTGAATATACATATATTTTTCTCAACTCCATAAATATGCAATTTAAAGGCTAACTGTTGCTGTGGTCTATCGCAAGCGTGTTTTGATTTATTTTTCATGATTTACTTGAGTAAAAGTTGCCGTTTTTGGTTGAGTCACATACAGCGTGTGTGTGTGCGTCCGTGTATAGTGTAAATTAGCAGGAACTGTCTTTTACTTCTGCAGTGTCTCCTTCAGCGTTTTTACCGCCTAGTAGTGTGTCTTTAAAGAGTTTATTGTTTCTACTGCTAATTTGTTACAACTTCAATGATTTTTTTCTATTAAAAAATTGTTTTCGTTTATAATTTCGTTCATTTTACATACATTTATATATGTTTTAACGTATATAATTGTATTTAATTTCATTAACCATTAAATTACTGTTGTCGATTTTTTAATTAATTCTCGTTGTACATTTGCCGAGTTTTTAAGTGCGTTTCAGATTTATTTATTTGAGTTAAATATTGTTACGTTTGATTTCATTTTGCAGCCAATTGTGCTTGTGCGTTACATAATTTAATTGATTTAATGGAAAACAATAAAATTGAATATATTGGTGCTAAATGAGTATTAATTAAAAAAAATGTAAACGATATGAAAATTTGGTTTCGTTACTTCACATAATCGACGTTCAAAAATCTGCTGTGTTTTTAAACAAATATTCGTATGTTCGTATATTTTTCAAATACTGTATTAGTTGTTATATTTTTAAGAGCTTTTCCTATTAATATTTTAGTAATATTTTTTTTTTTTAATTTATCCGTTATGAAAGACATAAAAATTGAAAAAATTAAATTGTTTCAAGAGTTTGTTTGTTAAAGAAGCTAAAGCATTTTTTCTAAAACGTTTTGTATTGAGCTGCCTTGAAATGTTTTCACGTTTAGAAATGCAATTGAATTTTATTTTTTCGTTTTTTCTCTCCTTCTTGTTTCGTTTTTTGCTTTCACCACGTTTTCATATCTACAGGGTGAATGTGTCGTGCTAAGGGATCGAAAACTGAATATAGCTCCAGCTATCAAGAAACAAGTGAGTATGCCGAATATTTTCACATACATATATACTAGTATTAATTAATACATAGACTTTATTTATAACTTACTTTATTTTGTAAAAAAACTAAATTTGGATCAAAACTTATATTTTATAAATTTATTATGTTTCGCCTAAATGTAGGCAACCACTTCACGACATTCGAATAGTAAAATATAACCTAGATTGTGTCTACGATTGTAAGCAATTTACTTTCGAAAAGCTAAAGTCAAAGCAATTTTAGTATTATTTTGGTTTTAACGTAAGTCACGGCAACGCTTTCCAATAAACTTTTCTTAATAATGGAATTTTTATTTTATTTATTTTCAAAATATATTCAAGCAACGTTTTCCAATGTAATAAACTGTATCAAAATACTTTTTATTTTTGCAAATTAATTAGAAACTTCGTTAATGGTCGTTTTTATAACTCTTTTCCATTCGAATAGTAAAACATATAATTTTTGTTTTAATATTTTAGTCGATCGTTGCAACGAATGGTGCTGTCTATTATACAACAACACCACCGGCCCCAATTAGCAATATGCCCATTGATCAATTCGCCGCCACGGTTTATCCGCCAGGTAACTCGCAATTTATGATATTGAACCACTTTAAACTATAAAGATCAGATCAGTTATAATTAGCATAACCTCTTAACAAACAGTTACTGATTTTACAGCAGCCGGCGTGCCAACAATTTACCCACCTTCAATGCAATATCAACCATTTTATCAGTACTATAGTGTGCCAATGGTCAGTGCGGCGGTAAGTTAAACATCAATCGTACATTACTTGAATTTAACGAACTAATATTCTTTACTTAATTCCTCCTAATCCATTTTCGTGATGCTGTGCATATAAATAAATGATCCGAACTCGAATCAACAGAATGTACCCACCATTTGGCCACAGAATTATCAAGGTAATTAGAAGGCAAAGTTTGCTTTATATGCTCCCTTAGATACAATAAATGTATGTGCACAACTATACGAATCAACACCACTTGCCACACCTCTACATTTGCAATTTATACGAGTATAAGTTGGTTTAAATACAAAAGTATATTTGGTTGCTTTTAAGAAAATGTTGTTCGCAGTCGCTTAACAGTCAAATTTTGTTAGCAATTATTTTCGCATACAAATTATTTATGATTATTTTTGGTTTTTATTGTTGTTGTGCATATGAATTATAATATTTGTGTACAATGTCGCTTTGATATATACATACATACATAATAATATACGTACATACGTAGGCTTATGTATAACATATTTTGTACAATGGTAGCTTAATTTAATTCACTGTTACATCTGTCTGTAAATATGTAAATGTATATATTTATATGTATATGTATATAAGAGTGACCAACTTCCAACTTGCTATCTACTTTTTAGGTATTTATCCATGTTAATTTTGAGGGTACTAACGACAGCATCCATACCCACAACTATGATCACACGACTACAATAAACAACAAGAACAACAGCAACATTGATGCTACTACATTTTATGCGTATAAATATTTGTAAAGATGAATATTTAATGTTTCTTGGTGACAGCCAAACAAATTCACAAATTGTAAGAGACACAACAACAAAGACACAACTTTATAACAATAGCTTCCTTTACTACTACTACAACTACAACTACAACAATATCTACGAGTTCGAAAACCGAGAAATTATGAGAAGAACAAAATAGCAAAAACAAAAAAGGCGACATAAAACAATAATTTATTTGCGGCAAGAAGAAATTGTTCGCTTTTTAAACACAAAAAAATGAAGACGGTGGTGCAAAATGTCGAACCGTTACACCGATCAATGCATAGATGGTAGGACACTAAAAAGTGCACTAGCAGCGGCAAAGAGGCGATAATAGTCGAGAGTCAGAAATAGTCGATGGGATCAGGTCCAAGCAAGGATGTTTTCTAACCATAGTAAAGGCTGCTTTAGTCATTAAATAATTCAACGTAAAAAAACATGGACTGAAATCAGGGCCGCCGTTTATTAAGAGAATGATTTAAAATACGCGCACATACACACAAATACATACATTACAAAACATACAAACCTTTAAAGTACGACACAAACTCTTATTTTATTTGTGTACATTAACATGAAAACGTACAGTTTAGATATAGAAAAGTATTGATAATTGAAAATTATGGAGAAGTTAAATGAGCAAGTACGCGAACGTAATAGAAGAAGATGGAAAGAAATACTAAATTTTAAACCCAGTGAAACTAAGTAGTCTTACGTAATGCTACAAATCGTATGTATGTACATATATGGAAAGATATTTAACTGCTACGTATAGCGCCAGTAATTGTTTATTGTTTTCGAAAACAATGTACGTATATGTTAGTATTTTCGAATTTCGAAAGTATACAAATACCAAAACGGTTTTGCCGTACCATAACGAATCGTAGTTAGTTATAGAAAGCGGAGAAAGACAAGTTGGCATGTTCGTAGTTTGTAGTGGAAATATGAAGGAATGGTGAATATATGAATTATTAGAACAAACAAAGAAAACGAAACTTGTTATAATGCGAAGCAACAACAAAAACCTAAATTATAACTAAATAAGAAAAAAATATATATTATTTATTGATTTCAATTATTACTATAATAAATATTATACACAACTCTATATATTGATAATGACAAAAGTATATATTATTACTATTATATACTTATATAAAATATATATCTATATATATATATATATATATATATATATATATACATTAGACAAATTATATTTAAAGAATTTAAAATAAGATACGACGAATTAAAAACACCGGCTGGGCCTGTGAACCGGCAAACCCAAAAGCTGAACATTTAAAAAACAACAAATTACAGATTACAAAAAATTCAAAAAAAAAATATATATATATATATTAGTATAACTTTTATTAGTATAAGACATGAATTATATAGTAGAAGAGTCACTCTTAAACACAAGCAACACAAAACGATATTGAACTTAAAACAGGATTCGAAACTGTAACAAAAACAAAAATAACTTAGAACATCAAAAACTAGTATGTATTTAATAAAAACAATAAACAAACAAATATTGAATAAAATAACTAAAAGATTAGTTCTTCTCAAAAATCTTATATTGAACTAAGTAATAAATTATAGTATGAGAAAAACAATAAATTCGAAGAAACTAAGTTATATCGTATTCATACGTATAAGCATATAGGCAAAGAATCTGAGTAGAATTATATACACAATATTACAAAGTGAAAAACAAAAAAAAACAAAAACAAATAAATATTAAAGAAAAGCAAAAGTACATATACCTAAATATACATATACAATACATATTTTAAGTGAGCAAAATACACGTATATAAATATTGATATTGATAATTATTAAAATAATATACTTACAACGCATATTCAAATATTGATAGACGATAACCCATGAATGTAGAATGATAAACAAGTACACACTAAAAATATTGGAAAGAAAATACAAATAAAAATACACTTAAAAGCAAATGTAGGTATAAACGCCACAACAAACAAACAAAATAAGCAATATAAGCATATTGGATGTGAAATAATAAATAACAAAAGCTAATTGAAAATGCAATAATCGATTAAAATTCTATTGTTAAGCATTTAAAAATATAAAAAATTAATAACAGAATTGTGAAAGCCAACTAATTGAGTAGTTCGGTCGCCTATGACTTGTTAACCAAACCATGCAATATGATTTCTAAAATTCTTTGAAATAAAATTTATAAAAAAGACAATATAGGCAAATAAATGCTCACTAATATTTGAACGAGAAGTCAACGGACCACCTAAGAGTGAAAAGCCCTTCCGAAAAGAGCGCTTAATTGTTTGTAAACCAAAAAATGTGAGACGAAAGTGAAATAATAGCAAAAAAGAAAAAAGATGCGCAACTTAGAATAATAATTTACAACTTCCTACGGCAATAATTTGCAAACTAATTTATTTATGTAAAGCCGTAAAGCTTTTGCTTTTATAATAACATAAAATTTTCGAGTTGTATTGTGTGAGCGACACACCCACACACACAGAAGCATTGACGTTGTAATCATTTGAATTATAGGAATTGATAGTAAACTGAAAGTCATTTAGTTTATAAGAAAGTTTTTTTGTCTTATTAAATGTTGTTTTCTGTTTTTTTTTTTGAAATCATTACAAACAGTAACATCGCATACTTATGCAAGATAAAAATGTGAAAAAATATTCATATGAAAAGACTCGGGGGGGTGTTTATGTTACAACTTCATAAAAAAACATGAATTAAATTTTTTTTGAAATTTTTAGTTTGCTTAATTATTATGTTTACTTGTAGTTCTTTTTTTCTTTTTTGCAACATCAACTTTTTTATTTCATTTTGTAAAACTTTAAAACACACATAGATTGTTCCTCAAACTCCGAAGAGTGTCTTTGAACGTTAACAAAACTTAAGCTTTCCTCAGTTGTAAATTCAGGCGTCTGACAACCATTTGATGAATTCTATATCCTTATTAGTAGAAGAAAAAATATGTGTATTACTTGAAAATCTCAGAAAATATTTATTAAGAACAAGCGAATGCTGTAACATAAACAATTCCTCAAAAACACATAGTAAAGTATCCTAAGTGCCAGAATTGTAACAGCTATGATATCAAAAACAAGAAGATCGTAATTAAAAAGAAGGTATTAATTGGCAATGTTTCAATTGCGAGCAAATTTCATTAATTTTGCCCAAATTTCAAAATAATGCACTTGAAATGAGTTGCCACCGCTGTCGAGGTCAAAAGTACCAAGCGACCAATTTTCAAGATTTTCATTCTCTTGTCAATTACCAAGTGTAGTACTGAAAAATTGCCGTTAATTTTATATAGTCTTTTGATTAATACAAATAAGGGTGGTTCAAAAGCAACTAAAGAAGTAAAGCCAAATCTTGGGAATCTTTCTACTAACAGCATCGAAAATAAAATTCATTCGACTGAAAAGCCGAAGCGGAACAACAATTCGACATAGTTGCGCAACTCATAGCAATACTTTGATATTCGATCTTCGCTGTGGATCGAAAACGCTACTTATAGTAGCGCTAAGAGCGGTAATACGTACTTACATAGCATTCAAAAGCAATAAATAGGAGATGTTCGATCAAGCAGATATTGCGATACTGTTGTTTTTCTGCAGATACTCAGTTGATTCATCAAATTTTTGCGTCGAATATGATGCCTTCCTATACTCTCTTGAGACTCGAAGTTCGCCACACTTTAGAAAACTAATTATAGCTTGTTGACACTTCTCCCATTTTTAACTAAAATCTATTAAATTGTCATAGTTTACCAAGCGTTGAAAACTAAATATTGATACTATTCACACCATACATATTTTAAATTTGAAATGAATTCCTGGCAGTTCTGGTACATTTACCATTTATATCATTTTGATTTTGAGTTATTTTTGTAATGTAATGAATTAATTTTTTTTCTGTTATTTTATTATAATTATTATTTTTTTTTTAATTTGTTTATTATTTTTGTTTTTAATTTCCATCATTTCATTTTTTGTTCGTTCATGCGTTGGGGTGTTAGAGGCCATTGCTCATTGTCATTATTGCAATATACCACAAACACATACGCATACATACATATACATACATACACATTATAATTTGTAAGTAAGTTGTTTCCATGTCGTGAATTTTAAACGCATACTGCAAACATTTACTTAGAAACTTAACTAGCGAAGTTCTCAAAGTGCAATTGTGGTAGGTAAGCAATGCGGCTACATAATATCAAATGCTTAATGATTAATAAATCAGAGGTTTCAAAATACCTGTGGCGTACCTAACTGCGTTTAAATAAAATCAAAATCATGCTTCATTAAAGATCATCGAACGTTCTCATTGACGAAAACTCGAAAAGCCGGAATCGTGCTGGTGTTAAACACTCCAATGTTATATGTATGTATTTGAATATGTTTACCCATTGAAAGAAAATATGAAATTGCAATGAATGACATTTTAAGCAATTTAGTTGTTGAAGAAGTCTATTGTTAAATTATGCTTGTTATATGCATACACACACGTAAATAATGTATCTATCTAAAATAAGATGTGGCAATTAATTGTAAGCCGAAAAACAGAAAAACATACAATATTTTGTGAAAAAATGCGTGATCATCATCATATAGAAGAAATTTATAACGAAATAATTTATAACAATTACAAAACAAAAATTTAAATTAAATAAAGTAAAAGGAAAAACTATTTATAAACGAAAAAGTAAATCAAAGCAATAAATAAGGAAAGTCTTAGTCTTTAGCAGAAAAGGTTGTAGTGAAAAGTGCAAAACGAAGCTAAGAAGCAAATGTGTAAACAGCGGTGAAGAAATTGTAAGCTGAAGTTGAACGGCGGCAATTGAAATTGATTTGATTTGTTTGTAGATGTATTATGTAATTGACATGCGTGTACATACATAATCAATTCTCTCAACTGAATGCACATTGTCAAAATATGCGCCTGTGCATTTTTCTGCAACGAAAGGTCATTGATAATCGAATTGAAAATTTAGTTAGAGAACGAGAGAGAGGAGGGAGCAATAAAAAAGTAGAATTGTGTAAAAGTATAAGCATCACATTACAGTTAATTATATACATATGTAGCTCCATAATTGGAGAGCCGGCTTAAATAATCGGTTTTGAGAGTAAAAAAAAACAAACTGGCGATGCGAAAATTATAGTACATTCGTGATATTTTTAAAAGCAAAAATAATTTAGACTATATAAAACCAAATATTGCTGATAAAACTATTTGCAAAGCAGGTTTAGATAAACTCATTATTATCGCAGCTGTGCATTTTTCGTAAGCTATTTAAAGAAAAAACATAAACAAACAAATGCGAAAATAAGCGAACAAACGAACATTTGCCTACTTATAGAACGTACATACACATGCACATTCACACACACTCAAAAATAAGTTGTAATGCGGCGCAGCCGTTTGCTTTTGTAAGTCAAATTTGTAATTCATGCCAATTAGCAGGCAAACGCTGAAGCTATTTACACATACAACAAACTTATACACACGAACATGCAAGGCAAATTAGAGAAAAAAAACAAAAAATACGAATAAATTTTGCCAAACGCGCCAAGTTTTCCTATTTTGCTTTTCTGTTTCAGTTTGGTCGGGAGTAAATTCCTGGTGCAACAAATGATTTATATACATACATACATATGTGCTCATAGGCTACAGCAACTTATCATACATAAGTGTAATTGCACAACTGTACATGCAAATGCATGCATGAAGAACATACTTAGTGAGAAAATAAATATGAGTAATGAAATACTGAATAAAATGGATAATGAGAATAAATACAAAAATAAAATCTAAAAACTTAATAATTAACTTGTATAAATATACATAAGTATATATTTATATGATTATGTGTATACGTACATACAGACATACATATATTATATATACATAAGCATCTATGGTATTGCAACAGAATAAACACAGACAAGAGATGAAATTAGATAAATTTATCAAAAGCAAAAAGCTAAGCAAAAACACCTATCTTATCCTTCCTGTTGACTTTAGCAGTATACTTGTACAAGTAACAAACAAACCTACATACATGCATACAATACGAAGAACGTAATTCTCAACAAAAAGTAAAGAAATATGAAATTTATAAATTATAACCCTACTGAAATTATCTACTGTTACCTAGACTACTCTGTACTATGTAGTTAATAATTGATAATTTATTAATACCATAGACTAATATTATTTATAATAGAATTAACAAAGAAGCGACTAAGAAAGAAGACTTCTAAGTGACTTAACACACAAAACTCATAAGCGACATGCACGTTAGAAAAATCAGTAAAAAATACAAAATAAAAACTAAAAAACCTAAGATAACATAAAATTTAATGAAAACAATAAAAAAACTGAATGGAGAGAGAGACATTCAAGCGAATAAAAAATAGTTCTCTTTTTGCATATGAGGTACAATAAATATTGGATTTCGGCATTGTTGTAGTGATTAAAATTATATTCTTCATCTTCTATGACCAGTTTTGTATTGAGCGTATTTAAATCGATAACAGGCATTGAATATACTTTTATCATAAAAAGGCGTTTAAAATGCTTTTATGCGCCGAGAACTGTGCCTCACCCTTTCTGAAACTACTTCCAAAAGAGTTCTTCTTATATATGGAATTTCAATCCCAGCAAGAGATGACTGTTGGCTTCAGTTTGAAGCGTTTGTGACTAAAATATCGGAATTAAGGTCAATATGCCAGCAGTATAATATTGAGGCTATAGCTCGTTCCAAAATAATGTTATTAGTTGCAGCTGAAAAACACTGCAATGGGGTTTAATTCAACCGATATGGTAGCACTGCTGATATCGCGTCACCTGCGAGTTGCATACTTATAGGCAGTCACTATTTAGCAATAGGAAATGCAATTCTGTATGGTCGAATTCCTTATCCGCCAGAACAACAGAGTGACAAAACGAGACATTTTCGACAGAGTTGTATTTAGCTGCAAGTCGCTCTACATTTTTAACCGTTATTTGTTTACACACACACACTTACGTAGTTAAGTAGTGGTAATGCCTATGTGAGTAAGTAGTAGAGTAGTTTTGTTTTAAGAAAATCTCTTGAACCTTTCAATATTTCAAAGAACGCATTATTTCTCCGCAGATATTTAAAGTAAACAGCAAACTATCAAACGAACAATATGTGTGGATCAGCGTATGTTAGCTGAAGAGATGGAGAAGAATTCGGAGCGGTATTATTAAACCTAAAAATAACAACCAGAATAAGAATAGTGTTAACTGATTATAACGTGATGTGATCGCTACCAAGTAGCGAGAGCTCGTGGGGACAAACAACGAAATTTGTCGTTTGGTTCGTATATATAAAGCCGAAGATGCTTCCATAAACTGAGTGGCATTTGCAAACTGCACGTACATACGAGACACAGAGGCTTTTAAATATTTTTTGTTACTTTTAATTTTATTTAGAATATTAGGCCTGACAAAGCAATATTTTCTAAGCAAGCATTTAAACCAAGGTAGGACAACATGGTTGATTGCATAACTATTTTTCTCTTTCTGATTTTCCGACGGTACTACTCAGAATATTTCCCATTCCTCTCAAAACTCATTATGTTTGTGACAAATTACTAAAGAAACAACAGCATAAACTTAGCGAAAATATATATAAGTCCCAGCATAATTAAGAGCAGCACATCAACACTAACTGCTGAAATCTCTATACTACCTATTTCTTACATTACCTTCGTTTGATATTGATTTTTTATTATATTTTCATATTTTCAATTAGACTCTTTACATGTGTAGTATGATAAACAAAAATTGCATTTAAATTTCGATTTGAAGTAACCAACACTTTTTTAAATTATGAAAAGAAAACCCACCCTTCAAATTTTTTGATTGTAATTTAATTATGCATTAACTACTTTATTGATTATTTTGCTTGCATTACATAAATTCGATTTGGTCAAGTAAAAATAACATTATCACATTCTCCTTAACCTTACAATCGGCATTTCATACAAATTGTATTATGTACTAGTACGTTTTGTGATCTCCATGATGAGTATTGGTTAATTGAAATTTCTTTTAACATTTGAATTTGTGTCATATTTCTGTATCGGAAAATGTATGATGATTTAAAAAACAAAAAACACTGAAACTAAATAATAATACACATAAATAAAAAACTAAACTAATGCAAAAACAACTGTTAATCGACGCTGAATAAATGAAATAAATAATGTAACCATTTGAAGTTCTCATTTCACGTCTGTACAAATAAATCGGATCGGGTGTCAATTCGCATTATAATTACATGTGTATATGTAACCTTACCTGAAAAATATGACTAAAGATGAGCCTACATTTATTTCACCAATAGCATCGATTCTCTGCTATTTCCTTAGCGTTATAGTGTCGCCTTTTTACATTATTTGCGGGTTGTCAGATTTCCATGATGACATTCTGACACCTATTTTTGCGCCATGTGGTTGTTTGACAGATCATAACGGTGAAGCTATAATGTCTAATATAGAAAAAGTTCTTCGTTTCCAATTCGCATTCGATTTGTTCTCGCTGCTTTGCTTTCTCTCCCCATCGTGCACCGAAGCAAAGCTTCATCCCCAACTTTTTATAAAAAAAATGTAAACATTTTCGGAATAATGGTCCAAATTCAGCGATTTTCTGTCAATGAGTGGTCCAATTGTGACTTAAATTCAGCTTTTTTACTTATTAAAGTCATTCAATATCTGGTAATCGACCGATTTTAAATATTACACGGTCGCAAGACATATATTCCAGCTTAGAATATAATCTACAATTTTGGAACTATTTTCGAACACACAGGAAGTATAATGGCTTGGGCTTTAGAAAGAATATTAAGACCCCCGTGATGTGATTAGGATTTATTTAGTTTGCTGCTACATTAATTATTGAGAGAAATGTTTTCGACGCTTTACACTTTGGTACCAGCAAGGAGCGAGAGCTCTTATAACTTCGAAGAAAGTTTAATATTTTTATTCATATTTAAATCTTAATAAGATAAAGCGAAAATACCATAGCGATCTAAATTTTTTATTGTCGTGTTCATCAATTTTCGTATATATCTGTTTCTGATAGTCTGATTTTGAGCGTCGCGACCCTTTTTGACTAATGATTATGAATTTGAAAATATTATACTGGATAACGAAAGTGAAAGTATGAACAAAGTTCTGAAACGTATTTAGGAATTAACATTCCTCTATTTTACATACATTTCCAGCGATTTCGAACATTACAGGGAAAGGGTCCTGCGTAGTGTATATGGTACGAGTACAGTGACAGTGACAGGCAGTAATAAAGCACGAATTGAATGATTGGCCTGTGGAAAAGACTTCAACTGTAATTTTAAGAATTTCCACTCCATGAGATATCAATTAGGCAAATAAAACTTGAGTACCAAGTACCCGTAAATAAGCAGAGGTTAGGATGAAACACATGTGAATTGCACAAAAGGCATTTTTAGGTTTGGAAAAGTTGCACACGATGTTTTTTTCGAACTGCTAAAAACACGTACACTAATTAATATACATACATATATGTATATGAAATATATATAAAATGTAAATGCAAATAAAGAAACTAAATGTAATTACACGAAAGCGTAGAAGTTCATGAAATACTGAATTATATACATACATTTACGGTTGTGTCAAATTATATAAATAATTACGTACAGACTACATGTATAAGCATACATACATAGATTCATAAATACTTGTATGTAGGATGCTAACGTAACAAATATAGGATATTATATTATACATATGTATATTGTATATTTTTTAAATAAGTGGTATATATTGAACAAAAACGAAAACACAAAACAAACTCTATACAAATCTCGATGTGGTCTATTTATCCTAACAAAACATTGTTTGACGCCCTCAATATACTTACATATGTATGTATATATAAGTGCGTGTACGTTTGTGCAGCCGTGTGTAAGTATACGAATTTGTTAAAGTTGTAAAGCAAATATGCAATATTAAGTAATATGTAATATTATAGTAACACAATAAATAGTTTAACTTAATTATACAAATTGAACATAACTTTTGGCCTAGTAAATGAACATACAGCAAATATTAGCTGCAACTATTTATTATTTTACAAAAAAAAAAAATTATAAAAAACTATAAAAAAAAATCCTAGACACTACTTAGAAAATTAATGAATACTATAAAGTAATGAAAGACACTTGAAAATCTTGAATGAAATCAACAAAAACCGTTAGAGCTCAATTACTCGTATAAGTAATCAAGTAATCGCATGCTTACATAACCTGCCATATTTAATTTTATATTTTTAAAATGTTTAAAACAATTCGCAGATTTACCGCAACATAAAAATTTAAAGAAGCTAAGCTTTCTTTGAAGGTTTATTTAAAATTTTCATTAACAATATTTTTATGTATTCATTAGGGTACCTTATTCACAGTATCTAAAGCAAAACATTAAACGTTTTGTTTGGCCCACCTTAATAGTTATACACATTACAAATCAGAAGAGAAACTTCATGTCTGACCACATTCTGATATACAGTTTGAAAACATAAATTAAATTCTGAGAATATATTTCGTATTTTCAAAATCTTTTAAAAATAAAGTTTGTAGAAGAAGAGTGAAAATAATAGGAAAAAATTTTACCGAGAAATGGTAGGCACTATGAAATATACTATATATTTATAACAAATAAGTTCTGAGTCAGCAAACCCAAAAAGTGTGATATTTCTGTAATAATTCAACGATGGCCACAACCTTTGGAGTTTACACGATTAATATCAAACGTAGATTAGACTCCATGTCTTCTTTCTGAATAGAGAAAGCTTTGTCGCAGAACTTACCACAAAGTATCTCCAACTCAGACTAACCTAACTTTTTTGAAAAGCTTATCAGACAGAGCACTTGGTAATAAACAATCTCCATATTTTGAAAACTGTTTGGCGCTGGTTGAAAAATCTGAGATTGAGAGTTTTTCGAGATTCGAACACTTCAAAGACACTGTTTACCCCGTTTAAGAGTACTCTAAGTAAAGTTTCAATGCATTTGCATATTATATTATATTTGTGTTATGTGATTGTGTGTAAGCATGCGGTTGCCAATTATTATTTAAGCTGATTTAGCTGTCTTCAAAAATGCTCCAAATATGTAGGCAAAAAGAACGTTGAATCTATAAAACGAAATTGAAATAGAAAAAAACTCTTGTTGGCGACACTAATCGAAACTATTTGTGAAATTATAATTTGCATAAATCAATTATTTAGGAATATACTTAAAAAAGTAAGAATTATAATTAAATAATACTAAAGTACATGAATACAATAATTATATGCAACGAAGATTTATGTAAAATTATTGTGTAGATAGATTAAGCGAGCAAGGGCTGTTTAAATATGAATTTAATTTTCCATACCACAAATCATACAAACTGAAGTATTAAACTCATATTAACCGTTGTTTTCATTATTTATAATTTTATTCTGAGGAATCCAGTAACTCGAAAATTATTATATTTGTTAAAGTTATACGAGTATTTCACTACGAGGGTGACAAGTGACAACTAGTTACAGCATTCATTGATTCTTTGTCTATATAAATATGATTTTATACAGACACAGAATCTGCATTGAGATAAGTCCTGAGGTTGCGCCTGTTCCTCTGAAGCTGCTTCACTGGTAGCATCTCTGGCGAGACATTGACACAGTCGATGCCAAAGTCGAGACCTGCTCAAAAGCGTCTTAGAAAGTTAGTATTTCAGTCATCGCAACTAGAAGAACTAGTTTTCAAAAAGCAGACTTCAAGCAGCGAACTTCCATATGTACCTATTTCTTAAGCTACTTGAATAAAAGTATCTCTCACAAGTTAAATATCGCCAGAAGTGGATGTTGTATTTTAACAATTTTTATTCGTACAAGCAGAGGCTTTTTGGAAAAATATGATATTTTTTGGCTGCAAGAGTGATTGCTAATTTGAAGTATGGTCAATGTCAAACCGAAAGATTCCAATATATACAAATGTAGATCATTGGAAAAAGAAGATAAGTCTAATTATCAACAGTTTGGTTTAGTTAAAAGATTGCAGCTAAGAAGGATCTCACCCAACATTATCAGCAACAGTTACTTTTAGCCAATTTTTGTAATGTGGTTCAAAATGTATACGTATACATTTTTTATATTCGACCTTTGAAACTTTTTAAGGCCAATGCAATAAAAAGCTGTAAAAGAAAAGTTGTGAGGTTCATTGTTGTCTCTCTGTGAAAATTATAATTATTTTCCTTATATGTAGTTTTCAAATAATTCTAAAATTAAATGATTTATTTTCTCCTTTGTAAATACAGTAAATTCTACTCATTACTTATTCATTTAATAACATAATATATATAATAGTTATATACATTTATATGACTTTGTTATCATTGAAAATGCATAAAGCGCTCTCTTTTATAAAAGTGTACAAATTGTATGTATGTAATTGTTTAAAAACGTACATATACACCACAACTGTAAGATATTTACGAGAAAATGATCATCATATACAAACAACTCTATTTTGATGCGTTTTATTATAGTGAACAAATGTAAGATTTGATTTTTTGAAACACATACATATATACTAACTGCAATACAAGTATTGATTAACTAAATTATAAAGTAAAATTATTTCCGTACCCATTATCCAGATTTATTAAGAGTAATGACTATATTCCGGCAAAAAATCGTAGTAAATGTAACAGAGATATGTATATGTAAGTAAGCCACCGATTTTCGCCAACGAGATTTGATTACCGAAGTCATTAAGAAAATCTACTGGAACAATATTATATGTTGTTGTTGCATTTTGCTGGCACATACTTAAGTACTCGTATGTGTATAAAACCATATGTGTATGAAAAGGTATTTATTTTCATAGCAGTTAACAGCAGAAATCAAAATTAAGCACCCACATGTATGCATGTGTAAATTAGATTTGCATGAGACGAAAAGTGTTTATATCATTTGGAAATTGGTTTTCAAAATTGTTAAGAATTCAAATGAAATTGTAGCGCAAAATGGTTTCACCGAAATTGTTGAGTATTTTTTACTATATGTGTACGATATTTACTTAGTACATATGTATGTGCATATGTGTTTACATATGACAAAAACGATTTATTATTATTCGTGCATCCGCATATAGATGTGCTTATATATATACAAATACCCGTTTATATACTAAATGCAATCAAATGCCAGTCAACGGATCGCCCGTCGAAGCATCGAAATACATTATTCGATGGCATGAAAATATTCCCAACTTCCTCTTCATATAATTTCTTATTTATTCTTCCCATCTGGTACACATAATTAGCGCTGGCCCTTTTTTGTATTTGTATTAAGGAATGCTAATATTAACTTCTAGTTAAATTTGACAATGGAAAAGGAAAACTTTTTCAGCCTCATACTATGTCAAACCAATGGTAGCTTCATGTCTTATGTGCTATGGAACAATTTCTGCTTTTCATCGTGGCTTTATCTGCGCTAATTTACTTTCTTGTTTTATAAATACTTTCCTGAAACAGAATTTAAACTACTTCTAATAAAACAATTTTCATATACATATGTATGTAAATATGTTATATCTTGCATTTTCAATTCAAATTGTCTTTCATTTCTATTATAATCACTTTGGTCGCACTTTGCAGACACATCATAAGTAAGCCTATCTGAGACATATTCGAAGTACTTAACTGTTTATTTTAAAATAATTTTCCATATCTGAGCCAGCATCCAACTTAAAACCGACGCATACTAAATTCTGTTTACTCCCGACTTCCACGTTATTGTGAATTTCCTCAAACGAATTATGTGCATAGGACGGTTGGGAAACCTTCGACAGTTTTTCTCTTATAGTGGAACCCAAAACTTGTCTTTATTATGTCAGTCGCAAAAAGTTTAGACATTATAAGAAGTCAAATCAAATTACAGATTCTTCCCAATTTTTTATTCTTTATGACTGTCAAGTTAACAGGCGAAGTATTAATATGCTGTTGAGTATAAATATTATGAGACATGCTAGTCGTAAAAAAGGCTTATGGATTTCCGTATCGATCGAATAAGTAAAAGCGGTTGCATGAGAGGTCTCCCCTGAATGTCGCAGCAATTTTACGATTTGTCAATAATCCCAAAATTTGTTGTGTTATGCCTCGTTTATACTTTGCCTTTTTATGAAGAATTTGTAATACTTGTTAACATAACTGCAATTAACTAAAGAAAAGCCAATCTAAATAAGATTTTTTTTTGTATTCAAAAAAGCATACAAAACAATATGAGAATGCATTGGTTTGACATGGCACACTCTGTATTTCAATAAAATTCTTTTATTTATGAATTCACTGTTATTTTCTGAATTTATAAAACTTCCAATGTCTCCATTCCATTCCTTCAAATAAAAAATTAATATTCAAAATTTTGTGAATTGGGTTAATCCGTAGCGATCACGTCTTCACTGTTATTTATATGATAATTGTTATACATAAGTATATACATATATACTACATGCGATCTTGTCGAAAACTACAAAAATAATTAATTAATAATTTATTATATTGAAAAGTGTAAATGCTGATCTCTACTGTGTTCTATCTGATTAACGATAAAAAAATAAGTGAGAAAAATTTATCGAATCAAAAAATTACAAATATGGCATCAAGTTCAACTCATAAAAACCAACACGATTATTGCAAATAAAATAAAAAAGTGTAATAAAACAAATATATATACATGCAAACATAAATATATACATAGCCATAAATATAGAGGTACATATATTTTCTCTTTTGAGACGAGATAGTTTTAAAATTGAGACAATGAATATTAAAATTGTATAATATGAAGCAGCAAACCAAATATTGTATTGTATCGTATTATATGTACGAATATACCATTATTAAAATGATTGTTGAAATGTGAGAAATTATTGTAATTTAAACAAATAAATATACTGAATATATATAAAGTAATAACAAACATGAAATGTGTCTTCATAACATTAACAATGCATGACATACATACATACATACATGCATGCATGCATATGAACTTCTAAATTATGTTAAATGTACTTGTCGCATTTTTCAATTGAAACGATAAAACAGCGGCGATTGAATTTTGAAAAATCAAACACATTTATCTACGAGTACTAACGGTACAATGCTGCACATGTTCATATACATACATATATGTAGTAATATATACTTGCATATGTGTGCATTATAGTGGTACAACCAATCTGTGCAGACTTCACTTGCAACGAACCCGATTTTCACACTTCACGCACACACACACACATTCACTCACTCAAAATGCCTATGTCCCTAAGTATCAAGGAGCATGCGCGTTGAAAGTGCAGAACTCAACTCGTCTACACACATTTGAACTAAGTATCCAATAAAGAAAATCGAAAGCAAAAAAATAAAATAAAAAACAAAAAACAAGAAAAAACAGTTACAAATAAATATACAACTTATTTAGATGAAGTATACAGTACATACAAATATTTCCAGTAAATATGGTAAATGTGTCAGAAATTAACAAAATTAACAGAATTAATATATCAAATAAACTAATACTCACACAAGTGGCAAAACCTAACAGATATTTGACAGTCACACATACACACTTACAACAAAGGTAAAACCAATACACAGATACATATGAATGTGCGATATTTGGAAGCACAAACTTGAAACGGAAATAGTAGAAAGGAAATGCACGCAATACTCGTACGTATGTATGTGTGTAGTACAACGCGAATTCACGAATTCATTTCCGGCGCAAGGAAATCGGTAAACGAGAAGACGAGTACGAGTGTGGCATGAACAGTGGGCGCGCTGATGAAGCGATAAAGAAATTCATAAAAATATATATACATATATATATAAAGTGTAATTATAAAGGCTGTAATTTTAAGTAAATACAATTAAATAAATTCGACACAAGAAGATAATGTTGAAAATAAAACGTAAATAAATAAATATAAATATACTGAACACGTAAAATACTGAAAAGAGATACATTTCACCCACTCAAAGAAATTACCTAAAATTAATCTTACAATAAATATACATATACTAAATATTTATGACAACTCTATGTATGTAATAATAAAATATAAAAAAGATAATAAACTAACACTAAATAAATATTCGTAAAATCATCTGAAATGCTTGTGTTTTAATTAGAAACGTAGCCCACTTGCAAACGAATGAACTCCATCTCCATACTCCATCGAGAATGATTTTTAATAGAAAGAACTCGTTACCGTGATACAAGTATTGTGTGTAGCACCAATAAGGATACAGACGTAAAATCATGTGGTAGGCCAGTAAACACAGTGCATATGCTCTCTGCAACCTAGTAATAAGTGGTTTCCGAATTATATCAAGCGATGCTAATAAAGTTCTAGCTAGTATGCCACCCATTGACATCCAGGGAGAATTCGCGCGATTGGACCTGCATCAGAACCGCCTACAGGCAAAAAATAACAGGAGAGAACCAAGGGCCTTACAATCATTATGTCGTTAGTCCGTATTGTCCGACGTGTACAGAGTGCATAGAAGACTCTGAACATTTATTTTTTCACTGCCACCATTTTATATACTCTTGCAACATCTTGCTACATCGTATAAGATGCAGAGTTTTGTTCAACTAATGGTTGTTTGTGTCACCTAAAACAAACCAGGATAAAGAGACGAGTTCAAATCCGAGTGACTGTCTGTCTGTCATCCGTCAATCCGTCCGTGCAAGGTGTATTGAAGCTTGGTACACATGTTTCTCGGCCCATAAGGCGCTTGGTATTGTAGATGGACGTAATCGAACCAGTGCCACGGCTACAAAACGCTGTTAATCGAAATTATATAAAGTGCCATAACTAAGCACTAAAAAAAACAAAATTGAAACAGGGGATCGTAGTAACAAGAGGCACCTCTGGGCTAAAAATTTAACAAAAGTGGGTATAGCCCCGCTCTCTAATTGATTTAGTGTAAATATCTCCTAAACTACTTAAGCTACAAAAACCGAATTCATTTGAGTACAAATGCCTTAAGCATCTACTGATACTGTATACATAAATAATCGGAATGATTTCGGAAGATAACACCGTTCTCTCTCCATTTAACGGTACTGTTTAAAACTACTAAAACTGCGATAAATCAACAACTAAATAAGTATGGCTGAGACATACGATTTTACACCCGAGATGATATGAGAAGGTTTATTAGGAGGCTGGGTAAAAGGTATTCCTTAGGATTGGTAATATTTTAACACGACAACTGAATTAATACATTTGTATGTTTGATGCTCTAAAGCACTGGCAAACTTTAACCTAGGCAGGCTTTAAATTAGAAGTATCGTGTGTTCAAGAAAAACTTTTTTTCTTAAAATGTGCTACTGACAGCAAACTGTTCTTCACGTTCTGGGTATATTGCGATGATATAATCTGTTATCCTTGAAAATCCATCTTCAAAGTGGATGTTCAAGCGAAAACATAAGTAAGCATCTACATGATTTTATTTAACCTTTAAAAGCAGTTAATCGGGATTTGACAATCTGAAGACGTCAAAAGAACCTATGTATTGAACAAAGGTAGTTCATAAAATTTGTTTATGCCAAAGTTCTCTGACCAAATCAACAAAAAAGAAATTAACCAGGCAGTGTTTGAAGTTGAAGTGCTTGAAATAGAATCAAAATTTGCGTCAATGTACGAGAATGAATGAAACATAGTTCCATCTTATAAGTTTTAACTCCAAATGATTAGTTATACTATAACTTCGAATATTATGCACTATATTACTTGTTATTTGCAACTCGGTCATATTTTATTGATTTCTATCACGTTTCCTCGACAGACTTTTAAATAGAAAGGAATTAGCATTCAGTGCAATAAATGTTCCTTTCATCCATAATAATCGATCAAAGTTTTACTAAATAAATTTTCTCACGTTCTGCCTATTTGAATATTTCATAGAAATTGCTTTCAACGCACTTTTGGTCATTTAAAATGCAATTGCAATACTGTTTTAATTTCTCATTTCCAGAAACATGTGTATTGTAGTTTTTTTCTTATTGAAGTGGCAATCACGTCAATGTCTTTGGCTCATTTCCAAAATGCCCATTAATCGACGACTAGCCTTCGCCAATTGAAATTTATTTCTGTGTAAATTACATACAAGTACTATATAATAGATTGAATAAAATATTAATATGCATTTATAATTTTCAGTGGAAATAAATAAGTTGCTGAAATTGGAAAATTTTATTCTTCGCTTCATAAAACTTTAGTGTAACGCTGCCTTTCTTAAAGGCTATTCAATAATTTCTAAAAGTAAGCATTGTGACATTAAAGAACTATGAACCGCTGCCACCATCTGAGGCTCAATTAGCGCTGGATGCATCACTTTGATGCACTATCGTAGGACCTTATAATCTTGGTAATCCGTTTCATTGCTGCGCTAAAACCATTTGGTTCTCACAATGAAACCACTTGTTACCGATTTGCTTTTTGTGGACAACCATTCAAGGTTTAGTGTCTGAAGGGTTTCAAGTATTTTATGTCGTGTTTGTGATAAAGCTGGGACTATGGACCATGTCTACTAGTGATATGAGAATACGAGTGAGCCCAACCTCTACGTTAAGGAAGATTAGGTGCAAAAGGAACATCATAATTGAATTATATTCAGTAAAAGAATAAATAATATGAGAGAAGAAATATTTATTTTTTGAAGGAAAATAAGGAAGCTACATTATTCTCAGTCTCATTTTTAAATATTAATGGTATAAGTTGAAAAGAACCCTTTGAAAAAGTTACTATTATATGATGAGACCAAACCTCAACGCGAATAGCCATATCGCGCTTAAGCTCCTTACAAGGTGCAAGCCTGTCCGCAATCTCGAGCTAGAAGTGGTATAGTTGTATTAAGAATTAGTAGGCTATAACCGCATTGATCCGGCGTTGAAATTCACACATTTTCTTAATCTTTCATTAGTACGTGGGAGCTTGACGTCACATAATGTTCCACATACACAAAGTATGATTGACAGAGATTATTGAAACACCAAGTGTTTATGTATGTTAATATGTGTCAATTGGCATTAGAGTGAATATGGGCTTAAGTACTTTGAACGTAGTGACTTCCATTGGCCTACAATCCAAATCACACCATGAGCATGTGCAAGGTGTACGCACACACAGGCGGCGTTATTGCTGCTCATTAGTTGGCGATTAAATGAATTGAAGTGTTTCGTATGGACATTTACATGAAGCGTGCGCGTACTTTAACACATGCACCCACACAATGAAATATATCAACATGGTTGAGTTTGTGTTGTAGTTGCGCATTATGTCGTTTTATCTGTACCAAAACAAAAACAAACCAATAAATAAATACGAAAATATTTCAGTGTTAATACTTTACTAATTAACTAATTGAGTTGCGACATTAATAACTAAAAGAAGAACACAAGCGCACATCTTATACTAAATTCGTAGTCTAAAAATTCGTTTTTTTTGTTCGGCCGAGATCAATGTGCTCCATCCGTTGATGTCCAGAAGTTTTTATTGTAATACTGCATGCGAATTTTGGCGGGCAGGTTCTGTACTTTGTCGAATTCACAGTTTTTATGTATTTTCACCATTCGTCCATCAGTTCCGGGCATTGTGCGCCAATAAACTGTCTGCATTGCATTTCGGCCGGCGATGTAGCGTGTGGTGGCACCGACAAGTGAATTCACATTTTTCGCAGACATTTTCGGAAAACTTTTTGTTTTTAATTTTAAATATGTTTTTGTTCTAAATAAAATTACTTAGTGCGACTAAAGTAAATTGAGTGCTAATATTCTTGCGTCTTGCTTTCAATGTTCACGACAATCTGCTGAATACCCGAGCTGGTACAATCTTTATATAGTCAGTCACTTAAGTGCCAAAGTCTTAGTTCTCAACTGTCGCTTTGTTTTATTGTTGGTTTTTACTAGTGATTCGAGCAGCAATCAGCTGGTGGCCTGTTAGCTCTTATCAATTTTCACTTCGTTTGCAAGTGTATGCGTGTAGTTTGCAGTTTTTTTGTGATTTCAAATAAACGTTTATGGTGTTATTGAATTAATGTGTAAGTTTGTAGTTTCTAGAGATATCACTTTTTTTAAAGTGCTCGTACAAGTGGTTTCAATAAGAGCATTCACTTGAATTATTGTTATTTTTTGTTTTTTTGAAAAACAATTTGACTCAAATTACTGTTATAAACTATTTTTGTATATTTTGAAATACCACTAGTTTTGAAATCGCAAAAATTGTACTTTTATTTTTTAAGTAAGCACTAATTCAGAAGCCCGACTAAAAGTGGTCAGAGCTTCACAATTCTATAGAATGCATAAATTGTTAAATTGGCCTTAATTAGATGGTGCTCCAAACTTTGAATTTAAAATAAATTTTAGTTAAAATGACACATAACATAACTTGCTTTGAAAATGTTAATAAACAAAATTTCAAAAAATTTTTGATAATAATTTCAAATTTTTAAACCAATTCAAGCTTAAAAATTTTTCACAAAAAACTACTATTTTATGAAACTCACCGTTTTTGTAAAAAATCAAAATTTTACTAGTCCTTATTCACCTATGGCTATAGTATTTTTTTTTTATTTTTGTATTTTATACAATTTCAAACATAAATATATTCATCACCGAAGGGTACCTTCTTTCGGATGTTCTCCTGACGATCTTCTACGGAATCAACGGAATCCATAATTTGTCAAAATTAATCGCCGATTATTAAAGTTAATTCTGTAAATGTACATACATTATTATAATTTTTATATTTAATAAAATTTCTATTAAAAAATTCACAAAACAACGTGCTTTTTCTGGCGTTCAGTGGATATATGTATGTATGTATGTATGTACATAACTGCTTAATGACGACTTAACTTACTTTTAAATTAATATACATACATACTTATGTACATAAGTATGCTTTATATAAGTATGTAGACATATTATGTAGTAATACTCGATAGCAACATTGTATTACTTCAAAGGTGAATATCTTATGTACATACATACATACTTATGTCACGCGTTATAAATATTTTATTTTGTAAATATCACCATCACTTAAGTTACATCATCCAGGATGTAGACTAGGAGGTAGAATTGTGAAAGCTTGCGTCATCCTGTGCTCATATACATATACTTGTATTTATATAACGGCAAACCGTTATCTATTAAACAATGAGCTTAAAATATATGCACTTACATACACACCTAGGTACAAAGTACATTGTATATACATATGTATATGTAGAACAATGTTCACTTACACGAATTTACAATGAATTATTTACTGCGCTTAATACGCATTGGATCGCCATTTCATTCGCAAACGTAAACCATGTTTTGTTTAATCGCAATCATCGATTACGTCAAAGGCTTCTTGGGCGCGTGTTCTATCGATATACCGTTGAAAAATATTTATTAAAAAATATACTTATGTATATACGTTAAATGACTTAAAAACAACAGTAAACAAGAATCAGAGATGCAAATAAATAAATATATTTTATTAGTAGCCACAGATAAAATACTGCGTTTTACGGCTTGCCTTATTAGTATTGGCGCATGCGTAGTAGTAATTCAATCCAGCATTCATTTAATGCTATACTTACATACTTATGTATGTATGTTTGTAATTTATTTAAACAGATATCGGCGCTTGACTCACCAGCTTTTCATACGTAGTGTAATGAGTGATAACAGTGTTGAACGGCAAGTCTATTGATGATACTCGTATGATGTTACTTACAATTTTTTAAGCCTGTACTTAAGATCTTTCTATTTGATTGCGCCGTTATCAAAATGGTACTTTCAGTAAGTTGTTAAATTGCGTGACAGTTGAGGTTTTCGGGATTTCGGTTTTAAGGAAGTCACATGCCCAATAAAATACATTGATATTCTAAAAGTTCTAACAAAAGACGAAGAATCTAAGTATAATAAGATAATATTTTATCATGGACGTTGAAATCAAAATTTTCCATTAAATAAAAGGTATTCTGAACCTACAATAAGAAAAAAGAAATTTTGTCAGAGTTGTGTGGTTAAAATCATACAAAAACTGACTTGCAATACCGTTTGCAAAATCTGCTTCCTATCATCGTCGTTTGCAATATCTACTCGACTAAAGCCAACAATTGAAAATATTTTCTGATACCAAAAACAGCAAGGTTGTGAATTTACTGGAGGTTTGAGAGTTCAAATCTCGATTGAAGTCAAATCTAAAAGGTTAGGAATAGGTTACTTCTAATAAGTTTCCTCTCTAGAAGAAATGCTTCTAGACAAATCCTATTGTAGAAAGCCATACAAACTTTTAGAACCACAAGACGATCACATGATTTCATCAATTGGGTGAACTAGTGCTGGATTTGTTCAAGCAAAATTGTAGGCATAAATGATTAAAATATGTATCTTTCTACGTGTCGACTTTTAATTGCGATCTTCTTATTATTAAACGGTTGTAAGTGCCCGTTCCGCTGAAGTGGTGAGGTATTAATTTTATAACACCCACTTCAGAATACTCCTTTAAAAAATGTTTTGTTTTACTTATTGTTGTTGTAACTTAAAAAAAAGTCGCTTAACGCTCTAAATATATCTGTCACAAATAGAAGTACAAGTATTATTTAATTTGTAAACAAATAATGGAAACAAGTTCAAGGGTTTGCTATGCACGGACTTGCACGCCCCTCGCACATGCTTATCGCCGAAGATTTAGCATGTCTGCGAGCTTATCAAACAATTAACTGTGACTTCCATTGGGAACACCTCGCATTTATTTGCTTGTTATTACTAATCGCACTTGAGGTTGTCAATGTATAAAGTGCTTTTTCTTCATCAGTCAAAACTGATAAAATTCCAATACATTGACACCTACGAGTACATGTGTATATCAGTATTATGAAATGTTATATGTATGTATGTAGGAAGTGTTATAATATAAACGTAATAAATTATACCCAATGCACCACTATTTGCGGTGATATATAATTAATATTAAATTGTAAATTTTGTGGCCATATGGAAGAATAGCTTAAGTGCAATTAAGAGAGGTATGCTATACTCGTATTAGTAATTTTTGGCTTTGTAATTCGCTTCAAATAAAATCTGCTTCAATTTTAAGTTCAGTTTAAAGTTTATTTTTCAATACTTGTCTTTACATTTTGCATATGAAACTGGAACAAATTTGTTTTAATGTGTTTATGAATCACTTACTGGCTTACTGAATAGGCTTATCAACATGTAAATTAAGAAAAATATTAATTCATTATAACAAGAGTTTAGCAAATCTTTGCTCCATTTTAATATTTGAAGAGTAATAAAAACTAATTAAGTAGAAAAAAAGTAAATCACCATAATGTGCGTTGGGTTCAAAATATTTGCCTTGAAAATAATTAGGACAATGTGGTATATATTATTGCCAAAAATCATCACGGTGCCACATGGGCTACCCAATAAACAGAGTACTTGAGAATATATTGGCTTAGAGCGTAAATCGATTAAAATTAAAATTAATTTCAGTCAAAGAAGTTGTGATATTGAACCTTATTATTCACGATATTCTAAGAACCCAAAAAAAAAATAAAAAAACGTAGGAAATTAATATTCTATGAAATATTTATCAAATGATGTAAAAGAAATAAATAATAAGAAAATTTCGTCCTATTAGTTTTTTGAAGTGACTTTGACAGAAAGTACGTTGGTTCGTGACGTCAATAATGAATGAAAGAGAGGGTTTAAAGTTAATTATTAAGAATACAAAAATAGAAGTCTAGACGATACTGTAGAGAAATTAAATAGCTTGTTCTAATTTGCTTCGGATTTGTTTCAGCTATTTTGAAGTGAAATTGATTTCGGGTGAAAATCGCAATTAGTGCAAACTTTTAAATTCGCGCTGTGTACAATTTTCCGAATTCTTTTGCCCAGTACGGTAGACGTTCGCGGAATATTTTTAAAATAACTTATCATAAAATGATTAGATTATGGCTATGTTATTGTAAATAAACAATAAACATAAATGGAGGAATGCAAACGAAAGTTAGACAGTTGCTATGCAGTCTAACCAGTGCGAGGAACTTTTTCGATTTAAAGAGATCGGCATAATTATCTACTTAAGCAAATTTAGTGAAATGTGTATAGAAATGTGATGATTTCAATAAAGCCTATTACTGCAATTTTTTTATACTCTTGCAACATGTTGCTACAGAGTATAATAGTTTTGTTCAACTAACGGTGTTAGGCATCACCTAAAACTAAGCGAGATGGATATAGGATTATATATTGATAAATGATCAGGATTACGAGACGAGTTGAAATCCGGGTGACTGTCTTTCTGTCCGTCCGTCCGCGCAAGCTACAACTTGGGTAAAACTTGAGATATCTTGATGAATGTACGTTTCTAGGCAAAAAAAATATGAGTTTGTAGATTGCCATAATCGGATCACTGCCACGCTCATAAAACGTCAATAACTGAAAACCTATAAAGACCACAACTAAGCACTAAATGAAGTAATGGAACTGTAATTTGGTGCAGGGGATCACAGTAGGAGGCACCTACGGGTAAAACATTTTGGAAAAGTAGGTATGGCCCCGCCCATTAATTATTTTATATATACATATATCTTAAACCACCTAAGCTACAACTACCAAATTCACTACAAAATACTATAAGAACTCTTAACGACGGAGTCTAAAAGAATGAAATCAGATGATAACCCAGCTCCATCCACATATAACGGTACTGTTAAAAACTACTTAAAGAGCAATAAATCAATAGCTAAATATGCTAGAGACATTAAATTTTGCCCGCGAGATGGTATGATAAGGCTTTAATGTACCCGGATTAAAATTGGACGTTGGACGTGACACCACCCACTTTTAGGTGAAACAAATATCTCGAAACCCCCCAAACGATTTCAACTAAATTTTTGTATGTGTTCCACTGACACTTTTATGTTACAGTGTGAAAATGGGTGAAATCGGACTACAGCCATAACACAATTTTAAACTTCATTTGAAGCTTTCACTTTCCAGTACACAAATCAAGAATGATGTGATGTGCCATCTTATGACGAAAAAGTACCTAATTCGAACCAAAACTTCTCAAGCCCCTGGGCACTGAATATGTGGACTCAGTACTTTTATGACTTTTTACCGAAAATAACTGTAAATGTGTAGGATAAATGTATAATTGAAATTCCGATAGGATCCTTTCTTTATAGTAGTATATCTATGTGTCAAAAATGCGTTGAGTCGGGTCAATACTTTCCTTAGCCCCAATATAGCTAATATAAAAATTTTCTAATTTCCGGGGGACTTTATACAGCATACATCAGCCAATATGTGAGTTATCTTAATAGAATTAAGAGAGCGTGTTTTCTATTAACGGTGAATTTTTTTGCTTAGAATGATTAAAAATTCACCCTAGACCCCATATAACTAACAAGTCTCATGTACCTGAAAGTATTACGCCGGCTTTAATCCTTGCAAGTTGCAAGAGTAGGAAATATTCGGTTATACCCGAACTTAGCTCTTCCTTACTTGTTAAATTATAAGGTTAAAATATACATTGTGGGCATATAAATATCACTATCATAATCAACCAAATTTTGCAACTAAATGCATCTACCCAAATGTCGCTTATAAAATTTGATTATGGCGAAAACTAACTATACCTTACCTTGACCAAAAAATTAAAATTAAATGCTCCAAAAATTGATAATTTAAATATATAATTTAAATACAAATAAATTATTTATTTCAGATGTAGATAGGTAGGAATATTTTTGACGTCAATGGACATAGTCCACTTAAGGCTCATGCTCTAGTCATTTAAAATGCCGCTGATTAAACAATATAAAAATTTGTTACTGTTAGATAATACAAAGAAAAGACCCAACCAGACATCATATTTTGGATTTTGGATATATTATAGATAATAAAGAAATTATTTTAAGCTCGGAATATTTTTTTAATTGATGGAAGAGAATTGTTTATTTTATAAATTTACAGTTATTAGAAATTATTCAACCCTGTCATTTGTTTCTCGTTTATATTAAATGGTTTTATATCTGAATTTATTATAATTTACTTATAACACTCTTAATCATATGTATGTATTTATATTCAAGTTTTATTACTTAATTGGGAATAAAATCAATAAACGGGTTCTCTTATGCTTTCTTCAAACTTGAGTGGACGAACTGAAGTCATTTCGTGTGTAATTAATTTCCGAATTGAATCGTAATAGCTTTTATTTTTATGCGGCACATCGCTTCTTATATGCTGCCTGACTATGATCATAGCCTTAGGCCAGAAGCATAGTACAGTGGCGGCAAGGTTATCTGCAATTCTGTCTATATTTAGGATTCATTAATAAAGACGTTGTACCACAAGAAAATTAAGCCCAATACATAAATTAGATGCTTCTGAATAGAAAAATATTTGTTCATATGAAGAAAAGTTTAGCTAGATACTTATTTGTCGATAAGAGTGTGTGAAATATAAAAGCATAATTTAATTATTTTCAGTAAGAAACAGTATGTTTTCTCAATGTGTTTAGTTTATCCATTCAAAAATTTAACATTAGACCCTAGATGCTTATTAATTGCTAAGTAACCACATTAACTTCATATCTTGACGGGCTTATAGATAGTTACATCTCTCAGATATGGGTCAAAAGCCAAATTGTTACAAGTTTCGTGAACTCTTTTCAGGTTATGAACTTTATTCCGCGCAATTAAGATATTATGAAATACACAGTTTTTTCGCTACCACTAGTGACCGCTAGACTTTCTGTCGTCACTCAGTTAAGCTCCACACACACATTGATTACGTAAGAGGAAATTATTGTTTGTATTACTTAATGAGCCTCAGTCTGTACGCTTATCCAATCTTAGAGGGACATAAATGCTGCATTATGTAGTTGTTGTTGTAATCTTAACTTAATTAGTTGCACAAATAATTTAATTAGACGCAACGTACGCCTACACACATCTCTCGCTGTAATTTATATGTGTGTATGTGATCAGTTGCTTTCTCATCGCTTCCTACTCTGTCTGACACTGGAGTTTACGATAGCTAATTTAATTGAATTGAATTTAATTGGCCACAATTCGAAAAGACTTTGTATGCTGTCAAAAATTCATGTTGTGGTCAGTGTGTGCATGTGTGTATGTATACACAGAAATATACATAAATATGTACTTATGTACATACATCTGCTACTATTAAAAAAAAGCGAAAACATATAGTTAATGGGTTTTAGGAAATGTATTTCAAATCAATTAGCTGTACAAGTATAAAGATTATTGCATGAATTTAGGCGCTAAGAATGGGAGAGATATCAAACTTCGAAAATACTTAAAATTCAATTATAATTTCAATGATTAGTAATAGAATTTAAGCATAGCAAATACTCCAAGTAGTGTTAAATAAGAAATATGCATTATCGCCGGACTCGAAGCCGCCGAACTGCACACCTTTCGAATCGTCTCCGTGTGTAAGCCGCGTCTCGACAGTAGATTTCGAATGCTACGCAGTTCCTGTAAGCAAATAAATTATTTATATACGTAAATTGTGAGATACAATTTTGCAATAAAATCTGTAATCATACACGCATTTTTTTCTTGAAATTACTAAATTCATACTATTGCATACACACCTCTATACTTAGACCCTTTTCCGTTCGACTAAGGACCAGCGTGTATATGGAACTGGACATATCGTTGCCGCAAAATGTCAATACCAAATGGTCATTAACGGCTTTCACCACCTGCACAGTGCCTGTAAATTGATTATAGGAGTTGAGCGCCACTAGTGAGCCCCGCTGTTCCCCTATATTGGTCCATAGACCTGGACTTCTTTCCGTGTAATTGAACATGTACTCCAGGTTCTTTTCACTTTCGCTCCAAATTAGTCGGAGGTAGCGTGCTGAGTTGCGTTCGTTGTTTGCGTTTTGTATATGCTGTTGTTGTTGTTGACCGTTTTGTGTACGTCGTTGATTATATTGTTGAGTGTATTGTTGATTATTATAATGATTGCGCATCTGTAAATCAGCGGCATGTCAATACTCATATTTGTTGTTGTAATAAACTATATAAATAATAATAATACAATAACAATCAAATGAAGTGTTTACAAATATGTCATAGGGCTGGGCTTTGATTGATATGAAACTGTAATTGCCGCCACGGCACATGTCTTTTTCACTTGGAAGAAAGTCCTCACCATAATAACAGTTTTCAAAAACAAAATCTTTTTTAATTATAAAGTCTTTGTACTAATTATAACATAATAACTTATCGAAACATACAAAAAAAAATCGGATTTCTGTTCCAAGATAAAACATACAAATGAACAAAGGCTTGCTGTAACATAACTCATACGCTCCGGTGCACCTTTAAAGCACGCTTTGGTATATCGAAGGACAAAAAAGATAAAAAAAATGTGAGGTCTTGTTGACCTTTTTGATGAAAAAACGAATGCTGATTTCAAAAAGTGGCAACCCTTCTTTGGTGGCCAAATGTGCATCGAGAAAATGAATCTATTGAATGTACAAAAAAATAAAATAAATATGCTAAGCATGATTTTACTCTACGAAAAATGACAAATTTGTTTTTTTCGGAAGTCATCGTTATAACTGAAGTCTATTTGAAAAAAATACAATCGAACTTAGAGGAAAAAAAATATTTATTAATTTATAAAAAAAAAATCTTTCGGCTACTCACCTGTTCTGTTATATCATTTAGATGAATTATTACGCAACTGTCATACTCGTATATACCGGGTATATCCTGTGTATGAATAATGATCTCGCTGCCATACCACATGCCGGTGATCTGCAAAAATACAAAAACAACAGGCAATGTATGGGTTAGTTCTTGTGACGCAATATAAGAAAAGATTTTCTCTATATACACAGTCTCTTAAATACATACATATATATATGGTAAATGGCGGTGCATTCACTTCCACTCATTCTTTTTGCTAGATATGATCAATGGACTCTTCGTCAATTGTATTATTAAATTTGTGTAACCTTTTGTTGACTTCTGTCAGAGCATTTCAGCATATGAGCGCCAGAAAAGAAACCAAATGTAAACGTATGTATCGTATGTAATTGGCATAAGTATATGTAGATACGTATGTACTCAAATAACTTTTCACGCATTGTTACGTATATGTATTTAATTTTGAAATTTGGTGCAGTTACATTTCGGAAATAAAAAATTTACAATTCAAGACTTAATTCACTGACAACAAACAGCCCTGGAAACCAACTCTGGTTGGCAATTTAGTACTTTTAACTATTCTTTATTAAAATATTTGTTCTAAATTTTTGGCTTTTCTAAAATGATGTTTATTTACGCAACATACGGAAAATGGCAGCACTCACTGATATAAGAATTGGTAATTGGAACAGGAAATGTTATGGACATAGCGAAATTCTGAACTATGCTAGCACGGAAGTTATCTAAATAAATCGGAGTACATCCTCCTAAGTTTGGACTTCAATATTGAGTCCTACCCTCTAAACGTGAATGGAGAAGAGGTTTAGTCGGGGAGGAGAATACTACCTCAATCTGAACCGATGAGTCCAAAATGGTGTAGGGACAGGGGTAGACTCCGAATATCTTGATATCTCTTAATTTTTAGTATCTTTAAGCGGAAATATTAGGCAGAGAAAAGGCCTGTGGAGTTCTACTGAAAAACTACGGAAGAAGAAAGCAACAGATTTCACAGCTAGCCTTGTCATCCTCAAAGATCAACTCCACATTATTAAACAAAGCAAAGAAGGTTTTAAGCTTACTCGTCACAAGAACATTTTCTGCAACGAAAAAGCAGACGAGTTGAGTAAGTCAGTAGCCTCTATAGGCGAAACCGAGGCGGAGACAATACCATGTTAACTAGAAACGATCCGGAGAGAGCTCAATACGCAATTTGAACAAATCTACAACAGAATATAGGATAGCGAATCAAATACGGGCAAATTTTTACAAAACAAAAACTAAAGATTTATTACATAGGTCCAAAAGAAGTATATACAGTTGCCATAACAGAGCATTGGTCATTTGGGTCTATCACAAATCTGGCATCGAACTTTTGGAATCAATCACCTTGAATGTCTATCTACAAAAAGCATAACGGAAAGGAGAGGTTCCATTGAGGGCAGCAAATGGTATAAACACAACAATAAAAAGTAATATCAAGCTATAAAGTCTTACGATAATGTATCAAACTGTCGCTTCCAGTGCTAATTGAGCCAGAAAGTGCAGCACTCCTACCTCTCTATAAGTTAACCACGTCATATAAAAGCACAACACCCACAATGTCTATGGAATAGATATTTAAAATATAGCTTGATAACTGAATAAAACATACCCTAACATTTGAGATTAGAATCGTTCTTTATACTTGTATATTCAAGTTGTCGTTCCACTGAAAAAGTAATTACTCTAATTACAACTGATTCCGCATATTTCCACGTACGCTGAATTCTTATCGACACAACTCTGCTAAGCCTTGTAGCTTACAAGCACGTCGTTGTAGAATATGCCCCTAGTAGAACAGTGATTTATAATTCGCAAAATTTAAATAATTTTCAACCTGATTATTATACAGTCTCTGCAATAAATATAGTACCGTACATACTATACCAAATCATTAGTTAATTGTTTTTCTAACAATAAGAACAAGTAAGAAAGAGCTAAGTTCATTTTGTACTCTTGCAACTTGCAGGAATCAAGGCCAGGAAAATACCATAAGACGTCAACCAGAGAATGAGGATATAGATACACTATATATAACTTATACACTGACCAATATATTCGGCATTCGATTTGTTAGAAAAATCAAAATCATTCTACGTAGTCATTGTACAAAATCAGCCGGTTGTTCGAAATTCCTGGTATTAATTATATGGGCGCTAGGTCAAGAATTCCCAATGATATATGTATGTTAGAAGTAAAATATATTCTGAAATTTTCATTGATATAATTCATATATTGGTCGATATATCCAGCATAAAGTCACCAGGAAGTTCGAAAATGTTTATATTAAGTGTATAGGAACTCAGGAAAGTATTGACCATTCAAGCCATTTTTGATACACACAGAATTACAATTGTCAGGAAAGGATTCTGGCTGAATTTCAGTTATATATCTCACACATTGACCGCTATTTTTTTTTGTCAAAAATCAACTAAATATGTATACTGGGTTCCACATATTCGGTACCTAAGATCTTGAACAGTTTTGGTTGGATTTGGTAGTCCGATTTTGACCATCTTCACACTGTGATATAAAGATGTGAAAAGTACTAAATTTAGTCGAAATCAGTCGTTGAGGTCCCGAGATATGGGATTTCACCAAAAAGTGGACGGTGCCACGCCCATCATGCAAGTTACACACCGGCTCTCATAAAGTTCTCTCATGCTATCTCGGAAATTTAGTGTCTCTGGCGTATTTACTTATTGATTAATTGCGCTTTTAGTAGTTTTGAACAGTACCGTTATATGGAGAGTTAGCGGGGTTATCTTCCGATTTCATCAATTTTCATACTTACAGTAGAAGTTCTTAGAATATTCGAGCTTTGCAAATTTGGTTGTTGTAGCTTTAGTGGTTTATGAGAGAGGCACATTATACTGGCAGTGGTCCGATTACGCTCATCAACTTTCATTCAAATATCTCACTTTTTACTCAAGTTATAGCTTGCACAGACAGACAAACGGACAGACAGTCACCCGTATTTTAACTTTTATTTATATTTATAACCTCATATCTATATCGATTAGTTTAAAGTGATACATACAACCGTTAGGTGAACAAAACTATAATACTCTGCAGCAACAGGTCGCTAGATTATAAATATTAATCTGAACAGATATTGAACAAACAAGTACTGAGCAAAAGGTAATGGTTATAACCAAAAAAAATAAAAGATAAAATAGTAAAATTTTTTAAAGGTGGTACCATCACCAAGGGCCGAATATGTACATATAGTGCACCATACATTTTGAATACATAAGTTTATACTCATATAACTATACTTCGCTCCTCTAAATTGAACAATAGAGTTAAGATTTTCGAATCCTAACAATTTTAATTCGTTTAGTAGTAATATAAATTTGACATATGTATACCTCGGTAAGCCCTTCACTTATACATGTCCTAATATAGTAAGTAGCATTTAAGTGATAATACTTTGGAGCAAACTTTAGATGATTTGTAAAATCATAAACAAAAAGTTACAATAATTTTATGCCATAGAATACTTAGTACCTGCTTAATATTTTGAATATATATTTTTTATTTCGATCTAGTAACTATTTAGGTAATATGGTACTATTTGGGCCGGCAGCTACTGTAGATGTTATCAGATGCTTTTATTTCTAATTTCATTTAACGCGAATCAACTTAGTACAAATGTGTTTGTTGATATTATTGCAAATATATTGATTAGTTTGAAAATATATAATAAATAGTTGTGGGTAAACTTTTTAGATGTGACACGGGCTTAAAATTTGTAATTTTCATAATTCCATTACAGAGTTCGTTTTTACCCACAAAAAATTAATTCAAACTATTAATTTAAATTTATCTTTTCATTGACCCACCTGTCCTATATCCACAGAGTGTTGAGGCTTAATATCCATGCACAGTAGTGAATTTGTGTAGAAATTTCGATCCGTGCTTGAGGGCACATCATCGTAGCTTTGATATTGGTTTATGGCGAAACAGCCAAGTATGCTGAATTGAAACACAAGAAAACGCATACAAATTTGCAAGTGCATTTTAAAAATTCATATAAATATTTTTTTAAATAAATTCAGTTGTAACACTTTATTAACGTAATAGTTTGTAGTTATTCCGACTTCTTGTTATTCGAGCATAACACAGCGCGCACAACGTTAAAGCTCGCAACACAGTTTCCAACTGGAGAGGGCGGCTCATCACCATTAAGCAGATCAGGAGCGATAAGCGATATTTTCTCCAGTAGCACTCAACATTATTGCCGATTTGTTGCTATTCATTGTTGTTGCAATGCTCATTCTTCTTAATTTTACTAGCTATTGACATTAATAAAGAGGATGGGAGCTACTGTTATTCCATTCCAACAACGGTACGTGCACACGCTCTCACAGCTCGCTTTCGGAAAGCACGGATCAGTTTAGAAGCACAATTCGCTTTTCACAGTTATATGTATTTACGAACACATACGTATTACCAGATCGTAGCATGAATGGTATAAGTATATTTGAATGTAACACTTTGTATTTTCTACATATGCATAAGGTGTGTTTATGTGTGTGTGGTTGGTTTGAGTGGGTCGAAATGTTATGAAAACTGCATACCAATATAGTAAATTGGCAGCGCCGCAAATGGTGAGCGAAGAGAGAATTCTTGAACGCCTCCACTGAATTGAAATTTATCAATTAATGCTGTGAGTTCGCCAAGGGGGCCTGATGTTTGCCCTTTATACGAGTACCGCTATAAATGGCGTTGACCGTAAATGCTCTACTCATATGGTCCAATTTGTTGAAGATTATGGTATGAATCATGCTGAGGCAACGAGCAATCACCAATGTATTTTCGTACAAGTATGACATTCAATTGCAAATTTATTTCATTTTATTTTTCAATTTCGTTCAAGAATATCTGGTCCATAGTATAAATGCTGCAAGCTTTTTGAGTATTCTTTACTTTGGCTCAGTATGTTGTATGAAGAGTCATGACGATTAGATGTTCTAAAGACTAACGATGCAACACAATGCTGTAGTCAGGGATTTTAGGGGTTCTGCATTTATACTATACTATCTACTATTTAAATAAATATTTATATGTATAACAGAAACTCATACGATCGAGATGAACACGGTCTGGATTCGGAATATTTTTTGCTGCTCTGTGGAGCCTGTGTTCTTACAAATTTCATAACGAAATTCAATAGAACAACCTTCCCCGTTCCCAAAACAGCCAATTTATACAACCGGAATTTGACCGGTAAGTAACAAAGTATTAACATTTGCTTCATTGAAATCCACAGATAGTTAAATGTTGGAATAACTAAACATTCCCCTTTATTTTACAAATCTATTCAAGCATTTCTAAGCTAATAAGTATATATGTATGTATAACGATATACAAATTTTAAATTTCTCTATTTTACAATTTATTTTGAATGGAAATATTGATTTTTTCCAAAATCCAATCAACGTATTTCTCCACACGCACATAAACGCCGGGCTTATTTGCATAACCACAGTGTTGGCCCCATGAGATTATACCATACAATGTTTCACCATCTAGAAGAGAGTAAAAATGTAATTTTTTGGTTAAATAAATTTCATATATTGTGCAATTGCACTACATGCCTTCATCGTGACAAATCAGCGGACCTCCAGAGTCACCATCGCAGGCATCCGAGCTCTCGTCCATATAACCGGCGCAAAACATACCCTCTGTGAGAGATGCGCCGTAGACATGTTTTTGCTTACAAACTTCATCGGACAAAATTGGCAGTTCCGCGGCACGAAGGATATTTGAGGGCGCTAAATATGTGTTTTTTTGAAAGAGAAATGAACTATTGTTTTTAGTATTTTTAACTCTTATTTGGAAAATGCAACGTACTCGAAACACCAGACTTTATAGAGCCCCAACCGGATATTGTGCACAAACGATTCTCTGCCAGTGCCGCACCCTTGTTCGGCAGACATACCGGTTGAATGTAATCGTTGAATCTCACCGGCGTCTTCAGCACAATCACGGCAATATCATTATTCATATGGGAGCCATCACGAAACTTCTCGTGTACATACCAGTTCTCAATGAACGAATCAACTTCCGAAGATTCCGCTATGTTTGCATAGTGATCGCCCATGCGCACAAGGTAGGCGCCTTTTGGATAGCCAGCAAGACAATGTGCAGCAGTTAACAAATGTCTGGAGGAAATTAGTACGGCGCCACACCAATGGCTCGATATGCCGCCCCTGCCTCGTGTGCGTATCGTGGCCTGCCAAGGATGATGACCACGCTTCGCAATGCTACCGTTCACAACACGCTCCTCCGGATGTGCAAACTCATCGAGTAGATTGTTTTTGAATTGGCCGCAACGTCTTTGATCGCCCACCGCCTTGCTCTTACGTTCCCATTGTTCGGAGTATAAGCCAATATCTTCTAACTGTTGTTGTGTGTCATCCAACTCTCTCTGTGTGTTTTCATAATCATTCAACTGTGGCGACGAGATCTCCTTTCGTGGCGGCGCGCCCTGTGTACACTTTAAGCCAACATCCTCAGTGTGATTGCAATTATGTTCGCCCCATGTAAAATGACCACACTGGTCGAGTGTGGTCTCATTGCCATAGCAAGATACCTGATCCAACCAAATGGGTCCGCTACCAGATCCATATTTGTTCTTAACAATAGTCTGGAAAATAAAAAGTTCATTCATTGTTCATTGAACACAAAAAATATATTTTCACACCGGTGTTCCGTAGAAACCCATTGAGTTGCACATAACTCGAGCCTCCTTCAAACCGAAATCATCATCGCATACAGTACCCCACTCACCACGATATCGTACTTCGAGCCGTCCCTCATTCGGGCTACGCCCACCCTCCAGCCGATATTTTATGGGAGACTGCAAAACAAATACAAATACAAATTAACATTTGAACATAGAGGTTTTATAAAATGTGGTTCCCACTGATTTCGTACATTGCAAACAGTCTCACTTTCATCGGATTTATCAGCACAATCTGGAGTATTGTCGCACACGAATGCCGGTGGTATGCACTCTTGTGAGGTACTGCACAGCCAATAGTTGTTGGGACATTTAAGTTGCGGTACCTTACAAACTACACCGACTACTTCGTCCGGTCCACAATTGCTAACTCCCCAACCTTTAAAGTTGCATTCTTTAAGAGATGTTTCATTTCCGCGACATTCGACTTCGTCCATCGCAAATGATACATCCACCGTTGTTGGTGGGTAATATGAAAAGCCACGCACTTCGCTTGCTCCCAATTTGAAGCCCAGTTCTCGGCACACCACTTCAGCATCACTTAGACCAAACTTGTCATCACACACGTATCCCCATTTTCCAAGAACTGCCAAAAGTAAAAGTATACGTAACGTAATATCCGAAATGAATTATTGAAAATATGATAAGGTAAGGTAATCTTGTTCTATTTGCTTAAGCAGAATCGATTTAAAACTCGGCAGAACCTAAGACAGAATTCAAGTTTTTCTTGAATCTATTTATTCTCTCTCCAACGCTTTTTTAACAAAGATCTACTCTTTACCTTTACCTGTCGAAAGGATCAACAAACATCCGAAACACTGCATATATTTTTTAAAAATCGAAAGTAAATTCCTGATAAAGCTATTGATGTCTGCATAGTTCGAAACCTTAGCAACGAACTGAAGATCAAATATGACAAGATAAGAAATTTAGACGAATCTGTATCAAAAATCAAACGTCCTTGAATAAGAGTTCCAACCATCTGAATGTGATCTGGGTGTTTAGTCATTGTCGTAACATCTAAAGCCCGTATCTATTGAGGAACATAACGGCACCAAATTGTTATTTGCAAAGTATACTTACCTTTAACCTCAATACGCCCCATGTTTGAACTTTCGCCACCAGCCAGACGCACTTCGTAACCCAAATGTTTGCAATCCTCTTCATCCTTTCGATTGCCACAATTATTAACACCGTTACAAACCTAAGGGAAAATATTGTTCACCCATTACGGAAATTATAATGATGGGTTTACTGATACTCACCTCATGAGACTTTACACAATTGCCATTTCCACAATCAAACTGACAATTAATATCTTCTCTCCTCACATCGATCCTGGGTCTCACACTGAATGGAGTCGTGTTCTCTGCATGTGGATTTGGTAGGTTATTATTACTCAACTCAAAATTGGTTGTGGTCTGTGGTGCTTCGGGTGTTATAAACGGATTTGGTATTTCGGGGTGTCTCTGGTGATACGCCCTATTATGATTGTGTCGATGATGTGTATGAGTACTTGTGTGGTCGTCCTCATTAAAGGGGTCAAGTAAATTTGGATGTTTACGGTGAAATTCGCGACTATGTCCGTGATTGTGCCAATTGGAATTAGTCTTCGACTCTTGTCTTGTATTTTTCGAATAAAGCTCAGTACGTGTTTCGTGAGTGCTATTCTGGGTTGGGACTGTGGTCAAACTATGTTGTTCACCTGCAAGTATAAGTTCAACCTCCTTTTCATTTTCAGCACCAACCGGCGAGTTTTTGATAGTTTTATCTGTTGATGAAGTTATGACGGATGTGTGTGAAGTAAGTTTGGGTGAGAGTTTCATTATGTGACCCTCGACATTATCGGCATTTTCTTCCGAAATTGTGCCGCTACGATTAAAATAGGGACGCAAAAGTAGACGTAAAGCATCAGCCATAAGTAAATCTTCAGAAGCCTGTACGTCTTCAAAATCGACAGACTTTGGTGGACTTGCATGCGCAACATTTGAATATGAACCACTATAGTGAGGATCTTTAGGGAACATTGCTATTGTTGTATTCTCTAGCACGTTGTGTACAGGCTTTAAACGAGTCGAAGCCGTCGAATATGATCTAGTTGCAGTTGCAGCTGCAGGTGTAGGCAATGCAGGCGGCTGAAGGTAAGTCGCAGGTGTACTCATGACAATGTCAGTTTTATAAACATTTATGCTTGAAGGAAGAGAAAGCAAATGCGGTTTTCCCCGAGCATTAGTGCTGAAACCTCGGATAGGTTCGATTTCGTCTAGGGATCTACCCGAGGGGCCACCTTTAGTTGGACTTGATGGCTCAAACTTGAGAACAGGATTTGAAGCATGCGACAAAAGACTTTGAGGGATTGTGGGAGCTGGTGGCGGTGGCGGTGGTGGTTGCAAGCCGCCATAGAGATTAGAAGAGTCAAATTTGTTTTGCGGTACAAATGTCGAACTGTCCGCCGTAGAACTATGAGCATGTCCGGGTGCAGGTGTAATATAAGATGCTGGAGTAAAGATATTTTGTGGTGGAAAATCTTGTTCTTCAGTTTGCGGCTCAGGAGTGCGCTTCGGTGGCAAAAGCTCTTGATTCGGTATTGGAATCCATTTGTTCGAAGTTTGTGCAACATTAAATTCATTTTTATTAAATGGCAAATGGTTTGAAGATTGTGTAGGTATTCTGGAATCGTCAAATACTTCCTCAGTGTTTTCTTCAGACCCAACAGGTTGTGCATAGTAAATGTTTGTTGTCTCATTCGTAAATGTATTACTATTAACTGATGTAGCAGGTACGGACTCAGGTTTGAAAGGTGCTAGAGGAGTTGTATATGTGCTGAAAGTATTATAATTACGATTTGGTTGCAGCGAGCCTTCTTCGTAGATGACGCTTTGTGTGGGCGTTTGCCGATCAATTGCAGAGCCGGAAGCGATCCAATTATTTGAACTGCCATGCTGTTGTAATTCTCTGCCGTGCATAGGTAGACGTTGTTGTCGATCGCCACTATATACACCGCCGTAAGTTATGTCACTAGCTATAGGGCGTTGCACATCCATGTTAGACCAACGATCTCCATAACTGCCCGTTTGAGTAGATGTCGGTGGCACACCGTTTCCATAAGCTTGTCTATCGTTAGCAGTTCTTTGAGAAGAACTACCATGCTCATGGTGTTGCTGCCTCCAGCCGATTTGTGTTGAATCCCGGTAGTTCGATCGTGTTGTCGGAGGCTGATAGTTTGCGTTAGGATTACTTTCAGGGACGTTGTGAACTGAAACGAAATAATTTGGCTTTTTAGCATAAGAGGTTGTACATTAAAACTATTTCTGAATCCAAAAGTGTTTTTCAAAATCAATGCAAATTAATTGAAGGGTTGGAAATTGTGACAGATTTAGAAAAAATTAGGGCAATATGTCCAAAAACACAACAGATTAATTTCTTTATATTTCAAATGCAAACAATTTTCTTCAGAGGTAATTACCACACATTGCCATTATAATAATATTTTCGAACTTTTTGAGGAACCTTGCTCATGGCACTTACTATCTGAACAATCGACATTCTTTATAAAGTCGCAAGTTTCCAGTTTTGCATTCCAGGCAGTACCGGGGCCGCAATCTTGTATATTAGTTATGCCATTATCGCAATTAAGAAACTTTCTGCAATCCGAAGGATGGGGATATATACCAGTGGCTCCCTCAGGACATGTGATGCGGTGAATGCTAGGACCTGTATGAGGTTTTCGGAAAGCATTACATTACATAGCGAAGAAATCTTTCATAGATCAAATTTCACCTCTGTCATGGCCCAAAGCTACATTATTAAGGTCCATATTATACGAGCAGTCAACTTTTTCTGTAAAATCACACACCTCGAGCGCAGCATTAAAAGCTGTACCAGGACCACAATCCATTACATAAGTGATACCATTGGCACATCGCAAATATTTCGTGCAGTCCGTTGGATGAGGGTAAAGACCTGAAGCGCCAGATGGACATGATGCTGTTTGAACGGTATGTTCAAGACTGAGGGTGTGAGTACCAGCACCTGTCATATCTACAGTCCCCCACTCACGGTTGTGATCGTAGACGCCAAAACTATTATCACCAACCTGACCAACTGAACTTAACCACAAATGGTCGGTGTCTCTTCCCTCAGTAGAGGGTATACAAATCTTATTTGATAAGCTGAAGAACGTATTCGGTGCACAGTTCTGTATGTTTGTATGACCGGCCTTGCATTCAATAAATAGTAAGCCGTCAAAAGGATAAATGAAGTAACCAAGTGCGTGTGCCGGACAGACGACGTAATTATTGTGCAGGGCTGTAAGGTTATCAAGCTTTAGCTCAACTGTGATATTTGTTTTCTGTAGAAGTACTCACTTATATCCGTCAAATACTCTTGAACGCACATTACATGATCCAAGGTATTGACTTGCTCTTCGGAAAGACATAATCTCTTTGAAATACTGAACACACTTCCCGGTGGACAGCTTTGTAAGTTAGTTTCGCCATTTCTACACTCAATGTATTGATAAGCATTAAATGGCTGTAAGAATAAACCATTTGCATTAGATGGACATGCCACCTTATCCTCTGTAAATGTGCTCTTAGCGGTTGTATGTAGCTTCGTGCGTCCCGTGCAATTCACATTTTTCTCAAAGTCACACACTTCCATCTCAACACTCCACGCAGTACCTGGACCACAGTCCTTGATATCAACTATCCCATTGGCACACGAAAGAAATTTTCTGCAATCTTGTGGATGTGGATACATTCCCACAGAATTTGGAAGGCATGCAATTTGCGCACCCACGTTCTCGTCCACATCTAATAAAATGTTTGTTGTGAGTATTTGGACGACACTTCAAAGAAAGAGACAAACTTACTTTTACCCTCCCTTATTACATGTGTGGTGCCTTGAACCCAGTGGTCTTTATTGAATGTATCATAATCATTTTTGCCACTGTCATATTCGTAAACTTTCGGCTCATAGTCGCAGTATTTTCTGGCTTTACTGAAAATCATTCCACTTATGCAATTCTCAACGGTAGCCCGCCCATTTACACATTTTATATACTTCGTTTTATCATTCTGATATGGATAGAGTCCGTCAGCACCCAAAGAACAGTTTGGCACATACAATTGATCTAAGAAGATCAAGATACATGATATTTATTTATTTCGATTTCGCCAAAAAATGTGTGAACTCACTTTTAGTTGCCTCCAGTTCTGTTGAGAATTCGTTCGGAACCTCACTGAAATATTCCACGCGATCATATGCCTCTACCAGATTACGATTTATACATTCTCTAGCCGATATACTGAATACTTTATCAGAAATGCAGTTCTCTATTTGCCCTTGACCATCACGACAATACAAGTATTTAGTACAATCGAAGGGATATAAAAAGAAGCCGCTTACATCTTGCGGACAAAGTAATTGTATGCCTCCGAGATTATTATTAACTGTTTGCGAAAGAGCATGTATAAATTGAATCTTTATCTCATCTAAATATATGTGTTTGTAAACATGAACCCGGTTTAATGATATTAGAAGCCAAAAATATTATGGGTAACTTTCTTTTCCTACATTCTCACCCACTAACCTGTTTTATTTCATACCAGCCAAACTTAATGATGATCAGTCATCAACATTATCAACTCTTAGAGGTCTAGGGCACATTAAGGTACGTTTCTTTCTAGTTATTGAAGTGCTGATTGGTCATTGACCTAAAGATACTTCTACAGAAAAGACTGCGAATATTTAATTCCACACCGTCGAAATTTTCTGGAACATTGCAGGGAGAGCCGTCATGCTCTTGCGAGAGAAATTTCTCAAATTTTTCAAGTGTAATCTCCGGATTAATAATCAGCTATTAAAACCTAACCTATATTTTAAGTTAAAAAACTAATTACTTTGTAGATACATAAGAAAGATTTGTTGAATTGCGCTGTCTACAAGTTTAAAACGAGGTCTCGACAACTACCTTGAAAAAAGTATAGGTCTAACAATTTTATTGTTTGCATTACAATATAGTTTAAGGAGCAAAGATCCGGGAATCATGGATACAAACACATATACCCAATTACTCAAACCACTCACAGTAATCGTAATCCCCTTCAGATGTGCTAATCTGGTCAACATCAAACGATAGTGGAACCTGTTCAGAATTGCCAACCAAATCTTTTGGATCACAGTGTTTTGAGGACAAACTGAAAACATAGCCCGAATCGCAGGTCTCTATAGACAGCCTACCGTCAAGGCATTGCAGATATTTTTTACAATCAAAAGGGTATGGATAGAGGCTAGAGTGGCCTTGAGGGCATTCGGGCAACTCATTCATATAGTTTAGTGCTGCATTCCTGGCTAAGGTCGAGTTGGAAGGACATTTTAAAGAAAGTGATAATTTTCATTACTCCAAACTTACTCTCAGTTGATTCGACGTTGTGTCGTAGCTCCCAAGCATTTCGTACACGATCGGCGATATTCACTTGAGTTTCGGGCAGACATCCTCTGCGAGATATACTAAATACATATTTCGGTGCACACGCGACGATGCTCATGTGTTCTTGTTGGCAGCTTATGTATTTAGTAAAATCATAAGGGTATAAATGTAGGCCATCCGTGGATGGTGGACAACTGACAATGGTCAGAGCTATTTAAATTACGAGATTTGTGAGTTTAAGCAGAAAATTCGTATAGGAGACTTCTACTGCGCACTTACAATATTCATAACGTACTTCGGACACTATGTAAGCAACGTGATCTGTGAGCGGCACATTCTCCTTGGATTCACAGTAATTCCTCGATATGCTGTACGCAGTGTTCGGCACACAGTTTTGTATCGCCGTGTTGCCATTTTTACAGTTTATGAATTTGGTGTAATCGAAGGGATATGGAAAGTGTCCAGACACGCCGGGTGGGCAGAATATATCGCCTTCTTCTTTTTCCTCACCTCTTCCCAATGCGTTCTGTTTAACATTTGTGTCCACATAGTTTAAATTGGCTTAAAAGGCAATCGATTGTATTTGATGAATATTTTATTATGCTTAGATATATACAATATTAAGTAATAAGTAATTATGTAAATATTTTATTTCTAAGAGGAAGCAAAAGCCGGCGTAAATGGATGATAAGCAATGATTGTTTCATTTCTTAAAAAAAAAATATTATAATTTAAGTGACTCATATGGAAACTGTTTTTGATGGCATGCATTCGAAACGTTTATATGTATGCTTTTTTGTTGTTGTTAGTAATGGAGCAGCGCAATGCGTTCAATCGCAGAGATGGATAAGCGAGCACCAATCATTTAAACTCACATTTGGCTTTAATTGTTGTTGTACAGTCAACATTTTGCACGTAGTCGCATATCAACTTTACTCGATCAAATGCTGTACCAGGACCACAGGATTGTACCACCATCTGACCGTGTGCACAATTGAGGAATCGAGCGCAATCGTAAGGATGTGGGTATAAGCCACTCGCGCCCGAAGGACAAAACACTTCATCTACATAATCTTACATTAGTTTTATGAACTTACTTGTATGTAAATACCCTTAACCTATCTACACATACATTTTTGGTATAATTTTATCTCGAAATAGGTCACAATATACTAAATTTCATTAAAAGTGATGTCAAGAAGCCATCGTATATCCATTTAATCGAAAAGGTTAAAGAAAATCGTCGTTTTGGCCTCAGAGAGATAGCAGAAGATCTCAATATCTCTTATGGATCGACTGAACACATTTTTGATAATGTGAAGCATGTCAAAAGATATACCAAAGACCTGAATCCTTTATAAAAGCGATGTAAAAAGAGGCAAATATCTCAACTTGAAACAATATTTCGAAAAAGTTAGCTGCACCTACGGACTTGTAATCTTAAATGCAACCCTAAATCATTTTAAAAGGTATTCCAAAATCTTAATAAGTTCAATAGTATTTATGGTATTTAAATTTATCATAACTGACTAAATCAAGTCGGTAAGAGAAGTTAAGAATATGCCACAGACCAACTTAAAATAACAGTATTTAAAGATGTACAATAATGTAATGGAATTTCGTTAACCTCATAATGTCTTCCGGTTAAAAGTATATGTAATAGGCAAGTAGAAGGGTATTGTACAACAATAGTATACTTTCTTGGTGTATTAAGTCTACTACAAGTATAATGAATGTAAAACTCGAAAGCGTGCAAGTACATACCATACTGACGGCTATCACGGTTGTTCACTGCTCTATAAGCCGACTCCTCGCGATCACCGCAATCAACTTTTTCCTTAAAATCGCACACCTTCTTCGAAGCGCTGAACGCAGTACCGGGACCGCAGTTCTGTACGTGAGTATTGCCATTAGCGCAATTCAAGAATTTCGTGCAATCATTTGGATGAGGCGCCAATCCACTGAAACCGTTGGGGCAAAGATCTCTCACGCTATCTGTGCTTGCGTCTATTAAACGCCCAACGCGATTTTTGTTATGCTGCGGTGCGTTATGCAAAGTTATTTGCTGCTCTCTACGCTCACCATTTGTAAGCGCAGTACCACAAACAACTTTGTCAGGTCGGTCGCATTCAAGAGTTTCTGGATTAAAGACCGTACCGGGACCACAGCTCTGTATGTGACCGCGTCCATGCCAGCAGTTGACAAAACGCCGGCAATCATAAGCATACGGCACCGGCCCTGTATGCTGTGGCGGACAACCACTGCCAAAGTCTGGTATCGTGCTCTCTACGCCGCTCAAAACGCTCTCTCTGCGCTCCGAGCGCTGTGTTGGCGGTGAGTGACGCACGTGTGCATTGCGATTAAATAGCGGTAATTCGCGTTGCTGATAAGAGGCCATTTGTTGTGCGGTTTGTGTTTGATGTTGGTGACTGTGTGAGGGCTGTTGTTCAGTGCGAGGCCCATCATAGTCTTGGTATGAATTAGTTGGTGATAACCTCACTGAACCGGCATTGTAATTACTATTGGAAGTGGGTCTGGGTTCATACGACTGCGCATTGGTATATGGCTCGTGCTCAGCATTTGGATAAGTTCGATGGTAGTTTCTTGTCTTTATACCAGTAAGAGCTGGGTCGTAGGTCTGTAAAATGAAATTTAATATTTTTTTTATAAAATTAGAAATAGTTAAAGAAATGCATTTGAGCCAGCAACGTGTACAAAATGTAAAGATGAAATCAGTGCTTTCGCCTGTAATTTGCGATGTACCTTAAATTTCAAAACCCAGATACTGAAACATAGCTGAAAATCGCATTTAACTCTTTAGAACTTCGAATGATTTTCAATAAAATATTTTTTAAGCCCTACTTACATATTTAGTTAGAGAATAAAATAGTGCGGCGCGCTACAGTTGCAGTAAAGAAAAACCAATTGAATCATGCCGGCGAAGAATTAACAACACAGCATATCTCTGCCGCTTGCTGTGACTCAAATACTTAGAATCCAAAAACCGATAATATTGCGTGCAAACGCTATGGGCTGAATGGGCGTTTGAAAAGTAAATTAATCTCCCGGCCCATGAAACTCCCACGCTACTCGTTTTACTTACTCATCATATGCAGTGCATGATAAAAGAGCTTAGACGACATTAGCATTCTAAAGGAAGGAAGTGTTTTGCATATTTAGGCTCTGCGTACCAATACTACATACATATGTATGTATGTATATACGCATGCAGACACATCCATCGCAAGCAAATTAGGAGCAAAAAACAAAGCATACATTAAGGCTTCGCTTAATGTGACGAAAACTTCCATAAATTTGGCAAGAGATTTAACAGTAATTAGTCTAATTTCCACATATATGAAGGCAATAGAACTCCCGTTTTTCTACAAGCCGCTTTGCATCCAACCAATGCACAGTTTGGTGTAGACATTGAACGTACAAAAACAAATCGGCTAGAATGGTGATAAGAGATTTCACTTGACCCAAATCTAACCTTGTGCAGGCAACATAGACAAATTCATGCAATTTATCTCAGAGACGCCTAAAAGTCAATATAATTGATGTCAACGCTCAATCCAAACTTAAATAGTACTATTTAAAGAATATATGGATGTAGATCCTAGAAGTATCAGTTCGCATCGAATCTCCTGCAGAGGAATATGCAGCCCTTGCATATATATTCGCGTGGAGATATGTATATATAACTATAACAAGTAAAGAAATATTATGTACACTTCTTAAACCCAAATCTACATACACATATATTTATTTGAAGAAATTAATGTTTAATTTTTTGTTAACTCCGATTATGTTCAGCGCATATTTATTAAAAAAAAACTACAACCACAAATATATGTACACATATTACATTTATAGTATATGTATGTATATGTACATATGTGCATATCGTCACCTAAAATGTAAAATAACATAACATCACTTTTCAAAAGTTTTCAGGAGAAGAAACACGGTATAAAACGGAGTCTTCATATTGAAAAAAAATTAAATTTGGTTATAACTTCGTTATATGTATGTATATGATGGCATAGACTAATAATATATTATGCTGAATCCTAATCAATAAAAACTCAATTTTCAATTTTTTTAATTATACGTTGTTTTGCACTTTAAGTGACGATATATATGTACATGTACATGTATGTACTTATATAAAAACAAGTACTTACACCCTTAATGATAACGATGTGAGTCGCGCAAATAAGAAGCCACAGCTTCGGAATCATTTTCACTTCAATCATAAAGACTTTCTCTTCCAAATTTAGTCCTTTTTCTCTTATGAACACTTCTTCATAGTATTTCAAAAATTTTTCACAAATATTTTGCACTTCTTTTCGATAAGAAACTGAATTAATTCACAATTTTTTCTAATTATTTACAAAGACAAAGATCTTTAAGGGCACTTGTACGCAAAAAGTTGATCCACTAGTCCTTTATTAATTAAATTAAACTGACACAGCACATAGCCACGCACATATTTATATCATACAAATATATGTACATATAATATATTTATATAGTAAATTTTCCAAGTAACTTTTGGTAAAATCGCACAATATTTTTCAAGACAGAAGCACGAAAAATCCCATGTACTTTTAGGCAATTAAGTTCGTGTTTTCCCAGCCGACAGTATTTGCGTTTTAAAAGCAAACAAACGGTTTCAATTTCAATTAAGCTTCCGCTGCCAGTATCTCGTGGTAGAGACAATTAAAACTGCGCCAGCGAAATGAGAGCAAATTTTGAATCATCTGGATGTCCAATGGATTCGTAGAGAATGAGCGTTATGAATGTATGTATGTATATGCATCTATACAAGTATATTTTTTGGTTGTAAGTATGGGTGTGCATATAATTATGTGTTTGGGATCGCAAGGCAGGAGCGCATAAAAGCATTATGCTCTTCTGCCTATAAAGAATTATAAGTCGTTGGGAATGTTACTCATTTTATATGCGAAACTTAGAAGATTTTATATAGACAAATAAACAAAAACCTTTTGTATAAGCTACAATGTTTTGACTTCAACTAATCAGCATCGATTATCGCCAGTGGCAATCTCTAGACCTTTCTGCTATACATACGAATGCACATATATATACATAAGTGTTCTTATCAGAGACATTGAAGATTTATGTAAATGCATAGAGCTAAATAAGTCGCTTCTTTCATCCGATAGCAAAATATGTAAGTATGTATGTATTCACTTATTTATACATCTGCTTAGATTGGTTTGAGTGTTATAGCAGTGTAATATATTTATATGTAACAGGCGAATATTTCTTAATGAATTTATATTTAATTAACTAACAGACGAATTGCATACATTTTCACCACTGTTGCAAAAAACAAAAATAATAAACAAAACAGAAGCTAATATTTAAAAGAATATACTATCTAAGCATTTATATTTCCTTAGACCTTTTCAAATATTTATTAGCGTGCATGTGTATGCATGTGTGCATACTTCTTGATCTAATTCAAATGCGCTAAAGTTAATTTCAAGATTTGTACCTTTTATGATGTTTATTTCTATCAAACTCAAAAATTAGAATTTGTTTTACATCGTACAATAATTTTTTTCTTACACATATAATTAAAAGTAAAACCAACACTGCGGAAAATTTCCCTTTTGTTAACCAAATAAATCTATCTCGACTTAGTCTCATTTCGTGTTACATTTGTATTTTTTTCCTCAGCTTTTTGATCGCTTTTTGATGTTAGTGCTTTCATCCTTAGCCATATTCTTTCACACGGATTCACTATTTCTGAATTCGTATGCGGAATACCAACTGAACGTCGTACAATAGGTGCAGTGAGCAGCAGATTTTGCGTTAAACTATAACTACTTGAAGCAACCCAGTATAGACAAAGAGCCTAAAATAAAATTGGCACAGTTGATATTTAAATTATATTCCGAAATCGCAATATTTTACCGATGGTACAGAACAGGCAACAGGAACCATTGCTACGGTCAATACTCGAAAAACATTAGTCGCATATTTTTGCAAGCGGGTAGTGGGACGGTTTCGTAGAACAGTTTGCATCTGAAATAAAATTTCACTTTTGAGACTTTTATATGTATGAAGCAATAAAATCACTTACTTCTATTATGGCCAAATTTATTACACCTAAGGTGACAGGCAAAATATATGAACTGTCAACTTCTGTTAAATTCGGTATCCAACCAAAACCTCCGATAGTCATCTCTGTATAAATAATTTGTGCCTGTAATGTTGTTGGGTCAGGCATCATATGAACAAGATTTCTTAATGCTACCGATTGACATATCCATAACGGTATTTGACCCCATAGCACGATAAATGTTTTTGCTGGATGACAATTGTCCCGCACTACCAATGCATTCCACTGTTTTTTCAACTGAAAAAATTTAACTCAAATTACAAATTCATGCATGATTTTTAACTTACGCACCGACCGATTATAAACAAGTCTGGTTTGTTTCTCAGTCCAATTGAATTTTTTCATGGCTACTGCCGCCTCTTTTTTTAGTTCGGCCACAATTGCCGGCATTTCCAAAGCCAACAGCTCTAATCGCGCCATAATTTTATGTTGATATATTGCCAATGGAAGTGTTATTAAGGTGCGAAATAGTATTGTGGATACGACAATGGAGGCCCACCAGGTCAATCCGCTGTAATCATGGATCGTTGTCAGTGTATCCTGTATATATGCTACTGGTGTACTTTGTGAAAGTGTATGCCAAATTCCTGTGAACGGTGAATGCACTTGTGTCGCAGCTATAGTAGGCGCACTTGTAACTTCCGAGAGACTGCGGTGTTGTAGCAGCATCAAACATGTTCTTGGTGAAATGCTATTTGTTTCCCTGAACAAATTTTTTGAAAAACTACTGCTTGATCCAAAATACGATAATGTACGCCCACATATAGAATATTGACGGTTGTGGCGAAGACATGGTTTTATTTCCCTTTGCAAACTTCTAAAAGGTAACATATTTTATTATAACTAAACAGTCGAATTTACTATTATACTATAATATACGAAAATAGAATCAAAATATAAAACAGCTGATAGGTTGGGGCCACAGATGTCAATGAAAAAAGTATTGGAAAACGTCGCTTAATTGTGAATGTACCTTCAGACTGTAAAACTGAACAATCACGGTATCTCGAAGTTAATAATTTTAAATTATCGCAGAATTTTGTATATTATCGTATACAAGACAGAGGATATCGGCTGAAACCAATTTATATGATATATTTGTAAAATTTATAAAACGTATAGTACTATTATAAATTATCTTAAATAAATTAAATTGACATCATTTATCTCGACAGACATTGTTCATTGCTAGCAATCTGTCCAATACATTGCCAATGACGTTGACAACGATAGGCACGTACGTGTTAAAATGAAAATCGCGCTACCAAACCACCAAAATAACAGTACATTGCTAGCAATGAATGGCATGAAATCTATTTAAGTATCAATTTCTAAACATTGGCAAAATGCTTTCTCCAATCGCAATTGCGAACCCCCTTAAAGGGTCACTCGACAGGCAATTTGAGATTGCTAAAAATCTGAATTGCTAATAATATTGCATATACATATGTATGGTGTGTAACAATCATTGCTCATATTAATATATATACATTTGTACAATAAAAATTTATTTCCACTTTTTGTGATCCTCATTAAAATTTTATCAGTTTCAGTTATCATTTTTGACCTACTTAAACGACGGCATTTCGAAAATGATTATTTATTGATATCAAATGCCCACACAAGAACATTGCCAACTTCAATGGCAATGTATTTGACAGATTGCTAAAAAGGACATTGCCAGTGAAGATGCGGCATTACGGTTGAAACCGTCTGTAGATGGAGGCAAAATGAAAACGTACTTTCGAAATGGTAAGATTAAATGTTCAAATATTTTTCCTGTACGTAGACCTTCATTTAATTATAAAAGGTTGGGTCGAGCCCAAAAAAAAAGAACAACTTGTCAAAAGTAATTAGATTCATATTGTCGAAACCAGACGTATGGTTTTGTTCTTCTGTTTTAAAATTAATTTTTTCAAAGATTTCAACCATTGAAATTGCGTTTTTTGAGTGACAACTGAATATAAGATTGTAATAAACGCAAAAATATCAAAATGTAATCAGAAAACTTATGAGAAAAACAAAAATTACCGATTTTGACATTATGAATACAAGTACTTTTTCGTAAGAGCAAGCACGCTCGGTATAAACATAACCTTTTACCATATTACTGAATCATGGTGTAGACGAAGCATTATTTTATAAATAGCCTGGCAATATTGTGTTTATTTTGTTGAATATGAGTTGATGTAAAATGAAAAATAGCTCATAAGCAAATCTAATGCAGAAAAATAAAAAGGTATTTCGCAAAAGACGCATTAGGAAAGTCGTTTCAGCACAAATTTAATAAAGACAAATTTTGAAAGGCGAAAAAGGTTGAAATACAAACGGTAAGCTAACTTTCTTGAATTGAATACAATTCAAATGAAGTAAAAGAAGATTGAAACTCGAAATATTTATTGATTATCAAAATTTTTAGTTTTCAATTTTTGAGCAATTCATTTTTGCGTCGTTATTTGTGTGTCGTTTTGCAAAAAAAAAAATACAAAACTATTGAAAATATAATACACAAAAACCAATTTAAATCCGTTGCATAGAAAAATAACGTTTAATAAAATAATATTCAATAAACGGTAGATAGTTGGCAAATGTGACGAAATATTGAACCCCTTTTTTGTTGTAGTTGGAGCTGCGAAAACAGACGTGTAGAAATTGAAGCGACAGCTACGCACTTAAAGGCAAAAAGTGAGACTACAATACACTCAATTAGTGCTGAGTTTGGTCCTAGTCATGAACCGCTGTGTCTTACCAGCATGGGATCAGTTACCCTTTGTCGTGTTGGGTAAAATATATAACTACCTGGAACCACAAGATCGATTAAACGCGTCGCAAACGTGTCGTCTCTGGCGTGGGGTGCTTTTCCAAAAGAGGTGTGTATCGCAAATATAAGCAAAATATAGATATCAAATATTCGTAAAACTTGTTTACAAAGTTGGCAAAAATAAGATACAAGTTACCTTACCTGCAAATTTTTTAGTATATAATCGTATACACTTTATTGTTCATATGTATTTAAAGCTTATTCGTAAAAGTTTTTTCTACTATACTATTTCATAAATAACAGTTTTTCAGACTAATTTTTTACACTCGTAAATGCATTTTCAGATTTTTCAGCAACTTTAAGTTTACATTACAAATAAACAATGAACGACAATACACGTTTTTTCGGCAAACCCTTTGTAATTTGGCAACTGAAGTTACCATTAATTTTGACTTTATGAACGTTTTCCATATCGAGAAAGTAAGAAAAATCCTATACAGGTACGTACCAATATAAAATCGATGTTCGATTGATGATATTGTTTCTCTAGCGAATATTTTCTTTATACTATATATATTTATAGGATCGCACGTTGTAATAATCTGCGAGGTTTACATTTCTCCACAAGTAATATGGGCATAATCGCTCCTGGGATTAAAAATAAGGAAAAACTTATCGATATTGAACAGTAGGAAAACACGACATATTTCAACGATCGAATTTGATAACATTATTGTATTTATATTTACAGATGTTTCATAGAGCCTCTGAAAATGTTTTTAAATCGTAAAAATTATCCATGTAAAATATTGGACTTAGGTGCGATTGAAGCTTTAACCTACTATGGCTTTGAAATACTAAAATCCTTAGGCAAACCTGACGCATTGCTCCAGTTAACTCTGGCTTCAATTAAGTTCGACTCCTGTAATTATGCCATACCTACCATAGAGCCTTCGTTGTTACAAAAATGTTCTTCACTGCAGGTGACTTTTTTGTTTTAGAGAAATTATCTAAATTATTTAATCAATATTGAAATCGTGTTATCTATTTACTTTTTAGGCTTTATCGCTTGATTACGATTGTTTAAATGAGAATCTATTGCATGCCATGGAAATACTACCATTGAAAAAGCTTTTAATCTGTGTTCACAATGTAAATCGTCAACATCCTGGTATATCCAATAAATCTTGGGCTCGATTTGGAGCTACTTTTCCCAATATCGATTTAATTGTGTCATTGGTATACGCATTTGAAGCGGTTGAAGTGCTGCAAGTACGCATACTACGACGTAGTATGCCTATAACACATTTGCGCGTGCTATTTTGTGACATTGTAAGATAATGATGGTTTAAAATTTTTTTCTATGTAGACATAAAACAAGTTCATATATTTTTTCAGATGAACGCAGAGGCCTTAGATTGGATGTCTATCAATAATAGCAGCACGCTGAAGAGTATACAGTGGATAGATTCAGTAAGAAATTAATAAAAATAACAAATTTATTTTGTAAAAATATATATTTAAAAATAGGCATACAAACATTCCAATAAAAATGTGATGGACTTGTTTATACGATCCGGTCAAGATCCCTTCGTTATGATGGCTTGGCGTTGCAAAAATTTGGAGGAAATCGTAATACATGGCTATGTAATAGATCCTCATAATATTGTTGGTATGTCACGTCTGCGCGGCAAATCCCTTAAGCGCCTAGAAATTTCAATGATTGACCAAACCCCAACAGAAGCAAGCATGGACTCGTTCATAGATGTAAATCCATATTTTTATTTTATAAGCAATAAATTATATATTTCGATTTTTTTTAAAGGAAATAAATACCTTGCTTGGCCACAAATGGGAACCCATACCCCCAAATAAATTACATCCAGCACTAGGTTATATGCCAGTGACAGATGATGTACGTGATAAATACGTCTTCGATCTCATGCGCAGTGATATGGGCTATTAAGATTAATTGCAACCACTTAAGCGAATTTAGGTGAGTTCATCTTTTGTTTCCGGTTATACATAGCAAGTAAAAGCATAATCATGATTTTAGGTTAACTATAGATTTATAACGAACATAAAAAATATGTAAAGTAATAATACATATTCATTAAAACCAACATATGAGCGCAAAAACGTCGTGCATAGCGAAAATACCTTAGCAAGCTCCACAGAGACAAAAACCACAACCAAAGTAAAAGTAAAAGTTGAAATATAAAAGCATTGCAGTGATACTTTTTTCAATAACTTTAAATCACATATAGTATGTTAATGCGAAAGAGAGAATATTGGTAAATTCAAACAACTATCAATTGAAAAGCAAGATTTAGTATAAAAAATCACAAAAAACGAAAAATGTGGAAGCATCAAAACTCAATTACCTACATATTCATTACTATATAAATATATATCTATAGGCGATTATAGTTTAAGAAAAAACAATAACAACCACTCTTGTACTAAAAGAGGGAAAAATTAATTTGTAATTAAATATATGACATTGACATTGACTCAAATGAAACACAAACCTAACAAAGATAAAGATCCTTATAAAATCACAAATCGCTCCCGGAGAAAACAATTTATTGGCAATGGAAACCACAAAGAAAACATCGACCAAAAACGGTGTCGGAATGCCACAACATCTAATATGAGCCATGGAAGTCTAACAACAAGCCGGACTTATCTTCAGATGTTATACTCCATATTACTCAAAGCATTCTAATTGTTTATTTATAGTACGAATAGTACACCGGAATATTGTAACAACAAGAACAATGTATTGTAGATTTCACTAAAGCAGCGAAAGTAATTATTTCATAATTTTTATATAGACCTACATATACACACATAAACTAATAAGCATTGTGTTATATATGAAAAGCTCAGATATATTCCATATTATTTTATTTCTTTGTTTTATAAAAAAATAACTATAAAGAAAATAATTTTACTTCACTTGTACGTTTCTATAATTGGGTCACTAAATAACAGAAAAGAATAACAGTTGCACATAACCTAAAATTGACGTTAATTTATTGCCAATAACGGAATTATTTAATACTTATTTATGTTCATCCTCACAATTTAGGGCTTATTAGCTGCAGGAATAATTACAATTACATTCGAAAATTTTGATTTCAAAACTAAAAAAAATATAAAATTGTGCTAGTTAATATTAGTTATTTCGAAAAATGTAAATTTTGCAAACGATAAACATGAAAAAGGATAGAATGTAAATATATAAATAACATCGAATATATAAAAAGAAATCAAAAAAGTAGCAACATATTAGGCAAAGGTGCCGACTTACAACTCCCAAAGGCACCCGTAGAAAAATAAAAATTGAAATATGTATTTATATTTTTGTGAATCTTTATATAATTAATGCAAATGCATAATATTTCTTAACCGCATTTTTGTTCACAATACACTTACTACTGCAACAATTATTATAGACATAATTTAATAGAACACTGCACTGTAAACAACAAAATAAGCAGGTGCATTTGATGACAACTAAACGCATTCAAAAGTATATTTTACACATGAAAAAATTGTTTGAAATTAAACGCTTATTTGTATGTAATTTGTTCAGCGACAAATGGGTGTTAAACTTTTGTTTTAAGAAAACTGTATATTTATGTAACTGTGTGTAACCATTCTACAAGTGTAAACGAGATTCAAAAGACTTAAGACCATTATGAATGTTATGATGAAGAACGAGCGAACGTTAATTTAAAGTTAATATGACGAAATTCATGAAATTCGAATTGAAGTGAATGGAAATCTCTTAGAAAAACAAACTGAACAAATATTGAAAAACAAACAACAACAACATTAATATTTTGTTTAATGTGAAACAAAGCTGTGATTTTATGCAAGCCAGCATACGTTAAGAATGCAACAACAACAAAAAAACGACAAACAACAACAACAACAAAATCCATTGTAAGATGAAGAACATATATTATAATTAAAATGTTTAGATTAGTTAAGTAAAATTTGTTGACAGCAATTAATAAACAAATATCGATATGTATGTGCGTACAGTGGGCAGAGAGCTAAATTTTACAACAACATGTGTTAAACTATTTTAAAGCCTAAAGAACAAAAGTCTCATACCGCAAACAGAATACACTTTTACAAATAAACAATGAAATGGTCATGAATAATATTCGAATAATCCAAAACATATCTTTAGAAAGGAAAACATTTAATTATAACAGTCAAATTTAAGCTCAGCACTGACATACATATGTACATACATATATGCATGTGTTTCGAACAACTTTTAAGTACATATAATGTGCCTGATAAATTTTGAAATTATATTTATTTGACTTATGTGTTAATTTAATAGCATTCCAAATCTTTTTATAAGCCTAAGAGCATTTTACAAAAACTATATACATATACATTTTTATATTAGCCAGAATTAGAAAAAAATCCTTGAATACTACAATTTTTGATGATTATAAATACGTGCTGTTTGGATTATATAAGCCGATCTTGTCATTACCAAATTTTAATTTTTTTATGATTATAAAAATATCTTTAAAGGGCACAACAATGAACACATGTATTTTTTTTATATGTAACTTACAAACGTCACCTTTACCTGTGTACTGTTATTTACCATTTACAAAATAAGATCATCTAAATTAGTATTATTACAATTGTAATTTATTTTAATTAAAGCTCTCTGCTCAATCCAGCAGAAAATATGTTAGTTACCTTTACATAATAAGCTCAAATGTCAACAATGCTCAAAAGATGCTGGTAAAGTGTGCACATTTGTTTGAAAGTAGACCACATAAAGTGTTAGAAGTGTATATAAAACCAAATTTAACAGCATGAACCTGTTTTTAAGAACCTAACGTGGTACAAACTTAGAAAAAATTCCAACTACTCAGTACCAAAATGCACGAACAAACAAAAACACATACACAAAAGCAGAGTATGCATTATGAAAAGCAAAAAACAAAACATAAACAACCAACAACCAACAAATTGTGATGCAAAGTATAATTATGAATATATCAACCAAGTAATTTAGCGAGGAGAGAATTGAAAGACAAACAACAAATTTATTAACAGCTTCTGTATGTCAATAAAATAAGAACAAATGCAGCCAGGGCAAATGGTAAATATTATATGTATATTATAGTACGTACACAACACAATTGTACCAATGTACTCGTATATGTATGTATGGGCAAACAAATGTACATGCATATGTATTATGCAATTTAAATGATATGTGATATGCGTCCGCCATAACAACAATAAGTTAGCGGCAAGCAACAACCTACTACAAAAACAAGCAAACGCAACATCTAAACAAAGAGTGTTTTAAGTGATATTAACTATTTAATAAAAAAAAAACAACGTGAACAACAACAACAACAACAATTATAGTAATAGCATTGTAAATTGTAAAATGGCAAAAGAGCTTTTAATATAGCTTTTAAAGAAGAACAGAATTAAAAACAAACAGAAAGGCAGTATGTGAAGTTTGCCAAATCGATAAATAAACAACATTGTGCTATAGAAAGTGTTAAGAGAAGCAGCAATCAATAAATCAATGTGATCCTTAATGATTATAACTTGAAATCAAACTGCTTAAGACATAAGAAAAGAGCATTTCATTTACTAGTGTTCCACAAACAACAAACAAAAACTGAAACAGAGCAGCCAAAAAGATTTGTGAATCTATGTATATTCTTATTATTTTTGGAAGCATTAACCCTGACTAGCCATAAAAAGCGCATTGACATTCTCTTTTAACATTTTCGTAATTTTGTGCCATAGCAAATTGTTAAGAATATACTTTGGGATTATCTTTAAAAAAATAATTGATGATGGTATTCTTGTACATAGTAATTGCTCTACTCATTTGAATCCTAAGATTTCGTTCCATTTCAAAAAGGCAGTATTACATTCTAAATGTTTCAATAATATAATAAAGTTGTGCCGTTAGCACAAAAACCACAATTTGGCATCTAGCTAACACTCATAATGTCGAAATTAAATATTTCATCCATTCGCGTTGAATACGAATATATTACAACAGATTCAAAATCAGCAAAATGTAAACAAAAAATACTTGAGAATACAAGTAAAATAAAAAGATAATTTGACAGTAAAGATTAAAAGAAATTTTCGTAGAAGAAACACATTTTCTAGCTCATGACATTCAGCAAATAAGTCAGTTGACAGCTTTGTATTTCACCATTCTTCAGTTGAAACATTGTTAGAGCAAGAGATACGTAAAAATTTTCAAAAAATTTAATAGAAATTAAGAAGATTATAGATTCACAATATTTTTGGTTTTTAAAGTTGAGCGAGCTGCACAAATATTTTGTGAAACTTTTACATATATGTATCCAATATTTTGGTCAACGTTTGATTTCAATGATTAGGTTAAAATTTTTGGTATTATTAGAAAACTGTTCAATACTATATAAATGTGTACTAAAGTGATATCTTTCAATAGAAAAACAATGAATATTTACGAAAATTTTTTCTTGAAAAAAGTTACTCTAATTTTTTTATTTAGTGTTATATTTTGTCATTCTCTAATTAATGAATTATTTCATAATATGAATTGAACAATTTGATATGATTTGATACTTAAAAAAGTATTAAATAAATTTCTAAATTAATATACTTATGTAAGTTCGGAATTTTATTACTTTTTTTTTAATTTTTTTATTCTTTTTGGTTTTCCCTTTTTTCTTTCAATATGAGAACTTTTGGTTAGAAGGGTTGACATCTTGTTGACCTGATTAATATTTGATAATATATCCAGAATTTTGTATTGAAACAATGGCGAAACACAGTACAGTACAGGCAAAGACATAAAACACTATAATCGAAACTTCAGTTCTAATTCAAAGGCGGCAAGAAGACGTCATATAAAATACATATGTATATGTAATTAAAAAGCCGTTACGATAGCTGTAGAGTAAAAGAAATCTCTTTCTTAGTCTTTTATTGAACAATCCACGTTTCATTCCTATTCGAAATCATACTTAAGTGGGGAGGAGGTTATAGACTTTTTGGTATGGTCGTGCTGCTAGATTATTATAAGGAAAACCAAACGATTTTTTCTTTTCATGATTCTAGATTTCTGTTGAAAGATATCGTTTAAATGCATCATTTCAATGGAGAGCTATGTACTTCTGAAATTGAATGTGAGTATTAGTAGCAAAGGTCGTTAAGACATACAACATACGCTTATAAGAAAATCAATTTAAGCAAATAAAAATATTAACAACAAATATTAACGACACCGATATACTATGTATGTATATACACAAACACTTACATCCTTATACATACATATATATATATATATATATATATATATATATACTTAATGTAGGTACATATAAAATTGTTATAACAACAACATGAATGATAAGAAATGATAAAATCATTAAGAGGAGCTGTGATAATCAAATTAAACGGAGAAATGATAAACAACATCCGAAAAATTAAGATTTGAAATAAAAATAAGCAAAAGACCCCAGAAAATAACTGAATTATACGAGAGCATTAGCATGAACGTTACAAATGCTCAGCTCGAATTACCATACACCTTAACTGTTAATCGCAATTACATACATATATAAAATGGCGATAGTTGAGTATTAGAGAAAGAAATAATCACATTACGTGCAATTTAAAAAGAGAATATGAAAACAAAATCACAATAAATCGTTATTTATTATTTATAACTATTATTGTATAAGAAACCAGAATTGTCAAAAATTGTAAAGATAAAGAAGATAAAGTAAACAAAATTTAGTCAAATGGAAGTTTTAAACAAATATTTGCCTACTAGCGGCCGTAAAGATACGTTTCGATATGCGTAAAATATGAATATGTGGCAAACCCATTAGTCTTTTTCTTGATTAATCCGAGTACTTTTGTATGTACATATGTATTAGTTCACCTGCACCTGCCTTAATTTTTTAAGTTTTTCTCCTTTAAGCATTGTCCAGTTTTGCATTACATATGTATATCATAAAAACTTAAAACGAAATCACAAACAAATATCTTAAAAGTATTTAAATAATTTATTACCATTATGAAAATAGTTATTTTTGAAAAAGTAATTTTTATTACAATTTGGAGAAGTTAATGTGAAAATCGCAGTAAAGGATTTAAGATACTGCTAACTCTAGCTTTACGGTCGCTAGTGCTTAGGATTAAACGACACCGCCATTTTTAATTTAATAATTTTCTGTAATATTTTACGATTATCTGAAGGCCGTAATAACCCAAAGCTCTTACTGAAAATTTTAAAATTTTAATTTTGATTAATTATTTCAATGTTCGATTTCTCTAACTGCGATCAGAGCAGCTTATTCCAAGATCGACCTGTGTTCTGCGCATTGTCCATATGAATTTAAATAAAATGTAATTTGCGATAATAATTATAAAGTGTTTCCTTTAATTATGTAATTTTGTGTAAATAAAAATTTAGTTTTATTTCCATTTAAAAAACCTCATTTTCGTAAATCTAGAAATGCATAAACCTATTATACTCGTTTGCAGTAATTGATCGGAGCTGGTGGTTAACTCAGTAAGTATTTAGTGGAGTAAATACTATATATTTCTGAAAGTTTGACAAATTGATTCGTTCGAGTTAGTATTTTTATTCTCTCAAACCATAAATGGAATTCTTCCTAAACAAATTTTAAATGAACTATTCAGGAGTGCTGTGGAATCTGATAGTTCTCGGAATCAGAATTCAAACCGATCAATAAAAGTAGTAGGTGTCATGAATTCAGATATTTTTGGTTTGATGTTCGAAACAGAATTTGTATCGGTTTTGGGTGTCACGCAAACCAATTTTATCGGTTTTGCTATCAGAAACAAAGCAAGAAGATAGTCGCTCACAGATTTGAAATGTAAGTTAAGAAATCAAGTTATTTTATTACATCGAATAAATTTATCTTTATTTCTTTAGGGGAAAACATAAGTATAAAACACGAAATGTCTTAATTATTGAGTTTTAGGAAAAAAAATGTAACACCCATTTACCTTTATTCATTCGATAAATGTTATCTCTTAAAAGCTTTCTTTAATTCGGAACTCATTATAAACTTTAATAGGATTGCTTCCAAATGTATTCATTTGCAAGTTTTGTCACATTAGTAAACAGCTGATTGATTCGAATCTTGGTGACGACACCATTGAAAATCAGAACTGGTTTTCAATTCTGACAGCTAAGCAATTCTGTCTTGGATTCCACAATACCCCTGATTATCATCTTGCCAATTTAGTTGTTTTGCCAAAAATCCCATTACACAAAAAAGCTCTAAATAGTGGTGGGATTATTTAGACTTTTTTGCTTATTTCTTACTAAATATTTTTTTATATGGAAAGAAGCTAAGTAAAGTTTAACCGAAAAACAATTTATGAAAGATATATAAATTTAAAGTTTTGGCACAAAAGCGTGAATCTATTGGATGAATATGACTAAGCACTTAACAGAGAAAGGAGATTAGTTTTGGGATCTCATCAGCGAAACCGTATTCTATATAAATTCATCGATGTTACTCGCATCAAAACCGTAACAATGACCTTTCATTTGTTACCTCACCCTCCAAAATCGATCTGATAACAAGAAAGTCAGTAGAAAATGTGCGTATTGATTAAGAGCAAGGAAAAGGGGTTTATGACATTGTCCTCTCCCACTATTTATCTCTTTCGCCTAAAGGTATGCTTGCTCACACCTTATTTGTTTTTTACTTGCTTTTACTCTCATCGATAAATGACAGTTACTCATACGCACTCTGCACTCGCGGTGACAGCTTAAATTAACGCCAATGTTTACATTACCGCTAAGCGAAAAGAGTCTTTTAACCAAAACACATTGGATAGCACATAAGTGAACACATACATATTCGCATAAACAGTTTATTATTCGTCACTCATGCTCAATTCTGCAGCAATTTTGTAAAGAGAAAAGTTCTTCATTGAACTCATTTTGTTTGGGTTATGTCATCCGAAATGTGAACGAATTCACGTACAAAAGCTGCACATTCTTCCTGAGCACGATATACGGCTATGTGTATAGATATGTATATGCTTGTAGATACAGATAGTCAGTATGTGTCCTCTGAGTAGTGGAACCGCGAATCAGTGAGTTGGTGAGCTCTTAAGTAACCGGTGAATAATTGAAACTGAAAATCTGTACGTCTCATTTGGCTGCCGTTGAGCGAAGAAAACGCGAGCACGAAATTTTGTGATAAATTGAAATCTTGAAAATTGGTCAAGTGAAGCAGGTAAATTATTCGTAAAAATTTTATCGCAAAATTTCTATTTATTTTAAACGACAATAAGAGCATTAAACTCGGTGTGAAACGTAAATAGCTGCAAGTCGTCCCCCTACTGCATGTGGAATTGAGCAAATTATTGTGTTTAGTGCTAATATCTAATGTACAATTGATATATGTATGTATGTATATATGTACCTACATATGTATGTACATATGTACATAAGAATACATCACATGCAATTCGGTGATCAATAGAAAACATTTCCACTAAGCGTTCAATATTGCACTCGAACAGTATATATATGTACATACATATTTATATAGTTTACAGCGATTTGTGTTGGTAAAGTGTTAAAGAAGTATCGTGTTATATCAATTAACGCCTTAAAAGATAAAAGTTACAAGGAGCGTCAAACGCAACGAAAAACCGAAGAATTTCTAACAAAGCGTTATTTCTGCTAATGAAAAAAGTCAATATAGAACACAAATAAGCATAAGGAAAACAATAATAATAATAATAATAAAGAGCGCTAGATTTTAAGAGTCTACAAAAATATTTGATTATAGTAAAATTTGTTGAGAGAAAACAGGTGAGTGCAATTTGGATACACATGACAGTTAGCGCTTTATATATATCCACACACATTGTTATATATATACATACATACATATGTACAGCTGTAAGTATTATGCTTCGGGCAGAATTACTCACGCTTTTTCCCATGCTTTGATGACGTAACAGTGCACAATGTTTTTTGATAACAAACGCCGAAATGTTTAACTAATGGGACGGGACAGGCATACTTTGTCGGCAAAAAAATGTCACTTGTATACCGTGCACAAGTCGGTCGAATTTATCTGATTGACATTTGTGAATGAAATTGTTGAAAAATCGAAAAATGTTTATATATTTACATATATCTCTGCATTTGGGTATGTTTATGCCATGATAAATATGCGCTTCAGGCTAGATGTGAAGTTCTGGCTAATTTTCGACATACATAAGTACCCTGCGAGAAATTTGAAACAAACACTGCCGAATATTTTATTTTTCTAAGCAACCAAAGCAAAAATTCCATACTGCTATTAGCGCAGGTGTATTATCTCAACTTCACATTGCTTTCCACTTGATATTTCAAACCCAAAATGTAGCTCTTTCTTCCGTCATTTTGAATTTTGATACCTTTTTATTAATTTTTAATCAAATAAACGCAAAAATGTAACGTTTCGTTATACTCTTGCAACATGTTGTTACAGAGGATAATAGTTTCGGTGAAGCCACCGTTTACGCGGTTATAGCGACTTCCACCTAAAACCTCCTATCACCTAAAACTAATCGATGTAGATATAGAGCTATGTACATATATATGTATGTACATATGTATATAAAAAATGATCAAGATGACGAAACGAGTTGAAATCCGGGTGGATGTCTGTCTGTCCGCCCGTCCGTGCAAGCTTGAACTTGATTAAAAATTGAGATATCTTGATGAAACTTAGTTGGCAAAAAAAATAAGAACGAGTTCGTAGATGATTGTAAGCGGACCACTGCCACGCCCACAAAACGCCATTAATCGAAAACGTCAGAGGGCTATAACTAAACACTAAAATAAGATATAGAACTGTACTTTGGTACGGGAGATGGCAGAAGCAAGGGACACCTTTAGGCACAAAATTTTGAAAAGTGGGCGTGGCCCCGCTCTCTAATAAGTTTAATGTACATATCTCCTAAACCACTTAAGCTATAACAGCCAAATTCACCTAGCGCAAATACTGTTAAGAACTCCCACCGACAAAATGATGGAATTGGATGATAACCCCGCTCATTCTCCATATAACGGTATTGTTCAAAACTACCAAAAGCACGATAAATCAATAACTAAATAATCCAGAGACATTAAATTTAACCTCCGCGATGATGTGAGGGAGCTTTAAAGGAGCCAGTTTATAAATTGGACGATGGGCGTTGCACTGCCCACTTTTACGTGATATCACATATCTCGAGAACCTAAACTAAATTTAGTACGTGGCATTCCTCTGAGATTTTTATGATACAGTGTGAATATATTTTAAATTCCATTTAAAGCTTTCACTTTCCAGTACATAAATCAAGAATTATTCAATATATTAGGATAATAGTAGCTTCGAGAATAATTTTTTAGTCAAAGTAATTTATGCTACCTTAACTCAAAGCTTAAGAATCACACTTTGTTGAATCTCTCTAAAATCGTAAAAGAATAAAACTAGACAGATTTTCGAGATGTTCTAATGGTAAACTTCTTATATATGTACATATATGTATGTACATATATCTATACCTTGGCGGGGGTACTTCTTCTAATTGAGGAGTGTTTGAGAAAATTAAGGGCTTTAGGCCTTCGTTCAGATGAAATTGCTAACCGCTGTTGAAAATTCGAATAAAAATGCATTGAAGATTAAAAAGATAATTTAAAAAAGTTTTTTTATAACTGTGAAATTTGTTTTATGGCTTATTTTAAGTATTAGTTAATGTATAACTGTAATTTATATAAGAATGTGTGTCTATACGCAAAATGCGCAATGGCAATTACGTGCATTCACCTGTCTATTTCGTTATAGACTTTCTACGACCGCTCAACGAAAATTGCTTTCGGCGGCTTTATTTCAAATTTTATCAGAGAAATGTGTTCATATAAATATATGCATGTGACTGTGGCTGAGTTAGCAAAGCTGTCGCACCGGTAACTTTGTACTACACAAATCTTTTAGATTTCCTGTACTCGTACGTGAGCTATAAATACACAGTATGAGCAAATATAAGGTGCCCGCATGACTACCCCACTTCTGTACACACAATGGTCATGCTGGCAATGGAGGAATTCATTATCCATCAATGCGGTTCAAAGTTCTAGTAAAATTAGTAAAATCTCGAAAAATCGGGCTTGAATTCCATTTTTTTTTTTATTTTTGTTTTGCGAAGTGACTGATCAGTTTCATTGTAAATATTAAAAATGTTCATTGTTAATCGAAAGAATGAGAAATTTCGACTAATAAGCACCCGAATTTTTCTTGAATGACTCACGGATTGTGTCTCCGACCTCTAGCTGCTAACGACGAAACCACAAAATGTTGCAATTTTTTATTTTATCTAAAATACCAGCTTTATGATCTAAACGAGAATAGATAGCTGAAAAAGTGTCATATTAGAAAGTTACATAGATTCTTATTTGCTCTGTCGTTATAAATATTTAAACAATTTATTCTTATTTTTCAGAAAAAATGTTTGCTTTGTGGTACTTATCGTTCGCCATCGATGAAATAAGGTGAGTAACGGAAATCAATATATAAGTAAGTTAAAACTAAAAAACGCATCAACTATGAATCCGAAGCAGCTAATCTCTCGAAATATTTTATTTCCTGCATGCACTTGCAAGAAACTCTCTTTCGACTTTGATTTTTGTATCGAGAAAAAATTCGTTGACACAAATGCTTTTTATAAAAATGTACTGCGCATTCAAAAATAATTTGGCGTGAATTTTATTTAATTAAATTAGCAATATTCAAGCTTATGCATAAGTATACAAACATGTGTTTATATGTAGATATTGATTTGATAGCTTTTAAGCATTAATTGCATACTTTTAGGCGGTTTCTAACTAAGTGTTTGCTCCCATGCACATTTGTTCGCCATTGAAAAAGTTTACGTTGCGCTTTTGTGAATAAGCTTTGGAGCTTTGAATGTGTCATTGTGTTGCCATATTCTTTCAATTTGTTTTCCTTAAAAATATAACTAATTGAAAACAATAGGGGGATTCTCTTGCTCTTGCAAAATTGCAGATTGCAAAAATCCTATACCGAAATATACAAGAGCACAGATTGCAGAATCTAGTGATATATGAACGGCTGATTCGGTCAATTTATTGTAAATGACTATTGTGCATGACTATTGTGAATTGGCGCACCTTTAAATAGAAATTATAAAATCTATTTAAAATTTACCTTCCTCAACAATTTAACGTCAAAATATGTATTTTAGTAAAATGACAGCTAGCACAGGGTTTGCAATTATTTTTTTACGTGTCATTACACGAGAATAAACATGGGTTTTGGGCTGACATATTTCACAGGCATTGCAAATAATTTTCTGCGTGTGTTTGTTGTTGTGCCGATACACCAAGAGGCAATATCTGCAATTCGTGCACCGTGCAAGGGTTTTGAAAGAGCCCTAATGTATTTTGTTTAAGAAGATATATTCTTGTCACCGATTTTTCGCATTACGAAATTACGAAAAAGAGTAACGGGTTTCTGTTATAATCAAGAGGGGAAGATCTGAACAACGGCCAGACAGACACACAAAAGTAAATTTGAAGAGTGATCTTGATGATTTAGATGTATAAAAACTGAAATATACATACATACATACATATGTATGTATGTATGTATGTACATATATCTCGATTGAGTCGTCTCACATACGACAATTATGTGCTAATTATTGAATTCGTGTCATTACATAACATGTTTTTTTAATTCCGTGTGTCATCCTACGAGTATAATGATCAAAAGCTAATTTCCATCCAACCAATTAAGTTTTCTCCTCTTCATGCAGCACATACAAGTATTGCTATGTAGTAAAATACCTCAAAGAAACTGGATGCAAAATTAATTAAAATCTGGTCAATTTCATTGGTGACCTCTCATAAAAAAATGTGATTCCCGTCACTTATTTTCAAACCCTCAAAAGAATATATTAATTTTGCCACGATGCTTGTAACACCCCGAATAAACCGTCAGAGACCCTACAAAATATACATATATACAGTTGGACTTCCTTAACTTGAACTTTTATAAATCGAAGTTCTCCATAACTCGAATTCTTAAATTAGTAAAATTTCGTACAGATTTCAGTCCATAACTCGAAGTCTCTCTAACTCGAAGGTTTTTCGTGGATTAGGGTGATTAGAGTTAGGGAAGTTTTACTGTATATGGTAAATGAACAGCGTGACGAGCTGAATCGCTTTGGCTATGCCTGTTTGTTTGTCCTTCTGTTCGTGCGTCTGTCTGTATATACACGAATTAGTCCCTCAATTTATGAGATATCGATCAGAAATTGTGTACACGTCCTTTACTCCTTAAGAAGCTGCAGATTTGTTGGAAATGAACGAACAAAATTAAGTTCTTGTATGGAAAACTTTTTTATTTGAAAAGATATCTTTACAAAATTTTACGTGGACTATTGCATGATTGCAACTCCAAGTCAACAATACATTCTCCGAAGAACTATATATCTATACCCCGAAGACCACTATATCATCTAGCTGCCATCCAAACTGACCCCACCAAATCAAATTTTTTCAAGAAAACTTGAACTTTTGAAGTGTTTGGTTTGGGATTGGGTTAAAGAGTTTATATTAACATCGAGTTATGGCCACTCATATGTATGTATGTATGTATGGATGTGTGATGAAGGTGGGGTTGGGTCGATTTACAAGTTCTACTGGTCTGAAACCGGTTTCGAACCAACGATTTTTATAGTGAAGTTTGTTAGTTTTTATAAAATTTTGTTCGTCTCAGATGCACAAGATTCTGAATTGCCCTATTCTATTGATCATTTGTCAGAATCGGTCAGATCGGACAACTACGTACATATGTAAGTATATCACATATCTCCCATACAACCGATTATTCAGATTTTTTAAATCTTCATATTTGCGCGAAAGCAATCCGTTACATATGTACATACATACATACATAAGCAGGCCTACTCTCCAAACTAACAAATTGCACTGTTATGTTATCCATAGAATCATTAAACCGTTATGCAACCTGCCCCAATGGCTTAACCGGCACAATTGTTTGCAATAGCTACATATGGATGTGTGTGTGTTTATACATTTTTGTGTATTTAAATCCACAAAGCTAGATAAACACAAATAAGTGCAAACGTTTGCAATTTTTTGATTGCACACACATATGTATATAAGTATATACAAACAAACATGATTGTATGTACGTATACAACCACCTACGCCGATCGCCGATTTGCAGAGTTGATAGGCTCGGCCTGTGCAGGAAAGATTCCCCTGTACACCACCGTTGTCACGTACGCGGTTCTTTGCTTGGCCAAAGAAGCGAAGCCGAATAAAAAAGGAAACAAAAATAACTTTGTTTCAAATTTCCAGAAGTTCCTTTTTGACGTGAAATCTCATTCCTTCAATACTCCCTTATCATCGCCACTATCTTCAATTCAATTAACACTTTTATAAATGACAAATGATTACTTAACTAATTTTAAACAAATTTTGTTACTGTGCTAATTTGTATAGTCAACAATCGCTCAATGCGCTTGTATGTATGCATGTGTATACGAATAAAGAACTCTGCATATACCTAGTGCAACCCAGTTAGCAAAACGCTGACCAATCGGTTGGAAAGAGTCTGAAATGAAACTGTAATTTATGCCAAGGAGCGGCAAAGTTGTCAGAACCGCCAATATCGAACATTTTTGGTAGCATATAGTTGTCATACCGATCAAAATCAAGTTCTTGTATGGAACACTTTCTTATTTGAAAAATATATTCACGAAATTCGGCATAGATTATCGCCCAAGCCAGCGATCATATTATTCGGATCGGACTACTATATAGCCCTGACAGACGAGCAAAATTATTGCGCCTTAAGTAACGCTAATGCGCGTTGAAATTTTATGGTGACAGCGGGAGAGTTGTGCATTTAGACCGCTGATAGTGAAATTTGTTTATTTATTAAAAAAAAAGAGTGAAATAAAAGTGTGCGAAAAAGTTAAGAATATTGGAAAAATGGATAGCAAACTGTGCGTTGTTTATTTTCTGCCATCTAAAAATATTCAAATTTGTTTTTGTTAATATATGTATGTACTGATGCTGATGCTGTAAACGCAAAGGAGGCAGTAGACTTCAAGCGACATCTGTCAAAAAATAGCAAAAATCGGCCATTTTTGAGCAGTGTTGCCTACTCAAATTTGGTAAATTCAGTTAAATGCACGAAATTCTTGTGCATTACAAATTTGCATTAACATGGCTCAAATGCGCAAGTAAATGTAAATTAAGCCCGCTAATGCATATTAGCGCTTTCGTCTGTCAGGGCTAATAGACAGAAGGACACGGCTATATCACTGGCGTGACCCCTGATCATTTATACATATATTATGCTGAATATACATATGTTCATATGGCTCCACCGTTTCCTTCTGGGTGTTAGGATATCCAAATATCGCATCTCCTTTGGTAATTTGGTGCAAGATCCATTCAAGGATTAACCTTTAAATGTTGACAGCTATACATATATTTTCATTATTAGCTACTACCTCTTTCTTCATATTATGGTTTTCCATAAGTAGAACTATTAAACGTAATTTTGTTTGTGGTTATCGAACTCTCGAAACTGCTTGGTGCTGGTGCGGAAGCTTGAGTGTTTACCAGGTGCTCGTTATTAATCATCAAACCGGCATAATGGCTAGGCACATGATATATTCATATCAAACTGTGTTTATCTTCAATTGCTATTTGATTTTTATGAGTGTGTGTGTGTGTTTGCGTGCACAATCTGTCCGATTAACTGTCATGGTGAGTGATTGCAATTCTGTATATTGCCAGTCCATCAGCACAGCAAGTGGACATACACACATACATACTTACATACTTTTATTTGCATTGCATATGGCATACAATAGATTTCTGCGAACGCGAGTATATACTTACATACTTACCATAATAAGACTAAAAGTATATAGAAAAATGTAGATCGCTAACAAGTGGTTAATTGCTCAACGGTGAAAAGGTATGCACCATAGGTGTACATACATATGTATGTATGTTTATAGATTTGTATAAAAAATCGGTTTGCTATATCATGTGACAAAATTAGCTTTGCATTTTTGCCACAGGTTGGAAACAACATCATCCGAACAGTACTTTTCTTTAATCTAATGTTTGTCTACCCATTTGAATGTAATTTTGTTTTTGTTTCCTTTATTCGTGTATTTAACTAATTTTATGTGAAAGCAACAGGAAAAAGGTGTGACTACGGCAGATGCTTGCGCCCATTTTCCATTCACTTTTATATAATCGACTTCTGAAAGCGAAAATACTTACATATGTATGTACATATGTATGTATATTTATGTGTGTATGTGTACTTACTTATGTATGTCCATGTATGCATATACATATGTACATACATATGTACATATGTAGATATGTAGAGTTATATGCACTTGAAAGAAATCGCTTAATTTCCGTTGCTTTCCAAAAGGCGGAGTAATTACCGATTTATGAATTACCAACCGCTTAAGCTTTTCGTTCAATTTCAATTTACATATGTACATATGTATGTATATATGTACATACGTACATATGTATGAAGCTTAAGGAATATGAATATTTCAACAAGCTTAATGGAATTAGCAGCTTACTATTTATTTATTTTTCGGTAAAGTAAATTTTCTATTATTTGCGAATGCTTCTTCTTATTATTATCATTTTATATGTACGTACATACATATGTATGCATTTTCCTTAATTTATGCACATTTTGTTATTTAAAATAAAAATGGCAGTGCCTATTTGTTTGCAAATTTGTTTACATTTTGTGAAGTAAAAAAAAATTGTTAAAATAAACGCTTAACGTGAAACTACAGATAATTCGCATATTAGCACACTTCTCCACATGTGCCGCTCAAAATATTAAAAATAACCAACAACTAAGCACTATTAATTACTAGGAGGCATTTAAAACAAATTTAAATTTGTTTAGAAACGCCTAAGTTTACTCTATCTTCTATTATGCGTCATTTCGACTTAGATTTTTTTTGTTATTCCTACATTTAAACATTTAAAATTTTATTTTTTTAATTTATTATTAATTTTCTTTATCTTATATTACGTTTTTGTTTTCTCTTCTTTTTCCACTTTTATTTTTTTAGAAAACACTTTGGTTGGTTTTTCGCTAATATAAAAATAAAGGGTGCTAATAAAGCTATAGAGAATAAGCAGCCACCTGCGCCTCAATCACAACCAACTCCAGCTGTAGCCCCAAAAATTGCAGAAACTAAACCGGCGCCTGCTCCAAAACCAGCGCAACCGGTGCCAAAACCCGTTGTCGCTCCCACCCCAGCACCAAGTCCACCGAAGCCAATTGAAAAACCGGCGCCAGCAACACCTCCAACGACACCAACAACAAGTCCATCCATAAAACCAACACCAAGTCCTACTACTTTCAGAAAAGAATTAGTGCCTGATGCCTTAGATAAAAAGTTAAAAGAAGCTAGCAAGCCTTTCGAAAATGGAAATGAAAAACTTAAAGCTAACTTGAAGGATGCCACAACTGGATTCTTAGTAAGCGAATCACAAAAGGAACCAGAAAGGTATACAATAGATGGTTAAGAAATAATTAGTAGTCACGTGCCTAATACAAATATAATAAATAAAATATAAATAAATAATATAGAAATACCTAGTTATCTACTTTTAAATGAATGAGATCCCTTTGTCTTATTGTCATAAAGGCATTGCCAGGGCTGACCCGTCTATATAGGCTAATGAAGCAATTGCCTTGGTTGCAAGTATTTTAGGTTGCCATTTTGGCTAACTTTCTTTTCAAGTTTATAACCTGAACAAGTTGTTAAAGAAAAATATGCTTAAAGGCTTACCAAAATTGCAAAAGTGGGCGACTTTCTTTCAACACTATTTGAAATAAACGACTTAAATTGGGAACATCCTTTAACAACAATAATTAAGCAGCTCTGAATCATGAGTATATAATACATACATACATACATACTTACATATATGCTATGTACATATAAGTAGATGTATAATAACAATATTGTTCAGTTACTAAACAAATCGTGAGCAGCCCTATATAGCATGTTCTCATCTTTTCGTAATCTTACAAAAGTGGTTTATGCGGTTTCCATGAACGTTTTAAAATATGTCATTGGTCTCAACACCTATTAATAACGGCACTTTCTGAGAAAGTGACAAACATTTTGTGGCATAATATTTATTTTATGCGCAATACCTCATAAATTCCCCGTTGTTTAATATTTATTATATAAAAGTTAAATAAAGTTTAAGAAGCTGCTGCAGCTAAAGCGTTAAACGTTGATTAAATTCTCAGGTTTTTTAAGTTGTACAGTTATTCGCTAAAAAACTTCATCTCTGTGTTCATGTTCTCAATTATAAACAAATTATTATCCAATTTTTGGAAACAATATAGATATAATTATTTGTATAGTATCCACATACATACATATGTATATGTATGTATGTATGTACATTTTGTATGCTTGAGGTGAGGTGAGGACCCAGTCTCTAAAGATTTTTGAAACTTGCACACATTTCAATTTACCAATTAAAGTCTATTATCTCATAATTTAAAAGAAATTAAATTTACCAAGCATAGAATTTGTCAGCGTGACAAAAAAGAAATTATTTAGCTAAAAAGTGTAATATATTTTTGCCTCCCATGTATTTTTACCGTTTCCTGTGCAAAATTACGTAAAAGTTTTGTGTGAATATTGCCAAAAACTGGCCACTTGTTTGTTCAACAATAACTTGGCATCAAGTCAAAAATTTTAAGCAAAAGGCGCGTTCTGCAGTTGCACCTACATGAATCTGCGTGCGTACATATGTCTGTATGTGTTCAACGAGTTTTTGCCATCATAATATATTTAATTTATTTCAAAAGAAGAAAATGATAGACTAAAATTCATTTTGAAACTTAAATGACGTGGTAAATGTAAGAAAATCTGGGAACTTTTACACGATATTTATCCCGAACAGCTTACACACGACCGGGCAGCCTACGAACCTACACATACTTACATACGTACTTATGTACATACTTACATATGTATGTACGTATAGAGCAGCGGCACCAGTGCATCTAAGATGCATGCATATGTATGTATTTCATTACGTGTTGTCAGGCGAAGAATGCAAAGAGAATTTATTAAGAAATTGTTGGATTTCCTAATGATATGTGCAAAACTTTTATTATTATGCTTTTCTGTACTAAACCACCATACACCAAGCCTTTTATTCATTTAATTGGGCCGAAATAAATAATTCTCACACCAACAATACTAATTTTCTATTGCCTCGCTAAGAATTTTATGTTATGTGATTTAGTCTGTGTAACCTTTTGAAAGGGACCTTGAAAGAATATGTACATATTTATGTATGTCTGTACATAAACTACTTATGTACGCAGATTTTATGTTAACTTTTTAAATATGAGTATATTCATATTAATGTATGTATATACTTACAAAATTGGCATATGCACATGTGTATGTATGTTTGTATTTTACCTCAGAAAAATATCTTAACTCCAATATACATATGTACGAGCTTAAGTCATAACTCATTAGGGAAAAATATAAAGTATTATATTCAAAAATATATGTACATACATACATACATATGTTTAATCATACAAAATGTTCAAACGGGAAACTAATTTACTGAAACAAAATAAAAAGTACGAGCTGTTGATTACGATTAAAAATCAATTACTCAACAATGTTCAAGTAATTCATGACCAGACACAAGTAGAAAAAGTTTTCAACCAAACAGTAGTCTCTGCCCAATTGGTTAAGCAGGACCAAACATTGTATGTACATATGTATGTACATACTATGTACTATGTATGTAGATGTATATGTACATATACACTAATTTACTACAATTATTTGTTGTACTAAGAATTTTATTTAATACACAAGTCAACATGATTTTAGTTATTTGTTCTGCTTAAAGGATTAACTGACTAAGAACAAATATTAATATTCTTAAACAAATATAATATGAAAAATTCCCAAAAAATTAAAGATAAAAACATTCTTAAAATAATAAAACTATCTTGGTACAATAAATTGTATTTTAGCTTTTTTCACGGTATTATTATACTGACACAACTTGTAGCGCGGAGTATAATTGTTTTGTTCATCAACACTAAAACTATTCAGGTTAGATATAAAATCTTAAATGTGAAAATTTTCATAATGACGCCATATATTGGACTAAATGGTATTACCAGGAAAAACGAAAATAACAATGCCAATACTACTGATCAAAATTAATAAAAAAACCGTGAATACAAGTATAACGAAATATTCATAATTTCGACAATTGCATTTTATTTCGTTGCAAAACTGTTTTAACTTGATCGTCAACTTGCCCCAAGGCTTGAATAGAAAAATTGATATCTAGACTGCGTTCAAGTTCTAAAAGTGAGTGTATTACAACTAAAAAACAATTTCTTGATCGTGTAGCGCCCGGGTAAGAGCGGGGTCTAAGTAAACTGTTTTGAACCAAAACTGAGGGCCTAAAAATGGATTCACAATTCAAAAATTGCTTTTACATCCACAATTTGGTTGCACCCGACCTCAGCTCCTCCTTAACTGTTTTTTCTATGATAGCTGTGTAAGCCACAAATCTACATTTAATTTATATTAGAACGTCGCTTTTGTAGAAAAATTCAAAACGAATCGGCCGACACTTTTTGACACATAACATACCATACATGCATATACAATATGTACATATGTACATATGTATGTATGTATGTATGGAATTTGTGAATACACTGATGATGATAAACGTATTTATTACTCAATACATTCTCATTTATTTATGTATGGATGTGCTTTTTGAACACACAGTGACAGCAACAAAAACAAGGCAGTGAAATGAAAAAAAGTAGGAAAAATACTATATCTGAAAACGAAAGCCCGAAACAACAATAAAAATAGCTCAGCACCATTCTGCTTAGATGAAAATGAAATGAAAACACATTCAGACTCTTATACTATAGTCGTGTTGAGATACTTATGTACATACATACATACATATGTGTGTATTTTATAGATATACGTGCGCTGGATCCAAATATAAACTTTGTGGGGGAGATCATGTGACTTGACTCCGGACAGGCTGGCTAGATGGTTCGCTTCTGTAAGAAGTTACTGTGGGTAAATGAGCGAAAAGTGACTAACGTGAAGATACAAATTTCTTACAAGGAAAAATTCACACATTCATACAAGCATATGTTTCCTTTAGTAAATTTACATATGTACATGCAAATTATAAATATGTATATACATAAGTATGTACTCATGAATCCACGCTAACTAGAACAACTAGACATCTTCTATCCCCCGGATTTTTGGTGACACGATGTCGTGAAGAAGCTAAAACTTATGTAAATCTCTCCCAGCATTGGAAATTACCAAAAGTAATGATTCACTGAAGAAAATCGGGCTTACAATTCACTATTTAGACAATCACTGTTTTAACAGGCAAAAGTTAAAGGTAGCATGTTGCATAATCTTGACCATACACAATCGAATAAGGGTCTAAAATATTACAAGGGATACGGATATAGGCTCAAAACACAAACATACATACATATGTACATACATAAATATCTACTTATAATATTTTCTTGAATCCATTTACATACATATGTACATACATACATAACTGCCTTTAAAAGTATCTATAATTATTTTGTTGTATTTTTAGCAGATTTTAGGTACTTATACTAAAATTATTTGTTTATATATGTACATATGTATAAATGTCTGTACTTACATATGTGGAATTACTTACATACATACATACTTAGGTATTACAATATAATAAGTGAAAGAAACAACATATGCCAATTATTTATTTTTCTCATACGCACGATTGTACTATTATTAACCTAACAGACTATTATTGATTATTGCACGAACCATCTGTTACTATTCCTTAAAGAAATAGTTATACATATGGAAGCCCTGACTTATCTGTGTTCCATCAATATATACATATGTATGTATGTACATATGTACATATGTATGTAAGAAAGATATAATAAATCGTATTAAAATGTATACTTAGATATAAACGGTATACAAGCAGTTATCGTCAAGAGTAAGGTAGGTTAGGTTAAACTAGGCCAAACAGTACGGTATCCGAACAAGGTGATGACATCACAGATGAAAAGGATTCAATTGAGGAATTACATGTATGTACATACATACATACGTACTTATGTATTTGATTTTCCACCTTTTCTAATAACGTTTTACAACAAACGAAGTCTTTATGAAATTTTTTATAATTATATACATACATACATACTTATGTACATTCATTTATACTTGTGATCATACGTAAGTATATTACTACATATGTATGTATGTACATACATATATTATATTGCTTATTTGGCATCGTTTCAATTTTTTAGGGACAAATAAAAACATGCAAAAGACTTCAAGTTCAAGAATTTCAGATGTCAACTAGAAAGTGAAATATTTATGTATGTACATACTTATGTATGTACATATGAATGTATGTATACACATACAATATTTTTGCATGTTTAATCTATACATTTTCATTTATGTACATACATACATATGTATGTATGTATACGCATACACATGAATTGTATAACATCTTGGCTGTTGTTTTCCACAATTTGGAAAAAATAAAAATTTCAAGTTCAAGATTCTACATTGAAGTATGTGCATACATACATACATACATATGTACATACATGTCAACAATTATAGCATAAATGGTATTTAATTATGTATTATACTATTTTTTTTTTTTTATTTACAAAAATTTAACTGATTTACAACAAGCGAAATCCTTAAGCAATAAGTGCGGAAACGAAAAGTCTTCGAATTATAATTAAAAATAAAAAAACTTGTTAGGATTCCATAATTTTAATTAATAATATTTGTATTTACTTATATTTACTAACAAAGTAATTTCTCTGGAAAGAGTGAAGAACTTTAGTTTAAACTCATATTGCATACATACATAAGTAGTACTCGCCTCAAAAAATACCCTTCCATATATACAATATTTATACATACTTATGTGCATATATGTATGTATATTAACAAAAAGGGGAAAATTTAACAGGAGCAGTGGTGTTATACATACATACATATGTACATATTTATTACTTGCACATCAAGAAAAGCTTTAAGGCTCTTCACAATACATACACATAACATACATTTATGCATGTATGTATGTATACATATACAGATATTATGCAAGTGAGAACAGACATTCTTACATACAAGTAAGTACATACATATATCTTAAACTAACAAATCCGAGCAAAGACTTTTATGTGGGAGGCTAAGTTTGTATGTATTTATGTGAATACATACATATGTATATAGTGCATATGCGCTTGCAGCAACATGCATACATACGTAGGACCCGTCTATTGGCAGGCGCATTGTGCAAGGCGCGATATTGTTGTGAACTTGGGTATCACATCCCAACAAGCCAAATCGATAACGTAAAAGCATCATTAAATTATTAAAAAATATGGTTATACTATTGGAAAACCAATTAGAGAGATTCTTTATCATTAAATTACAAATTAGAGACCTCCTCTAAATATATTTTTGACTATATTTTTTTCGGATTATTTCGGATTTAATTCATTAAAGGTAGATAAAACGATTTTTTTTTTTTATGATGACGATGAGCTGTACGAGATATACGACGACATCGACATAGTTCAGCGAATTAAAAGACAGCGGCTACGCTGGCTAGGTCATGTTCTCCGAATGGACGAAAACACTCCAGCTCTGAAAGTATTCGACGCAGTACCCGCCGGGGAAGCAGAGGAAGAGGAAGAGGAAGACCTCCACTCCGTTGGAAGGACCAAGTGGAGAAGGACCTGGCTTCGCTTGGAATATCCAATTGGCGCCACGTAGCGAAAAGAAGAAACGACTGGCGCGCTGTTGTTAACTCGGCTATAATCGCGTAAGCGGTGTCTACGCCAATTAAGAAGAAGAAGATAAAACGAATGAAAATTAGACTTATGTTTATAGAAAAAAATGTTATATAGAAAAATTCGCGAAAAGAAAATTCGTTATAAGGAGAGCAAAAAATACTAAAAACTTAACGAAATCAGTGTTATGGAAATTATTTCGCTATAAGGAAAACTTAGTTGTACAGAAGTTCGTATCAAAGAAATTCGACTGTAGTTTTATATGTATATTTGTACAACATCTTAAATATTAGGGGATTCTCTTGCTCTTGCAAGATTGCAGATTGCAAAAATCCTATACCGAAATATACAAGGGCACGAGAGCACCCATTGCAGAATCTAGTGATATATGAACGGCTGATTCGGTCAATTTATTGTAAATGACTATTGTGCATGACTATTGTGAATTGGCGCACCTTCTGCATTCATTCTTAACAAAAAAACTGTAACAAATCTTTAGAATTTAAATAGAAATTATAAAATCTATTTAAAATTTACCTTCCTCAACAATTTAACGTCAAAATATGTATTTTAGTAAAATGACAGCTAGCACAGGGTTTGCAATTATTTTTTTACGTGTCATTGCACGAGAATAAACATGGGTTTTGGTCTGACATACATATGTATTTCACAGCCATTGCAAATAATTTTCTGAGTGTGTTTGTTGTTGTGCCGGTGCACCAAAAAGAAATATCTGCGATTCGTGCACCGTGCAAGGGTTTTGCAAGAGCAAGAGAATACCCCTATTGTAAATATACGTCGTTAACATATAGGTCCAGAAAGTTTAAACTTTTCAAAATGTGTGAATTTAAAACTCCAACTCGTACTTATTAATTTTGTGGTTTAGTTGTTAAAATATAGCTCACTGGGTTATATAGGAGGAGTGCATGTTAAACCTGTATATTACTTACATATATTAATATAGGTATGTATGTATATGTTCTGCCATATACTATAATATATATACATACATTTGTACGTACTTTAATTATTGTGCCGCCTCTCTATGAACCGACTACATTTCAGTTATGTATATACATATGTATGTATGTACGTAACAGCTCACGCAATGTACCCTTGCGGCAGAGAATGTCGAGGAACGTCGAGCCCCCAACAAATAGTTGCATTGCATGGATAAATACGCTAAACAGATATCTATGTATGTACATAAAGCTTTTACATTTTCAAATATTCTTATACATATATATATAAATATATATATGTAGGTATATTTGTTTGTATGTATGGAGTTGATCATTGCCGCTTGACGTTGTCACGGCTCGCTTGTGTACGCCGATGTGCATAGGTATGAGTTTCGTTTTTCGTTGCACCGTTATATATTAACGAAGCCGTAAAAATGTGTGAGTGACGCTCCGACGTTAGCTTGAAAGCAGACGAATGTTTGCCGGTGGCAATTGTTGTTGTTCTTGCAAATTCTCTGGTAACACGATTTGACTAGGCAGAGCGCGAAAGCAACGCTAGCGGGGATATTGTGGGAAAGTGCGCGTTTTCAATTGAACAAAAACGAATTGAATAAAAAGCTGAAGAAGTGCTACAGTTGCGGATAGCAAAATAATTTTGATCATTGTTAAGTTGGTCGTTGGATACTACGGTTGAAAAAGGTGAGCGCTCTTCCCAAATCGTTAAATTTTGTGAAAATATAGGAAGAAAATATAAGAAATTCAAGTGCTTTGATAAACCATGAAGTAAATTAAGCTTTCATGCATTTCAAATGTTCAGAGGAAAAATGAAAAGTTTTGGTAGTGTTTATTTCGGAAATGTGAAAATTTGCTTAACGTTTCTACGTTACGCAACACTTCAAAATTTTCCCTTAATTTTTGGGATATAAATTTTTATGGTTGGATGGTAAATTGTGTTAAAATATTTGGTTAAAACTTGCGAAAAGTTCGCAAATGAGTGTGAGTCAGCATTTAGTTGTTTTGTGTTTTCATTACTTTTCGCTTTATTTCTACCAAACCGGTTACCGGCATTTTTGGCGTTATTATTTATCATCCTTTGTGTTTGATGAAGCATTCGTGGTAAAATACTCCATTTTTTATTTCTTTCGTTCAACGAATATAACAAAGTGAAGTGCGCTAAGTTAACTACTCTTTTTGCTTGCAGTTGAATCCGAAAATGTGACATGAAAATGTTCGTTAAATCTTTTTTTTTTTTTTTTTACTTTCAAATTTTATTTTCATAAATTACTGCTCGTTGGTCACGTAGGCGAATTGTACCTTAGGGCTGAGAAAATAATTTGAGTATACATACATACATATGTATATGTATGTACATAAATACATAGCCGAAGTGATCGTGACACTAAATACAAGTAGTTAAATATTTAATTTATTGTGTGTATTTTAAGATCGTTAATTGTAAGTATACAGTTAAAGGTTTAATTGATTTTTGGGATATATGGTAGTATATAGGGTATTTTTGAAAAGCCATCTATTAATTTGTTTATTCGTATACATACATATGTACGAACGAACTTCTAAAATGTTCGTAGGATATATGTAAACGTCATTGCTTATGCATACATATGTATATAGGTGTATGTATTATGTTCGTTAATTTTTAAAAGTTACTGACTTCTCATTCACCTGAAAGCCGATAACTTGTTTATTATTCTTGATCATATGATGCCAAAATTGAATTGAGTATTGTACAATAACTCGGAACACTTGCGCTGCTTATTCTCCCATCTTTCCTAATTTGTAAAAAATATCAATTTTAAAACAAACATATACGAGTCAAAGGGAGAGAATTGTTGTAATGAATGGTTTAGATTGCAATTTTTCACGATTACTGTAGATATTAAATAAACACAGGATTTCAGCGCACTTGAAATGAAGCAATTATTATAAATATGGTTTATTTTATTTTTTGGCAAAAATAGTTTCTATTGTAGTTTTTTCTTTTAATTTTCTGTAAAAAATTTTGTCCCTACGAAATATCTATATGTATATGTACATACCTTCCTAAAAATAACTTATTTTTGAAAATTGTGGGGAACTTCAAGTAATCTCTATTTAACTCTCTATCAAATATACATACATCATTAAAATAAGAGTATAAGGCGGAGCCGTGTCTAATTTTAGATTAGTTGAACAAATACACCATAATCTTTTTATATTAACGCCTCTTCCTGATGAAAATATATACACAGAATTTATATATTATTTTGTTTGATTTATGAAAAGTTAATATTGTCACATATGCATATGAATGTCCATAATTATTACCAGGAATAAAACAATCAATCGAATATACATACATACATATACATACACTGTATATTTTTGTATAAGTAAAATTTGCTTAAAAACTGAATAACTAGATAAGCAATCGCTGGTGATGTCTTAATCAAAAGCCTTATGTCCACAATTTAATTTTACAAACTAAATATGGCTGTATGTTCATATGTAGTGTGGTGTGCTTAAACGGTCGTTTGTTCACGTTCATATTTCAATATTTTCAGTACAAACACATACGATCATCCATCAATATACATACATATGTATGTATGTAAATAACAGCCGGCATTCTGGTTAACGTTTACTTGTTCACTTTCCTTTCATTAACTCGCGCTATGAGTAACTACGATAGGCACATAAGTCCATAGCTACTGTATATAAAGAGCTGTGTACATATTTTAGAAATTACTCACAGTTGAATGAAAAACATTGCAAAGTTTGACAATTGTTCAATTAAGTCTATTAAATTTATGTGAATTGTCTGGCCAGCATCACGATCACCATTATTGCCCCTCACTTCCAACTTTTCTTATATTCTGGACATTCGTTAATGATGTTGCTCATTCAATTGCGACGATCTAACGCGCACAGAAGCTGAAAAATATCCAGTGCAATTTTTTTTGTTTATAACTAGAAATCGAGAAATTATTTTACGAGCGTTTTATAAGGGGAAAAAATTGGACATATGTATGTAGATTTGTAGTTATAAGCATAGGTATAAAAACGAAGAAAGTAATCATATCATATAACGTTTTACTTAAATACTATGTAGTGTTTGCCACAATGAAATGCAAAAATCCATACAAGTTTCCATTTAAAAGTTGTTCCTTTAATTATACTAAAAACAAAAAGAATCCCATTGAATCCAATCAGAGCCACAACAAAGTAAATGTCAGTGCACACATTCTTATACACATAGATGTATAAATTAAAGTAGTAGATGTTTGCGTAATCAACATTTAACCCGGATAGTACAAAGAAATCGAGGGGGGGGTGCAGGCAACTTTTTAACTTTCTATGTACGTATGTTTATCTGTAAATATGTGTGCAAATACAGATGTTGTGAAACTGCAGTTAATGTAAATAAAAGTGATATATGTTTGTAGGTAGTGCATATTATATAACCGTACTTAGGTTATGCAACGTTGACCCAGTTGGCGTTAGTTAAAAGCACGAAAGTTGAGCTTCCGTTACAGGGGAAATGAGGCTGGAAGCTTTTAACAGCAATGCTACGATTAACAGTGAAATGTTAATTTCTCCATACTCGACAGCAGTGAATTTTCTTTTTTTTTACAGGGAATTCAATTTTAACAGCTGATTTACCTTTTAATACCTTTTAAATAGATACATACATATGTATGTGTAGTGCATACTATATACATTATATAGTAAGTGGAATTGCATTAGAGAGATTTTTTTTACATTTTAATTATTTAACTTTTTCAAATTATTGTTATTCCTATTTCTTAACATTTATTAATCATTTTAATTTATAATTTGATTGTGATGAAGTATTTAATAAAATGAAAGTCACAGGTAGAGAAAGATTACACTTCAATATGTATTCTAAATATATGTATATACATTAGTGCAATTTCTCAATCTTTATTAATTCTTCTGTACCCTTGAATTTGTTGTACACTTATGTATATAAAAAATTGTAGATATGTTGCATACATAGAATATGCTATGTACATATGTATATGTACATATGCACATACATACACATATGTACATATCTACATGCAACCCCTTTTTAAATTGGGGAACTTTATATGAGATAATGACATGCTTTATTGCTGCTCCAGACAATCTTAAATTGCCAACATCCGTTTTTTTTGTTATGTATGACTAAAGCGAGTTTTTTTAAGAAAAATACATCAATACATATATATTCAGACGAAGGAAAAAATTATTCAGCGTTTGCAAATAGAATTTGTTTTATCGCTTTACTTCAAGCAGGATCAAAAAAACTTCTAAAAAAATTAGATTTATTAAAATCGTATTTGTAGGTGAATGAGTAACAATAAATTCTCTAAAAAAATTTAACTTATCTTAATAAGATACTATACACCTTTATTTATATTATTTTTTAATATCATTTCCTCATGAGCTCCGTTGGTACACCGTAGACCTTTCAATGCTGACAATTATTATTAAAATTAAGAAGCTCTTGAAAGCTATCAATTTATTCGCACTAAACAATTTTACTAAATTCATGTGTATGTATGTATATACAAAGATACAACTTGATTATTGCTCTAACTTTTATTTGACATATTTATTTCACTAATTATTCACTTAGCAATCGTGTGGGTACATACATACATACATATATTTGACTATACATATTCGTACCGGTGTGTGTATGCTGGGCGACACTTTTAAGTGCACTCTTGAAAGTTACTTATCAAATAACAGGCGAAAAAAATTAGTGGGTGATTCAGATGTCAAGCAAAAATTCATATCTACTCAGATAACTTTTACGATTGAGTTTATAATTAAATCTGTACAATTCGAAATGAGCAAACACACCTTTACCTTTTCACCAGCATTCGTTGTTAATAAAGCGGTCGCGTAACAACGTTTATAATAGTCGGCGGTTAATTAATTTAGTACATATGAACCTGTTGTTGACTCTGAAGTATTTTAAACATTACTGATTTGTTTTAATCATTATTTTCAAATGTGTTGAACCTAAGTAATGTAAAATTTGAAAGAACAGTTGTGAAAGAAACAAAAACAGTTTTTAATGAATATTTAATTCGGATGTTAATCAATAATTTGTAAAATGTGATATAAATTAATGTTCATATACAGCTACACACATTTATAGATCATACCAATAACCTTGACTGGTTTAAACATTTCCAGTTATTTTAATTTTTGACGTGCGTTTTCAATATTATTTCTCACAGTTGACTGCACTTGGAATTTACATTAGGGATGTAAAGTATAAAATAACGAACTGATAACATACATAGTTTCAATTACAGGAAGGATATTGAAAACTGATCACGATTTTTAAATATGATTAGAGTGCAAGTCTTTGCGTGGTAATTTTTGAAATATACCGACATATGTTTTTACTTTAAAAGTTGATTTGATATCTATATCTTAAGGAAATTCTATATTAAAAAAAAATATGTATGTAAATACTCTATATTGCATGTTCTTTTACTTTTCGGAAAATACCTCTTGTTTACGTCTGACTCCAAGAGCTGATGCACTTAACTCGTTGTTATCGTTTTTGTAAATTTTCCAACAATCAAGATGTTGGACATTAATTAAACACAAGTGAAAATGTGTACATATGTATGTATGTATGTATGTATGTGCTTACGTGAGTCCATTTATATGCACATTTTAATTATTATCACACTAACATTTCCCACTGCTTGTGAAGACGGCCAAAGCAAAAATTTCCGTACCTTATCAGCATTTAGTTTCTATTGCCGCTGATAGCAATTATATTTCTTTATCAAATTCCATTATATTATTTTACTTCACCTATTTGTGGGACTTATTTAGATAGCCGAATTAGCAAATTCAATGAATGCAAATTTCACCTGTATGTGTGTGAAAAAAACCGCAAGCGCGAATATTAGCAAACATAAAAAAATAGTTTGAGTAAAGACATTTACACCTGCTTACCTGTAAATGTTAATTAGCGTATATTATATTGAGATTTCCACCATGCACATCCTAAGCGTTTCGTTAAGGCTATATTAACATTTTTAATCCAAATGAATTTTGCAGTACTTATTATATGTACCCGAAAATGTACAATAATTTCCTGTAATGTGATCAGGAGGAAAGAACAATTGGCAAGGATAGTCGTACAATAGTTCATTACTGTTAATGAAAAGTTTCAAAGTCAGGGATTTAGAGCGAAATACTGGAGTATACATATATTCTTGGCTGCAGAGAGAACCCCGGGGCCTGGCCATGATTATAGAGAATGATTGGAAAAAATATATGCAAAACATTTTTCAATAATATTCTCCTCTGAGAATTCCGGGTCCGGGATGAATTGTCCCCTCTCTTCTGATCTGAATATATCTCATATAGGATCAGGGATGGAATGGGACTTAACGATAAAAATAGGTATTGCATTTAAATAATTTATGAAATCACAAATGATTATTTTAGCGTTGCATTCATTTCATATGACAACATAATTAATGGTGATTTTATAAGACGGTCAAATTTTATTGTAAGTCAACTTAGAATTACCATTTTAATACCAAACGCTATAATAATATTCATTAGTATGTTGTATGTCAATGTAATTACATACATATCTATTCGAGCACGTTTACGTTATGGCAATACAAACTATAATTATGGGCTTGTCGGGAGTATTAAATCTTAGAATGAGCACATTCTTTCACACCTTTTGAATGCGCAAGCGTCAACATATGCAACACTATTTAACTAAATGATTGTCGTAGAAATATTACTAAAAATTTACTAAACACTTAACGTGCAATTGAAAAATATTATTACATTGTTCCATTGATTTCATAAAATCACAATTTTATGCATTCAATTGCCATTATGTGAACAACAATATCCTTTTCCATCCCCCGCCGAAAAATGCACACACACATATACACGTGTGTACCAATTCGCTCTCCAATCTCTCCGGTTACTCTTCATTCAGCTTTTAGTCAAATAGCTGACATGCATGCATCGTCTGCCTGTTGAACAACAACAACATACTTCTGCTGCCGTTAACCACAAAATATCCACCGTTCACCGGGTAGAAGTGCCATTTAAAAAGTCCACCTCTGCATAGCTGATTCCTGAATCTAAAATTTAGTTCCTTTAAAATTTCCGATTGCGTTCGTTTGTTGTCGGCAAATCACTAGGTAGCTAGCGGTCAGCTTCTCGCGTACGCTTGCAAAGCTACCAAATCAAATTACCAAAATCATAGCTGTACACAGGATAACTGAAGTATACTTTTGGGCGCGGCGGCCACAAATAAACGAATTTTTCATTAAGCGACGACGTTTAGCTTAGTACGAACGCGAACGTGTAGTTTTTTGTAATAAAAATAGTTTTGTCTAAAATATTTGTACATTTCAAATTACAATCAAATGTATTAAATGCGTTTTGAAAAAAGTTTCCCATAGAAAAAATAGAAATATAAAAAATAGATTAACTTACATTGTACAGCGTGGAAAACGTGCAAGCTCCAAAGAAATTCTGTTGAGCATATGACGGTTAAATTAACTTGCTCGTATTGCTAAACAACTGGTGAAAAAATACCATATTTAATTAACAAACATCAAAAATCAACAAATACGCACAAACTTTGTGAAATCAAAATCTTGTGGAAGAAATTTCGAGGAATTTTAAGAATTTTACAAAGTTAATACGATTTTTAATGAATATCTAAGTCAGACGTCCTTTTGCCAATAAGCAACGAAATCAAAGACACTTAAAATAAAATAACTTCTTTTACACAATATAATATATACTAAAACTCCACAACTAACCCACCATCATCTCACAAGCAAGTAACTAAAAGGAGTCGACAAGTGGAAAGTAGAAAATCAGCTATAGAAATTTCAATCAACAACGACAATTGCGAAAATTAAAAAATTGTGTACACATATACATACATACATATTTACTTCAAAGGGGTTACACCTTTTTTTGGTCTAATGAAATCATTTATTTAGTTTCAAGCGTTAGTATGCAAACTTAAGCAATAGTTAAAGTAAAACGAATTCTCTTAACAAATTTTTATGTACAAAATATACATACATACACATATACGAAGTATATCAAAACTACATAAAGTAGATAAGTATAATCAAACGCCCACTTTGTAAGTTTTTGAGCAAATTACTAACCTCAAAATAACGCTGATATACCAACATTTTGCATTTTGGACCAAAGTGAATCATATTGAAACAAACGAAAACTGTGTGATTTAACATTAAGATAAAGGCCCTTCAAAAGTAGAGTAGGAGGGAGGAAAAACAAGTACCCAGTATTGTAGGATATTTATTGAATTCTGCACGTCAAAAATTAAGGATTATCTATACGCGTAGAGTCGAAGTAGAGAAGATATAGAAAAACAAATAGACGAAAAATCCCACTGCTGTACAAAGTATTAACAAATCAAACAAAAAGACAGTCTGCGATATGGGTGGTTGTGCTTCAAAAGATAAAAAGGACACAGTGGTCGACGGGGATGCGGCTGCCGCAGACAAGGCGGGCACCGCCGAAAATGTAGAGGACGGTGCAACTAACACAACTGCAGACCCTTCGGCCACTACTGCGAATGGCGACGCGATCAACAACGAAGGGTGTGTATTGCTTAATATTTGCAAATATGCATGATTTTAGCAAATGGAACAAAAGCAACAAAAGTTGACAATAATATATATATGTAATATATTATTTATATGTAATTTATATTTGAAATATATTCGTTTCGCTTTTTTGCAGCCATTTGTTTATAAGTTTAATATTATCTACATTTTTGAATTGTGTCTTTATGGTTTTTCTTGTTTTAATTTAAGTTGCAAATGGTCAATAGTTGAGTTTTGATCAAAAATCGTGTTTTAAGCTTAATTAAAAAAAAAATAAAATGTTCCTCAAAATGTAATTGATATAAGTATGTACATGGAATCCACGAGGATATCTACGCATATACATACATCAGTACATATGTGTATACATACGCTTGCTACCGCGGTGTCGTCGCGGAAACAACGCCCGCTAAAAAGGATCTATTAAATTATTACATCTGTTGGATGCCACAGTAAAATGAGTCACACATTTCAGGTCTCAAAATTTTTACAGTTTTTTTTGGGTGGAGACAATGTGAATTCCGGAACTGTCATATACTGTATGTACATACATATGTATTTTGAATGTTTGTATAATATACCGAATTGGGGTAACTTAAAATAAAATAGTAGAGAAAATAGATACACATCGCATTTTCCTCTTAACCGCCCTTAATTTGGATCGCATGCGTGACAACTACTCATGACATTAAGTCGGTTTGAGGCAGGACAAAAGCCGGTCTCGTGTAATGTTTTTTTTTTCATTTTTGTGAGTACTCCACATTCTACACATATGCATAGTGCGCTCGAGCACTTTCTGTTTAGTTTAGTGGATTTTAGTAAACGGAACCACTATATTAGTTAAAATATCTAAAGCAATTTATTAGAAATGTTAATATTAATATTTTGACATTTTTTTTTTCCTTTTTTTCAATAAATGATTGATTCATTTAAAATATTTATTTTTGATTATATCGTTAACAAAATTTCATATAAAAGCTGAGAAAATGCGCTTGCTCATCAATCTTCGACCCTTAATACTCCGCGGATTGCGTGTTGAGCAAGTTTCTCATGCCTGCTATACAGACTGGTGCAAGTAATTGACATATTTTTACTTAAATTAATGCAATTTCTTTCAAAAATATTAATTTCTTTTCAACGTTCTATCTAATTGCAGAAAATTAAACATCATGGTTGACGCTGCAGTTCTTGCTAAATTGGAAGAGGGCTACGCCAAGTTGGCTGCCTCTGACTCCAAGTCATTGCTGAAGAAATACTTGACTAAGGAAGTGTTCGACAGCTTGAAGAACAAGAAGACCCCAACATTCGGCTCATCTTTATTGGATGTTATTCAATCCGGCTTGGCCAATCACGATTCTGGTGTTGGTATTTACGCTCCCGATGCTGAGGCATACACCGTCTTTTCTGACTTGTTCGACCCAATCATTGAGGATTACCATGGTGGTTTCAAGAAGACCGATAAACATCCACCAAAGGACTTTGGTGATGTAAGCACTTTTGGAAATTTGGATCCCAACAATGAATTCGTTATTTCCACCCGTGTGCGTTGCGGTCGCTCCCTTGAAGGCTATCCATTCAACCCATGTCTCACCGAAGCCCAGTACAAGGAAATGGAAGAGAAGGTTTCATCTACTTTGTCTGGTTTGGAAGGCGAATTGAAGGGCAAATTCTACCCCTTGACCGGCATGGAGAAATCAGTTCAACAGCAATTGATTGATGATCACTTCTTGTTCAAGGAAGGTGATCGTTTCTTGCAAGCCGCCAATGCTTGCCGTTACTGGCCATCTGGACGTGGTATCTACCACAACGACAACAAGACTTTCCTGGTGTGGTGCAATGAGGAAGATCATTTGCGTATCATTTCCATGCAAATGGGCGGTGATTTGGGTGAAGTTTTCCGTCGTCTAACAAACGCAGTAAATGAAATTGAGAAGCGTATTCCATTCAGCCATGATGACCGTTTGGGCTTCTTGACTTTCTGCCCCACCAACTTGGGTACCACCATCCGTGCGTCTGTGCACATTAAATTGCCAAAATTGGCTGCCAACCTTGCTAAATTGGAGGAAGTTGCTGGCAAATATAACTTGCAGGTACGCGGTACTCGTGGTGAACACACTGAAGCTGAGGGTGGTATCTATGATATTTCCAACAAACGCCGTATGGGTCTGACCGAATACCAGGCCGTTAAGGAAATGTACGATGGCATCACTGAACTCATCAAGATCGAAAAGAGCATGTAAATTGCTACAATTTAAGTGTAGCGAACGTTTATTTGTAGTCAAACAAAGCAGGTGTTGTGAAGTTTAGTATGTACTAAGTGAAAGAGGGTGCAACAGTGACAGGTCCCGGCATTTTCAATAGATCCTATTGGGAAGCTGTCTTTGCTGCGTTCATATGAAATGCCTTCCTGGAGAAGAACAACAACACCATCTACAACACTGCTACCACCAATAAAACCTAACAATGAAAACACTTATCCTTAAAAAAGAAGACGTCAAATGTTTGGACTTTTTGTGAAACTGAAAATAAAACACAAATAATTTATAATTTTAAGTCTTAAGTTTATAAAAAAAAAACATTTAAAATAAAACTTAAAACAAAACCAAAATATGGAATGACTTTGTATATAAAAGAAATCTATCTATGTATTATATTAGATGAATTATGCTTTGTCAAAAACAGTAATTTTTACTTTCATATGTCTACGTTTAAGGGAAATGTTGGATGAACTGAAAAATTGTATAAGTTATTTGGGGTTAGACGATCAGTTGTGGATTAGAGGAAAAACGAATTTCAATGTGGAACATTCATGAATGATTTGTTAAAGCCATTCTAAAACATATCACACACCTTAACGTCCCGCATGAACACCACTTCGTGTTTTTTTTGTAGTTGTTACAGGCGTCACTTTAATTTGAGCGCTTCATTTTATAAATCGCAGAAAATCTAGGATATAATATCAAACTTGGTTGGTAGATGAATATTATATATTGATTTGAAAATTGAAAGTATATAGCGAAATGTTATTAATGAATACATAAAATGATATAAAAATTAGCAACTGTGCTATCCATTTCTATAAAATCTGACAAAATAATTTTTTTCCCCAGTTCTGGACTTTTCCAAATCAACCTGCATATAAACATATTTTCAATACATGAAACATTTTTTGTTCATAGTTTTATTTAAATCTCTTTTCTTAATATCTCTTTTGCAGAGAACGAAAATTATGGTATACTACGTCCTTTGTCATGTGTTTCGTTTTTATAATGTGGCACCGCTATGAACCACATTTTTCTTAAATGCATCTCTGCGATTATAATTTTTCTTTCCGATATTTCGATAAACGTTCTTCTGGTATTCTGATATTCTGCCCCTTTGCTATTTCGACTGTGCTAGCACGTGTTGGTTGTAGTTCCACGTTTATTTTCATATAGCTTTTCTATAATTAATTGAAATATAAGTGATTAAAAAATAATGGCTACAAATGAGCAATTAATATCCGCACTCGTGCTAGAGTATTTAAAGAAAAGAGATAAGAATTTAGCTAAAGTGTTTCAACAGAAAACAAATGCGGTATGTATTTGGTACAGTACTTTTTATTGTAGGACGGTTTTTAAGTAAAGCTGAATTATTTTCAGGGTACCGTCGGTAAAGGTTTTCCAAAGTTGGAGCAAATTATTGAAAGCTATCAACAAAGTAACAAGAAGAAGGTGCCCGTGATCAAATCGATTGCAGGCGACTCAAGTGATGAGGACAGTTCTTCAGAAGAAGAAACAGCAGCACCACAGACTAAAAAACCTAACGTTGCTTTAACCAATGGTAAGGCTGTTGCATCGAAAGGTAAAGCGAAAGAATCTAGCTCCGATGATAGTAGTTCCGAAGAAGAGGCTGCTCCAGTAGTTAAAAAACCAGAATCTAAAGCAAAGAAGGATGAATCTTCAAGTGAAGACAGTTCTGACAACGACGAGAAACCCGCAGTAAAAAATAATGTGAGCAAACCGGTGACACAACAGACGAAAGAGGTAAAAAAAAATTATAATTTGGAATTAGTATGTGATTTTAATGGGTTTACTTTACAGAGTTCTTCTAGTGAAGATAGTTCTGATGACGAACCTCAAGCCAAAGCACCTGTCAAACCTGTTGCCGCAAATAAAGTGCAACAGAAACAAAAGCAACAGTCAAGCAGTGAGGAATCTGATAGTGAAGAAGAAACTAAACCATCAAAAACACCTGTAGTTAAAAATGTTGCAAAGAAAGGTGACACTGAAGACAGTTCGGATGACAGTGATAGTGAAGAAGAAAAGGCTAAACCCGCACAGAAGCCGGTACCTGCCAAAGCTGTTGCCGCACAGAAAAAAGATGACTCTGACAGTTCCTCCGAAGAAAGTGAAGAAGATGATAAATCCCCCAGGGTTGCCCCCGCTAAAGCCAAGGCAGGTGTTAAAGCAGCCAGTTCTTCTGACTCAGATTCGGACAGTGAAGACGAAAAACCTAAAGTTGCCGCTGCAAAGAAGACCGTAGTTAAAGCTGCGGTTACAAAGAAAGCTGACTCATCTAGTGAGGACAGCTCCGACGAAGATTCCAAACCAGATGCCAAGAAGGTAGCAGCAAAGAAAGAATCCAGTTCAGAAAACAGCTCTAGTGATGAAGAAACTCCCGCTGTTTTACCGGCTGTAAAAAAGAATGTTGTCCCGAACAAAACTAAAAAAGATTCAAGTAGTTCCGAAGACAGTTCATCCGATGATGAAGAGCCTCCAGCGAAGAAAGCAGCACCTGCAAAAGCTGCTGCACCAACTAAAAAGAAAGATTCTAGCTCTGACGATTCATCCTCTGATGATGAACCACCAGCAAAAAAACAAGCTGTAGGGGCTGTTAAGGCTGTGGCTGTAAGCAAGAAAGCTGAATCATCCAGTGACGACAGTGATTCTGATGACAGCGAAAACGAGAAAGCGAAGCCTAAGCCAAAAGTTTTAGCACCAGCAAAGGCACAAAAGAAAGAGGAAAGCAGCTCTGATGATGACGACGACGACGAGGACAATGACGAAGAAGAGAAGCCCAAACCAAAAGTTGGAGAAAAGCGAAAATTTGATGATTCTGCTGCTGGAAAAAATCAGTCTAACAATAAATATAATAATTTCGTTAAAAGCGGCGAAGGCAAGGTACGTAAAAAAATATAAATTAATTGAACATAAGTTAGGTAAAGTTAACAACAAAAATTATTATGGAAGGAAAATTTATGTCATTAAATTCCAAACCTCGGCAGAAAATTGTTTTTCCTACAAATAGAATATAAAGTGTTCAATTTAAGCGAAGCTATTTAAAATATATTAAAAAACTTGTAGCTGCTTTTTAATACATATCATTCAAAATTTCTAAAGCCACAACAAAAAGGTTTTGCCTCTACACCAAATTTTAATGGTAAAGCAAAGTTTAATGATCAAAGAAAATCGAATGGTGAAGTGAGGAAAAATACACCCTTTAGAAGAGTGCGTGAAGAGGAGGTAGAAATAGATGCACGGGTAAAAGATATGTCATTCGAAGCCAAGGTAAGTGCCTCAAATGGTGTTTATTAAGTGGGTGAAATGTACGACGAAATTGTTACATTATGTCAATATCGCAGCTGAAAATGGAATTCACAAATTATTAAATTTATGTTTGAGGCACTTACTTATTTGTAACGGATTTATGCCTTAGGCATAATGCTCTTAATGCTTTTCCTAAATATCTACACTTTTCAAACGGTCTTATCGCAAACTCTATGAATTTTTCATAAAATGTAAAACATTATGAAGACATTTTTCACAAGGGGTTAGCGACAAAGCCGATTATTATTTCGAACATCTGTTTTACAATAAGTAATTTTGATTTGAAATTCTTCAAAAATAAAATAATTTGTGTTTCCTTTTTCATGTGCTGTTATCCTAACTATTGCCAACCGATTCACAAAACAATTATGTGATCATATTAGAGTGAAGGTGGAGACTTTAATAATAGAAGAGGCTTTGGCGGTCGCGGAGGCGGCAGAGGAGGAAGAGGTGGTGGTGCTGGCGGTGACGGAAATGGCGGCTTCCAAAAGTTTGGAGATAGGAAATCATTTGGTGGCTTTGAAAACGGCGGTGACGGACGTGGCGGTGGTCGTGGACGTGGTGGTCGAGGTGGATTCGGAGCTGGTGATCGCGGTCGGGGTGGATTCGGAGGTGGTGATCGTGGTCGGGGTGGATTCGGAGGTGGTGACCGTGGTCGCGGTGGATTTGGTGGTGGCGATCGTGGTCGTGGTGGATTTGGTGGCGGTGATCGCGGTCGCGGTGGCTTTGGTGGACGTGGCCGTGGTTTTGGGCGCGGAAACTTCGGTGGAGCGAATAAACCCTTTAATAAATCATTCGATTCATCAGGGTCTAACAAAAAGATCACCTTTGATGATTAGACTATGATAACGAGTGCAAAATATTTTAGAAACACACAACATAACAATTTCGTTAACATTTCACCGACTATTTTAAATACGCTTGTGTTATTTGTGTGTTGTGATGATTACGAAAACCTTAATTTTATTGCTTTACAGAGAAATGCATCTGGTTCGTGGGGTGAACGAGCGAACAAAGATTTGAAATATACACGTGGAAAGTCATTTAAACATGAAAAAACCAAGAAGAAGCGTGGAAGTTATCGTGGGGGTCAAATTGACATGGGTGTTAACTCAATTAAATTTGAATAACAATTTTAAAATTCGCTCTATATATAACTTGCATTAGTATCAATGCTAATTAATGTAAAAGATTAAGAAATTTAGTTATAGTGTAGTTTAAGTAATCTGAATACATCTGCATTGTATATAATTTTACAATATGTATGTGTGTTTCCGATGTGAGAACTAAATATTCTTGAAACAAAGAAATAAAGTCATAAACATCCTTTTTCACCTATGTGAATGAATGGTATTTATAAAACTAATATTAAATAACAATTGGAGTTTTATAATTTTTATTTATAAAGAATGCTTTTTAAAGATTCCAAATGCATTCTATATAAATATGAATGTATAAGTGTACTGGGAAGGTAATTAATCGTACATATTTATTTAGCAAAATCAACAAGATATACTTTTTGTTGTTATGGAGTAATGGATACGCCTAATTTAATCGAGTGAACCGTTTAAACGTGTTGCACATTTACTGAAACCACAGTAAATGTGTTTTTAGCAGTTGCGGTTTTATATAGCGAAAGGAAATATTGCCAGCACTTGACTAGGAACAATCGGATGTAGACTAAAATGTATGCCAATAAAAAAATCATTAGTTCACCCTTATATGGTTGACTACCCTATAAGAAATACTTGTGTACTTATGTGGCAGTGTAATATAAAAAAATGGTAATTTGTACGGTCAGTTTTGGTCATTTGCCAAAGATAAAACGTTGGAACTTGTTCAGTTACTTTCGCTGAACGACTTGGCTGCGCATGCGTTTTGTATTTATTGCTTCAAAATGTCATTTGTTGTTGTTTGTGCAAATGGTTTGTTTTGTGTATTGTAGATGTTTTAAAATTTTGATTCATTTTGATTACTTTTCTAAATGTGTACGTACTGAATGCAAGCGTTGTTGTGCTTCAGCATTTGAAAATCGTTATAATTTCAGTGTAGCGGATTTCTTGATGACAATCGGACACTGCTTAATGACGCCAATTGCTGTCGCATCCATCAAAGTACGAGCTGGCATGTAGTATAATATACAATTGTATTTATAAGTGCATGTATATATGTATGTACGTGCGTGCATACTCACCGGTCTAAGCCAAATTTGTAACAGTGATTTTAGCTGTTAACTTTTAGCGAGGGAAACTAAGCGCTCGTAATGCTATCAACAAAATATGTGCAGCATAACAAAAGAAAAGTTGTAAAACGTGTTGAAATAACAGTTGACGTGAATAGATATAGACTTGTATGTAGCACATAAATATCATATCGTTTGCGTTAATTTGCTGTACTAATAAGTATTTTATTCAATTTGCTTGCAAATAAAGCTATAAAAAGTGTGGAGTATAATTACGTTGGAACAACAGCAACTTTCTCATCATTCATACAGCTGGTTGACAATTGTAGCACAAATAATTACAAACGTTTTTATGTGTCTCGCATGCGCACAATTTATGTATTTGTAACGATAGACATACATACATACATTTTTCTTCACACATTTGTAATATTTGCGGAAAATATTTAAATAATTGAATTATCATTTAATAGTTTTGTTAATTAATAATCTTTACACTTATGTACATACTTTTTTAAATAGAGCGTGACTTACTTGTGTACATATGTATGTTGTACGGATATAGAGTATCCAATATTAGCGTTCATATGTTAACTAGATACTATTTCAATTCAACATAGGCTTATATTTAAAATATGTGCTAAAGCTAATTTAAAAAAAAATACTACTGTTCAATTGTTCAAAGTTTGGCAAATTAGTTTTCCATGAATTTAGGTGCAACATTTAATGACTTAAGTGTAAAATTGTCTCAGGTATAAGAGTTGAGACTTCGTATTTTGGAGATTTAAGAATGTAGTCTCGAAATGACACTGTTCGATTGAAGTTAATAGATTAGAATAGATAGTTGGTAATAAAAATAAAAATAAAATACAAAATTTAACTACTTTTGTAAAACATTCCAGTATTTTATTACTGAATATACATGTGTACATATGTATGAAGCTATAGCTACCTTTACCTTGTCTGCTATGGTTTCGGCTGTATCACAGTAATAATACTCAAAAAACAACTTCGAACTAAAAATACAAATTTACTAATCGTTTACATATATACATATATGTACATACATAAATATATTGGAATAAGCATATAGATACATTCTTTTGATATATTGAATTATAGCCACAAATGTTAAACAATATATCGTACACTTACTGCGGTCGCATAGCGTATACTTAGCAGCGTGTGCATGCGTCAATTATAATGATCAGTTGCAGCGTTTTCTGTCAGTTAATTTGTATACAGTTATGTAACAGCCCACACCATTGTTAATCATCTTCACTTTCCATTCCCAGCATCCACTACCAAAACGAGTAAAATTTAACAAAATTACGTCTAAATCGAAATCGATATGAGTTATTTTTCTCCCTAACGTCAACAAATCATTTCGCCATGCATTATGCTTACACCTCTTTCACACGCTCTTTGCCCACCGTGTGCAGCCGCATTATAACATATAATAGTTATTTTTTCCGTTTTCACAATTAATTCAATTAGTAATAATGTAGTTAGCATAAAAATGTCATGCTTTGGCTATTATATAGGAACTCGTCTTCGTTGATTTTAACTTACACCTGTCCAATTCCCAATTGTCAAATAAGCAACGCTTTCCGTTTCAATGCTCTGCTTTATAATGTCTTTGCTAAATAAGAAATTGTTAAAAATGTCGCGTACAAGGTGAAATTTTTTGAATAAAAACGCATGCCCGCCAGTACGTTGGATTACCCAGCAGACAATTTGGATTTAGAAGAAGTTAGAAACTTTTTTTCAATTACGAAAAATTAATTGTAAACACCTAACAGCACCTGAGAATTAAACTAATGGTGAAGGCGTAAATACTAATGAAGATAACAATAACGCTACGAGAGAAGACGTTACCATTAAGGATTTTTCGATTGAGTATAATCTGCTAACATTTGTGCTCCCTCCATCCTTTAAAGTCTCTTTCTGAACGGTTAAATTAGTTTTAATAATTTAAATCAATTTAATGGCTGATGGTGGTTGAGTTTATGTTGGATATGGTTTCTTAAAATGCTCTAGAATTAAAAGATCACTAATCTTGAAACTATTTTTCATCGAAGCAGCCGCTGCTTGAGTAAAAGACCTTGGCTAAAGCAGGTAATACCTAGGACAGATGTTATGCTGAGGGCCAATGAGTATTCTATATCTTAGAAAAAGGTTAACGGGTGTAGGTGAAAAGGAATATTATTAATATTTTGCACTTAAAGGAACTATTACTTATATATCAACAAAATCACAACCCAATGAAAAAGAAAATAATTGTGTGATTTCTTGGCATTGTTTCTACTGCTGATGATGATGATGATGTTAAAAACTGTGATTTGTGTGGTAAAAAATCAATTTCGGGAAAAGAAACTATTTGAAAACAGTTACCATTTTGGGCTAAGAGAAGGTGTAATAAATTGAATTATATATCTATTAAATGGAAGCTCTATTAAGCGGAGATCTGTATTAACTGGACAGAAAAGCTGGTAACCAATCATTGAGAAAGCAGCCTTAAATTTGTTATATTTTCCAATGAAATTAATTTGTATGACCATATTCAAAATTGAACCTCAAGTACAATCCCTTGGATTCTTATACCGACCAAAACGTGTTCGCCTTTATTCGAAAATAAAATTTTCACTGTATTAAATAGTTTATTATGTGAATAATAGTATAAATTGTATACCACAGCAACGCGTGGCCGGATCCACTAGTATACTACTGTGATCAAATTGAAAGGTGAATTTTGTCCATTTCATCTTCTTCAATATACTTATGCCAACGAATTATCTCGTCATCATAGCACTAGGAAAAATGCTCCGTCGTGAGGGCCATCAGAGCCTTCTCGATTCAGCTTTTATATCCTCATTTGAGTCAAAACATTGTTATATCTTTTGGCTTATATCTTTCTTAAAAATAGTAGGCAAAATAGGCAAAAATTCCTGCAAATTGTGTCAAAAGTGTACAAGATATAGGGCGAAAATGGGTTTTTTCTATGGCTTTTAATAAGATGTCTTGTAAATTTACTATCGATTTCCTCAAAAACCGTATTGTGAGAATTTTGGAACTTCAGAATTTGGGTGGCTTCTAGTTCCTAAATTTTATATACTTAAAATCGAAGATATTTTGTAAAAATTCACTTTTGTTCGAACCACCTCATGAAACTTGTAGGTAGGTAGATAAAGGGGGGCAGCAGAACATCCTTGGCCCCGGGCGCTCGAAGTTGTAGTTACGCTACTGATTAAAGCATACTGAGCTAGTTTTAAATCTACTTCTTCTAGCTTGGGAAAAAAATAATGACTATTGTACGTGGGTTATAGGCTATATATATTTCTGGCCTAATAATATTTATCAACGAAAATGTTTTTTTTTTTTGTCGATTGCTGTTTTGTTTCGGGATCATACGCATAGATTCATTATTCGTCACCTGTGTGACGATCTTATAAACGTCTTTTGAAGCACCGCGATCGTATTTTTTCAGCATTTCTTTACACTAATCCACACGAGCCTTTTTTTGAGCGATTGTCAAATTGTGCGGGATCCAACGAGAACAAACCTTTTTTACGGCCAGGCGTTCATGCAATATCGAATGTATGCTGGTGGGAGAAATGCATCGGCATGTCTCTATCTGAAGGTATGTTACATGACGGTCTTGCATTATCAGTGCACGTACGGCATCGATGTTTTCTGGCACAACGGATGTTTTTGGACGACCTTCACGGAATTCGTCTTTGAGCGAGCGTCGGCCACGATTGAATTCGTTGTACCAGTTTTTCACAGTGCTATAGGATGGTGCTTCATAGCCATACAAAGATTTTGGTTCATCGATGCACTCTTGTCGTGATAATCTACGTCGAAAGTTGTGAAAAATGATCGCACGAAAATGTTCACGAGTTAATTCCATTTTTGGCCGAGATGAATTTTTTAATTCCCTGTAAATAAAACAATTCACGATTAAATGACAAAACGTTCTGAGTGATGTTATGCTAAAAAATGTCAAACTTTCCAATGGAAATGTCAGATTGCACCTGGCAACACTTAGTGTTGCCCTAGGCCAGAATATATATAGCAGCCCTCGTATTATATACATATAAGTAACAGAGTATTTAACTTTGGAGCAACAATTAACACTTGGCTAGTAGGTCGTTTATTGATCGAAAGGGGGGTGGAATAGTTGTCTGCCCTTTCCAAGTCCCGCTTTAGCCATCGTTGCACTCATTGTGCTCCAATAAGAGTTTATTATGTAAATCTTTTTGTCATAGAATCAGTGTTTCTCAGAGCTTTCTAAAAGGAATTCATTTCTAATTAAAAAATTAATTGCGCACTTTATACACAACATTGTTTGCAATAAACTGTTTGTAGTTTTTTCTGTCATACATAAGATGTTGACTTGAGATTGTCAGCTTAAAAAGAAGGGTTTAAAATTCACATATTTCTACGAAAATGTCATATTCATTTGTAAGGAGTACTTGCAATTTTTACCTCTACTCAGGTACTTAAATATCATAGCATCACTCATTGTCTCATTATTAAGCTACTTAAATAAAATGTTCCATTATTATTATTATTATTATTATTACTATTATTCAGCGATTACGTATGTAAGTCTGGCTTTTTGATATGTTTAGTTGAAAAATAACAAAAATTAATTTAAAGGCATGGTCGCGCTATCAAGGCAAACGGAATGGGAAAATGAAGCGCGAGAAATTTTCAGCTTCATCACACACATACTTATTTATACACCTGTACATATATATATGTATGCCTGCATGTGTGTGTGTGGATATAACCGCGAAGAAATTCGTATAGCGTGAGGTGCAGTGGTGTGTGTGGTAAAAGAAGAAAACACAGTTCCTGTGGCAGAGAAAGAGCGCAAGCACAAAAACCTGCTAAGTCAACCAAGCGACCAAATCATTAAGCTGGGGGACTGCTCGCTAGCAACGCCAAGCAGCTGTTGGACAAGAACTGGCTCCAAATCACAGGCGAACGCTTAAGAAATCGTAAAAGATATTTTAACCGTCAGTCTAAGGTGAGCGCTCGACTAGTTCGGTTCGTGTATTGTAAAGCAAACGTTCGTAATTGCCATTCGCTGATCGCTGCCGTCGTTCCTTACGCGTTTCAAACGGAATTCCGCTTAATATTTTTACCATTAACTCAAACCTTGGCTCAAAAGAGAAAATAAACATATAATTAAGAATTCAAAAAAGTCACACACATGCACACGTACATATGATTTAAGTGATCGATAAGTGAAAAGTGAATTGAGATTTCTTTTTATGTAAATGTGCACATTTTTTGAATTGTTTACATTTATAATATAAAGGCAATTTGAGAAAAGCATTCGTGGAGAGCTGCCCCTTCGGTTGTAACGTTGTGTTCTGTCTTCTTGGAAATAGCTATCTGCTGTACAACAAATACGCGCATTACCCAAAATGGCATACCGGTGCTTTTGGAGAAGCATAACCAATGTAAGTGACCCCATTAAAAAACGAACAGGGAGAAAATCGTGTAGAAAATGGATGTTGTTGATTCTCTGCTCACCGCTTATTGCTCATTGCAGCAGCATGTTGGTGTTGTATTGGTGCATGGCTATTATGGCCATGAACGTCTTGAATTCTGTTACTGCTGTTCCCGACTTCGGTTTCTTCTTCGCTGGCAAACCAGTATCGTCTTCTACAATTTTGTCTGCTTACTGTTTTATTTATGTATTATGCATCTCTACATAAGAATGTAAAATATATAAGTGTAGATTAATACATATTTAGGCAACTATGCGGGATTTTGTATGTTAAAAAAGTCAGCTTAACAAAAAGTTTTTCAAAGGATCAACATTGTCGATATGAATAAAGAAAATCGCAGAAATATACTCTAAAGTACTGTTCAGAAGTCACTTTATTTACACACATGTATGTATATATGTACTATATTCATATTGATGCTGGCAAGACTCATGTATTTAAGTTTCCAACGCTTTCTTTAAAAGCAGGTGAAGGTGGTTTCTGTTTTTTTTTCAGTTGTCTGGCCACTTAGTTTCCTAACAATTCTGTGAGCAGTTTGCGGTTTGCGCATAAAAATATTAATTAAGAAATTTAATCATGAAAGAGCTCTTTTTATTCTCTGGCAAAGTGTTGCTACAGAGTATAATAGTTTTGTTCATATAACGGTTGTACGTTCGCCTAAAACTAATCGAGATAGATATGGTGTTATATATATATTTATAAACTATCAGGATGTCTAGACGATCGTAGTAGCAAGGGGAACCTGCGTCCAAAAAAATTTGAAAAAGTGGGATTGGTCTCGCCTTTAATAAGTTTAATGTCTAGCACAAATAATATAAGAACTTCAACCGACAGTGTGAAAATGGATGAAATCAGAAGCTAACCCAGCTCATTCCTTATATAACGGTACTGTCCTAAATTGGACGATTGGCGAGGCTTCGCCCACTTTTTGGTGAAATCACATATCTCGCGTCCCGACCAATCGATTCTTCTCATATTCCTTTGCCACAGTGTAAAAATGGGCGAAATCGGACTACAACCACGCCTACTTCCCATATGGCACAATTTTAAATCCCTTTTGATTCCTGTACACAAAATCAAGAAGTAAGTAATATAATGGAATATATGGATATGTTGACTCCAGTTAGAGAGAGACCTTTCCTAACAATAGGAACTTTTGGCGTTAAAAAATTTGTTGAATCGGGTTAATACTTCCCTGAGCCACCATACATTTAATATAAAGATTTTGTAACTTCCGGGTGATTTTATGCTGCATATATCGGCCAATATTTGAGCTATATTAATGATAATTACAGAACGTGTTTTACTTATAACTGTGTCTGTATGACTAAAATAGATAAAATTGGGTAAAAACTTGACCTTGGCCGCTAATATTAGGATTATCGAACATCCGGCTGACTTTACTCCATATCTTTGGTGATGGTATGTGAGGTATCTTAATGAAACCCAGGGACCATTTTTTTAGTATGTGGCACCAAAAGAGTTAATAGATAAAATCGCGTCGAAACTACCCCAACTCCCATATATGTACTAAATGTAATGATTTTCGTTTTTCTGACAAACCTTATGCCGAATAAGTCGGCCACTGTATGATTTATATATAGTATACGTGTGTATAAAATTGCTTGGATTCCGATTGTGCCAAAAGAGAGCATCAGCCAGAATATTTGTTTGTTATACGCTGATGAGGGTATATTAAGATCGTAACTCCCCGAGGGATACGTCTAAGACCTAATAAAATATATATACAAGTATATAGTAATAATGAACAGCGTGACGATCATAGTCGATTTAGCTTCATCCGTCTGCCGGTCTGTCGGTATATGTACGAGCTACTCCTGCTTTGAGATATCGATCTAAGAATTTTTATTCCCAAGATGCATATAGTTGCAAACTGAACGATAGAAATCAAGTTTTTGTATGGAATCTTTTTTATATTTTTTTTTCGCTTCAATATCATTTTCTTCAAATCCTTTTGTAGTTTATACGTATTAATTTATACACATATATATAACTACATAAAGTTGCCACAATTGATGAATGGTAACACATTTCATAGAAATAATATTGAGTCGTTTGGAAGATATACATATGTATGTATGCATATATAATCATATATAGTATTTGAAGGGAGGCTTTAAAGTCAACCAAACCAACGAAATCAGCGTATCGATCATATTTAGGTAGGGAAATGTTTGCTTCGTATTTATACGCTGTTGCAATTAAACCAATTTAAACCAAACAAAATATACTTTCCGCTTCGACAATATGGTTTTAATGGTTAAAGCACGAGTTTTAGGTAAAAATCGAGGAGTATATCAGCAGAATGCTACTCGCTGAAGGATGATTTGGCAAAGTTTTTTAAAAACAAATATTGTAGGGTAATCTGAGCTATATATATACCATGAGTGTATTATAAAAGATTGTCAATAGGGGAGAATATCGAATTTAAGCCTCTTTACTAATGCAATTTTCGAAAGACTTTTCACAGAGCCAATGCGATAATATTTCAAATTAATTTAAAACAGTAAATACATATAATAAAATAATAACTTTGCAAGTGAAATTTCATGCGTTGCTGTTTCCAATTGAATTCAATCAAAATATACTGCTTTATTGAAATGATCTTAATGCTGATAATGAGAACATTATCACACATACATATTTTTGCGTACAACCGTATGATGAGCGAGATAATTTTTCGAATGATTCATTTCGAATAAATGTGATTGCGAGGAGAGTAAGAAACTAGGTTAAGCATATTCATGGAGAAAGAGCAATGGAAGCCCGCAGTCGAATTAACATATTTACATACACATACATTTACTGTAAGTACATACGATATTATAAAAAATATTAAAATATTCAAGCGTAGTGGCGTGAAGCCCAACCCATTAACAGCGTCTTTCGAGTGTTTTTTTTGGTGAAAAAACACGTATTTTGGGTCAAACATTTTTTGGTGCTGAAGCGGTTGCAGAGATTTCAGAAAATTTGGTGTCAAATGGCAGTAATTACTGGCGTAGTGCCAATGTCGAGTACCGCTTCGAGACTTTCGTTTTGATACGAACGCACAAGTTGGCGGGTTATTCTTGTTGTTGTTGTGGAAATGTGATGGAAAATGAACATTAGCCTCCTCCGTCATCACATCATACACATAACGAACAGCATTCAACATCAATCTTAACTGCTCAATGTACATAATACCTGTGTATGCTTACACTTTGAGAATACTCGCAGGTAAGTGTGTGTGTGTGTGTGTGTGTGTGTGTATATGCGGCTTTGGGGAAATAACTATTATGCACAAGTGAAATTCCTGCTTAAGGCGTTTGTAAAAGTAACTGGTTACTGGTTGGAGAATTCCCACGACCATAGGAGTCAACGGTAAATGGAAGCATCCAAATATTTGAACATTTTGTCTTCAAAGCACTGTGCATATTGCTATAATATTGAGTGTAACCGTTAATAACCATAGTCAATGGTATAAGGCACTCATTCAAATCAACCATAAAATGGGAAATTTAAAAATTTTATTAGTTACTGTGCGGGGTATTTTTTAACAGGAACATTTCTGTGAATTTGGTAGAGAATAACAATATTCCCTCATTTCACACAACATTATTGAGTTTTTATCATCTCTTATTTAGTTGCTAGAGCGTAGAGAATTATGCTTTATTTCTCCATACCTGACAACTATATACTCTTCTAACGTTATTTTGCAACCCTCTCTGGGTATATTATTTCTTAAAGCAGCAATGTCACGAGGCTCCTATCCGCATTCGCTTCTTTCTGCATAATAGAGAGTTGACCACCAACGGGTATTGAAAAATTACACCATTTATGAGGTCGTACATTTTATATGTCTGTTCTTCTTCTCTAAAGTTTCAGTAGCAAATTTTATATTTCTGTTGACTGGTTTTACAAATTACTTAAGCGTTATGCAGTCATCTTCGATGCCATCACTTTAAACGTTAGGCGACACAAACCGGTACTGTGATGGATTTCAAGCGTAAAAGTGCTAAATGACTAGAAAATGTATGTGAGTGCAGACATGTTGAAGTGTCTGGTGGACTGTAAAGAAGTTTGTGGGTTGTTTATTTAGCCGGAAGCCATTACAGAAGATGGGACAACTCAAAACGGTATTAAAACTGCTCAAAAGTATTATAGATGGAAGTGCGCTAAACTTTTGGCAGCCAGCGGAGGTAGCGTTATTTTCAATAATTATTGCATGTAATATTTGAATATTAATAAGATTGCTTATCGAGTAAATGTTGGCTGTTCTTCACATCTTATTCATTAACTTGTCCACATTTGTTTGCAATAGTTTATTATTGTTGTGATAAGCTTTTATCAGTCGGTGGAAAAGTTAGCTGGCGAGATATTCAAAAGACTTAAGAAACGAACTTGAACTGGTGCAGCTGGAGCGAGGTAGCGAAGATTACTAAAAGAGAAGAAAACACGGTAACTTCTTGTGTAGAATGGGACGTGTGCAAAACTGCAGATCGGTAACTCAAAAACTAAAAGACTAGTACGCGTATTTATAGATAGACGGACCGACGGACAGACAGAGATGCCTAATACATACATATATACTTTATAAGGTCTCCAATGTTTCCATCAAGGTGTTAAAAATTTCATGGCATACTTAATATAGTCTGTTGAGGGTATATTAAATTACGTAGGTTGCCTTATATATTTTGGAATTTAGAAACCCTATTGCTGCAATCGGGCAACTCACAACCTTAACGTAAAGTTTAACATTTTTGGTAGTATATACACTCGGAACGTTTTGACATACGAGCGCCTTGTGTTGTTTACAGTAACTTGAAATATTCATTTCGGCCCCAAAATGGAATTAAATTATTATTATACTAAATGAAGTAGCGAAGCTTTATCCATTGTAAAATATTATGTGTTCAACTGCTGATTTGAGGAAAAATGATTTAAACTATAGCTCAACGGAAACTTAATATCCTAATCAATCACTTATAATATTTTTAATGGAGCTATATATAGTCCTTCTGAAATGATTATCTAAAAAGTTAGATATATAATCGATTAAAATATTCTTCAAAGCTTGAATTGGAACTAACCAGAGCTTAGGAATTGCACTCGTGTATCAAGAAATTCGATTGATTGTGGTTGAAATAATTCGTATAGTTCAAATGAACTCCGAAGCTAACGAAGGAAGCTTTAAGGTTTACAGACAGGCATAGTGTTAAATTTGTATTGATAACTTTTAAAGTCTGAAAACCAAGTTTACCTTATTTTTTGTCTCATAAAACTTACATAAAAAAGCTAGCACACCTTATCAACGATTTTTTGTTTATTTTATATTAACATGTCAAACGGAAAAGCAGCAAAACCAAGAAAAAACGTCATTATCAGTAGTCTACTTTCAATCCAAATTACATTTCCTTACTGAAATGTGTTGCGGAAATGCTAAAACAAACATATGGTACATATACAGCTGCAAAGCCACATTTATTTAGTAGAGTTCGTAACAAGCGACAAGCGATCACCAAGAGGCTTCGATACTAATAGCTGTTAATGGATTTAATTGCAAGCAAACACATTCATTATTACCCACGCACACACACAAACACTTAAGTGCGCGGATGTAGAATAGAGATCACTATGCTCTTCCGTTGTTCAACATAAGCTTTAAGAACTCCTCTGAATACAGGTATATATACACACATACACTGAACTGCATATATGTATAATACATACAAATATACTTGTTATCGTTATTTGGTATTTATTTCTGACCGAACAGTAGCCGTGAGTATTTAATTTTGATCGCCAATACAATTTTTACTTCCACTTGACCATATATGGGTCATCGACCTCAATCTAACGGTGTTTGTCATTTTCTATATACCACATTGTGCCAGTATCTTTGGTGCGTATGCGTATATTTCTAAACATACTGCATGCGGTCACCACTTGGTGTCGTCAATCCCGAAAGCTTTCAGAGAGGCAGAAAAATCGCACCTCTATCTGCTTTGAACCTAGAGAATCGAAAAATATAATTTTTTGGTACTCAGTTGTCAATCAACTGTCGCGAATAAAACAATCGGAATACCAACAACAGCTTTTTTCTCTATTGTTAGGAGCAGCTAATAATCAGGAAATACTTATGTAATAAATTCCCAAAACTCCCAAAAGGAACCAAATGATGAAAAAGTAACAGAAATGGGGAAAAAATATCAACAGAATGTCAAAAAAGTAATTGCCAATACCATTCAATTTAATGAAAACAAATAATCAATTAACCAATTCTTATAATAAAAGATTCTGCAAAATTTTTGCATTGAATTATGCTCTTTTTCATATATATTGGTTTGAATATTCTGAAGCAAATATGATATATTCCAAAGGACTTTATTGAGAGTCTTAATATTATTTGAAAATAATTATTATTTGAAAATATTTGTAAATAATTATACTTAGTTGCTAACTGAGATTTCTTATAGCCTGTAAAAGTCAGCTTATCATTAGACTCAATAGCGATCCCGAACCAAACATGCCACAGCTCTCGGGTTTTACAGAAATAGCTTAAGCCGTTCTTTGTTCTGTCTATTTGTTTTGTTTGTTCTTATGCTCTGTAGTGTTAGTTAGTTTAGTTCTGTTGTGTTTTCTTTCTATGGAATGTTAGATGTGTGTGACCAGCAAAAAGCTTAGAAGTACAACAATGTCTTCGCACTTTTCATGGCAACAATAGATAGCCCGAATAGAACAGAGTGATTGTTAACAGACGCGCGCGCGTGTTGATTTTTGCTCGTGCGGATATATGTATGGTATGTAAGTATGGGGGTATGTTTGTACAATGTGCCATCGTGTTGACGGAAAGACCTTCCATGGATCAAAGCATAAGTCTTTCATTCGCTGCTTAAGAAAACTGATCAAACGAAAGCCAATGAAAAAGTTACACCCATTTATGGATCAGTATTTATATGCAATACGAAATTATTAAATGGTAAATAAATGACCGAAGCAATTTGTATGTATGTATAATGGTGATATGTAAGAAGCCAAGAAATGAATTAATTTGATTGCGGTTTAACCAATTGTGTTATATGATACCAGGTCAGTGTGTAAAAACGAAAGTGCCTGTTTTGATTATTCTGTTCGTATTATTATTTAGATGTCGATATTTATTCAGTTGCGTTGGAAAGGGAAATTATAATTTCATGTAAGTAAAACAGCGTCGATTATCTATTCGAAAAGTTTATCAGAGTTGAGGTTAACGCAGCCACCTTTCAGATATTTTATTGTAACTAAGAAAAGTAAGGAAATTTCATAAGGTTTTTTGGAGTAATTCAGGTTTAGGGCTCGTTTTTATTTGAAAATTATGCTGGAAGTGTTTTTTTTTTATCAACGGTTTATTTTTCGTCGCTGTTTTGCAGTAACAGTCATTTTGGCAATTTTATTGACAACCAAATGCCTTTTGACTTTATTCAGGATGCCTAAAGGCTTAAAGTTATGCGAACAATCTCTTTATGATTCAGACCATCAAGATAAATTTTTAATAAGTAGTTTCGCTTTTAATCACAACTTTTGTCATGCTATACGTGTAATTGAGATCCTGTTCAAAGTAAGCGCTTCCTTCGTTTAATTTTATTTTAAACCTTTCAACAACTTATATAATGTTATTATAAAGTCTTGAAGCTTACTAGTCAGCTCCAATTAATATATCTCAGTATTCAAAAGTAAAATTACCAGGGGTTCAGTACCTATAATGAAAAACAGCTTTTCGCCAAAAACACGCATTGTCATGAAAAACGAAACCCTTTTGAGCATTAATAGTTTTCGAAAGTTGTTCAATAAACATGAATTTGGTAAAACAGAGTTTTTATTACTGCTCTTTCTTTTATTTTCTTTTATTAAATCTCAAAACATAGCTTTTCTTTTTAACATTGCCGTTAGTGTGTGGCATTAACGGCATTTCATTGTATAACTTTAATGCCTTTAAACCATGTAATAGCCGAAGAAAAAAGATTTTGACTTCGTAACTGATAATTATGACGATGACGATTGACTAAAGTAGAAAGTCTCATTTGGTAGACTCGAGCAATAAAACATACGGTAACATTGGTTGGTCATCTTAGATATTAAAAAAACCAAAAACAAAGCAAAGAATAAAAAATTTGCTTGACAAGCTATTAATTCAATGACAACAAATGTCATTGCCCTTCATCGCAGGCTATTTACCTAAGCGGCTCTGCATAAGTATGTACTCACCTGCAATGTTCAAGTAAGCATATATTTATATGCATAAGTAATTACATGTAAAAGACTATTGCATTAAATAGTGTTTACATTTTAATCGAGTTGAAAAACTTGTACATTTACTACAGTAAAAAAGCGAAGAAGAAGAGAATCATCGAAAAATAACGTGCCGTTATGAGTCGTACCGTAGGCAGTGAGATGAAAGTGCCGGGTGTTGGCGAGAGTGATTCACACGGTAGGCCATTAAGTCATACAAATGTACATACCAACGGGTATTTACGAAGCATGTGCGTGTATGTGCGGTAGCTAGTACTATAGCCACTAAATCATATAGACACGGCAGACTAACGACTCTGCATGCCGCGCGTACATTTGCATGTATACATATATGTTTGTATGTATGTAGAGGCGGTAGTTTGATGGGCGAATGTAATAGCAAACTTGATCGTCTTCTTCATTAAGGCGACGGCTCGGCCATATAAAGAATTGAATAATAGAATTTCGCTTTCGTTTCTCGGGGCAAATGAAACTTAAACTACAAACAACTACAAATAAAGTGCAAATAAAAATTCAAGCAAATTTAGCAATTATATGATTTTCCCTTCATTATTTTACCAAACATGTACAGTTGAGAGAAATTGGAATAGTAGGAAAAAATTTAAAATATAAAATCAAAAGTAATGAATGGACATTCGCCGCCACTGCGTACGTTTTTGAGAAGAAAAGAAAGTTTGTCACTTGAGTCTTTCGTTGTATTCGCATGCTCAAGCCTTACTGCATGCCGATCACTTGTCAGTTCACAGAGTTTCTATGTATGTACATATGTATACGTGGGTATATTATACCAGCCAATATTATCGTATCATTTGCATTCTATAAACACTCTAAGCTTATGGAGGTTAGTGGGGCGGCATGCAGCAAATATTCACCGGCGCTGATTGAGTTCTCGGTTCATAAAAGTAATTAATTTGCTCCTCTTTACTTTTACACTCTATGCATAGATCGACTACTTATGCAGAATTTTCGATACATATGGCGAAAAAGAAATTTATTTCAATCATAACAGAATATTTTATTTCCCTTGATTTTTATCCAAAAGGAGACTGTAATCAGTGGGCGCATCAGCAGCACGTCACGCGAATTACAAACTTAAATATATGAATATACCATACACACACATGTGTACATGGACACATGTTTTGCTCTTCGCATAAAATCGTAATTAACAACTTCTAAAAGAGGAAGTTTGTAGTGAAAGTGAATGAGCTTATACACTCACTAACTTGGCTTGACCTATAAAGTTTAAAGAAGTCTCAAATTGATCGCCATATATAATCAAAAAATCGCGAAACAAGTCCACTCTCTTCATTTATATGTATGTAGCTACCTGTGTACATATGTCTATGTATTGTGTTTGTATGTATGGATAAAATTTCGCGTTTTAACTTTCACACCAACTATTTCTTAGACAATGAACGAACTAACGAAAAGTAAAACAAAATTGAATGTTAATAAAACGAGCTACAATAAATAAATTTATACACATATTTACACTTAATATACATACATATGCATACAGTTTTATAGCAAAGTGTTAACAGTATCTAAAGAAGAGCAAAGCGCTGTAAGCAAACGAAAGTGAATTCTTGACTCGGAGCTCGGTTTATGCCACTTAAGAGTTACAGAAGTCAAAAAACTCATAACAATTTTTATAATTTAAAAGGCATTTAGTTCTGCATATAAGCACAATTAAACACTTTATATAGTATGTGTGATTTTCGATATAGAGTTAAAAAATGGCGAGGCATAATTGATTTTATGATTTTTTAAGCAAATATTTCACTGCTAAAATACTAAGATGTTTCGCTGGTGAGCGTAAGTAATAACTTTATTCAGGTTGCAGCAGGCAGACAGAAAATTAATTTATTGAAATAAATAAAAACCTGGAAAGCCCCTTAATCCGAAGTTATAATATTCTTCACAGGTGTATTTTTATAGCATCTTCTTCTTCTTTACTCGCGTAGACACCGCTTACGCGATTATAGCCGAGTTAACAACAGCGCGCCAGTCGTTTCTTCTTTTCGCTACGTGGCGCCAGTTGGATATTCCAAGCGAAGCCAGGTCCTTCTCCACCTCCTCCTTCCAACAGAGTGGAGGTCATCCACTTCCACTGCTTCCCCCGGTGGGTACTGCATCGAATACTTTCAGAGCTGGAGCGTTTTCGTCCATACGTACGACATGACCTGGTCAGCCCAGCCGCTGTCTTTTAATTCGCTGAACTACTCGCAAAAGACCATACATCTTTCGCAGAAAAGGTTTTTGTGATCAATAAATATTTGAAAAATATTTTAAAAATTTCCAAAATAATGGCGTCTTTATGTACGTAATTACTCGGAAAAACCTCACACTTTTTGTAACTTAACCCCAATCTCTATCAGCTAACATGTTTGTGTTTTGTCACAATATTGGGTATTATTTTAGAATTGATCTAATAATGTGCAGCTAAAACTACCTCATAAAAACGAAACTAGATTTCAATTTAGTTCCTCATACATCCTTTTAATTATTTTCTCATTCCTGTTTCAACTTAACTGTATAATTGATATTAAATTTTTTTCTATTACAGATGAAGTTGGCTATTGTTATAATTGCTTTAAGCATGCACGTTGCAAGTGCGGCACTTTGGTCAAATTACGATTCTGAAAAGGCCGAGAAATGTACTGGCGGTGCGGGGTTAAAATATTTGTCCGGCGATGCGTTAATTGATTCTCCCAATTGTCTGGGGCCGAACAACTCGCCCTATCCAAGGTAAAATAAGAAAAGCGGTTAGGCTTAAAAAAAAGTAATTATTAATAATTTCCTTTTTCTCATCAGTGCGGCTGTGGCACGAACCTTCTCGAATTGGAACGGTAACTCCAGGCGTGGGCGTCAAAGTAAATTCCCCTCAACGCTGGATCCTGCGATAACAACGAATGCTTTACTACGTGCCTATGACGAAGTCAATAATGATCTTCCCACCAACAACCGTTTTGGTGAGCTATTTCAATCAGTTTGATACCTGGCAACTTTTATAAATCTTTGTTAAATTTTTATAAATCACATAGGTCGCTCTTTGTCAAATGCACCTGTCAGTCAATGCAGAGAAACACCATCTAGGCTGTGCAAAACACGCTACAATACGACGGCGCCAATGTATGGAGTCAGTTTGACATCTGGACAGCCTGTTACCATTGTTCAAAAGTTCCCTGATCTGTTACAACAAGTCGTATTCGAAGTTTGCGAGTAAGTCGGTTTCATAAGAAAGAAAAAAGATGTGTGTTGAAAATGTGTCGCAAAATTCAATAAGAAACGATATTTTTTTAAAAGCTTAGTAGTTGTAGCAATTAATTTCCTAACTCTTGATCCATCATGAGTTTTAAGATGATTCCGTAACTTTAATATTTTTCTAATTTACACTTCTAGTATCTTTCAAGCGAGTTTAGCTCTTAGGCTGAAAAAAGCTGTGTTCTGAATAGATGTATTTAAGAGTTTTGAAAAATAGCGCGTCAGAGCTTATTTGTTTTGCAACTCTCCATAACTCCAATTGATATATTTTAATACTTTAATAATTCATTTATTATTCTCCCCAGATCGGGTGAATGTGACGTTGTACGTGGTGAATGCACTCAGACATATGTGCCGTATCTGTTTCTTGTAATTCCGTTGGGTCCAGTCACACTGACTGGTCAGGACTACGTATTGGTTGAGAGCGGGTGTGTATGCAAACCCAAATATTCTACGGGGGCAGCGCAGGAGCCAAATATGATACCTTAGTTTATTTCCAGAACCAAATAAAAGTTTAATTTGTTAATATCTGATATACTGCTACACAACTACATATAAAGTAAACTGTTTAAAATGGACATTTGTACGCATAAATGATGTAACTTTTCGCTGTATTATATTTGCTACGAATGCCCATTTTTACTCTAAATACGATCGATTCAACAAGTTTTCTCTGTTGAATTTACAGTTATTAATATACAAACATATTTAGTCGTAAAATATTTATTATTATAAATATACATATTTATGAATTCATATTGAGATAAATATGCGTAAATATATTTCTCTAGGATAGTTGTATGTTGTTTACAAATAATTTAATTGAAGAGCAAATTACTTGAATATCTATCATAACTTTAAAAATCTAAAATTATGTAAGTGGTTAAAGAAAATATATGAGTGTCGCCATTCTAATAACGAAAGCAATACAATTATTTTTCGATATACAAGGTTTTCTTTCAAAATATTCTTTTTAAAGTATTGTATTTCCATATATACACATATCTGTCTGTTTGCAAGGTGTTTTGGTTCAAAACAATGTAAACAGGATAAAAAAACATACAGACATATAATAAAAGTACATACAAGCTAAATTAAATACGATATTTTGATCGCATAGATTTGTTATTAGGGGTTTCGTTATAAGTCAAATGTATGTATGACTCTCTGTAACAGTATATCAGAAATAATTAAATATACGAACAAAAGCTTAGGTTTAAGATTGCCTATTTATTGATTGCTTAAAAGTTTTCTCTATTAAATTATATTTAATTTGTTTTATGCTAATGACATATATGCAAATAAATACAAATATCTATCATAAATGAAAATAATATGTTATGTGTTAAGCTAGCGTTAATATTCTTGTATGTACACTCGTACCAAACGTACTCGCAAGTGCGGATTTGTTTTTTGCAAATGAAATAAAAAACTATGAATGTATGTAGTATAAGAATTAAGGAGGAAAACTGAATATTGCATTTACGTATGTATGCATGTATTTGTAACATTTGTAATAAATAAATGATTTTAATAAACCATAATATCAACAAACATTAGTCTACTTCTGAAGCGTTTTTAATAAATAACAATTTAATATATTTTTATAGTCTATTATTTACATTTATGATTTGGAAACGGATATGGTGTGGTAATGAGAGGCAGACTCATATGTATTCCTATCAAGACGATAGACTTGTCAATCGTAATTTATAGAGGTAAATTAATTAAATAAGGCAAGTTCTGGGAAACAGTTTCACACTTCATTTAAATAATCTCAATTATATTATTCGTATTAATACTTAAAATAGCTTAAAACACCTCTGTAGTAAGTTGTATTTAGTAAAGAATTATAGTAACTTACTGTGACGAGGCAAAGTGTTACATTGGTATATTATTGTTGTATTGTGTATTGTATCTTCAACTAGATTTGCGCTTAAACTTCCTGTTCCTTCCTGTTTGACGTATTCGTTTGACATTCTTCTTTAGCTTCGGCTGAAAATATATGTATGTATTTACAGAGAAGCTTAAAACTCTCAACACATAACTTTAAGGGAATAAAAATGAAATGCTTCTACACAATTATGGTTTTAATTTTATCAACATTTAATATTAGTCCATTTGAAAAAATATGACACAAGATTTTGAAATGAATGCATTAATTATAAGATGATCCTCAATACCGATGTCTTGAATTATAATAATAATTGTAGAATACTTTAAATAAGCACTTTTTGCATATAAACTTAAATAAATATCAAATATATATAATTTTATTAAAGTTCAAAGGTATTGTATGGATTTTACAAAACTGTAGTTATTTTTAGCCAGCAGCTATTGTGAATTCTTCGTTTTGTAATTACTTTTGTATTAATTTTCCTTCATGAATATGGCAGCTCTGATTTCGTTGAATTTTTCGTTGCGTCGTCTCCATTTTGCAGTGCAGCAGGCCGCATTGAAAAATTTTTAATGTGCGAAAAAAGTTTATTACTGCTATAATAAAGTAAAAATATGTGGAGTTTTAGAATAAACGTTGTGGAAATATATTAAATAAGTTTATTATACTGAGTTGATAACGTTTGAGGTTAGTTTGTGTGCTAAAATAACGAATGTGGTTACTTACCCCCGCCTCCTGTTTTTTCTGTTCAAAACGCTGAATTTTACGCTTGCCGCCGTGTGCGTATCTGAAGCCCCAGTTGCCGGGCGCAACTTTTTCCGTGTGGCAGAAACAACTAATTGAGAGTAATTAAGAACAAGGTATATAACTACTATAACTGAACCAAATCCATTAAAGGAAGATTTTTTGAAACACTGTCATGACGTGAAGGTGCTCATTTGTGGATATCTATAAAATTGTAAGCCACTCGCAACTGTTAAAAAAAACTGCTTGAAAATGATGTTCACGGTAAGTAGTGTGATTACTTTTAAATATATAAGATTGAAATTAATATTACATCACTTCCTTTAATCAAATAATTAAATGTATACAATTTTTAGAAGTGATTTTTGTCATCTCAAAACATCATCTATTAAACATAAAAAAACGTAGGAAATTGAAAATATGAACGAACTTATGTTAAGAGAAAAATGCGTTTCACACCTTATCGTATTTTTAATCTAATATGTTTTACAGAGACATATTAAATATATTTCTGCGAATAAGTTATCCCAGAGGTTGATTACGCGTCTATTGCTATGCGAGTTAAAACTATAAACAAATAATATGAAAAATTAGGTTATGTCTTTAAATGCATGTTAAGACATTTTTGGATGTGAAGTTAAATTATTAAATAGTTACCACTATTTAAAAATAGTTTCATATTTTATGAGATAATTTAATTTACTTAAGGTTCATCACTTTCTAGTAAATTACACAAGCAACGTTAATTTAAGCGAAAAGAATCGCTGGTGATCGTGATGGAGTAATGTGCAAATATTTATCCTAAGCATTAGATTACTTAAAAGTCAATGTAAAACTTCCAATAATGATTTTGGTTGCTATCTGTCGTAACATATAAATTCCCAGTGTTTTGAATTGGTTAAATACGCACATTTATAAAAATATTCATAAGATTATCACTAATTTGCACTTAGATTTTTATTTGGGAAAAAGTGAAAATCATTCTTTTGTAATAAAGAATGTCAAAATGTCAAAGAATTTTTTTCTGGAATAAAGTAAAGGGATGTGACAGGATGTGTTGAAATATGTATTATTTTTTTTTTAATTTTGAGACTACATACATATATTCTGTTTCGTTAAAATTAACTTATTCGGTAACAATAAATATTTCCAGGGCACCACCCAACAGCAAGACACTCGCTTCAGCGACAAGGAGAAGAAATTAATGAAGCAAATGAAGTTTGGAGACTGCTTAAATAAACGTGTGGATATGTCAAAGGTGAAACTAGATGTGTTGCGCCCATGGATTAGCAAAAAAATCACGGATATTTTACACATCGAAGACGATGTTGTGGTTGAATTTGTTTACAATCAGTTGGAGGAAGAAAAATTTCCTTGCCCAAAGAAGATGCAAATAAATATGACAGGATTTCTAAATGGAAAAAATGCACGACAGTTTATGGGTGAATTATGGTCTTTGTTACTATCTGCACAAGAGAGCGAAAGTGGAATCCCTGCCGAGTTTATTCAGCAAAAGAAAGATGAGATACTTAAGAGGGAAGAGCAACAACGTCAAAATGATCGTTCGCGTTCACGAGATAGGGATAGAGACAGGGATCGCGATAGGGATAATGAACGCGATCGGGATCGCGATCGTGACAGACGCACCGGTAGAGATCGCTCTAACGATGGACAACGTGATGAAATGAGTCAACGTGAGCAGCAGTTACCACCAAGTACATTGAGCGCTATCGAGCAGGTTAGGTCACAATTATCAGCTAAATCTAGATCGAATTCGGCTGAAGAAACTAATTTAGGTAATGTTTCCCAAAGCAAGCAATTTGAGGGGGGTAATTCAGCCGGTGTGAATGCTGCGGCAGCAGCAGCTGCAGCTTTACTGCGTGATCGTTCCAGGTCACCAAATGCTAGTGCAAGATCTGCAGCAGCAGAAGCGGCCGCATCAAAAATACGCAATCGATCACCACGAAAACGCTCCAGAGATAGATCAGTGGTGCGAAAATCATCTCGTGAGCGCAATTCGTCACCGCAAAGACGCCGCAATTCTCCAAGAGATAGAAGGCGACTATCGCGTTCACCGAGGCGAAGATCATCTGGCGGAGATCGTCGTCGTCGTCGCAGCACTCGTAGTCGTTCCAGGGATCGTAGTGTTAGACGGCCACCAAGTAAGAAACGTCAGATTTCACGTTCTAATTCGCCTCAAAAACGTCAAAGTCCGAAATCGAAAAGTCGTCGTTCGAAAGATAGACGATCGAGATCAAGATCACGTTCAAAATCACCTGTAAAGCGAAAGTCATCCCCAGCGGCAGTAAGAAATTCCAAAAACACAACTTCATCTCCCTATCGGAAGCGTTCAAGCTCGCGACACTCTAATCCACATACACCTGTCAATGGGCATGAAGACAATGGACCTGCTAAAAAGCGCGACACTAAAAAGCGTACTCCCTCCCCGAATCATAGTGAAAGCTCTCGTGTATCTGATGGTGACAAAAAGTCCACGGCACGCAAATCATCTAAAGACCGTTCTCGTTCAAGGTAATATATATAAAATCTTTGGTATAAAGTAACTACACATATTTAATTTAAAATGTTAGAACAATATTTTATAGTTAATATGTTTTTAGTTTTACATTGATACCGAAAAACAAAATAATCTGGTATATCCTGAACTACATGTGTATACGTATAATACGTTTTGACAACAAACATTTTTGGGATACACTATTTGAAGCTTTTATATATACATAAATTGTTCTTATATTTCCAAAAATAAGGGAAAAACAATTTTGAAAAATATAACAATTTATAAAGTAATATTTAAAAGTAAGTATATTCTGTGAATAAAGGAAAAACTATTTAAAAATAAACTTTAAGGTTCTTGTTTTAAACTTACATATGTATGTATCTTAATACAAATTCTAATTATACATACATTTATATCATAAAATGGCTTTAAGTTATGTAATATAATTTATAATTTTGATAGGTCCGCCAGTAAAAGATCAGTAAGAGGTGCTGTGTCTTCACGTTCACGTTCACGTTCAAGATCTTCTTCCCGTTCGTCAAGAGCTTCTGAACGTTTAAACAAAAAAGCCGTACGTCGATCTAGCTCACGAAACACCAGTCTTTCGCCATCGCCTGAGCGAAAAGAGGACTTCGAGATACGACGCAACAAGAACAGCGTTCAAAAGAAGCGACATTACCGGCATAATCGTGATTCTTCAGCGAGCTCCATGGATAGGGAACGTGACCGTGAGCGCGATCGAGACGGTGGGCGAAGAATGATGGCGGACAATAGAGGCAGACGAGGAGACATGCCTGGTCGACGATTCTCACCACATAACCGAAGTCCGCGAAATGATGGTGGTGGCGGCGGTGGACGCAATCAACGTTCTCGATCTCGTCGCCGTTCAAAATCTCGTAATCGTTCTAGATCACGAAATCGATCACGTTCTCCTATGCGACGTTCGCGTTCACCCCGACGGTGAGTAATATTTTGAATACAGCAATATATTTTGTTTGATATACATACATATGTACATATATATGAATGTATATTTCGAAAAATATATACATATTTGCTTATGGCAATTTTTTTATATTACAGTTTTAATCGACGCCGCTCTCCAATGATGCACTTTCGTGGTCGAGGTGGAGGAAATAATCGTGGTCGTATGAACTTCTGGCGCCGCAGTCCGAGCAGAGGTCGCGGGGGCGGAGGAGGAGGTATAGGTGGTCCTGGAGGACGCTTTGATCGTCGTTTCTCACCACAGCGCAGATACTCGCGCGAACGTGATCGCGATCGCCGTATGTCACCGATGCAAAATCAATTCCGCAAATTTTCTCCGCAGCGGCGATTCTCTCCTCCCCAAAATATGCAGTACCAAAGAAGGTCAAGAGAACGAAGATTTAGTCCAGCTCCACGTGATCGCCGACCATCCTCTCCAATGCGTGACAACTCTCGTGATCGAGGTGGAGGAAACAATTTCGGTCGGTGGGATCAAAATAACCGCAATGTTCAAAAACCAAAAGCCAGAGCCTCATCAGAGAGTTCGAATTGGGAGGTAGACGATGAACCTGTCAAAGAATCAGCGAATCGTCAGCCCAGCACAACTAAACAAACTAGTCCAATTAAAAACAACGGAGACCGTTCAAGAAGTCTCATACGGTCCCGCGATAGAAGCGGTCGGGACTCCAGTCAGTCTTCGGAAAAAACTTCAAAAGCTCGTGAAAATTCAGGTAACTATGCACATTAGAAAAATTTGACCAAATTTTTTAAATTATAATCCATTCAGGACGACGATCATCTGTTGAATATGCAGGTCCCTCGGTCAAAACCATTGACTTATCCAAAGAAGAACGTGGTGAAAATCGTAAAGCAAAGGTGGATTCAAATCAAAGTGAATCTCACCAAGTAAAGAAGCAAGCTCCGCTGGCTGTAGCCGCTGTCGCTACTACTGGTTCAACTTTACGCAACGAGAAGTTACGTGATCGATACAGTTCGAGTTTGTCTCGCACACCGTCACCATTTTTGAAGCCTCACGAACGTGAAAAACTTCAGAAAAATGCGCTAAAGAAATCGCAAGAGAAGAAGCCACAAAAGAACCGTAAAGAAAGTTATTCCTCGTCTTCAGATAGCTCCGGCGATAGTGATGACAGTGAAGATGACGAGGAGCGTAATGCAGTTGAAAAAACAAGAGTGTCAAGGATGAAAAATTCTGAATTGCGTACCAAATCTAAAAGACGAAAGTCAGTAACAAGTGACGACGAATCTGACGATGATAGTGACGATGAACAAGCTAAGAAAAAGTCGAATTCTAAAGGATCAAGCAAAGGTCAGATATCGGCAGAATTACCATCAAGTGGCAAGGCTGGGCGCAAAGAAAAGAATACACACACAGAAGAAAATCGAGAAGAGCGGAATTCTGTTGATGTGCAAAGCAACCGCGGTAAAGGCAAATATCTAAACGAAGTACCAGAAGTAGCGGTTCAAAGTAGTTCGAAAGCACATAAAAAGATAGTAGTCGAGAAACATGCTCCAAGGGATAACGATTCATCCAATTCAAGCGATGATTCTGAGAAAGAACAGTCAGAAAGCAAAACAGCTAGCTCGAAATCGAAACAAACCGCTTCTCGTAAACGTGCAGTTTCTATTTCTGGTTTGAAAAAATCCAAGCGCGAGTCATCGGATTCAGATGATGAACAAGTTTCAAAGAAGAAACGAAAGAAGGCAAAGAAAACATCAAAACGTAATTCAGACGATGATAGTTCTTCGGATTCCGAAGCTGAGGCAATGTCGAAAAAGAAAAAGCATAAGAAGCATAAAAAACACACCAAGAAGAGTAAGAAACACAAGAAACATAAGAAGAAGAACAAAAAGGCTGATAGCTCTTCAAGCAGTGACGAGGAGGATGAAGTCCGCGAACGTACCGGCAAGTCTACATCAGCATCTTTACTTCTAGGAGGAGTAAATGAAGACTTAGAGAAGCAGTTGCGTGAAAGGGCTTTAAAATCAATGAAAAAGAACGAGTAAAGACCTGAATTAACAATGGTAGACAGACATGTGCAGAAACGACTGGATAATGTGTATGCTCCACATTTTATCATTTCCCCTGAATTATTTTTTTGTACTCCACAGAATAATTTAGTTTGTAGCCCACACAATTATTAATACTATAACTTTAGGTAAGTAGGACTTTTGGAGACACCACCCCCAATGAGATCTAATTTTCAAAACGAATCCTACTTGCGTTAAACATCTTGAAATTTGTTTTGAAAATATTTATCATCGCATGCTAAGAAATTTGTAACATACATACATGCCTACTTTTAAAATAGCTACAGAATGAGCAATTGGAAAAGATTTGGGTATAATTGCTGAACAGAAACAGCAAACAATACAATATTTAATTGCTACATACAAGATTCTACATTCTGTTGAGAGTTGTCAACATTTAATTGATTGATTTGAAGTTTAGGTTCTATTATTTAAGTAGATTATATATTATATAATGCATTCACGTTTGTCAACTCAAAGAAACAAACAAATAAACATAACTACTACGGAAAAATTTGTATACATTATATTTTCCTTAATGGAGCAAAAAGGGGAGTCAACAATTTGGCAAAATTGTAATTATTCATCAGGTTGATCGGAGATGGAGACAGACACAGACTCTTTAAAATCGTAAGTCTGTCTCTAAATATATGTACAAGTATATATGTATGTCCATACAACTAACGTGTTTCGACCGTCATTTAGCTACAAGTTTTAAGCTGCTGAGTAGATTATCTCACTAATCTACTGGATTAAGCAAGATTATGGTATACAAAAATATAAACAAACACCTGGCAATTGACTTACCAAATCAAGAAATGCTTTCATAACAAAGTGCGACATACAATGTTTCCTTTTTATAAATACTGGTGAGGACAGTCGAGATTAATGAACAGATTAAATGTAGTCAAATCACTTCAAATTAAAAATTTACTTGACTTAACAATAATCTTATGAAATCCTAAAATCCTGATTAAGAAACGGGGTTTCGAAAAGAAAACAAGCAGAAAGTGTATGTAGCAAAAACAATAAAAAAAATTTAAAAATACATTTAATAAGATTCGTTTCATTCCAGAAAATTTAAACAAAAGGTAAAATTATTTGTGTATTTGAAAAAAAAAGTTTTCCGTTGAAAATGTAAAATAACGTTTTTTACTTCAATCAGCTCTTTGGAGCGTCATCTTTCGCGCAATAGTAATAATAGGTACACCGGGTTTCTTCATTTCTTCTCTAAATAACGCTGAATAGTTCTCAAAGTGTGTTTTTTGAAGTTCCTAATGCAAAGCCACAATTTAAAACATAATCGTTTAATATTTGCGCTTTCTATATTTATTAACATTCTCTAATATACATATGCTTATTGTATCTGTGGAATGATTCTATTCCTTTAGAAATGTGGCGAATGTCTTTGAGGATGAAAACAAAATTTAAATAACTAAAATTAATTAACTAATTGCAGATACATAAAATATTGAATGTCTCCTATTTTTAAGTTGCTATGCTTGAAGCTAATTCATAAATCCATTTAATTTCAAATAAAGAATATATAAAATATAAAATAAATATACTTCACCCTATGAAAAACACGAAATCTAGGTGTCGCTTTATATCCATATTGGCCGGAGAAAATACTCTCCACTCCACTGAACTGTCACCGCATAATCACAACAAAGCGAACTGTCAAAAAGTCGATTAACATCCGGCTGCGTTGCCGTCTTCCTTTCCTTTTCACGTATTTTGACAAGATGGTAGGTGGTGTAAAAGTTGCCGGGGAAATTCACTGCCATCGTACGTTTTAAATATACCAATTTATTGAATAATTTACAAAGTGTTGCTGAACATTCTGCCTTAATGTATATGTTAATATTTCAAAGTTTAATGTACGGGTTCGTGCAGTTAACCAATAGTTTGTTGTCGCTATTTGTTGTTTGATACTTGAGTGAAATGGCGAACTATTGGTGCTTTGGTAGTGAAACTCGCAGCTGGCTAATGATTATATTTAAAAGGATAGTGAGATGTGACAATGTATCAGTGTGTTTTGATTACAGGCGCGAGGTCCCAAGAAGCATTTGAAGCGTTTAGCAGCACCCAAGGCATGGATGTTGGACAAATTGGGAGGAGTGTTTGCTCCTCGTCCCTCCAGTGGCCCACACAAATTGCGGGAGTCATTGCCCTTGATGATTTTCTTGAGAAATCGTCTAAAGTATGCGCTGAATGGTGCTGAGGTGACCAAAATTGTTATGCAGCGTCTGATCAAGGTTGACGGCAAAGTCCGTACCGACCCAACATATCCAGCTGGTTTCATGGGTAATGTTTTTCAAATTTGTTAATATTGTATATCATTATATTGAAATCTTTTATTACAGATGTCATCACCATTGAAAAAACTGGTGAATTCTTCCGTTTGGTGTACGACGTTAAGGGCCGCTTCACCATTCACCGCATTTCTGCCGAGGAAGCCAAGGTATGTTTCATACTCATTGCTTTAGTAAGATTCAAATAAATTGGCTTGATCGAAGACCATATAGTTATGATTCCACACATATATGTGGTTCAAAAGTAAGCCAAAAGCAATTTTTGTTACGACGGTCACTGAATGTCTTGATTTTTGTGATACTTTGGTAACACTTACGTGCAATTACAAAATTACTCGACGAACTATGGAGATTCATGTTAGTTCTAAAAACATAGCAAATAATTTCTATTTCACTTTTCTCTACAGTACAAATTGTGCAAAGTCAAGAAGACACAGCTCGGTGCCAAGGGTGTTCCATTCGTGGTTACACACGACGGCCGAACCATCCGTTACCCCGATCCCCTCATCAAGGCCAACGATACTGTTCAGGTAGACATTGCCACCGGTAAAATCACTGACTACATCAAATTCGACTCAGGTAAATACCATGTGCTAAATCAATTAAAAGGCCGGTAGATTCATATGTTGATTGTTTTAGGAAATCTTTGCATGATCACTGGAGGTAGAAATTTGGGTCGTGTCGGTACTGTTGTCAACCGTGAGAGACATCCCGGTTCCTTCGATATCGTTCACGTAAAGGACTCGCAAGGACATGTGTTTGCCACCAGATTGACAAATGTTTTCATCATCGGCAAGGGCAATAAACCCTACATTTCTTTGCCAAAGGGCAAGGGTGTTAAATTGAGCATTGCTGAGGAACGCGACAAGCGTTTAGCTGCTAAAACTCATTAAGTAGTTATTTAAGACCGGTTTCTAATTTAGCGAAAGATGGAAAATTCATAATAAATAGAAATCACTGTAGAATAACTCGGAAAACATATAATTTGAATAAGTTAATTTTTTAAGGTTATAAGCTATACTTTCCCGTTGCAGTAAGAGAATTCAGTAGCGCGGTTTATTTTATTGTACAGACGTAATAGATGTAATTTGGCAATAAGTTGTGAATGAGCGAATTTACATACGTATATACAGTATATAGTATGTGTGAATAAGTCTAGCCAGAAACAGGTACAGGGAGGTATATAAATTTTGTAAAATGTGTTGTTTTGAAGAAAAATAATTCTGATGGATATATTAGGTTGTCAAAAAAGTCTTGCGGTATTTTCGCTAGTTTGCGCTGAAAACGCGTAGTTTTAGTTTTATTCGTCGCATCGGGTCATGCTATACGTTTTTGGAAAGCTCATTTCACGCGCTAACACGTGTTTGATTGATTGTCGTTTCTTTTAAGTCGTTCGTGAGTTACAGCGTCGCAAACATGGAGCAAAATAAATAGAAAATACGGCATATTTTACAGTACTACTACGATAAAGGCAAAAATGCATCTCAAGCTGCTAATAAAATTTGTGCAGTTTATGGACCCGATACAGTTTCCATTTCCACCGCACAACGATGGTTTCAACGTTTTCGTTCTGGTGTAGAGGTGGTCGAAGATGCGCCACGCTCCGGAAGGCCTGTCGTCGAAAATTGCGATAAAATCGCTGAATTGGTCGAAAGAGACCGGCATAGTAGCAGCCGTAGCATCGGTCAAGAGCTGGGCAGGAGTCATCAAAAATTCATTTCAATTTCAAGAAAAAAAACTCAATAAAAATACCGCAAGACTTTTTTGACAACCCATTATTTCGATGCTTTAAAAATGGTTAAAATTTTCGGTAAAGTCTCAAAACAAGGAATGAAAGGTTTTATGAACCCAAAAACGATCAATGCATAGAAAGTTTTTGTAAAGAAATCGCTTGCTACAAAACCTTGAATAGCACCGACGCTTAGAGTACATTCGAGCAGTGGACACTGCACGCTCCCTCTGGAGCTGCACAGCTGCATTTGCCAAGCAAGTTAATTACAACACAGCCATATCTTGTCCAACTGCAGGGGACAAATAACTGCACCAATGTTGCGACACTTGTTTTTCTGCAGATAATTAGCTGATACATATACTTTTTATTCACATTTTAGCGTCGAATATAATGCCTTGCAATATATTTGCGACTGGAACATCCCAGTACTTTGGTGGCCAGATAATTGGAAACGATTTGGCTTTGCAAGTTTTGACTATTTAATATTGTTTTTTGCTTTGTTGGTTAAGGTTTTAATTTTTGCACAAGATTTATAAGAAGTAAGAGAAAACGTTATCTTCGGTTTCACTGAAGCTGGAATATCCTTGACAAATAAAAAGTTTCCATACAAGAACTTGTTTTTGATCAGTCAATTTGTATGGCCGATATTTGCTCTTGTATTGTATAAGGCGGGTGGATGTGGTTTTCAGAACAAGAATTGTTGAAAGAAAGAAAGGGTCAGGTAGCATCCAACTAGGAAGGACGAAAGGGAGTGCTGTCATTTTTGCAGGGAAGCCGCATGGATTAGCTCTGGATCTGCTAACCTACAATGGCATCCGCTGCCAAGGTTATGCGGACGACATTGTCATTATAGCAAGAAAAAAATTTGACAGCACATTGGGTGATATCATCTACAGAGGATTCATCCTAGCAAAAAGATGGTGAATAAACGTTGGGCTTAAAATAAACCCATCAGAAACGACCATCGTTCAATTCCCACGAGGGAATTCTCTTTCATCCCTGAGAACGCTAACGTCCATTCCATTGAACGACAATTGGCCAGGGTTGATGAAATAAAATATCGAGGGCTGGTAGTTAGATTCAAAACAACTTAGGTGAAAAAAGCACGTGGATTCCACGATTGCGATAGCTACCAGAGCACCAATGGTGTGCGAACGTCTAGCTGGCAGACTGGATGTACACAATGATAGTCGGATCAATGACCGCGTAAAGGGCGTTAAGAGTCTCGCTCACAATGGTTAAGAAACAGTTGACAAAAATACCGAAGCTGGCATGCACTTGTATCAAGCATGCTTTGGTTACGGGCTCAATATCTGCACTTGAGGTGATTCTTGTCCTCACTTCGCTCCATATCGGCGTGGAGATGTCAGGAAAAAGGTCAATTTTAGCCCTACAATAAGCGCTCAAAAACGGAGCGCCATTGAAGAGAATTTACCATTGGCACCTTTTCCTAAAAACGATATTACTTAGAAAAGGTTGAAGAGTCCCTGAGCAGCAAAAATAAAGGACTTTACCCTTAAAGAGTACCTTCATAGTACCACAATGCAGCGTATACAGACGGTTCGAAAACGGCACATGGAATTGGGGTTGATATAGTAGGACCATCTACCAAAATATCAGTTTTCAAGCTGAGGCCCATGATATACATACATATATAGATAGAGATCCTTCTGCAAAACGATAAGTCGTTCTCGGTGATAGGCAGTCTCGTCGGTTGAAATCCAATCATTAATGGTACTGGAGTGCAAAAAATGCTTAGCTGGGCTGTCACTGAAAACAATATGAGCTAGCAGATCTCCTTGCAAATGAAGCTGATACAAACAGCCGGATAGTACCAGACGCTCTTCCCAAAAACAAATTACAGCAGCTTGTGGAATTTTACACATACTCTTTCACGGATCAATGCCGCTTTTGCAATCCGCGAGCAATGACATCCGGAGATATAACACATAACAATGGTTGTATTAACCTAGGAGCTGAAAACTCTTCAATATGACTGGGTTAAACGAATTGTTGAAACAATACGAGAGACCACTATAGATCACTGACATATGGCAGCTACATATGTATGTATATCCGGTAAAATTTCAGGTCCTTATCTCAAAACTTAGAAGCTAGTTCGCATACATGTATGTGTGTATATAGACAAACGAACGATGTACGAACATTGCAAAATCGACTCAGCTCGTTTATATAGTGATTTTATAGTCCCCGGCCTTTCTTTCTGGGTGTTAAAAACTTCGTGGAAAATTTAATATACCTTGTACAGGGCTTAATAAAACAAAGTTTAAAAATAGGTTTTCAAATTCAATCGCAAATCAATCTTCGAGAAATTTCTGAACATTTAAACTAGAAAACCGCATCTCGACAAAATTCCAGATGTAAGAAAAACATTACATTCTAACTTATACGTATTTATTTTATTATTTACAACGATCTTTATCAGCTGAAAAATGGAGGGTCTTGATTTATTTGTGAAAAGTCGCGATTCGTCAATATAAAAGAGAATTATTTTAAAAATATTTACATGCATATGTAATATAGAGTATATCTCTAGCTGCTGGGATGATGCCACGCTATTCATACATACAAAGATATGTTTTTTAAACAAACAAAACAAAAATGGTGGCAAGTTATGTCATAAGGTCTTGGACCAAACTTGTTGTGTGTTTTCGGATTACATAACACGACTAAAGGGAAAAGTATACGAGTAAAATGACGATAAATATCTGGTTTTATATATGTATGTACATATGTCATGAATATGTAAATGCTATGCGTTGCAAAGTCCTTTCATATTTCCTTTAAACTAACTACAAATACGTAAAAGATGATACAAAATGATGATGAGTGTATTTAACTAAATTTCATTCATTTATCTTAACAATTATTCACGATTTCGGTGAACTCCGTTTTGTGACTAATTTTGCGGAATCTCGACTATTAATGACTTCAGCATGGAATCCAGTCTCCCAATCGGCATAGTATTTGACTGTACGAACATTGCCATCGGGTTCCACCAGAGAGTATTCACCTTTTACAACATCACCGTCACGCTCTTCCTTTTGATGTTTGATATCGCCGGTATAAGGATCGTTGACACCATACTCGAAGGCGTATCTTGCATGATCACTCTGAAAAATGTATGAAAAGAGATGGTATTGTATTACAAAATCTACATATTTTCTCACTGTGGTACACACATAATGTTCGTAGTGCTTTTCTGGAATCGTTTTAATAACAGCTGGTTGTATTTTGAGTATCGGTTGGGCTTTTAAGTACGCTGTGGGACTGGCGCTCTGCGTCAGTAGAGGCGATACTGATGGTGCATATCTGTAGAGTCCACCGCCTAACGGTCCAATGCCGCCAATTCCATGTGCATAGCCATTAAGTATTTCTCCTTGGCTCTTTAAAAGTGGCAAGGCTGGTTGGGTTCCTAATTTCAATGTCGAAATACCTAAATTACCCCCGAGTCCATGCAAAGCACTTGGTCCCGAACCATCTAGTTTCAAAATTGGTGATAGACCGCTGTGTCCTAAAGCGATCGCTCCATAGTATGAACCATGCGCTATGGGAGCGGGGGAATAGCCAACTGATGAATAAAAATACTTATTAATTTACAGTTTCGAAAATGGATTAAAAAAAATATTTTTTTGACACACATTTTGAGTTGGCCGATCTTGCACTCATCCGTTGATATATGTATGTATTACAAAAAAAAAATAATATTTTTATAAATAAAGCGGGAAGGTCATAACAGAATTAGCGGTTCGGGTGTTTAATACGGTTGTTGTGCAAAAATTCGTTCTTGTAATTGTGTACGGAACTATAAGCATAGTGAATTTCTGACTTCATTTTGAATAATTCAATTTAGCCTTGATACATATAGCGATATATTTTCAGCCCATCACAAATTTACCAGGGCAATTGATTTCGATTCCTGCTAGTTTGCCTCACCAAAGATATGAGATCCGAGGTATGAGCTTTAGTCTCTCAGGGGTGGGAAAGACGAAACGTTTAGCCCCATGAATGCCAAGGCTAGAACAACTGTAACTTGGCGAACCTTAGAACAAGGCGTTTACTGAAACTTATGTATTTTAAATAATCTTATAATTTTAACTTCATCGACATAAAAGAGCAATTATAAGGAGCTCAAGCAATCTGAAAGCTCATCAATAACATGCTTGCCCATATGAGGCTATAGTTAGTTCGAAGGTTTTATGTTACTTACTATATATGTATATCTTGCTGAATTTATAATATATAGGTACAGGTACAAATAGTTTAAAGAAACTCGGATATGTTGTTCAAACCCGTAAGAGGTATTTGCATAAATAATAAAGCATTTGGATTATATTTGGAGATATTACTACATTAGCATATACATCACCTTTTTATTTTTCAAACAGGATTTATGTATTCTATTAGTAGGACAATAAAGAACTATGACAGGTGGATTAGGTTTGAGGATTTCATATTTAGGTCACGGTCACCGGTTAAACAAATATAAGGAGGCAAGGATAATCGCAAGGATAATCAAATACATTTTATATTATTACTTGAGCTAAGCGGTGTTAAAGCGGAATAACGGTAGCTAGATTTGCCAGAAAGCGAATGTGCCAAACTGGTTGCGATTGGAATTTGCTGCTGTTGTAGGACCACGCCATTGGATAAATATTTACCCAAACCTAAATCCGGTGAAGTTAGGGTTAGTCCAGCTATACCTGTTTTGGAAGATATACCGGAGTATTGAGTGGATGTCGCACCACTTGTGGATAATCCACCTAAGCCGGTACTTGTATGGATCGTTGATGTTAAGGCAGGTGCGGCATAAGTTGCTACTTTAGTTATCGCAGGACTAGTTACCACTGTCGCGGTGGAGGGTGCTGTGTATGCGTTAACGTTGCTTATCGTGACGCTGGACCCCGATTGTAGTATGGGTTGTCTGGAGACGTATTGTTGTGAAAATGAGCCGCTGGAGCCATATTTTGCAAAACCAGTACTTGATTGGATAGAGGTTATGCCAGGAGCTGGATATGCTGATGGTTTTGTTATACTGAGTGCAGGCGCGAGATAACCTTTAGCTGGGGTTGTCAATGTTGCAGCTTGTGTGGCGAACAGCAGAGATTGTGCCGGCTTTGAAACTTGTTGGTGTGAAATAGCGCCTCCATTAGCGTAGTTTAGAGATTGTGAACCCGACTGTATCGATTTAATAGACGGACTGGCAAGTTGTATGGTTGCAGCTGCGGGAGCCGTGCCGTAGCTGTAGCCAGCTTGTGATACTCCTAATCCAGAAGAATATTGGGTAATTGCAGGTGAAGCGTAAACGCCTACCTTTGCAACGGAGGGAACAGCAACTGCTGCTACTTTTGCCACGGGTGCTGGTCCATAACTTACAACAGGTTTCGACACGTACTGGTGAGAAACTGCGCCACCACTTGCATATTTGACGGACTGTGAACCTGAGCCTGAAGAATATTGGGTAAGAGCTGGCGTAACTATAGGCGCTACGGCGGCGTCTTTAGTTATTGCTGGGGACGCATAAGTCAAGGGTTGTGACACAGCTCCACTTGTTATACCGAGACCGGTTGAATATTGCGTGATAGTAGGTGCGCTGTAGACTCCAACCTTTCCTACGGCAGGTATAGCAATGGCAGGAGCAGCGACTGCAGCTACTTTCGCCACAGGTGCTGACGCATAACCTACAGTTTTCACAGGCTGGGATACATACTGATGTGAAACTGCACCACCACTTGCGTATTTCACTGACTGTAATCCCGAATGTACAGACGTTAAGCCTGACCCTGAAGAGTATTGGGTGAGTGCTGGGCTTATAATAGGTGCCACGGCGGCGACTTTAGTTATTGCTGGGCTTGCATATGTCAGCGGTTGCAGGGGCTTGGAAACATGTTGATGTGAAATAGCTCCACTAGAGATTCCGAGACCTGAAGAATATTGCGTAGTAGCAGGTGCGGCGTAGACTCCCACTTTTGCAACGGCAGGTATAGCAATGGCAGGGGCAGCAACCGTCGCTATTTTTGCCACAGGTGCTGACGCATAACCTACAGTTTTCACAGGCTGGGATACATACTGATGTGAAACTGCACCACCACTTGCGTATTTCACTGACTGTAATCCCGAATGTACAGACGTTAAGCCCGACCCGGAAGTGTATTGGGTGAGAGTCGGCGCTACAACAGGCGCCACGGCAGCAACTTTAGTCAGCGATGGAACTGAATATGTTAAAGGCGTCGATACATGCTGCTGTGATATAGCTCCTCCTGAGGAAATCGAAGGAATGGCTGGGACTGTAGCGTAGGTACCATGTTGCGAAATTGAACCACTACTTCCATATTTAATGGATTGCAAACCGGAACTTAAAGATGTTAGGCCAGAGCCCGAAGGGTATTGGGCCACAATAGGAGTAACAGATGATATCCCGGTAGCAACCTTTGAAATAGCTGGAGCAGAATACGTTAATGGTTGAATGGGTTTCGAAACGTATTGATGTGAAATAGCGCCGCTTGATATGCCATGGCCTGATGAGTATTGTGTTACGGCAGGAGTCGCATAAGTGGCCACTTTAGCTAATGCTGGAACGGCAAGCGTAGGTACTTTTGCAATTGGAGCAGGTGCATAGCTCACTGTTTGCACTGGTTTGGATACATATTGATGTGAGACAGCGCCACCACTTTCGTATTTGACCGATTGTGAACCTGTGTGTACTGAAGTTAATCCAGGGCCCGAAGCATATTGTGTTAAGACAGGTGTTACAACTGGTGCCGCTGCAGAGATCTTAGTTATTGAAGGAGCTGAATAAGTAACTGATTGTACAGGCTTGGAAACGTGCTGGTGCGATACAGCACCGGACGAACCGTAAGAAGCATAACTGCCACCGCTAATAGATGTTACAGCTGGAGTTGCATAGTTAATAGATTTCGACAAGCCTTGACTAGATGAATATTGGGTGAGAGAGGGGACGGCAATAGCCGGAACCGCTACCGGCGGCACTTTAGCTACTGGCGTTGCGACGTAATTTACAGTATTTAATGGCTTCGAAACATATTGGTGCGAAACCGCACCACTGTTTTCATACTTGACAGATTGAGCGCCCGTAGGAATAGAAGTTAGTGCTGGTTGTAAAATAGGTTTAATGACAGAAACTTTGGGTGCTGCAGGTGCGGTGTAAGTTAGTGTTTGCACCGGTCTAATGACTTCTTGATGAGAGATGGCGCCACTAGAAAGTCCGTGACCTGAAGAAATCTGAGAAATAGTGGGTGCTGCATAGCTGCCATATTTGGAAACTCCCAAACCAGACGTATACTGAGTAATAGAGGGCGAGGCATAAGTTTCAACTTTACTGAGAACCGGAATGCTAGCAGTCGGGATTTTAGCAATTGGTGCAGCAGCATAGCTCACTGTCTGTACAGGTTTCGAGACATACTGATGCGAAACTGCGCCACCACCGGAATATTTTACAGATTGTGATCCTGAATGTATAGATGATAAACCGGAGCCTGTTGAGTATTGTGTAACAGCCGGTGTAACGACTGGTGCCACCAAGGCAACTTTTGAGATCGCCGGAGCTGAGTAAGTAAGTGGCTGTAAAGGTTTAGAAACTTGCTGATGGGAAATTGCACCGCTAGAAATTCCATGACCTGAAGTATATTGTGTAATAGTAGAGGCTCCATAACCGCCAAGTTTAGAAATTCCAATTCTAGAAGGATATTTTGTTACTGTGGGTGCAGCGTAAGCTTCGACTTTTGATAGAGCTGGAATAGCAACAGTGCCAACTGTGGCTATAGGTGCGGCCTGGTTGCTTACTATTTGTAACGGTTTTGAAACATATTGGTGCGAAACTGCGCCACCACTTGCATACTTTACAGACTGAGATCCTGAATGAATGGATGAAATGGATGGGGTTGCGTAACCTATCGACGTTACTGCCGGCGCTACTAACGGTGTTGCTGGTGCGCCTATTCCTGTCACATACGATGTAGATTGCACTGGCTGTGAGATCTGTTGATGCGAATAGGCACCACTTGTTCCGTACTTTGAGACACCGGCGCTAGAGAGAACTGCTGGTGCGACGTAAGTTTGCACTTTAGAGACTGCTGGTGCTACAACTGTAGAGATTTTAGGTAGAGCCGGAAGGCCGACGCTAATTTGTTGAATAGGTTTCGAAACATATTGGTGAGAAATTCCACCACTTGTGCTATATTTAGATAAACCTTCGGAAGATGTTAGATATTGGGATTGATATCCTGCTGAAGACGGTGCGGTTGAAATATATGTGCTTGCAAGATTCGGCGCGTACGAGTAGGAGCCAAGTGGAGTTGACGTTTTTTCGGCCAACAAGTTACCCTCCAATTTCGTTAATGATACCGAGGCTAATGCATTTCCTAATTTTTGTGTGTATGGAGTGCTATAGGATATTGCAGGTGCATATGACCTTATAGGCCCAGCCTGTAATGGATTAACATACGCAGTGGTTTTCGAAATTGTTGGGCTGGACTGATAGTAAGAATAACCAGATGACTCATATGCAGCACTCTTTGAAATAGTTGGCGCAGACAAACTTTGTAACTGTATATTGGGTAATGTGGGATAAGATTCGGATAACCCCGGTGAAGTTAATGCAAGTTTTGGCACGACATTAGCGGCTGGCGGTAAATATGCATTAGAGATCGTTTCCACCTTGGGCGGTAGAAGAACGGTTTTTGAAATAGCAATTTGGGGTTGTAAAATACCCGGCGTTTTGAGCGGTTGGTCTGCATATGTAATACCTCCCTCTTTTATTGCTGCATTTGTGGATATTTGAAGCAGTTTTTCACCAGCTCCACTCTCGTAATATGATTCGGAGGATTTTACCGAATCAACATTTAGATATCCGCCATCTGATTGACTTGATAATTTATATTTAGCTCTGGCAGGAGTCACTGACAGCTGGACTTTTGGTGGTGGATAAGCATAGCCGTCGGATGCAGCGAGTATACAATCTGGAATCGCAATTGGTTTCGTACTAGCCCACACTGTGCTACAAAGGCACAATAATGCTAATGCTACCTGAAAGTGAAAATAAAAAATACCATAGCATGAGCCCGAATAAGTTAAAAATATAAATTGTAAGAGAAATTTAACAAAAATTTAATGACCATAAGTGGCCAAATGCAATGACGAGTTTGTAGATGGGTGTGTAAAACGCCATTAACTAACGCGTAAATTAAGATACAGAAATTGAATTTGGCAGAACGAAGCACATTAAGGAGGGTATCCTCTGGTTTGAAAATCTTTGAAAAGTGCGTGTGGCTCCGCTACTAAACAGTTTTATGTTTATATCTTTCCAACCTATAAAGCTATATCACTTCTTACGATTGTGTGAAAATTGGTGAAATCGGATTTGACCCCGACCACTCCCCATACCGCGGTTTTGCTAAAAGCTACTAAAGGTGTGATAAATCAATAATTAAATTCGCCAGAGACATTAAAATTTATATCAAGGATGTCGAAAGAAGACATTATAGGAGCCGATTTCAAAATAGAACGATGGGCATGGTACGCCCTTCTTCAGGTTAAATCACAAATCTCGGAACCTGCTCAACCGATTTCATATCAATTTGGCTCATAAGATTCTTCTAATATTCCAAAGTTACAGTACTAAAATACTTCCCACATAACAAATAAAACAATTTTAATTTCTATCTGATCTTTTCACATTCCAGTATGCAAATAAAGCACCAACTAATGCAGCTGGATAAAACTTTCCCGGAATAGTGTCTTTGCAGTGTGATATCTTATGTCCAAAGATGTCTAAATCGAACGAAAACTCTTCAAGCCCCTAAGTACCGAATATAGGGACCCCATTTTTATTTTTATCGAAAAAATCGGTCATTGTGTGATAATAGTATGTCTGTGTGTCAAAAATGAGTTGTATCGGCTCAATACTTCTCTTAGTTACCTTATAACTAATATAAAGATTTTCAAACTTCAAACGGGTGTCTTTATGCAAAATATATTGCTCAAAATGATGTACCTTTGTATCTAAAATGGATAAACTCCGGTGAAAGCTTGCCCTAGCCCCTAACTAATGTCAAAATTTTCGAACATCCGGCTGACTTTTTTTATAATGATAGTAAGTGAGGTAACTTTATGCATCCCATTGATCATTTTGCACTATTAATTTGAGTCTTGCAAGTTTCAAGACCCCTGCTTTATATTTAACCGTACTTCTTTTTCTATTGTGTCTGGTATATCTTATATCGAACAATGTTAAGTGGCTTTGTATTTTTCGGGTTAGTAAGGGAAATTGAAAAGCAATAATGCTTAGGGAGTCCCAATGAGAGTGTTCCATATTTCTGGGAAATATCATCCTCATAACCTTCTTTAGAACATTCGATCTCCCACTAGACTCTAAAATTACAAGCCAATAATTTCAATGGGTTTCAAAACTTTCTTGTTAATTTTGAAATATCGTTTTACTTTAAATTTACACGTAGTAAGTAATAATAATTATTTTATATTTTATGTGAAGCTTTCTAAAAGCAAACTGATTTATGGGAAATTTCTTACGTTGGAAGTAGATCAGAAGGTTTTTCGAAAAAAGAATCTCAATATTAGATTCATAAGTAAATAAGAATTTGTAAGTGTTAATTTTAAAATCAATATTTTGATGGTACAATTCTGATCACACTCCACAAAATATTCCTCATTACATCATCACACATCCTTCAGAATTTTAAAGAGTTTCAATGAATTTGTTTCAGTTGTTTGTTATTGCACTGAAATTTATAAAATTAACACTTCCATTTATGGCTCCGACTAGCTTGCACAATTTCTACAAATCATACTCGTACACACATATGTATGTATGTAGATATATGTTTGATGGATCACACCTCGATTATTTAGTTTGTTTTTAAGCACTCACCTTCATGCCTTGTTCTCTTGATATTTTCTAAATTACAAACTGTTCTAATATAAATTGTTTTTCGAAGTCTTTGATTTCACTACATATTAATAAGGTCCTTATCACATTGGACAGTCACTGGCAATAGATCACTTAATTCAATCCTTTATATATATGCACACACATATCCAATGATAGAATTGTTGATTTTGTCGCCGGCGCGCGTATCCTTTATAATGGGCGTTAACGGTATTATTTGCGCTCCAACGAACTGAAGCGTCGCGAAACACTACCAGCTAGCCAGGCCCTATTGTCGTTTATATACGGTCAATGTGGACCCCAAACGCTCACAGCATCAGCGACGGCGTCTGCAGTGGCGGCAGTGGCGGCAGCAGCGGTGATGGCTGCGGCAGTGGCAACAAAAATTGTCTAAACATCCAAAAAGGCTATGACAAGCAGCTCGAGATTGTGCTTACACGCACACGCACACACATACACAAACATCTATGCACTCATATAATGGCATGAATCAAAATTATGAATTCGCAAAAAGGCGAAGCATGCGCCAAACGCTTTTTGAGCAAAACAAACAAAACAACTACAATTGGTGCGTCTATTACTATTGGTTGCGCCGACGCAATGCACTTTGCAGCTTTTAGTTTGTTTATTGGCGTTGCCGTTTGCTACACTTTGGTTTATGTTCTCTGCCTAGATTGTTACACATGTATGTATGTATGTATGTACAAGCATGTAGTATATATGTATGAAAAAAACGAGTGCACGATTTTTCGGCAACCGAGCATGCGTAGCTGCTGCGCCGATACGGGTGCGTTGAGTTGCGTAGCTTTTCTTGCTTTTATTGTTGTTACTTTTGGTGGCAAGCTTCAGCTTTTCGCTTCTGAACGCATGCCCCACCTTCACCAATACTGACTTACTGATGTACATACATTATGAACGCGGCAGTACATATGTATACTATCTGCGCTAGTGAGTATGTCATGCGCACAACATATACACTTGTACTTGTATAAGAGATGTTTGTGCATACATATGCATGTGTGTATTTGGGTTCATGCGTTCTTTTATAATTTCTAGGAGCGTTTTCTTGAACAAAGCTAATTAGAAAATTGTCAATGACACAAAGAATGCATAATTTAGATACATCAAATTTAATGGCATGCTAAATGGTGGTCTTCATATACACACATACATATAAACATATACATATATACGTATATAGACTTTAAATATGTATGTGCACTTTATTTATTGATATTTTGATATCATGCTTTTTGCATTTAATACCTACTTATATATTCTTATGTATATACATGTATGTAGATATGAAGGATTGCCAAAAGGAAAATTATATTAAAATTTGATATTTTTTTACATTCATCACTATATATGTACTTATTTATGATTACATGGAGCTGGATAATTAAAAAAAAATGGACAATGGAAAAAAGTACAACAAAAGTAAAAACCTTTGAAAATCGGTTGATTTTAATTAGTTTAACATTTTAATGTTTTACAAAAGAAGTTTAGGAATAATATACTGAACTTATCATTCACTTATTTCTTAATAATATATACATATGTATGTACATATGTATATACATCAATTAACACTAGTTGTAATAGTGGCAGAAAACATCCCTTAAGTAATTTGGAGGAATGGTGGCAAGTTGGCAGTCCTTGGCCGAATTAAAAGACGGACCCATTCCGGTTACGAAGACCTAACCGTCGTGGAAACGGTCCCAGGTGTTATAGCATACTTCAGTATGTACTCTAGTATGTGCTCTAGAAACATTGAACTCCTGATCGGCTGATCTATAATAATGTTAGAAAAAAGCGTTGCAAATTCTGTTACCAAGTTGTTTGAGTTGGCCGACATTCACCAGGGAGGATGTTAAATTATCAATAATTTGTTTAACGTGATAAGTTGCTAATAAAATTCAGTTAAATCTTTGGGTCCGGCTCTATATTTTGAATATAAATCGGGATGCCATCCGAAGTGTGACTAACAGTTATGTAGAAAACATTCTAGTTGAGTCTAAAAACCTATTTCATATGGTATTGCTTTTAAAATTGACACTCGATACCCATTATACTATATATCATGAAGTATTTTTTCGTATTTATAATCAAACTTCTACTTCAAATAAACAGATATGTACCATTTTGATCGATCACATTTTGCCATTTTTCCGCTAGAGACATTATTCCATCAGTGCAAAACTTTCATCAGTGTAAATCGAAATTTCGAAATTTCCCGAACGGAAGCGAGCGAACCATTGTTGTGCTACACTAACTGATACAGCATCGTCTCCGTAAATTTCACAAATTTCATTGGTGGCTTGGTTGGCATTCTTCCTTTTTTTATACAAAAATTTTAAAATACTATATAGCGAATTTCTTCATTATCTTCACTCATTTTTGAATAGCTGTAACTTTTTTTCAATTTCCTCGAATTTAATTTTAATATTAAGCTTAAATTAAACTTAGAAGCTCACCTTTCCAACATTATATAGTATAGTATGACACAATGTGATTGGTAGCGCTGGATATATGCGACTGCAACGACATATATTGACAAAATACGAAAAGAATTTTTCGACTACACCATATAAACTCTTATTATATGGAAAAGAGTCGTGAATGCTGGAAACTAATTTCTTTTGACGTTACATTAGGCTTCTCAAAACCCTGAAAGCAATTGTTCAGCAGCTGTTCTTATTGTCCATAATTTTTTTACTGTATCGTGATATGTTGGTCTCCGAGCAATTCCTGTCCTAATTCTTACCAACATAACATCTACCCTCCGGTTATCAAATACCACTGGTAATGTGTGTCTATGTAGTCTATAGCTTGTCATTTTGTGGTAATTGAAATTTTCTAAAGCCTAGCAATCGATTTAAGTGCGAAGGCTGGAATATTTTCACTTATGCTTTAGCAGTGTGTTATCTCTTTGGGATAATAAAATTTATGTATGCAAGTTTAAATATTGCCACATATAAATCTGCGTACATATGAACTTATGATCTCATGGCTTAATTACACATACACACACCTCGATAGCCACAACATCACACTTGTGGCATATGTACATATGTATGTGCTTGTGTGACGAATTTACTGCTATAAATTTCAATAAACAAAAAACATTAAACTAATCCGAAATTTCGTCATGCAAATCGATATGAATATGTAATTTGGCGTTGGTCTGCTTTTGAACACGCGCATGTGTCTGCGTGTTTCACGCCGTGTGCGTGTGTGTGAGTGCGTGGAGCTATAAAGTACGGTACCGCAGGCAGTTCATAGTCTTATGTAATGAGAGATGCAGTTTTTCTCCTATGGCACATTCGCATTCACGGTGGAAGGCGCAGGCGCAGGCGCGTATGCGTGCCTGTGTCAACTAAACCACGCCAAGGCATGTTAGACTGCGTGCTAAAGCCAGCAGCACTAAGCCAAATGGCATGTAAATCGAATTGAGTTGAGATACTATATACTGAACTGAAATGAACCGAACTGAACTAAACTTGTTCGAATTTAGGTTACACACGCACTTATTTTAGTTTATTTCGATTCGAATGCAGAAATTAAAATTCAATCAAATTGCAAAACAACGCATTGCAGGACACTGAACTGCACTCCCAAGCCTCACAAGCCGAGCCAGCACACGCGCAACCATATCGTCATTTGTCGTAGGTAACGCAGAAATGTTTGACGGCGAAAAATGTATGAATCTGTCGTATCTGCATGACCAAATAGTTTAAGCTGTTGGGTGCTAACTACGCAATACACACTCCCATGAGTTTGTATGCATGTCGGTCTCGTTGTATGCAGGTCTACATTACGTAGCATATGCGTTTTTAATCTAAAGGAGCTGATCGCATTGGTCAACTGGGGCAGCGGTGAATTATAAAACGTGTTTATATTCAATTAACGTCTAAAATGAATAAGCAAATGAAATCGATATTCAGTTCGAATTCAAATGAAAAACTCATTTTTCTTTACACAATTTTCGAATATGTGTATCAGCTTTAGACTGCGATGTGTGACCAGATCTGTTTCTAGGCAAGTCAAACATACTTACAACTACATACATGTATGTGTATATGAACTTGCAAATGTAGATGTATTTGCGTATTATTATATATTCTGCGTTAAATATACTTGACCACGACATAACGCAGATTCCACTTCGTCTTTCCTTTCACTTACTCTACTAAGCATACATATGGTATTTAACTTACCTATTTTTGCAAATTTTAAATAACTTGCATAAGTATTTGTAGACTGAGTTCAAATGACCAATATTCAATAACATAATCCACAATCCACAGTTCTTCCAACATGCCTCTACTTATTTTCAAGGAAAGTTAGACCACTGACCACTGCCTCTAACAGTCGTTTTTAAGCTCCCAAAACCTTCAATTCAATTTACAACGATCTAACTTCATTGACGTAATATTTAAAATAAACATAAAAATCTTTAACTTCGGTTGCACCGAAGCTGGAATACCCTTCACAAATTCAAAAGTTTTCAGATAAGAACTGGATTTTGATATATAGGGGTACGTTTTCATCTAGGTGTTACAAACTTCGTGGCAACTTCAATATACATATGTACATACCCTGTTCAAAGTATAAAATTCCCAAATAGTATAGTGTGGTTAGGTTAGATGGCTGATCAGTGATCGCACGTGGATTAGTATATATAGTCCTTTATGAAGCCATAGAAAAAGAACTCCTGTGTTCGGACTTACCGATTGACAAAACGCTTAGTAGCCAATACAAATTTACAAAGGCTCCCATTCTACCGATAATGATTCTGGGAGTTCTGTAATTACTTGCGATTCCGTTATGGCCTGGCACCCATACCAGTCTTATCACAAAGACACTCGATGCTCTTGATAACGATGTTAGGCTCTCTTCGACCAAACTTCTCTAAAGGAGGCCGCATTCCAGCAAATCCACTGCTATCTTGATGGCTGCAAGCTTAGCCTGGAAGACGCTACAATAGTCAGGAAGTCTGAAACTGGAGTTGATAGAGAGATCCCGACAGTAAACCTCACCACAAACTATGACTATGGTGTCATAGAGCTAGAGGATCACTTTCGATGAGAAGCCCCACCACTCGCCAATGGCTCCTCTGCAGCAGTATAGGGAAATCGACGCCCTTTTTGCTCTCTCTTCGATATTCGGCTTCCATGAAAGCTTCCTATCCAGAATGCCCCCTAGATATTTCACTGTATCCGCCAGTTGCAAGTAAATGTCTCCCATTTGCGGCAGCGGTGCCACCGGGATCTTATATCTTCTAGAAGGCATATAAAAAACAAAGGAAGTCTTTCCTGTTAGCTTAAGTTCTCATAAACTAAAACATTTACCAAATATTACTGTTGAATTAGTTGCACGTTCTGAATATTACATTAATATTAAAGAACATATAGCAGTCACCCTTCTAGTTTTATAAATTTATGCCTGTAAATATTGTTGAGACCGATATCAAGGAAAACAATAAAAAGTGTATTCCGACATAGCTCAGCCCTTCTTTGGATGCTCAAAACTTATGAGATTTTCTGTTTTCAATACACTATAGATAAGGATATACTTGCTCATTAACCCACCAAAGGTATAAGCACCATGGCATATATACTTGAATATATGTACATATAGTTTAATAATTCAACTTTAAAACTCATATATACATACATCATTATAGTATTTGATTTGAATAATGTTCGCGCATGAATTTTACTGGTAAGCAATGCATTGCAAAAATTCGAAACATCAAGAGTAATTAATTTTTAAATTTGTCAATAATAACTAAATATCTGTATCAGCGCAAGTATGTAATCGCGTTCTTACAACAAGCACATACAAAAGTATAAATAAACTAACACATAGAGGTAATTATAATCAATTCGAAATCCTTTAAAGCATCTGAATATCGGCAGCATTTAGAACCGGACCTGAAATTTAGGCGTATTTAGCCATTTCATTCAATGGTAACCAGCAATCAAGTGACACTGTTTCATTTCGTTGGCTTATATATTCGCTTTGATTGGCATAATGTTGATTTTAAAAGCATTTGTTGTTGGCTGAGGCTACAGTGAAACTTTATGGAATGCAATTGTATGTTGATTTGGAATATATGTAGTTGGAATTTGTTCAATCGATTAGGCAATGTTTTCAATAATTTGCGTGATATCAAAATAATCACTCCTTTAGAACTTAATATGGGCGAGTAAAAAAAATCTGGAAGTAGAGATCAGTAAGTTTTGCTCATTGATAGTCGTAGCCAGATAGTGGTGGAGAGTAAAAATTTCGGAACTCAGTTTGATTAGTCATATAACTATTGGAGATAGGTATCTCTCTATTACTAATAAGTATAGTGCATGAAATTTTCCTTGTGATTGTCAGAGGTCTTTTCCGCAAAGCCTTTTACTTCTCTTGGAGTACATATGTCTCTTAGAGAGATTTTAGCTTTAAGAGCCATGTCTAGGAATGTCTGTTTTTATATTTTGTTGTAAAGCATTCCATTTATAGCCTTTGCTAGTTATTTTTTATTGCAAAAATATTCAAGTACGACCCGAACTCGATCAAATTATATCCCAATAGTTGCTCTGAGGACTCAGAAGTCTCAAAGTAAAATTATTTACCGCCTGCTTTTATCCAAAATATTATACCTTATTGAAAAATACAACAGAATTAAATTTCTTCCAGTTAACTGCACTTATTTAAAACAAAAACATTAAAGAAAAAAATAGACAAATATAAATAATAACATAATGATACAGAAAATGCGTTAAAGTGTGCCCTTGCTTGTCAGCAGCTGTCCAAGTGGTGTTATTAGAAGTGTGGCGACACGTCGTATGAGTAACATTTCATACTCGAAACCTATGAATTTGGGTAATTATTTGCAAACATATTTGTGAACAATTTACTTACCGCTTATTAAAGTCTTTGAAAACGTTGTTGTGAAATAATTTCGCTACGCCGAGATACTGTGCACAGCTTGATATCCATACGACCAGTCTGCAAACACTACAACAACAACAGCAAACAAGCATATGCATCATAGCTTTATGCAAGCCATTTGCTGTGCGGGTTTTTTGTTTTTGTTTTAGCGTTCGCTTTCAATTTAAGCTGCGTGTGATCATGCGTGTGCTATATTTATTTACACCACACACACACAAACAAGCAGAAAACTATACAAATAGTCAATATTAAAAAGGTGTGTATGACAGGCTTAGAACTTTGCTTGTTGCTAATCTGCTTTGCTCGAGTTATTGGACGTGGGAGCACTTTGCGCAGATTGTGGGCTACACAAAATAAAACCAAATATTTATGCACGTTTGCATGGCTGTGCGCCGCCTGTAATGTGTCACATTGAGGCACAATTATTTTTTGTTCTATTAATATTTTCATGATTGTTGCAAAAGCATGAATGTATGCGATAATTTGCTGCAATTCACGCTTCAAAAGTTGCCTAGTCTTGTCGCCAATTTCTTAACTAGAACGCTACACACACACATACACTCGCAAAAATATGTAGATAAAGCTACGCGTGCACGCATATCTGTGTGGTTGTGTGTGCATGTGAATGTGAATGCACTCGCATGTATGCCAAACTTATTTGCATTTATTTTAAAAGGAGCTTGAGCGGATTACCTAAATTAGCTGCTGATATGTGTATGCATATTTGCACAACGTACAATTGCATGATTGATAAATAGTTGGTTGTTCGCATCGAACAAGTAGCAAAAGACAGACCATGAATGATTGAAGTTAATTAGATTAAATCAGTTCGAACATACAAGTGCACATATGCCGCATGCGTGCATAGTATAATTTAGTTTACGTCTACATATGTATGTATTTATGTATGGTTGTATTTGTGTAAGTAATAGCGAGTGTACATTGCGACTTTGATATATTTTAATTAGGCAAAACTCGTATTTTGCTGTCGAAAGAGTAAAAGATAAATGTTCCCTGGCAGTGGCGTATGCAGCAGACGAAAATATTGTGCTAATTTTTCTAAATACTTCTAATATACATACATACGTATATTGAATAAAGCAATTAGCTAATCTTGCGCTTTTTTTATATAAATGCTTTAATATAAAGAATTATGAATTTTTCCCACACAAATCTCAACAAGAGCCGATCATTCTTAGTTCTTAGTTTTTTATAGCAAACATGAATGTACTATATGCCATGCATACATAGATATCTTGCTCCATGTGCAATTAGCCAGAGGTTGGTGATCTATTAAAGTGACCTTGAAATTTGAAAACAACGCGTAAAACTAATGTATTTTATTTATTTATATATACAGAAGTAATTGTAGTTGCACTATGCAGGCGCTTATGCAAGCACATACCGGCATACAAACGTATTTTGGTGCGTTTCAATTCTCTTGGGTATACTCGTAGGTGCATTGGACGTAGACCGGTAAGTTGTTGGTAAAAATAGGCTTTGCTTTTTACTTTTGTTGCATGTAAAAGTGCGTGCATGTATGTTTGTGCAAAAGTAGTGCAAACAAATTGTGCCAAATTGTTGCATTTAATGCGAAATAAAAAAGCTTTACTACTCTTGGTCTAAAGCCCGACTGCACATTATCAGCTACTAGCAGCGCTGGTGATCAAATTTAAGCCTTATAACTATTAATACTGTTTGAGCAAGAATTATGACACAAGTCTTGGTAAGTTTGCGGTATACAAACCCAATTTACAATATACCAGAGGTCCGTTGAAGTTTCTGACATCACGTAGATCTAACTGAGATCACACCTTCAAACGATCGAAATTAGAATGATTACAGTGAATGTTACCGACATCCGATGCAGGTCTTCTTGCTATTCTTAACCAACCGAATGTTTGGAGAGTTGGAAGCTTTCGATATCTTAATGTCAGTTTCACTTTATATTTAAAAAGTAAAATCTCCACAGATTCTGAAAATACCTCATAAGTTTCCAACTACTTAATGTGTACACATTTTTAGTAATTATATGGATGGAATAGAAAAAAATAAAGAGAAACTCTTCTAATAAGACTTCAGAGCGGACAAAAAAGTAATACTCCTAGCTACCTAGCTCGGAGAGAGAATTTTCGACTGAGACTTTTTTTAAGTTTCGGCAGAGGTACTGCTATCTTAGTATTTCAAACAACAAAAATTCCAAGTTTAAAGATTTGTTTAAATTTATTAACGGTTTATTGCTATTGTATGAACAAAACTTAATTTTAGCAAATAAATAAATAAATATACAGCCACATACGTATACATTTTCATTGAAATTCAGGATAGTCTTTATAAGTAGACATACAATTTGTACAATATCGATATGTGCATAGTAATATACTTGTAAATATCTTATTGATCTTCGCTACATAATTTTCCATTACACACGAGAGTACCTACTATACAGAAAATTTAACTATCCGTAAGTCTAGATTGTACGGTAGCGTTGATGGCGATATTTGTCCGAGCTGTAGCGATTGGCATACATGGGCATTATATGCTTTCGGTCGAGTCGAACCATCGATTGCACCATATGTGCCGAAGCCGAGTTTTGTTCGTCGCCGGTATGATTTGGAAAGACCACAGGACCTGCAGATTCTTTGTGATTAAATTTCTTAGTTTTGCGTTGAAAGTAGTTAATGTAATCGGGGCGATTTTGTGGCGAAGACGCTTTAAAATTCGACTGATATTTATACTGCGAAGGAGCCGAGTAATGCTTTGGTGTGGTTAAGCCAAATTTCTTTCCATACGATATGTTGTTTATATTAGGATCGGCGTAAGAGGCATGTTGCCGTTGATGTAATGGTACGGACGCAATGAAATCGTTGCGCAAGCCACTGCCAACACTACCAGCATTGCCAGCACCGCCAACTCCAATGTTCTGAGCGTTTTGCGCTATATTAGCGATGGATTGTTTTGTGGCAATGTAAGTTTCGGCGTTGTGGTAACTATTTGTATTATGATGTGGAGTAAATAACGGTTTATATTCCGAATTTTCATTCAACACTAAAGCTCTCCATTCATTTTCTTGACTGCTATACGAATCTTTCGCTGGGGTGACTATTTGCTGTGGAGCTTGTTTGTGATAGTACTCATCTCGCGCGACTTGCAATCGTTCGCGCATACCCGGCTCCAATTCCATAGGCACTTGCTTGATGCGGGCGTGTGGTTTGAATTCAATCAAACTGGGTACTTTCGGATGTGCATGAGAGAGGTCTTCAATCGGCTTCTTTAGAGGTTTGATATCTGAACTTAGTACTATGTGTTCTTGATCTTTACTATAGTGATTTATTTTCGACTGAGATGTATCGTCATTGAGACTATTTTCACCGTGCGGTGAATCGGTAACGGGATGAGAGTTTGCGCCAACGGTCTTTACGACGGCATTGAAGCCATTCTTCGAATCAGCCGTGTAATGAACAGTACGTATAGAACCATCTGGTTCGAGTATGCTGTAATGACCCTTGATCGAATCACCCTCTCTTGACTCCCATTGCGATTTGACGTCGCCTGTGTGTAGATCTTTCACCCCATAACTAAAAGCATATTCAGGATGTTGCTGAAAAAAGTATTGTATACTAAATTAGTATATAATAAAATGTTTAAAGCATAGTTCGAAAATATGCTATGTTAACAATATTTTTATGAATTTTTTTCAACTGATTATGGTTATCGATACATTGCTGCCGTTGTTTTCATAAACTAGAGATCGTTCGTGAATGTAAACATTTCTTAATAACAAAGAATTTCTTTCGAACTTAAAAAATTAAATTTTTATTTAGGTTTAAATAAAATAAACAAAATTTCAAAATAGTTGTGTTTATTTTCAAAATTTAATTAAAAATTCGAAAAAGCCCACCACCCTAATCATTATTTCGAGTAAATGTTTGAATAATTAATCCTGCTTATATATGCTTACAAAAAGTCCATAAGTTTCAAACACACTTATGTAATTGTTTTACATATTTTTTACAAATAACTTATTGGTTTGAAAATATATTTTACGCATATTCGCGTATGCATATATATTTATTTAATTTAAAGCGAACACATTTTCTCACCATTAATTTTATTTAGACATGTGGACTTGTCAGTACCACGGAGGCTTTGCATAATTTACTGACATACAAACATTTGCATGCTGGTATATACGTATTGTAATCGTAAATCACTCGAGACCCACAGTGTGCGACAAATAAAAGAAATGCAAGTATTACTTAGTCATACAATATTTCATCATAATAAAAGATTGACATTCTAGAGTTATTGTCACTAAATTTTGACAGCCATGCAACGCCCATTTTGTACATAGTACACTCACTTATGACATTTAACGAGATATATTGGAGCGGTTTACTCGTACAAGTGTTTGCATATTCTTATAATTTATTGGGGCAGTAAAGTTTTTTTGTCGCTCAAACAGCTATGTGGGAATAACAACAACGATAATGCACATATTTAATAGAGACTTTTGGAAAGGTTATTTGAATTTTGTTTATATCATAATTGAGATAATAGTTATGCAATAAATACATATTTTAAATTCAATTTCATTTGATTTGGAAATTTTTGTTTGAGATATTTATATTAAACTTACGAATTCTGGCGCATATTTCATAGTTTCCTCATCGGTCGCATTATTTTCAGCGCTAGTTTTCGAATCAGCGTTAATCGCAGTCAAATTACATAATAACGGCAACAATATTATACATAAAGTTTTCACCTATAAAAGATAATAATTAATGTATTTGTAGTTTCTATTTATTTTTCCTATATTTCCCAACTGTTGAAATCCTTGGGAACTGTAAATATTACATAGGTATTAAAATATTAAAACAATTGGTTTTTGATTATTTTCTTCTTTAATTTCGACAATTTTTGAAGTGAGTTTCTCTTAAGGCGTTATTTCTCATACAGTTAGATTTTCCAAAAATTATTTTTTAATATTTAATCGAAGTTTTTTTCTCACCGATAATTATTTTTTGTTTATAAACAATTTATAGCCGAAATTTTGATCAAAATTAGATTTTTTAAGAAGATACGATACAGTGGCGTAGCTAGGGGGGGCAAGGGGGCTGTCGCCCCGGGCGCAACATCTTGGGGGGCGGCAAAACGATCTTCGCTGGTTTTTGATATTCAGAAAAATACTTCAACACATTTTTTAAAAAATTTATTATAAAAGTTAAAGAGTTGTACACATTTACATTGTAATAATCTGAATAACAATGAAAAATATTAATATTTACTCGAATACTATTCAGTCTTTGAATTTGTCTTATATCTTTCTGATAGAACTTAAAGATGAACTTTTCCAGCTTTGTCTAGCGTCGTGTCACTCTCACAGTTATCCTATGCTTTGAATGTAATAAATACTTTTATTTCTCCAAATTTTCAAAAATGGTATTTAAAAACTCCAATTCGGGCAAAAATTCCTGCAAATTGTGTCAAAAATGTACAAGATATAGGGCGAAAATGGGTTCTTTCTATGTCTTTTAATAAGATGTCTTGTAAATTTACTATCAATTTATTCAAAAACCATATTGTGGGAATTTTGGAACTTCAGAATTTGCGTGGCTTCTAGTTCCTGAATTTTATATACTTAATATCGAAGATATTTTGTAAAAATTCACTTTTGTTCGAACTACCTCATGAAACTTGTAGGTAGGTAGATAAAGGGGGGCGGCAGAACATCCTTGGCCCCGGGCGCCCGAAGTTGTAGCTACGCCACTGATACCATAATATGTGTACGCATTTTTGGATCGGTAAATTTAAAAGTTTTTCAGAAAAAGTTAACAAATTCCTTAAAACACTAATAAATTCAATAGAATAGAATCTGGTCATATGTGACTCGGTCCATTTAAACTGCACGCGCAATACCGAAAGAAACATTTTTTTTCGGAGTCGACTTCGAGTAGAGGTGACAAAAAAGAGATGTTTGACAACCTAGGTGAGGATCGTACACTCATCAAACGCATCATTAAGGTGCCGAGACATGGGTTCTTGACTCTAATGTCGAAACTATCTAACAATGAAGCGCATGACGTTCTCAAAATGAACCGAAACTCATAGAACTAAAACTCGCTGAAAGCTGAAGATCATCCCAACCGAGACATATGATATAACAAATGTATGGAAAATTGAATTAAGTCTCAAAATGAGCCTATTTTGAAAACAATAGTAAAGATAAGTATGTATTAAAATGCGTGAAAATTTGATTTGTTTGTGTCCGTCCTGTTCAAATTTGTACACATGGTATATGGTTACATCTGACAGGTTGCAAAAATGCGAGAAGTTATCTGCATTACACGTGATTTTATGTTCATTTACAAAAACACTTAATACTTGATTTTCACTTTCACTTTCCTGATTTATAATTGTCTTAATACTATCACGGATCCGACAACAAGTAAAGTCTAGTCTCCATCAATTAATGTTTTCATCTTCTACACCTTAACTTTCTGGGATTAGTAACTGTGGAAGATTTTTATTGGTGCTTCTCCTCATGTTTCTATTAGAGGAACTCAATCTGATTTTTGGTAGAACTTCTGGTTTTCGAACTTCAGAATGCTTTGGGACACTCAGGAAACGATATTAAGTCGACGAGAGAATTATTTCATTCAATGAAGATGGTTTCTCAAATTAAGCACTAGTCCTTGACATGGATGGTCGGTAAAAATCGATTTATATCTTACAAAATAAGAAAAAAATATATCCTTCATATTTAAAAAGAAATTATGTACGACATATGTAAAAAGAGTAAATATAGTCATGACAAGACTTTTTTTGTTCTAAAACGTTCACATTTAATAAATATTTACTAACACTGGTATAACAGCTGATAATTCGCATTATCAAAGCATAAACAACAAACAAATCTTAGTAAAATATAATTTTATAAGAATACATATGTTCACTAAGTACAAGAAAGAAACTACTGTTAATATTATATGTAAAGAATTGAATCACAAATTGTACACTATTTTCATATGTATTTGTATTTGTAAGGATCTCAGGCAATTGCTTGTTATTTCTATTTTCACTCATTAAAGAAACTCGTTTCCACTTTCACTTTCGTTGGAGAAAGTTTTAATTTTCATAATCACTTTACACACACTTTCTATTATATATGTGCATATGTAATTGAGTATTTCTTATCTACATATAAAATGAATCTCATATAACACAAAGCACTCACAACAATCTTCATTATTATCTTCACGTTGTCAATTATTTTGAAACACTTCTCTTCTGGAATAAATCTACTATTGTCAATTTTCCCACGCACTCCAGTACATACATATATGTACATATGTTTTTATTTAATGTTTGTCTTAATCCCCGTTGTATTTATGTTTGTTTCGTAATTCAATTGAAGTAGTGAATATTTTCCAGCTTGTGATGTGCGTAAGTCAAGGACAGATTTGCACTAAAGTTGCAATCTACAATGCATACGCTATTTATATTTGCCTTACATGATTATATGTAAATATATATTTCCACACTACACATGTGTGTTGTCTGTTCATATGTTTGTATGAAAACGCTTGATGACGTCGTTGTGTGGGCAGCTTTGCTGCTCGTCGCATCAGTTTCATCTTCCCAGCCGGCCAAACAACTTTCGGTTGGTTTGTTTTGCTACAAATTTTCACTGGATTGACGGGATTTTCTTGTGCACATCACACACTGGTTTAATCTACTAATTTTTTGGATAAAACTTTTAACTTGTTCGCACGATTTATGACACGATAAAATCAAATGCAGATGTATGTGTATGTAAGTTTAAGTTATTAGAGCACATTTCAATAAAATACGATTTAATTCATTAAAAAAAATTCTTGTGACAACATATTTGATCTTGCTTTGGGTAAGTTGAGTTACATAGTTTGGTATATCACCAGGAATAAAGTTTTAAGTGCTTTAATATAAAATAATTATAGAAAAGTTTACATATAATCATCAAAGTGATATTTTACCATACAGTTTCATATTTATTATAAGCAAGTACATTCTTTCATCACAACTTTTTATACTTTTTTTCCTTTTACTGATAAAAGTTACAAACCTATCGTTCTCTTGCACATGATCTTGGCATTTCTTCATGCCCTTAACCATTCCATCTTACCCTGATCCGTCTGTCAGCCCTTTGCGTATTTCCTGTATCGGTTCGGTAACCAAGCGGATGGAAGTTTTGGAAATCGCATCGGCTATTTCACTTCATTTAACTCTCTCAACATGTTGCCACAGAGTATATTTGATTTGTTCGAAAGAAAATTGTCTATAGCCGTTCTCGATCGTACGGAAGTCAAGTCACTTGGACGCAATTGTCTGTGACACTTAGTGAAGCCAATAACCCCAAGGTCCGTTGATGTTGCTAATGTTGTTGTCCTCCCTATAGGTAAACAAAAGAGTAATTGACCTAGATAATGTTGTACCCTCCACATGTCAATAAAAGGATCATAGCTTTGTTGAAGGGCGCTGTGGTTCTCGCTAAACAAAGTTTTTCAAATTTATGTTCAGTATATTTTGAAAAATTTCCATGAAAAAACTTACAAAGGAAGTTCTAAAACCGTGGAAATTATTCCCAAAGCTCTGATGTTTATTTTGTAATTTACATTTCCAGTTGTTGTCAAATCATCTTTAGTGCTGGTGATCAATTCTGAAGAAATTCTATACCAACAGCAACGATTTGAAATTAAAATGACTCAAGGCACGATTACACGAAGCTTACTCATTAAACATTTTCGTTATAAAAAGCTTTCCCTGAAGCTGATCGCTTTGTATTCCATCGCTTTTCCCCAGGGACCGTAAGGGGCCTTTAGTTGTAAAAATTTAATTCAAATGCTGAAAATTCAATCAAATTCACGCCTGTATTTTTTCATCTGATTCAAAATGTTATTCCGCAGCGAAAAACTCATTTTTCAAATATTTATTGAGATGCTAAAAATAAGTTGTTTTTGACCAAATAAGATGAAATAGAAGCAACTAAACCAAAAAAGAAAGAGAGGAAGAATTGCCATGCCAATACTTGTGGAAAAGGTCATTACAAAAGAGACTTGCCGAAACAACGAATAACCACCCATGTTGCTACGCCGCACTCAGTAAATACCTATACCTCTAAGTGAGTTCGTGTGTAATCTACTCGTTGATATAAATTCATACGAAACAAAGCATTTAGTGCCGATATTGATTTTGGTTTGTTTTTTGTGATCATGAAAATCGCAACTTTGGTGATGAATGTTAGTTGTGCCACAAACTCACAATCAACCTCATTGCCAAGCGAAGAAAACGTGTTTTGTTGCATTAGGTGCAATCAAAGTGATCATGGCTGTCAATGCGGCAACTTTTTCTCAGAAATTTTCTGCTTACAATGCACTGAGTAGCTCGAAAGTCACTAAATCGGTATAATAGTGGAGACAACGAACTACTTTAATGTTGGCGTAATTCTTAATTTAATACATACATCTTTATACATATATAGATACGTGTGTGTTTTACATCGGAAATATATTATTAGATCTTTGAAAAATTTTATGGGGAAATATTTTTCCAACGGTTTTATAAAACGTTAACCGAAGCTATAACAAGAACTTGGTTTAGTTCGGTCTGTTTGTATGACAGCTATAGGTATGATGCTATAGTGGTCTGAACAACTGAACAATTTTTACCAAGATTGTACTGTCTAGGACAATAATCGTGAAGATACCTTGTAACATAAAAAGGATTTTCATACGAGAGTACGACTTCGATCCTTCAGTTTGTATTAGCTTTGTACTATAGTGGTCCGATATTGGCGGTCCCAACAAATGAGTTTTATAGATTATTATTCTTTAGAATAAAAGAACTAATGGACTAGTTCGCAGACGGACAAACGTACAGACAGACGGACATGTGTAAATTGACTCAGCACCAACCTACAAATTTCGTAGAAAACTTAATGCAAGCTGTTTGGTTAAAAGTTTCAATGAAAATCGTAGACCGTATTTTGAGTCACTAGAAAAATTTGTTATGCTGATATGATTTTTGTGCGACCTGCACTGTACATTTGAGCTTTAAGCTTTGTACAAGTATTTCGTTTTAAGTGGTTAAAAAACAACGAGAGCAAGTTTTGGGCGAAACAATTAACAATCGTTTTTCACGCTATACTTTACAGACTGACTTGTTTAAAACTTTGTTTTTGAGTTTTTAAATGACTGTAGTACTTAAGAAGCTTTACATTTAAGTTATTTTTTATTTTTATTTTTTATATTAAAAATATTTCTTCAAATCAATCATGGTATTTTAAGTGAAATACATATGTATGTTACCAGTACAAGCATATAAACGTTGGTCAAACGCTTGCAACGACGTAACACTTGACTAATACTAACTTACTTATGGTATCAGTACATATGACGATAGCAGGTTTACATAGTTCGTATTACTATAAAATTCCCCACTGACATGAGGTTCAGGCTTTCGATGATTCTCCTTCATTAAAAAAAATTTAAATAAAAGTATTTTCTCTTCAGGTAATGTCTGACCTGTGAATGATTTTTTATATGAGAAAACATTAAAGGTGAGTTAATAGGAAACACCTACATATTTATATATACATATATATTCATACCTTACTAAACATATTCTCAAGATCAATTTAATACGTCCAATCACAGATTCCAAAACATATGAACACCCAGTTAAACTTATTTACATACATACTGAGTATCTGAAAGTGGGGCGCGAGTTCCTTTAATTTATTATCCACTATCTGAATGTAATTGTGTAAAACAGGACTTAACCGCAATCCCGCATTGCATCGCGCGACTTTAAATAGGCGCCCATGCTGTGCATATAAGTACATACATATGTATATGTGAATGTGTATACGTATGTAAGCACATATGTGCGTCAGCTGCGGTCAAATGTTGGGCTATTTAAGCATGTAACTACATATGGATGTATGCTTTTTTTCATAAAATGTTCTTGTAATTACTCAGGGCCGTATGCGGACCAAGTTATTAACCATGTGCGAGGCGATAGCGACAAGTTTTTACGAAAAAATAATGCACTATCGATTTTCTGATAATATACATACATACATAATGGGGATCTATTGAAGTAAATTTCATGACAATGCACTAAGCTTCTAACGGACTGCACAATTCTCATCATTAAAGCTTTCGAAGTGCTATAACACTGACAGTTCTTTCTGCCTTTTCCGTGAATTTTGAAATGACTTGGCACCCTTGAGTTTTGAACAGCCGTCATTTCGTGATAAGTAGTAAATAATTTTATTTCAAATATTCTGCGAAACTTTGCATTTCTAAACCTGATCGCCCCTCTTACTCAGTCCGCCATTTTTAGAGAAAGCATTTAAATCCGTCTCTGTACACACAGCTTTATTGTAGTTTGTTTCAGTGGCCGCAAGGACGGATGGAAATGATAAAGCACACTTTGTATTACAAGTTCATTGCAAAAACGAAAATTTAACTAGCTCATTCCTGCGAATCATCACTTCAAACTATTATTTTGTTCTTACACAACACATAAACACAAATACTATTACATATAGTGCATACATATAGTATATTTCAAAGTCGCGACATGAGAGCACGTAAAGAGCTGTTTACATCGCAGATAAACACGTCTCTATGTATATACTGCATGCTGCGTATACTACATATGTGTGTGTGGTTACGTAGGTAGGGCCTTGAATAGTTGAGCGCTAAAGCAAAAAGAGGAAATACGAAATTTTAATCCCAATTGTGGTTACTATATATTTTCATATCCTTTTTGTAATATAGCAATGTATTGTCAAAAATGAAAGACTTAGCTAGATAGTTCTCCAAAAATTATTCACTTAGGTTTGATATAAGGGGATATATCTTTGAGGTTTATTTTTACCACAGAGTTGGACCATAGATAGGATTTGAGTGAATATAAAAAATGTTAGTGCCGAGTGGGAAATTGTTACTTCCGGAACAAGGATTTGGTACATATGTATGCAGGAGTCAAATATGGATGCATCCTAACCGGCTATAGAATACAATCCGCAATTTTACAAGGATTACCAACTCACTGACTGCTTCCCTGCTCATGACGTCTGTGTGTACTTCTAAGAAAACATTAATTTCAATTACAAAAATCAAATTAATATATTTAGAGAATGTAAATTCGTACCAATTTTAGATTAAAATCAAAAGTCTTTCCTAGTAGTGTTTTACGAGTACATTCTCCAAAGGTAAAAAAGCGTTATAGAGTACTTGCAATTTACTTCATTTTCTGTGAGCATCAGTATAAACAATCGTGATAACATTTATATGTATGTGTATAGCTTATAGCCATAAATATTCCATGTGCATTGAGTTATGTGAGGGCGAGTTGCATTTACCACTTGCCAAAAGAGGCGGTTAGCCAACAAACAGTAAAGTGTGAAAGTAAAAACAAATAAACGATAAGAACGAGCATAAAATTAATGAGGCCATAAGCCGAGTCGGATTTCGAAACATTTTGTGAAATTGCAAACTAAGCATTATTGCTCAGTGGCCACATGGTGAAAACTATTACTGAGTTAGGTTAAGAACATTGTAAAGTTCGCCACTTGGACACGTTAACAAGACTGTAAGGTAAGGTTTCTTAGGCCAGTTTAATAATTACAATGTACAATCCTACCATAGGCAGGGATGGTGATGGATTCCGTGAAATAATCTATTTGTCCTCGGTCGCCTTAAGGCAACAGCACCTCAGAGCGAATATTCGGGTTTCGGATGGGGAAAACATTTACAAATCTGGCGAACAAGATTTCGATTATTTCGGTGGCATTTCTTTTGCTCAATGACGCGGAAGTATTATATTAGAAGCATAATACATTGAATGACCTCTGGAAAAGCTATCAAGTGTTGCCTTATCTCTGATTCTTAAAGCAATATTCTGAATATTCATACAATAAATAATACTAAAAGGCTTTATTTGTGCTTGTATCTTTTACTAGTTGAAATAAGGTCTCTTTAATTTTGAGAAATAATATGAAATCATCCTCCTCTTAATCGAATAGTTGGAAATGTGAGCCTGTCAATGTTGTAAGTACCTTCTTGTGTATGTGTGTATATTTATGTTGCAGATATTGCGATCAAATCCACCAAATGAAATTTATGTAAATGACTGAATATATACATATACTCGATTAAGTTTGCAGAAGTGCCCAGTAGGAAATGTATCGCATGCTTTAACAGCCAATAATAAATTGAAGTTTAAGGTTTGAAATCTCTAATGTAGTAGACATATGTATGTAGGCGAAAAAGAAAACCGATGTTAAAGTATGTATCTGTCGGGTATTTATTAGACATTAAATTCAGCTTAAAGAGTAAGTAAATAATTTTTTTTTTATTTTTCACACATCTGCTAATGCCATATACCTGATTTCCTATGATTTGTTGTCCACTGAGCACAATAATGCTACGTGCACATATCGATGTATCTATTTTTTTTACCATTCACGTTAGACTACCGTAATAATATTTATTGTGTGTCAAAATAAATGTTGAGTCGATTCAAAAATGGCCTAGTCAATTACGCGAAATGAGGGTTTCCTAATACGTTGCTATTTGGCCATAATACTTATATTTCGACCATCTCTTTTGCAATAATGTTGTATCGAATAATGCATACCGATGTGTTCTCTTCTGAAATGCACATACCAGTATACGAGTTTATGTTATGCATGTTTTCGTAACAGAGGGGTGTTCCGCGAGAAAAAAAAACGAAAAAGGGAAGAAAAGAACAGAGCATACCCTAATCAAACCAGTGACCGAAAAAGCTCAACGAACAATTTTTTCATATTTGATTTCACGCATCGCGTACTTATGAATTGTTTCCTCTTTCATTTACGTGTCTTATTTGATATATGAACATGCTTACATATGTATATGTAAAAATGTATATATTTTTAAACGGAATATAAAATAAGCTATATATATGTGCGTATACATATTTATATTATAAAATTAACATACAAATTATGCATTATAGTTTGAGGAACCAAATTTGATTTTACAGCGCCTATGAATCTTTGCAGGAGGCGCTTGTAGATTCGCCCATCGTTAGCTCATCTTGAATGCTCTCACACCCACTTACAATATACATATGTAGTACATATGCATCCATTTATCTGATATAATCACGTATTTAAGTAAATTGGGTTCGTATTATTTTAAAAGAATAAGTTGAATAATTTAAAAGTGGTACATAAATTATTGTTTATACAAGTATGTACATATACATATGTATAGTATCCAAAAGTTTTGGATTCCGTTGACGTGTCATTATCTGATCTAGCTTTTTGAGATTTTCATATAAATAAATATGCTTTCAGATAGGTATCACAATTAAGTTCAGTGGGCTATAGCTTTACTCCGGGTAAATGTTTACAGTTGCAAAGATTTATGTACTTATTTCCCCCAAATGTTTAGGTCCGTTGTCGTTTCGCATTTAGGGCGGCACCGGAAATGCCCTTATGTGAAATGTGGTAACTTCACCGTGTGAAATCATTTAGACAAATTTGGATTAAGGGTGCAGTGAATCCGCAATGTTTGTCCACTAGGAGGTGGGACTCTGACAGTGCGTGTCCATCGAACAGCTAGAAGCAGTCAATGTGAACGTATGCAAAATAAAACTTGAAAAGTTCATAACCCCTCGGATGAAACCCTCTATTGTTGATGGTAACCAATATAAAACGAACTAAAAGAAAGTAAGGTTGAGTATAACTGAACATTTTATAATCTCGCAAGGTAAAGTGATATATGGCAAAAAAATAAATTTCAATTAAAATTGGAAGTATTGCATACATTTTTTACAATCACAACAATAATGTGCACTGTTATTAGAAAGATATTCTTTCTGATTTTATTAAGATTTCATACATTTTGACCGAGAGATGTGGTAAAAAGTCAGCCGAAATTTCGAAAATAAAGAAAAGGCTGTCATCACAAAAAGATTCTCAAGGAATTTCAATATTAGAACTCAGAAATTGACCAATATGTTTAATAAAGTCATCGAAAAACGCACTACGGTCCAGATAATTGGTGTCTAGGTCCTTGAAAAGTTACAGCCCGATTTCAACAATAAAGATTAAACCGTGAGGGCACTTGATTGATTTGTATACTGGAAAGGAAAGATTCAGATCGAATTTAAAGTTTTGTTATATGGAAAGTACACGCAGTTGTAGTCCGATTTCGTTCATTTTAACAGCGTATGAAAGGTTGGATAACCTCACATGCCAAATTTAGTTAAAATTGGCTGGGCAGTTCCTGAGGTATATGATTTCAACTAAAGATGGACAGTGCTACGCCCATTACCCAATTTTCGAGCTGTTCTGTTAGAGCTGTTTCCCACTATTTTGATTGTGAAATTTAACGCTAGTGGTTTAATAATCTTTACCTAATTTTGTTAGTGGAGCGCCGTAAGGTTTATACCTCGGAATCCAGGGCCAGTCAATGAATCTTTACAAAACTTTGGAAATGTGTTTTAATAGTATATAGAAAAATGTTAAAAAAAAATATTTTGTGCGATCTCAATTTTTTAATTATTATTATAAATAATTATTAATTTTTAAATTTCATTTTAAAAAGAAGTGCTATTACAAACTTGATCTTAGTTCTTAAGGAACTGCAGGTTTAAAATAGAAGGTCGGGGAGGGGAATAGAGGGGACAACAGCAGCTGTTGAGTGTTGTTAATGCGGGCCCTAACAGAATAGTACACGTGGCAACGTGCTAGGCTTAATACGTAGCTGATGTTGTTCGCTCCGAAAAAAAATAAATTCTAATTATTGTTTATTTACAATTAATATATATATTATTGTGCAGTGAGCGTGATAAAAATTAATAACTGAACATTACTGAGTTTTACAAAGTTTGAAAATAGTGGCATGGATAGTAAGAATTTGTTTTTTATTTATATTACATGCTTTTCAAAACAATAGTGAATACTCAATCGTATATTTTATAATAGATCGATTTTGAAAGGTAGAATGTAATAGTAAAATCTATATAAATAAAAATGAATTGTTGTTCGTTAGTCTGATTAAAACTCGAGAACGGCTGGGCCGATTGAGCTGACTTTGGTTTTAAAATGTTTGTCGTAGCCCAGGGTAGGTCTAAACGGTGAGCAAATAAGGAAAAATTACGAGTAAGATAGAGTAAAACGACAATTCCATTTTCCCATATAAAAGTTGACCACTTACTTGCTGTCAAACATTTGACGGTATTTGTACTCTCAGTTCCACTCGAATTGAAGAACGCATTAAAACAAGACTTTTGAATCGACAACATAATATCAACTTTGCTCATAATATCGTGTATTTAAATTTCAATTTCAAATTTCAAAATATATAAATATAATTAATGTGCCATATATCAGTTTACCAACTCTCAAAAATACTTTTATTATAATAAGCTGTCTGCCTTCAGCAGTTTAACAGCGCAGTTTTCATTTATATGAAAATTTCGAAGAGGCAACATATCCTTCAGCAGTTTAACCACATTTTCATTTATATAAAAATTTCGGCATTTTAATTTTTTAATTTCGGTAATATGAAAATTAGAAGAGCGAGTTAAGACGGTTGTGTTATATTATAAAAATAAAGTACATTTTCAAAATAACATTTAATATTTAGTTTAATATTGTTAATTTATAGAAATATTATGGAAATTGGGTTGTGAAGTCTTAAACTTAGTAAACTTATACAAGCATAAATCAAAATATCATTTCTCATTTTAATTGGTATATAAAAGTTATGCCACAATTATTATATAGTAGTCCAAAAATATAAATTCTTATTTTTCCCAGAAATACATTTGTAAAAAAAGGATCTTTATCCTTTGTTATTATCTTATTTTTTCCAAAAATACATTTGTAAACAAAAGGATATTTATCCTTTTTTTATGTTCCACACAAAAGATTTAAGGAGTTCAAGAGCTCAAAACGTGCCCTACATCAGCTACCTACCCGACGGCATTTCGCAAATGATAAAATAAATTTTTCAAGAGCTCAAAGCATACGCTGCATCATCTTGCACGTGTATCCGAACGTTACATTGTTTTGTCCATAAATTTAGAGACTTTTTGCTGCGCTCCTACTTTAACATCCTTGGTTTTGTCATCTCATGTTAAAAAAAAGAAACATTTAATTGGAGAAATATTGAAATACTGCTAAAAGTGATTTTCTTCTCGCTGCTTACAATGCCGAGGAAAAGAAAACGACCTAACGTAGGTCGTCGAAGTCGTGTAAATGTGCAACGAGCTACTTTACGCTCCAACCGCACTAATGACCAGCGAGATGCTGATAATGATAACAGTCGTACAAGTATGGGAGAATTACGTTCAAGAGTAAATAACTATCAAGTGGATAGGGGGAGAATGGAACGAGTTCGTGCACATCGATCACAACAGCAGCGAGCACGGGATAACGAATTTAATCGATTCCGCAGACGCAATGCTCCTGTAAACCTCGAACGAGGAGCATTTTCCTACGATCCGGAATTTGATTATAGTGCCGACAAATCTGTGACGATTGGAGAAATGTCAATCATTTGTCAACATTGTAAAGCATTAAAGTACAGTAGTGAACCTGCAGGATTATGTTGTGCTGGTGGCAATGTACAATTGCCTCAATTGGTTCCACCACCTGAACCGTTACACTCATTAGTTAATGTGATGGAAAGTGAGTCTTAACACTTCTTGGCTAACATCCAAAAATATAATAATTGCTTCCAAATGACATCGTTTGGTGCAACGCATATAGTAAAAGACGGGAAATTCTAATTTGTATTTGTATCACAATTAATTTAACCAGTTCTTAAACAATTACAGATACAAGGACAAATTCATCACCTACTGGGGGCAATGCTGCCAGTGTCAGATGCAGATCATACATTTTTGCAAATTTATTGATACACGTTGTGGTCATAATCCAACCGTCAAGCGAATCATTGTCCAACAACTGCAAACATTTCTTCACGAGAATAATGAATTAGTGAAGATGTTCAAAATGGCACTGGATCGGATGCCATCAGACAGCCATAATATTGTAATAAGAGCCGACAAAACACCTGCTGGAGAGCATGCAAGGAGGTTTAATTCACCGACAATAGATGAAGTGGCTATTGTCGTTGTTGGAGAGAATTTGCAATCAAGAGATATTGTACTTCATCGCCGGAACAATGAATTGAAACGTGTATATGAAACGCATAGAGCTTATGATGCTTTACTATACCCATTAACCATTAATTTTCTGGCAGGGAGAAGATGGGTACCATTTTAATATCAAAATGGTTAATCCAACAACAGGTAATTTGATTATACAAAATAAAATATTTTATATGTTCAATATATAAATGTATTTTTTTATCATATGTGTTTCATATCCAGGTGCTGAAACACACAAAAAAGTCAGTGCCATGAATTATTATGCATACAGACTCATGATCCGTGAAGGTGAAGTAAATCACATTTTGATGTGTCAACGGCTCTTTCATCAGTATGCAGTGGACATGTACGTCAAAATTGAGACTGAAAGATTGACATACATCCGTCTTAACCAACAGCAGCTTCGATCTGAAGAGTACATTCATCTTCGCGATGCAATCAATGCTGACGGCAATGTAAATAATGTAGGAAGAATGACAATTTTACCGGCCACTTACATCGGAAGCCCGCGCCACATGCACGAGTACGCTCAAGATGCGATGTCTTATGTTCGAAAGTATGGCCGTCCAGACCTATTTATTACATTCACCTGTAACCCACAATGGATTGAAATAAAAAAAGAACTGCTACACAACCAAACACCACTTGATAGGCATGACATCACAGCCAGAGTTTACAAGCAAAAATTAAAATCTTTAATGAATTTCATTACAAAGCATCGTGTGTATGGCCAAGTACGTTGTTGGATGTACTCTGTTGAGTGGCAAAAGCGTGGTTTGCCACATGCTCATATACATATTAGTCTGGCCAGAAGAAATTGATTCCATTATTTCAGCCGAAATTCCTGATGAAACGGTTGACCCAACATTGCATACGATAGAAACTAAACACATGATACATGGACCTTGCGGAGTTTTCAACAACAGCTCACCCTGTATGATCGACGGCAAGTGCTCCAAACGGTACCCGAGAAACTTGCTTGCTGAAACCATCTCGGGAATCGATGGTTACCCATTGTATCGTCGGCGATCAGTTGAGGACGGTGGACGATCTGTAGATGTCAAGATAAAAGGACAAGATTTTCATGTAGACAATCGTTTAATTGTGCCGTTCTCGCCCATATTGTCCAAAACTTTTGAAGCTCACATCAACGTGGAATTTTGTAACTCTGTGAAATCTATAAAGTACATATGTAAATATGTTAACAAAGGTAGCGACATGGCCATGTTCGCAGTAACAAACACAAATGATGAAGTGTCTCACTATCAGATGGGTCGCTATGTAAGCAGCAATGAGGCTATTTGGCGCATATTTTCGTTTGCAATTCATGAAAGACATCCCACTTTATTGCATTTGGCAGTTCATTTAGAAAATGGACAACGAGTGTATTTCAACCCAAACAACGCTGTGGATAGAGCAGCATGTCCACCTGTGACCACATTGACAGGTTTCTTCTCAATTTGTGCAACTGATCAATTCGCTCGCACTTTGCTGTATGCTGATATGCCGCGCTACTACACATGGAACGCATCATCAAAGTCTTTTCAGCGTCGTAAACAAGGAACACCACTTGAAGGATATGAAAATGTATTTGCCACAGATGCTATAGGCCGTATATATACAGTACATCCTATTAACGATGAATGTTATTATCTTAGATTGTTATTGGTGAATGTTCCTGGTCCGACATCTTTTCAACAATTGCGAACAGTTGATGGACATCTGTGTGCGACTTACCGTGAGGCGTGTCAATTATTACGGTTGCTTGAAAACGATTCGCATTGGGATGATACGCTCAAGGATTCTGTTTGCGATTATAATATCGACATGTTTCCGACAATCCGAATGGTTTGTGGATGAACTATAGGGATGACATGTCTGAGGATGTGTTGCATCGTGTGCGTTGTGAAACTTTGAATCCTACATTGGAAATTACGGCAGAGATTTACAATGACACATTGATCATAATAGAAGATATGTGTTTGTTGATGGCAAATAAAGTATTGTCGTATTTGGGCCTGACAGCACCCAATCGTGCTATTCAAGATGCATTAAACCATGAGTTGCAAAGAGAACTCCAGTACGATACTCAAGCTATGACCGAAGCAGTTCGCACAACTGTTCCGCAATTGAACGAAGAACAAAGGATTGCGTACGATCGTTTAACACAAGCTGTAAACAGTGGGTCTGGGGGGATTTACTTTCTTGATTCTCCTGGGGGTACTGGGAAAACGTTCCTAATTTCATTGCTATTAGCAAAGATCCGATCGCAAAATGAGGTAGCCCTAGCGTTGGCTTCATCTGGAATAGCAGCAACTTTATTAGAAGGCGCACAAGGCACAAGAGGTCGCTGGAGGCACTAGATAGGACGTTAAAAGATTTACGTGATAACCCAAACATTTTTGGTGGAGCTATGATACTGTTGTCAGGTGATTTTCCTCAGACTCTTCCAGTAATTCCTCGATCGACTGTTGCTGACGAAATAAACGCATGTCTAAAATCATCAAATTTGTGGCGGCACGTAAAGACACTACAATTAACTACTAACATGCGAGTGTTTTTGCAACAAGATCAAACTGCGACTGTGTTTTCGAAGCAGTTGCTGGATATTGGCAATTGTAAGGTCGCAGTTGACAGCTCGACCGGATTAATGACTTTTCCCACAGATTTCTGTCACTTCACAGAATCGAAAAAGGAGCTTATTCAGCGTGTTTTTCCGGACATTAAACAACAATATAATAACCACGATTGGCTAAGTGAACGAGCAATATTGGCAGCAAAAAACAAAGATGTCGATGATCTCAATGCTACCATTCAGAATTTCCTTCCAGGAGAGTTGTTTACGTACAAATCAGTTGACACGGCCACAAACCAGGATGACGTAGTCAACTATCCTACAGAATTTTTAAATTCATTGGACTTGCCTGGACTACCACCATATAATTTGAAATTAAAAGTAGGGTCAGTTGTCATCATGCTGCGTAATATTAATCAACCTCGACTTTGCAATGGAACGAGATTGGTTGTGAAGAAACTCATGAATAACATCATCGAAGCTAAAATAATCAAAGGAAAATACAAAGGAGAGGATGTCTTAATTCCACGAATACCTATGATTCCAACGGATTTGCCATTTGATTTTAAGAGATTGCAATTTCCCGTGCGTCTGGCGTTTGCGATGACCAAAAATAAATCGCAAGGCCAATCGTTGCAAGTTTGCGGAATAAACTTAGAGTTTCCCTGTTTCGCACATGGACAATTATACGTTGCGTGTTCGCGTGTCGGAAAACCAACATCCTTATTTATTTACGCACCGCAAAAAAAACTAAAAATATTGTCTACCAGAAAGCACTATATTAATTAACTGTATATGATCATAACTGTGTTGTATTTAATTTAAGCAAAGATTTGTTTATCATGTTCACAGTCCAGAAACAAGCACATCCAAAAAAATTTTAAATTTTTGTATATGAAGTGTATAAATATAAATAAATGACTTAATATGTATATAATATGTGCATTTGGATCCTTAATGTCAACGTGTATTAGTAACTCTTTATTTCCATCAACTTGGCTCCATCTACTTGGGAACCACTTGGCTCGCCAGGACATGATAATATGGTGGAAGTACTAGGCGACTCGGACAAATCTGATTCGATCAGAACATTATCAATGTTGAGCTGCTGGCTGTCTTCAATAACATCAATATCTACCAGAACATTCTTGATGTTGGGCTTTTGGCTGTCTTCAATAACTTGAATGTCCTGTATGTCTTCGGCCGATAAATTTAATTCATCTAAACCAAAACACGTTTCTACAATATGCCTCCAATAATTAGGCGGTGCGAAGTTCGCCGGGTCAGCTAGTTTAAGAATATAAATCATTCATTATGATATAAAGGTTAGTTATTAATATTAGTAATAGTTGTTGTTACAGCCTCGCATAAAAATGGGTGAACCATCGAATAGTGATAATATAAGTAATCATTGCCTCATTTGTGACAAATCAGCTGCGTAACTACTTCTGATTTCAAGAAAACGATATTAAATTTAATAAGTGAAGAGAGAACTGAATATTGTCGCAATATCCATAAAAGAATTGTAGGCGTGTTAGATTTAGTAGCTCAGGAAGCTAAGTATCACGCGGATTGTTATATGCGTTTAAAAAATACCGTTAAACAGACTCAGAGAGAGAAAAAAATTCATCCAGTCACCATACAAGTAGATGCAGCAATGGAGCAGATTTTCAAATACTATATTGAAGAAAACGATGACTGTCAGTTTTCACTGGCATAATTACAAAGTATTGTAACAATTGACCATATTCCTGACGATAAAACAATAAAAATGAGGTTAACGAATCATTATGAGGATAATATTGTATTCTCCAGTAAATTTTGATCCAATATATGCTTTAAAAAACAACAATAAGAAAAAAAAATCGAGATCGGCCAATTTTTTTTAATAATGCAGTCAAACACTTTTTATACGGATTCATTGACTGTCCCTGGGTTCCGAGATTTTACTATTTTTATGCCTCACGGCGCTCCACTATTAGGCTACAATATTTGGGCGACGCAGTTATAAAGCGTGAAATTGTAGCGGTATTTGTGTGCTCAGAACAAGAAATAAAAAGCATAATAACTCCATCTATCCAGCTACCCGTGCCGTGTGATACTGAAGGAGGATTCAGGCCGAGCCCGTTGGAGCCAACAATTAGAAAAGCAGAACAAAATCACTCAGACATAATGCAAAAGTTAATTGAAAAAAGACATAGTTTTATTTTGAGCTTCAAATTCAAATCGTCGAGGCACAAATCAACAACAGAAAGTCAAGTCATATTTCATAAAGAAGTCAGTTCATATTCAAAAAGCAAGATTTCTGAAGAAACGCATATACATACATACCCCGTACATTTAAATTTAACTTTTCCTTAGGCTTAATTTTGATTCAACTTGAGCATTGTCACAGAGCTATTTCCTTATAAATTTGCATTAAGTATTGTCGTCTACGTCTGCTGTTACAACAACTTCAAAGATATCAAGTCAATTTTCTTAGCCTTACTAAGTAATGAAGTAATTTTCCACACCTTTATTAAGCAATACACAAAAGCTAGGTGAACTCGTTCTCTCGCCCCTTCGACTTAGAGATGACACCATGCTGGTTAGTGGTGGGGGAGTTCGCTGCATAATGAAAACATTAGTCGTTACGCTCATGAAATTAGCCCAGAATGTGAATAATTCATAAAGATGTAATTGATGTTGCTCTTGTTGTTGTGTTTTGATCTTGTTGTTGGTGGTTTTATGCTTATCCTTCTGTCATTGTATCCACCTGTCAAGCAACTCAAGATTTCGACAATACGCGCGAGCTACAACTTCCTTTGTTCGTAACCAAGCAGTACTTACTCGTACAATCCTTTCACACATGGCGCTGTTGAGGTCCTTCAGGCCTTCAGGACGGTGGACTATTGTCGTTGTGACTTAATTTGCTGCATTTTAAGAGCTTTTGGGTTAGAAAGGCGCGTTGCGGCCCCCAATACATTGTCTTTACTGCTACTGTTACAGCTTCGGTGGTGTTCTCGTTGAGTAAACACAACACAATTTAAATTTTAAACAAAACCAGCAACACTTGCACACTTATGTATGTACATGCACCATGAATATTGGGGGTATTACGCCAACAGACAAATCCCTGTGAGAGTTTAGTTATTTTCGTATAACATTTATAGGTGTATTCATACTTACAACGGTTGCGTGTGTTTAAATGTGTATGTTCTTGCATATGTGTTTTTGTAGGCTTCTTTTTTAATATTTTTGTTTTAATTACTCATTTTGTTGTTTTGGTTACCTTGCAAGGTAAGACATTTTAACTCGGGTAGGTTGTACATACAACATTAACGTTAACCCTCGGCAGATGTTAGTATGTATGTGTGTGTGTGGGGAGAAAAATATTGTACAAATAATTATTTTGGCTTATTAACAAAGTTCACAGCCCAATAAGGAAGGTTTAAAGTAATTCAAGACTTAAGTCTTAAATAACAGTTACAGAGGATTACATTTTAAAACTCAGGCGAAGCTTGTGTATGCTGTAAAACGAATAAGTATGATAGCTATGATTGTTATTTTTGCGGAAAAGGATAATTGGCACGCGTGTGACTTTTAAACTTAGATTCAAATGTGGAATTAACCTTAAAGTGGTATAATTTAATGTGGCTGTTTGAGTGAAAAGTAATATTGCTTGGATTATACCTACACCATATATGTAAGTACTACATTACTTTATAGCAAAATATTGCGCAAGTTCAAAAACGCACCTTTAAAAAATAGGTGTTCCATTTTAAAGAAAAATTAGTTTAAACTGTTATCAAATAAGCATCAATTGCTCAGAGCTCTGATTAAAGAGTTTTGAGCTCCAACATTGAGCAGAACTCCACATACTCAGATATGTGTACTTACGTAGGTATATAATATGGTGCATAGAAGCATTTATCTTCACATATTTGCAAACGTGTACATCACAACATCACAAGGGGACTATATTTAATTGACTTCCTACACGAGTTTTCACTTAATGTTGACATTGGTAAGTCACGCATTTTGTACAAAACCAAAAACAGCAATGGTGGCACGCAAATGGAGTTCGCCGCTCGTCATCGTAGTGAATTAGAATTAAAATCTGTGTGCTTTTGTGGACATAACCCAAATATTATGCACCTTACACCTAAACATACACACTCAACTTGTGGGCAGTCGTAAGGAGTGAATTGTGTAAAATAGCTCGTTAACAAAGATACAAGACCATCAACTGCAGTGATACTCGTATTTCGTGATAATTACTCGTTTTGTGGTAAACACGTAGAAACTATTTTTTGCTTCTTTGAAACAGAAGTCTTAATAGTTCATAGATGTTTTGCTCGTCTATTCCCGGGAAAGGCTCTGATAAGAGAAGGTAAACTAACGACGGGAAAAGATGAATTGGTAATAGAGAGTACACCCTACTTTTTATAGAAAATAACTGAACTGGTCTTATGCATGAGTAATTTTTATTCAATTTGTATTTTTACAATTTATTTGGACTGTTCTTTGAACACACCGTCTTCACTCGTACTAGAAAGCACACTAATTTCCTTTACTAATCCCCGGCGCTATAGCTATGCTTTTGAAATAGAGTCTAATCCTCGAGGTTAGCTCTGGCGCACACTTTGCTTTTCAAATAGGATCCATTCCTCGAGATCTTCAGAGCAGCAATGATTTCATTAAGGATCTTAACTCTGCCCTCTTCATAGTAATGATTTCTGCTCTGGAACTTTGAATATGTTCTTTTGAGGAAACAACTTTCGCTCAGCCTCTACTAAACTACTATGAACAATACCCGCCGGAGAAGCAGAGGAAGAGGAAGACCGCAATTCCGTTGGAAAGACCAGGTGGAGAAGGACCTGGCTTCGCATGGAATTTCCAATTGGCGTCGCGTAGTAAAGAGCGCTGCTGTTAATTCGACTATAATCGCGATATAAAAACGGTGTCTACGTCAGTAAAGAAGAAGAAGAACCCTAATTTTGAAGTTTTTATAACCTCAAAGTACTCTTACAACCACTGCTGAAAAGTGAAAGGCTACCATTATGAATTTACTTTATAATTATTGAATATTTTCATGCCAAACGAATAACGAACAAATATTTTAATAGTTTTTCGATTTTAGTTTGTTTAAAGTTAAAAAATTCCTTTTTCTTAATAACAAACTTTGCAGGTGCACTAAATAATTAGTAGGAAACACGAAACTTTTAATGCTTTGACTTAAAAATGCTTTTAACGGAAAATTGGCAAAGGTTTCGCTTGAGTTCACAAAAGCGAATCACAAAGACCCATTTGCCACTAGACAAACTACAAGACCCAGTGTCATTGTGTTATTTTCGAATCCGTGACATACGAACTGTGGCCATTGTTAGTGCTTAAAACTGAGTACACAAACAATTGAAAAGGAAAATAGTTTCGTTGCGCAGTTTTGGATATTATCCAAAAATGTATAACCTGCAGAGGACCTAACTCCGTGCACTCATAAAAATTTACTTCACGGAAAAGAGTGAACGTAAGGCAACATAACATGTAGTATACATGTAGGCAGAAGAATAACTGAATATACCCAGTAAGAAAAAATTTAGAGCCACACCATCTGAATATTTTAACGAACGCTTCTGGGTCTACATAAGATCGGGTGTAGATAGTGAGGCACTTTAAAACAAAAATAATATTAAATAGGCTTAAAATGTAAAGCAAACAAATGCCAACAAGAAAAAGAAAAGTTGTAAGTTCTCCTTTCATCAAAACCATTTATTATAAACGGAGAACCTTTCTTAATATTTGAAAAGAATTTAAACAAATTAAGTTACAATGTGTTCAACAGTCAAAAGCTTAAATAATTCGCACTTTCACTTAGGTTAGTAGAACTGTATGCTTTAGCTATTGTTTAGCCGAATAGTTAGGCAAAGCCAGACCTAAATGTTAACAACTTTAGTATAAGACATTGAAGTAAATCACTATTTTTATCCCTGAACTTTCGGTAACATATTTTTCCTACTGGTTAGATAGAAACGCTTGCACGCAAAATCATATTCACAATTAACTAAACTCAAGAACGTTGAATAAATACATTTGTTTGTTTATATGTACGCTGATCTGTTTGTTAGTGTATTTGTCATGATTTTAAAGCCACTTAAGCCTTGGATGGTAAAGTGACTATGTAAATAAATCTTTTTCTTTGCCTTTTATGGACTGTGTCCATTTTGTCAAAGTGATTATGTGCATACAAACACACATAAATTTTTATTTTAAATGGAGCATAATGTGTGTAACTGGATATTTTATAGAAAACGGCGAGTATTTGCTATAAGGTTATCTTTTGTCTGCTAATTGTTTATCGTAGAATATGTTTTAAGTGATATATGCGGTACAATGTCCACCTTAGGCGATGGGGTGATGCATGAGTGGAAGGCTGGGTGCTTAAATCGTGACTGGGAGATAAGCTACAGATGTACTTTTATGAAAGTTAAATAAATTTTGTTTTTTTTTCCCGTAAATGTCTGGCTTAAGAAGAATTATACAACAATCTGTCACACACAAACCGAATCTATACCAATTCTTCTCCTAACTTGTTATAACCTTTTCCATACGTCAATTCCTATGACCGTAAAGTGTATGGAAAATTTTATTGAGCGTTAGCATGCTTGTATTGTCTTAGGATGCAACAATAATATTTTTCTATTAAAATACTAGAAAATATAGTTTTTTATCAATACCAACCACCTTGTGTCCGCAAGATATCGTTAATATTGATAGATTTATATCTTTCAGAGCAAGAAAACGGTATAACTTATGACTGGTGTTTGTATTACGAAAAATAGAAATTAAAGATAATAATTATTTTAACGAAAGTCATTTCTCAGCAATTTAAGCAAAGCCACAAAAGATTACTAATTTATTCAATATTTTGTCATTATGTATAACTGTTACGCATACAATTTGTAAGTACCACAACCTTAGCCACAAATTCGGGTAATTCTGTCATCTAAGCGTCAAATCCCTGGAGGCGCATTTCATTTATCTCATGCATTTATTCGTCTAAACTGGCAATCAATAAACTACCCAACTGTTAAAACTTCACCAAAAATATTTTATTAATTCTCATACACATACACATGCATTTGGGTTTGTGTGACGGCGCATCTTCTATTTACCACACGCAAACGAGCAAGAAAATTGCCGATTAATTTGCATTTTATTTACTTTGTCACTTTGGCAGCAAAGCTACAAAGTGATTGAAAAATTTGCATCGCAAAGCAAAACCCAAAAGGACTGGCGGATGAAGCGTTCCCTTATTGCTTGCATTTCCACACCGGCTCCTCTCTGTGCCGTCGGTCGGTTATTCCTTGGTGGTCACATTTAAAGTGTAATCGTTCGTTCGTTTCAGTTTCTCGTTTTTGTTTTCGCAAATTTTGACTCATCTTCAAACAAAGTAAAGCCAAATTCATGTGCATACTCATTGTTTTAGCCAATTGGCAAGGGGTGAACCCTTGATGTGAAATATATGATGATGGCCTCGAAATTTTACTCTTTGGAAGAAGAATATAACTGGAACGGTTTTATATAGTATATTCAATTGCTTAAGTTACCTGATTTTTGGAAATGAACTGATATTATATTAGCACTGGACCATAAAAGGTAGACCGAAATTCGCTTACCTGCTAAGTAGTTGGTGCATCGAGCAGCCATACCGGAACCGGAGGAGTTACGAACCACATATATGTGTTACTAATTCGAACTAGCAGAAAAAAATCTGCAAACTTGGAGCAAGTAAAGGTCCTCTGAGCAAGTGCTCTTCTAACTCTATTAAAATTTTTCACCAAATCACTTATATTTAGACCTAAATTAGTGTGCCACCCAATACCCAGAACAACAGTTTAAAAGGGAAACAAAACCCAAATGAAATTGTAAAATCGTCTGAGTGCTACCGGCATACTCTTGTTTGGTCGGTAAGAGGCATTTTTGGACCTTCACTGATAAGTGAATCGTTTTTATTTAACTTATCTAGTTTTTATATGGTCATTAACCATTAAAAAGACTTTGTGGACTACGATTTGTTCGAGAAATAGTCTGAAATACATCTCTTAACATTGAACCGCAGCTAGAATGGTATTTTTAACACAGAACATAACGATTTGTAGTTACGTACGAGACGCACCCTGCTCTGATAGCCGGAGATCAATCATTTGACGTTGATAATTTCAACCGTTTCCATCTATCAACTAAGCCATTAGTAATCATTACTTATTTCAACATATCTATACGTACATAGTATGTACATATGTATATGCTTTGCACGAGTATGCATGCGTATAACCCCACAAATTTCCACTAATGTACGATTTGCATTCCCATACATATGTACATACACTTCATGCCGGAGTATATCCAGTAGCGGAGATTCGGTAGCGCCAAACGTAGCAAAGCAACAAATTGAGAGGGTCTAGAGAATTTTCACAAGTACGCTACAAATTTACGGAGTTTCAACTACCTGAAGCACAAATGTTAAATCACAAAAAGTGCTAGTCAATAAGGCGTATCTAATGTTGCCCAACTTTACAATTCAACGGCAGCGTAGATGCGCACCAACAAAACTCGAATGAAGTTTAAGTTCAACCAAAAATGCTAATGCTGCTGTTCCGATTTGTTGTAGGTGGTTGCTGTGTGTTTGGGTCCGTATACATACTCCCAAATATGTATGTGCACACATAGAGTGTAAAGTAATGGTGGGGTCTTGCACTGGGGGCAGCGGAAGGGCAGAGAATGAAGTGATGTTTCAGTTTTGCAAAAATTGCAACTAATGCTGAGCGGCTCTTGAAAAACATAATGGGAACTTTAAATTGCATTTCCCTTTCGAAGCCGAGTACTGTTTTTTGCTGCATTGAGATTGCTACTGTGCACTTACATACATACATGTGTATGTGTGGTTTTTCAAGTATTTTCAGTAAACAAAGCATTTTTATATCGTTTGCTTTCAATGAACGAGTTGGTCTGCATATTTTCCTTCCTTAATTGTGGCCCTTGGAGTCATTCGCGTTTTTTAGTAGAACGAATTTAAATTTATTAGTTGAGCAATGTGTTTTTACAGAAATGTGTGGGTGAGGCGCGTATAATATGTAAAATTGTGGAACAAATAGTATTTTCAAAACAATAAAAATAAATAATTCGCAACCGGTAGTCTTTAAATTAGTAGTGATTAATTTTCTCAGGCTTCGCTTTGAATTTCATTTCTTAAATGTTTCAAAATAAATCTGAGTTATTTGTTCTTGATCTTCGCAAGTAGAAGTAGATTGATCGTCGGAATGCCATGTGGATGTTGATTTAAGATTCCACTTTGCCAACCTGATGCTATAAAGTGTTATTTTGCAAAATTGTAAGAGTTCATTTACCACGCAAGGAAACCTTTAACAGAGTTTCGTCTTAGTTTTTGAAACAGCTAATGAACTATTAATTGTGTGGCTCCTTTCTTAGTGCGATTGGGATAACTCCTTGAAAGTTAATTTTGATTACATCATCCTCTTCTTTCATCTCACCAATATGCAGCGCTGGACGTAAAAACTGTAATTTTACATTTTGACAAAGCGTTACCATTTGAAGTTGAATGCTTAAGACAAGATTTTTCCAAGATATACTCGTATTTCTCATGATTCTGTAAGGATGAACATATTTCATAAGGAGATTATAACTCTAAGAAAGGTATTGCTGTTGCAAAAATTGTATAGTTGTTGCTGTTGTTGTTGTTTTAACGGATTATCTAGTCTCTAGTGGTGAGAATTATCTAAGTTGTCGTCGACGGCATCTAAAGGGAAGTCCAGGAAACGTGCTGTTTCGACGGGGTCGGACCAAAGGGAAAAGGGTATCAGATGAGTGGGGTTGGCGGGGCATGCAAAGAGGTGGCCAGTGTCATGCGGAGACTCATTGCACGCAGGACATATGTTGGATATGTCGGGATCTATTTTGGACAAGTAGGGGTTTAAGTAGGGGTTGTCGGAAGTTAGTTGCATCCGAAGTCCGGTCGGCGTATTGTTCGATGTCGTCGACGTAATTGAGGAAAGACCTCTTGATGTCCCTAGGAGGCGGTTCGCTCCAAGCAGGTGGTTGCAGGGGTGTTTTCTGCGAAAACATCTCAACAGGAACTGCTTGGAGAGGAGTTCATTATGCTCCTTAACTGGGAGTATAAGAGTCTCACTATGTCGTGGTCCGGAGTGCAGTATTCTGGCAGGTCTGTAGCTTCTTCATCTGCGTTCCATTGCATCCAGGCGACCATATTGGTGCGGCGTAGTTGAGGACCATATAGTATAACGTATTGCTTTACACAACTTTTAAATCATCATTTTATGCATTTTCCAATTAAAGAAAGTAATATTGGTCTTTCCGTTTCATTCAAAAGCTCCTAAATCTACGTGAATGTCTTCGCAAATCTCAAAAATTCAAATTATAAATAATTATCTATAAATTAATTTATTTTCTCATACAAACAATTTCTTTAAGAACTTACAACTAAATTAAATTTAAATATTCGTGCAATAAATAAAATGTTACAAATTAAATGACGCGTTATAAAAATACTTTGTTCTATGTATATATCACTTAAGGTCCTTTGAGCGGTGGCTCCGTGAAACCTTCATTCTTTGAAGCGCAACGCACATCATATGGCTCGTTTGGAAGTACATCACCACTTAGTTCAATTAATTTGTCTAAGGGGCATTGAAAATCACAGCCTGGTACTGTCAGCTTCTCTAATGGCGCTTTGGCATGACTTCGAAAGTAAACCTAAAATCATATGCGAGCTCATTGAAGACGATGCTGCAGCTGAATTTTCAACTATTTAAATAACTTACCTCTACATAATACTCTCCGGTAAGCTTATTCTTGTGCAATTCAAAAATAGTCATAACCGAGTAACGTGGCAACTGTCGCTTCCATATTTTTAAGCTAGACAAAATATTGACCACTGTCGTGTCATGTCCTGTGTAAATAAATATTTTTCGCGTCTCTGGTTTCAGTTTGCCGTCGCGTTTTTCCTGCATTTCAGTGAACATTTTCTGCAAAAATGGTCCAGCCTTTATCTTTTGCATCTCTGGCGTATAAACATTATAAATGTAGCTTTGATCGGTTAGGAACTGCATTTGTTGAGGGAAGTAACTCTTCGTCCAATCAGGAAGTTTTAGACCAAATTCTTGCTGTATAAACGTAATTCAGCAATTATAATTAGTATTTCTTTCATTATTTTTTCGGGGACTAAATAATTACCTCTGCTAAAAGTGTTAGGTAAAGCGATTGTATGTCTTCCGGTTGCGTTAAATTCATGCCGGTTAAGAGTGACAACTCGCTCAGCATGCCGAGGTATGGTTCAATTTCCGCTTTTACATTTGGCAACTCTAAAACTTCACCTAAAGCCTCAAAATAACGCGGACAAGGTGTGCGCACCAACAGTAACTGTAAAAAGAAATACAAAAATAATTAAAATTTTCATATTTTGCGAAATTTTATTTACATAAAATCGAATGCTATTGGCACAGGTGTTTTGATGTTAAAATCTTCACTTACAGAATCCTCATTGAGTGGCTGCGAAAACACCGGCACCGGCTGCCAATTATATTTCGGATGCCATTCCATGGGCGTATCTTTTGGGGGGAACAAACTCGCCAAGACTGTCTGCAGTGTCATGTGGGTGCGTGCAACACCCGTTGCTTGAGCGTGCGCCACCTATTAAAAGAGAAAAGAAAAAACAAATAACAAATATAATACTATCATTAAATAAATATTAGTTCAACCATACTACTATCGTAGCAACAGAATTGCTAATAAAATGCATCCAAACATTTTTGCCGCCCAGCGCTTGACCGGAATGGAGTGCACATTACATTGCTTTTCGATGCTAAACTACTACCACACTGCGACATTCCGTTTCCGGTGTCAAGCGCTGCGCTGACCTGCACTTACGTCTGGCGTATAGTATGGCGCCATGAAGTCTGCGTAACGCTTGCGCAGCCACGTTCCAATGCCAAATAGCTCACGCTTGCCGTTCTGCATAAGAGGCAGGTTGTTGAAGTCCGTTTTTGTGAATAATGATTTCCGTCAAATAAATTTTGATACCATATGTAACATACATATGTACATACGTGGAAGGAAAATGAGAGATATGTAATATAAATAAAAGTTTGTTAGTAAAAATGTAAGTCGAAAGAATAAATATAAAACAACTAAAACATAATTTCCTTGCAGCAATTATCGAGGTAAAAATTACTTATGAAAGCTATTTCTGCTTTGGCTACGACTTACATTGGTTATGTGCCCCCATCCGAAAGGAGAGAATGTCTGGTTAATGTGTGGGTCATTTGGATATGTGTCTGCGGGTGTTCGTGGTCCGTGTCGGAAAACCTAGAATAATAAATAATAATCATAAATCGGGCAATATACTTATGCATTCATACATATTTAGGTAAAATATAAGTAAGTAATTATATAACTTTGAATCTTTCATATATTCGTCTTTACACCGTAAACAGGGTATATTAAGTTTGTCACGAAGCTTGTAGCACCCAGAAGGAACGTCGGAGACCATATAAAATATTTATATAGTTGATCAGCATGATGAGCAGAGTCGATTTAGCCATGTCGGTCTGCCGATCTGTTTGTTTGTATATTCGAGAAATAGTCCCTCGGTTTTTGAGATGGCGATCTAAAATTTGCACACGTCCTTTTCTCCACAAAAACTGCTCATTTGCCAGTACCGATATTATCGGACCACTAATCCCTACAGTTGCCGTAACAACATACCGATGAAAGTCAAGTCCTTGCATAGAAAACCTTATTATTTGACAAGATTCCTTCATACAATTTGGCAGAGATTAATGTATGTGAAGCAATCACGGTGCTTTCGTGTGATCGCAATTATAGAGTTAAGGGCATCGATAAGAACTGAGACATATGCGACGCGCGTTTAAGTAAACATGGTATATAAAGTGAAAATTATACACAATGATGTGTGCATAAATTATTACATAAAAATACGAGGGTACCATAACTCAAGGGCAGCAACATTATTGTATACAACTCTTCACTGGCCTTAAAACATTACGGTGTGCATTTAAATTTTAATGCAAGTCAAATAGTCTTTAAATCAAAGTAGGCAATTTCTGATTACACAATTTTGCGTATTGAAGAAACTCGAACCAGTTTTAACTAAATCTTTGAGGATTTAATTAAATCAAGAACATTATTTAAAAAAATTTAGACTTTATCAAATAAGGAAAATTTTGCAAAATATATTAAAAACCAAATACACATTTATCATTATAAATTATAGAATATTTGTTCCAGTTTTTGTGTTGGTAGTTACTGAAAATTAAAAACAAAAAATTGTTGTTGACCTGTTGACGACTACAATATGTGCTACACACCAAAAATATTGCCACTCAAGCGGTAATGGAAAACCTCTGTCTGCATTTTTGGCATGAAAATCTGCTAATAAATCCCTGCGCTGTTCGGAGAAAGTTTTAAATTTAAAGAACCCGCATTTATTAGTTAAAATCTCGTCGTACTTTTCAAAGAGATGGATAATCCCGTCCCAGCACTTATTTAATTATACTCAAGGTTACATAGATAGAGTTTTTTTCACATTGCGAATGAATACTTTTTTATAAACACTGTAATTACTTAGTGTAAATAAAATATTATTGGGTGCATATACTCATACATATTTGGAAAAAGTCCATCATTGAAATGTATGTTTTTATTAAACGCAAATCTGTCGATCACTTTTCACAAAAATAACCGCAGTTAAAGCACGTCCTATACTCGTATCACTTTAATTGTCAATTCGCTTTTATTGATGACTTATAAAACCAATATTATAAGTAAACACGAGCTTATTACATGCACACCCATAAATGCACTTCCCTCACATAAAACACTATCACTTATCACTTTAGAGATGTAATTAAAACAAAACTGTCATAGAGCAGTTTCAAGTGCGACTGTGTCATGTGCTGGAGTATTGCACCGAGCCAAACGTGCGTAGTATTTGCATAGATATGTACATATGTTTGTTTGTAAGCACATTTGCGCGTTTAACGTATTGTCAACTCACCACATGTAGTAATTCTAAAGTATCAGCATCGGCTTTGTCTTCGGACACGAATGAAAGAACGTTTGAACTAAGCAAACATAACAATAAAAGCACCACTGCCACCGCTGCGCCAGCCATAGCTAGACGATGTTTATTAGAGAAATGTGTGCGCGACATTTCAGATTTTACTTTTATACGAAAATTTCAAATATTCTATATTGTTTTTATCAATATTGCTTGTTTTTAAGTATGATCGCTGTTGTAAGCTGTGTTGCTTTTTCAAAATTACTTGTCTTTAGCCTGCATCTACATATGTTTGTATGTACTATATGTATGATTGTGTGTATGTGTGAGAGGTATAGGTGTACGGCTTAACATACGTACATATGTACATAAATTCTAATCGTGTGAGTACTGTGCTTATTCCATATTCTAATATAGTGTTAAAACCTAAAATAAAAAGAGAAATGATAATTATTAACACAGTTGGTTGGTCTGAGTCGCAGCTGAAATACACTACACCCTTTAATTTGTACGATAGACAGGTTTTTTTAAACTGTAATTTTTTTTATTTTATATTAAACACGTTGGATAATTAATGACTTGTGGTAGCAACGACTTCAACTACTGTTTAAAATTTATTTTTGTGACCCAAATTGTCTTCAAAAGAATTAGTTTAACCTCAAACTCAGCTTCAAAGCATGCATTTATGTACTAGAGGTTAACTGTAAAATGATTCAAAGTTTCCAAGCAAAATGTAGTTTTGATAGTTTCCAACTTCAGCAGAAATTTATTTAATTACACTATTTACATGCTTTCCGCACTTCCATTTGCACAAATGAACAATTCATCAATAAATGACTTTACAATTTGAAGTGTTTCAACAGTACGGATTAAAATAGTATACATACATAGATGCAGTTAATTGAGCTGCTTGTAATCATGATTATCCAAGAATTTGCTGAATTACATTATATTCACACACTTATATAATTACTATCGATGAGCTCATGCTTCCGAAAGGTGTATGCAAAATGAATGAATAAATAAGTATTATGCGATACTGTATTATAATGTTGAATGTAATATTTTATTTAAATAAAATCAAGAATAGAATATGACTATTGTGAAAGCGTAATACGTTCAGAATGTTGGATCATATGTACATCATTTCGGACAAAGTTTTTTACAGTGTACTGCAATTTTTCTTTTCAAGCTGATCTAAGTTATTCCAAAAGTGCTATCCTTAAGCATCCAAGCAAATTTCAATATTAATCTTTAATTTCCTACCCATTTTGGTTTGCTTTGAAATATGTAAAAAAGGCAAAGGTACATATATAAAAATATAGCTAAAATAAGAAAGATCTTAGAATTAGTTGTTACTAACATCCTTAATTTTCTTGCCAGCATGTAATTTTTAACACAGATTGGAGTACAAATTGTTTTAAGAAAGTTCGATTCGCTAACAAACAAATTGAGGTTACTTTGAGTTAAAATGAAAATATTCTTAATTAACTATATAGAGATGTTTTGAAGTTTATCACATTTCAAATTTTGTTTGGTACTAAAATTTCAGATTATATACTTTAACAACCAGCCAAGCTCAGGCGCTCCGACAGCTCAATCACTACCTTCGCCTTCCCATTCCCAAACTTTCACTAAAGCTTTACATACATCGTTTGTATTTTTTCAGTAATTTTTGGAAATCTACTTCATAGGCGGAATGCGTGCGCCTATTGTAGAGTGCCGGCCAGACTGTTAGCGTATGCATTAACGGTAATTAAAATTATAACAGGTTTACCAAAATTTCGGTTTGACGTAAGGTGAGAGCTATTAAGTGTCAAAATTTTTTTCAAACACAAACAATATAAACATACATATGGATATTTGTGTGTTTGTCCAAGTGTATAAGGCGTGCACTGATTAGCTAAACGTTTAATTAACATTCTTAATCATCACAACAAATTATAACCATTTTGTATTTCTTTTTTTGAAAGCTGGCACATAAAACACGTCTAGTTTATAGGTACGTACGTAGTTGTTTACTTTTAACTCATTTTATCTGCATTTATACATATATACATATGTAGGTTGCAAGCACTGTGACACTTATCAGACACCTGGATGTTGTTCCCATTGATACTCTAGCATGTTTTGTTTCAATATTTTTTTTCGCACAATTAAAACACACACGAAAAAGAGGCTACAGACTAAAAGAAATTAAAACACACAAGCGATAATAAAGGAAATTCCGCAAAATGACAGTTAGTTAGTCCAACGCGCAGCGTTTGGCAGTCGAGCGGCCGATCCGCGTACTCCGGCGTCGAATAACTGGCAGTGGATAAGTTAGATAGCGTACGAAAACGCAGTCATATGTTATCTTCGCGTCGATTTTACTGTTCTCTCATTATGATCTATTGCATGTATGTATAGGTATGTATGTAAATGCGAGTACCTATTGTATTCGAGTTGAACTCTCCGCTCAACGTAATAATTTATTTATTTTGTTTAATTTGATTGTTGTTACTGTTGCTATTGTTGTTTCGTGCACCTTTTTTCCCTAGCTCAATTGCATTCGAGCAAATGGAAAAGCACGAGTAGGTTTCACTTTGCCCTTCAACTCTAAATTACACCTTTGTCAGTCGATTTATATTCAGTTATTTATTTATTATACGAGTATGCATATATATGTTTGTATGTTTGTCAAGCCGTTGGTTAATTGTTAAATTTATATTTTTCTGAATATTATGCGGGTGTCTAAACGCTTACACATGACGACGTATACCATATGCACGGCAGTAATTTGAACTTAATATAAGGCAAAAATTACTGCCTCGCTCCCATTTAAGTAAAAATTCCCAATTTCAAACCGCAAAATTAGCACACGGTCGCTGTGTACTCATACGAAGGAACTTTTGATTCAAGGAATATCGTGAAAGCGGCAGCTGTGTACTTACACGCGTATATGTATGTATTGATGTGTGTACTCAATAAAAAGGCCCGTGCTCACAGGTAGTCAGGTAATGAAGTTATTTATACGCCTCTTTCATTATTTAAGCAATAAGACCATTTTGTCAATAAAACAATAATTAATTTCATTTTATTTCGGGTAGACTGTTGAAAGATTGCAGGCAGTTTTAATGAGTTATATGTTCATCGTTAGGAATCCGGCGGGAAGCGGCTATTATTCGGTGTTTGAAAGAGATTGCGATTGCAGTTCCGAAATTCTTCCGTTTCCTTATTCAAGTGCAACTTTGCATGTATTTGCAATGTTTCGTAAAAAATTGTGCGTACATGCGAATGCTTCCAAGACTCGGCATTGATTTAACGGCATTAAAAATATTTATTAAAAAATTAAAAAATACTGTGTAAATCACTCGGGAAGCACCACGCTTGGTGCCTTTTGCGAAATTTTAAGCATGATTGAAAGAAAATAGGACTATAAATTGCAGTGCGAATCGTATATGAGTAAGCCTTTTCATTGATACCAAGATTTTATTTACATTTCAAAATCAGAAAATAAACTGAAGAAATGTGTGATGCAGGATTATTAAATTTTTTTTATTTCCTTGACGGTAGTATAGCCTATTTTGGATTGACAGAAAAATTATTGTAATCTAATCTACTGTTCGTAGTTTCAAGACAAAAAAATGCATGCTGTAGTAAAATAAATACAAGTATACATCCAGAAACAGAGATAGACTGAAAAAGTTCTTTCAGTTTGCCTAAGATCAAGCTTTTCCTATATTCTTCACCGGTACAGAAAAATCGAAATAATAACCGAATTTTTTCCATTCGTATCTTAACTTTTCTCCTAATAAAACTCCTGGGTTCTAGCTTTTCGTTTTTCATCACTTGTTCTTAAATAATACATAAAGAAGTATTCACAAATTTCTGAAAAAAATTTAAAACGGAAAATCTCTGAGGTCTACAGTAATGCTATTTAACCACTAATAAGAGCAACAGTTTTCGGCGGAGCGCTTTTAAATACTCACAAACACATAAGCATGTAAAGAACAGTTACGCTTGCAGTTGTACATATAAGCTTGATATTATTAATGTGTGATTTCAGAGATTAAAAAATAGTTGGTCTTAGTCAGTTTGAACAGCACGAGACTTGCACGAGTAAGCTCGGCTTTTCTTACTAGTCAAAGCAAATAGGGCAGAATGATAAGCCGAGTTGTCTTTGTCGAGATTTGTCTTGTATGATAGGCGCCAATATTTGCAAATTATATACATAATAATTCAATCTTATTCAGCTATAATTAGCAATTCATTATATGGACATCAAATTCACATATTGTTTTTTTGTTAATAAAGTAAATGAAAATACATTTTGAAATGAAATCTACGCTTATCTTATCGCAGCTTAAATTTAGATTAAATAAAGCGCAGTTTAATTATCATTGTTTCCTTGGATAGATCATAGAGATCAGGAAATTGCAAATAAAATCTTTTTTGTACCATAAGACTTAACTATATACAATCGGAACGTTTAATTCACTTTATGGTATATGTGAGTTGTAAATATATATGTACATATGTCAACTCAGCCCAATTCATAAAGGAGGATTTAATATAAAACGAGCGAAAGCAATAAAATTAATACAAACCAAAATCAATGAATTTCATTGTTTTGGCAAACATTGAAATGAAGATTGTGTCTGCCGACAACACGTGACAGTCTGGCATAAAATTAGAAGTGCGACTTAAAGCACACACTTGGTTAATTATTTAAATCTTATTCTACAATCTCTTGAATTTTAATTGTTTTGATAAGACTTCAATAACAATATCATTTGTGCATGCGTATTATTATATTAAACGTTGTTTTGTCCCATACTCACAATGAGACAGCACATCTGTGGCCATAAAATGATACACGTGCTTGAAAAGCATTAACTGACGTCAATAGTAGTTAATACAGTGACTTTAGAGGTATGAATAATTATTGAAAGAAATTGAAATTTAAACTCGATAGAAGCAACATTAATTTTGAATAATAACAACAACGTGGAATTTAAACCCTCACCAGATGTATGCATGTTCTGAGGGCAGTAATATAAGTCGGAGGATGTGGAAGATGATAACCCTGCACATATTTGCATAACAGCACCTGCTTTTTTTTATCAAACAAATGACCTTGAGGTAAGGTATTTTGATAAAGAATAAGCTCTGGAATAGAGAACATTTACGTCATTGCTATGGCAATGATAAAATAATATTTTTGACAGGCTGAGTTTGCAATGTTCGGCTGCTTTCAAATTTAGCTCCTTTTTAAAACTTTTTGTTAAGTTTCTGTAAAATAGTATCTTTCTTAGCTTAAAGTACCTCGTACCACCTCCAGTATTCATTGCAGTAGCAGAATTTATAGAAGGCGTCTCTTGAAAGCTTGCAATACACTGTTACTAATTAAAAATGCATTTTATATAAACAATATCACGTTGTGTTCGAATGCAATTTATTACCTTGAACCTTTCTCAGGCATTGCAATATAATATACATATGTATATGTACCTATGGCTTATCTGTTCTAAGCAAATGCTGTTCATAGAAGAGACCGGTATCAAAGTCTTGAAGCGACTTAGCTATTTTAAGTCTTGCTATTATTATTATTAAATTTTAATTAGATGTTGTTATGCCATCATATATGTGCATATGTGTGTATTGGCATCTCATTACGACCTACGACTCGACAACTTAGCGAGCTGTTCGTAAATAATTTTTGTTTGATATTCCTTTTCCAATTTTCATGTGTCGTGTAGGTCAATACTTGTGAACAAATAACATTTCATAGGGATAGGTCGTCACTAAAAAGAAGGAGGTGAAATAAAATCATATGAGAGCGGAAGGGCGATACTATACAACGCCATTTAGATGACAACCTGAAGCTTAAAAGTATAAGCGCACAAAATTGGTTCGGCTTTATGAAGCTTAGGTAACTGACAACCTCTAGTTAGTCGTTAATATTCGAGTTTTAAGCGCCACAGTTACAGGCATAACGGTACAAATTCCGCTGAAAAGGTATAGAACCCTTATCAAGTAACAAAAAATTGCGGATATTGTGCTTAATACTTAGATGAAGAGATACGAAAAAATATAAAACATTTGCGTAGGTTTATTTAAAATATTTTAAATTTAAGTTACATCAATAAAAAGTAAAATAATTAATAATTCATTACTCTTACACTTTTCAACTAGATTTGAAAATACTAACAGTAATCATAAATTAAATATATTAATACTTTTTGCACTTAATATTAATACTTGTTGTATACATAAATTTTACTAAAGTTTCGAGTTCGGGTCCCGTTCCACCGCACGCTTTGGCGGCTCAACGAAATTAGAATTTTTCGCCTTGCAACGCTCCTCATACGTTTCATTAGGTATAACATCAGCATTCAACTCAATTAGTCTATCCAGCGGACATTGCGCGCCACAATTCGGCACCGACAGCAACTCAGCACAGCCGTCCTCACTATTTCGTAAATAAATCTGCAAAACATCAAAAGAAAGCCATTACTCTCAGCGCAATTAAGTAGGTTCGAGTATGTAAGCATGATCGCACCTCAATGTAGTACTCGCCGGTTTGTTGGTTTTGGTGTAACTCGAAAATAAGTGTGACCGCAAAGCGCAACATTTGACCTTCCCACAGATTCAACGACGCCATTATGTTGCCTACCGTCCAGTCATGAGCAGCGTAGATGAATAGCTTACGATTGCCGGGACTAAGCTTGCCGTTACGCTTTTCCAACATCTCGGCAAACATCTTCTTAAGGAAGGGACCTCCTTTAATCTTTTGCATTTCTTTGGTGTATGCGTTATAGATAAAGCTTTGCTCGGCTAAAAACTGCATTTTTTCAGGAAAGTAATCCTTGGTCCATGCGGGCAAGGTGTAGCCGAACTCTTGCTAAATATTCAAATAAATAACACTTTCATTATTCGACTTTTAAACACGTGAAATTAGTGCCAATTAGAGGGCATAAAATTACTTCATACAGGCTGAGAGTTGTGAACTTTTTAAAGTGCATAATTTGGCAAATTTAGTTAAATTATTTGAAATGGTTGTTTTTATCTATATTCAAATATATATAGTATATACTTACATACTATATTTCAAAACTTTTCCATTCATTATTGCTTTTTTGTGTTATTGGTGTACAAATACAAAAAACAATGTCCTCAATTTCTGATTTACTCACCTCGGCCAATAGAGTGTTATATAAAGAATTGACATCATCGGCATTTTTAATAGGCACCCCAGTCAGTTTGGTCAAGTTTTGAAAAAGGTCTTCGTGCTCAGCCAATTCTGCTTTTACCTTCGGTAATTGAAATACTTCTTCGCGCGCCTCGAAAAAACGCGGACAGGGTGTGCGTACCAAAAGTAGCTGAAAATCAATAAGAAATCATTTAGTACAAGCTCTTTTGTGGTAATGTTTTAAATTCTTACAGAGTCTTGCTCTAAGGGCTCTGAGAAAACAGGTATTGGCTGCCAATTGTATTCGGTATTCCACTCCATATCGGTACCACGCGGCGGAAAGAAGCTAGCTAGAACGGTGGACATAGACATTAATGCACGCGGTGATGCAGTTGATTGAGCGTAAACGTACTGGAAAGATGCATTAGGTATTTAATATATATATTAATATTTATAATATTAAAAAAATTGTCTTTAAACATATATTAAAGATACCTCCGGTGAATAGTGTGGTTCCATAAACTTTCCGTAACGCCTGTGCAGCCACTCTCCAAGATGATATAATTCAACTTTTCCTTTCTGAAATTTAGTAAATAAAGTGAGACAATTGAATTACAACACAGTTGTTGTTAATAACATGAAGAATTCCACGTGCTACTCACATTTGTTACATGACCCCAGCCAGTGGGATGAAACGTATCGTTCACGTAAGGGTCATTCGGATAGGTGGTCACCGGAGTGCGCGCACCGTGACGAAACACCTGCGAAATATGATAAGTCATTATTATTATTACCCACCTTAAAGTTCAAGTCATATCGCCTGTAGAAATATTGTGTGAGTGTCTCATGCGAAATTCATAAGTAATTATTCTAATTAATTGCTTATTAATATTTTTGAGATTTTATATACTAATTTGTGTGACCCAAAAATATTTTAATTAAAATAAAAAATAAACACCTAATTTGAAGTCCTGATTGACGGACGCAAAAACGAAACGAAAATCTACATATGGTACATATACATTTATAATAAGTGCACGATTAAAGGGATTTCCCCGCGTACTTTAGTCAACTACGAAATTGAACTCGGTTTAACCATTTAATTGCTCCACAATAAGTTTAGATTTTGTTTTTAATCTAACACCCAAAAATTTTCGAAATCAGATTATAACGTTTCGAGGACGCCAAATATGTTGACACCTTAAATGGCTGATTTTCTACCGAACATACTTAGGGTCATTCTATGAGTTCTAGAATTGAAATTCGGGAAGAATATTTTTGTTATAACAGCATGCCCTTGTGTCGAAAAATGGGTTAGAAATGGGCAAATACTTTCGTTAGCCCCTAAATACCTAACATAAATATTTTCGAATTCCCATACGATATGTATGAAATCTTAATGAAATTCCGAAAGAGTCTGTTTCTTGCCTGAGAAACATAAATAATGAACGCATTACTTCTTACTTTTAATTAAACCATATACAAAAATTGTGTATATAAGTTTTAAGAAAGTACAAATTCGGATATTTCCTAACTTAGATCTTTCTTAGTTGCTAAAATTTCTTGTTTTATAAAAAGTGAAAATTATTTTCGGAACACATGACTCGAGTATATACAGGTGGTCGCGTGACCAGACCGGAATACAAAATTAGACTTTCGAGTTTTCGATTAAATTAATATGAAGCACTGTTCGAATTTTCAAACCGCCAAGTTGTAACTTAAATCAAGTATTGTGAGTTGATTCGCTATGTTAAAGTATCTCAGTGTGTCATCGGTGCTTTTTCTCACTGCAAAAGCGGTATATTTGAGTTGGGTTTTTGGTCGCATTCTGATTAATACCAATAGCCATAAATGCTTGTAATTGTATTACCCATAAACATTCGAACATTGCATTTTTGTAAAGCTGTAATGACTTATTGCTGCTGATTTGATTTAGCTCTACTGGTCCAATGCTGCATACAACTTCATATATAGTACATACATGAAGATATATATAAGATGGAAGAGTAAGTTTTCGTGTCTATTATATCCAAAACAGCACTTATTGACAAAAGTGACCAAGGTTTATGCAACTATCTGATAGTAACAGAAATTTTGACGTTATTATATGTCAACATTACGCTGAATATATATATTGTATGTAACTGAATTATTGTTGTAACTATATTTTATCAGATATCGGTCTGTAATACTATAATTAATTAAGTTTTGTTGCAATTTAGATTTAAGAATAAACTTTCGTTACTAACACTTACCATATGCACGAGCTTTAGCGTGGATTTCGAGGTGTTCACTGATACTGTGGGACAATTAGCATCATTTATCCACCTATCAGCTTCCCCGCGCTGGCCAGTAGTGGTGTAAAAATATATGAGAATTACAGCTATTACAGTACAAAGACTCAGCAATATTATCACATGTTTGCGCGTAATTTTCTGAAGAAACATTTTTGGAATAAAAAAACACAATTACACACACGAAAAAGTTATTTTAAACACGTCGCTTAGCCAAACCGGTCATTAGGCGGAAGAAAAGTAATTAACGAACAACGAACACACCAAAAGCTGACAATTAAAATTAGACACGAGCTTAAAAGTATATTTGTATTAACTTTATTTACAGAACTGCACTTAACAGCTTCAAACACACTCAAATCAGACGTTTAACTCCGCGCTTAGTGTTAAAATGAATAATTATTGTAAACTGCTGCGTGTTTGAGACTCGCAGTTTTGTTTGTACACAAGTTGTTGATAAAAGTGAACGTGCGCCGACCGACACTGCACTGAACTGCTTGGATTCGCTCTTGATTCTAAACCTTATGACTGATTCGACAGCGGATTATATCTCAGAAGTTGAAATGGTGCAGCAGGCGCTGCCATTCAGAATTGGAAATGAATTTCCGTCGCTTGGCGGTTTGTCCGGAAGGGAAATCACAAATGCACCGAAAGACTGATTTTCAACAGAACCGTTGAATTCTTTGAACCAGCTAACCTCCAGCTGCCAGCCAAACTTATGCTAGACCGAACGCGTTGCTTAAGTAGTATCTTATACTTTTGTATTTGTATATGTGTATTTGCTCTTAAATCTCTAGATTTATTCTGTAGATACGCGATTGAGGCTGTGTGTTTGTATGTATGTAAGTACACTTGGGTACGTATCGCTCATTTTACTAGTGATGCTTGGTTAAAAATTTAATTGAGCCATTATTATATGGTTAGTACAAACAACTGCAAATATTCATGTTTATAGACTCCTACGTATGTAGAAATGTGCGGATATATTGTGTGATAGTTGGACATGCTTCACAGAATTTTTAATAATTCAACTTACTACTTATACATATACATACGATGCGAGCTTTACTAATAGTACAAAGAATGCTTGTACATAAGTATATTGAAATTTAGATATTTTTCATTCGAATTAAATAGATGTATGTGGTGATGACATTTTGACCAAATTCTTATGTTTTGCGGACTTTTGGTAAATTTTATAAATAAATTTAATTCTTGTATGGTGCCTTACTTAGATATAGTAGTGATTGATATTCTATACGTATATACTTATACTAATGCTTATCATAAAATCATTGAAATTTGCAGGTCCCACCATTTATTGGATTACATGCAAAACAATTTTCCAAACATTTTTTTCAACAGTCAACACTTGCTGTTGCTAAAATGGCACCCTGTATATACTATATATGATAAGTTAATGCATGTGAGTAAAAAGTGAGAGATCAAAGCGCTTTTATAATATATTTTGTATTACTATTATATTAATTTTCACACAATTGAATTTAGCTTAAAACACAGCAGGCATAAATTGGATATCACCTCTAAATAATTTAAAACAAAAGCATATAATTTTTTGTGGTTTTCTTTGATTGAGGTAAATAAATGTATGCAAATATAAATTGCTTGTCCTTTGAAGTATTTTGGCTTCTTTTATATACCATTCGGTATGATGGGAAATCATTAAGATTAATTTTAATTTAAAATTGTTTAATATTTTTTTTTAATTTACTAAAGTTTATACAACTATTTAATAGTAAGTGGACTTCTTGAGGATATGATGTGTAAACACTACACTGAACATATACTTGTGTATTGTTTAACTATTTTTGATAAAATAAATTATGTGAATATCACATTTTCACCACAACTATATCTTAACGGTTTTTAATTCTTATGTACACTTTTTTATGTCAAGAAACACATTGTTCAGAGGTTCAGAGGTATACATCAAAACTAAATAGGACTCGGGTTCGATTCCACTCCCAGATTATCAAAAAAAAATTTTTCGTAAAATTTATTTAATGTTCTTATTCGGCTCCAAAATCGTAGAAGCAGCAAAGCTTCGACCACAAATGGTGGTAGAAGTTCGGCCAAACATCTACTTAAAGATTTAACGAGTAATTATAGTATACTCAAAGTGGCAATATATGGTATGTACACACATATATGTATATACAAACGTTTATATATACTTTATATGGGATTTAAAGAGAAATATTGACGTTTCGCAGACGAAAGATAAGAGTGCTTAAATATTTCTCGCGGCAATTAACGATCGTAAAGAGTATACGTATGCGTTATACAGTGTATATATATATACATACATATGTTCAGCTTTATTCAAGTTAAATTACAATGTGTTTAAGTTCATTGGTTTATTGTGTTGTTAATCCTTAAGAAAACAGAGCTATTTTCTTAGTTGATGCCGGCAAATTAGAGTCAGCTCAGTATGTACAATGATTATGAGAAATAACTTATTCCAACACACCGTAATTCTTCTTGCTCAGAAGTGGTACAATTACAAAATAAATAAATGAATAATAACAATATAATATAATAACAACTTTTAATAGAGTTTAGATTTTCTAAGTGCAATTAAAATATGGTGAGTATATACATACATATATCATTATTATAATATTATCAAAAAAAATATAAAAATTATGTATGGTACATTGAAATTTAAATTTATGGTTTTAAAAAGTTTTCAGTGCACGAACAATTAGTTTTATTAGTATTGTTTTTATATTATTATCAAATATGTATATCAGCTATATTGCACGTAAATTTATAAAACACGCTATGAATTTGTGCGCAAGTACATACTGCTTTAATTAATTTTATCGCGCCTACTTAACCTAAAATCTAATATTTATTTGCATTTGTATGGTGTTTGCTGTTTAGTAAGCGAAACCAAATAGTCTGTGATGTTTTTGCGATAGTTTCATATGTATATGTGAAAATGAATAAAAATATAACGAACACTGAATGTATCAAGCATATAAAAATTTCTACACATGCCCCCCCATAATATATGTATGTATATGCCATACATACCCAGCAGGAAATAGCTAGCTTTATAACGCTTATGCTCAATGTTACTGACACCATGCATTTCTCTAACCGTAAATAGCTTATGCTTTTTTGCAGTAATAGTTTCTTGTTTATAGTTTTACAGTTACATTGCTTGCAATTACCTAATTATTTGTGGTTTATGCAGTTAAAATATGATGCAATAATGCAATTCCATTGCATAATTACTTACTAGTTGATTAATAACACGTGGATGTATATACACCGTGCGAGTATGTTTGTGTATGTTAGTGCATTTGTTGTGCAAAAAATACGTAGACTAAATTAGATTAAATTTTAGTGAAACTTTGTCAATATTTACAATTTTTTCGCATTTTGTGTTAAAGTTCCTTGCGAGTACTCAATTATAACAAATTATTAATTTATTTACTAATATAAACATTGTATTTACATTCTTAATATTTATAACATTCCCTGCCAGAAAGCAGAGGGAACAATTCGCCTATGTATTATGACGGATTCGTGGTCAAAATTTGCGTAATGGAAACTTTACTTTAAAATTGTAGAAAAGGACTAATTGAGCACTTACCAAAAATATAATTACTCAGATAAGTCTTAAGTCATTGTATGCAACATAATGTAAGACAGTAACAACTTGCGATGTTGAAAAAATTTTGTCTTTTATACTTTTTTATTTTCTAAATTGATCTTATCTTAGATTTATGCAATCATTCCAGTGTAGTTAACAAAGCAGCAGTATGTCAAAGATAACTCTTTATTAATCCGAAATTTTGAACTTTTTTTTCTTTCTTTTTCTTCTTCTTCTAAAAGCTACCTATTTGAATCATCGATATTAGATTTATATAAGACGAGCAATCATTCCAGTGACTAAAAATAATCTTTGTAAAATAAGATATCTTGATGAAACTTGCAGACGTGTTTCTTAGCTAAAAAGTAAGGATGAGTTCGTAGATGAGCGTAATCGAACTACTGCCATACCCACGATGTAGAGCTGTAATTTTGAGGAGGGGATCGCAGTTGTAAGCGGTATCTGTGGCCTAAAATTTTTGAAAAAGTTCTTATAAGTTTGATGTACATATTTCCTAAGCCGCTTAAACTACAATAACCGAATTCACTCAAGATAAATCCTATCTGCACTGTAAAAATGGATGATTGGATCTACTCCTCATCGATACTATAAAAACTACTAAGAGAACATAAATCATCATAAGATATATAATGAATGGATGTTAAATTTAGCTAAAATTCTCACTTAGATGGCTGTTATTGGACTACAACCTCGCCATCTGATTTTTTCACTTTCCAGTACACACATCATTTGCGCTAATAAATCCGTTAAAGTATGTAACCTTATGACCAAAAATTGTTCAAATCCAACAAAAACTGTTCTACCCCCTAAGTACTGAAAATGTTTCCCCAGTATTTATAGTTGACTTTTTACCTAAAATATCGGGAAATATATGGAATATACAAATGAAATTCAGAAATAATACTTTCCTCATAATAATTGTACAAATGAGCATCCTCCCCCGACCTCAACACACACACCACATCGATTCAAACTTGCATCACTAACACGCAACCTTCACCACACCACACCACACCACATAACCCCCTACACGAACGACACACACCGACACCCACACTTACACACATATGCATCATCCTATTCAGCACCAACGGGGATAAAGAAGGACCGATTACCAGATTCCGATCAGTTCGTTTGCGACATCATCAGCGATCGGTCGACACTATTTCTGCGCGTCCCGCTTCTAATCCGCCAATATCCAGATCCTCACCGCAATAAAATTTGTTTGATAGCTACTCGTATTAATCATTTTCAATAAGTATAAACAGTGCGAGGTTTTTTTTTTCTACCGATACACACACTCACGGATAAATTCATTTCTTTCCTATTTCATTATTTGTGGTACAAAATTCCAAAAGGTGAGCGCAGTAACGGCGAAGAACTGATAAGGCGAAGAACTGATAAGATATCAATCCTTTGTAAAATATGGTCTGCCCAACGATTGGAATTTAAGTGGGCGATGCCCAATCCATAAAAAAGGAGAATCTGCGCCAACTACCGTGGGATTAGCCTCCTCAACATCGCATATAAGGTTCTATCGAGCGTATTGTGTGAAAGATTAAAGCCCACCGTCAACAAACTGATTGGACCTTATCAGTGTGGCTTTAGACCTGCGCCTGCTTTTCACCATGCGCCAAATCTTGGAAAAGACCCGTGAAAGGAGAATCGACACACACCACCGTCGATTTCAAAGCTGCTTTCGACAGCACGAAAAGGAGCTGCCTTTATGCCGCGATGTCTGAATTTGGTATCCCCGCAAAACTAATACGGCTGTGTAGACTGACGTTGAGTAACACCAAAAGCTCCGTCAGGATCGGGAAGGACCTCTCCGAGCCGTTCGATACCAAACGAGGTTTCAGCCAAGGCGATTCTCATCGTGCGACTTTTTCAACCTATTTTGGAGAAAATAGTTCGAGCAGAACTAAATAGAAAATCTTCTATAAGGCTGTTGGCGTATGCCGATGATATTGATATCATCGGCCTCAACACCGCGCCGTTAGTTCTGCTTTCTCCAGGGCAAGACGAAATATCTCCTGTCATCAAACAAACAGTCGTCGCATTCGCGACTTGGCTCTCACGTCACACATAACTTTGAAGTCGTAGATAATTTCGTCTATCTTGGAACCAGCGTAAACACCACCAACAATGTCAGCCTAGAAATCCAGGATAACTCTTGCCAACAGGTGCTACTTCGGACTGAGTAGGCAATTGAGAAGCAAAGTCCTCTCTCGACAAACAAAAACCAAACTCTATAAGTCACTCATAATTCCCGTCCTGCTGTATGGTGCAGAGTCTTGGACGATGTCAACAACGGATGAGTCGACGTTGCGAGTTTTCGAGAGAAAAGTTCTGCGAAAGATTTATGGTCCTTTGCGCGTTAGCCACGGCGAGTACCGCATTCGATGGAACGATGAGCTGTACGAGATATACGACGACATCGACATATCAGACAGCGGCTTGGCTACTTTCCGGATGGACGAAAACACTCCACTCTGAAAATATTCGACGGTACCCGCCGGGGGATACTCCGTAAGGACCAAGTGGAGATAATATCAATTGAAAGCGAAAAGAAGAAAACTGGCGCGCTGTTGTTAACTCGGCTATAATCGCTTAAGCGGTTTCTACGCCAATTAAGAAGAAGAAGAAGAGCGCAGTAATTTTACAATAATATCTCTGTATATCAAAAATGGGTTGAATCGGCCCAGTACTTTCCTGAGCCCCCATATACCTAATTCAAAGATTTTCGAACTTCTGGATGACTTTATTCTACAATATTTGAATTATCGCAATGAAAATTACAGATCGTGTTTTAGTTATTTATAACAAGGCATCTTTGTGCCTAAAATAGATAAAATTGGATGAAAACTTGACCTAGGAACCATTTAACAAAAATTGGAATTTACGAACATCCGGCTGACTATACTCCATATGATTTGTGATTGTATGTGAGGTACCCTAATGAAACCCAGAGAACATATTAGGGCAATTCACAATCTGGTGCAAATGGTCTTGTATATTTGCAATTGCAAATGCGCTGTAATTTTGTTAGTGTAAAAGCAAAAATATGGCTCGCTCATTTGCAATTGCAAATATGCAAGACCATTCGCACCAGATTGTCAATTGCCCTATTGTTTAGTATTGGCAAAAATTTATAAATGAAATGATTTTCGCTATTCTAACGAACCTTATGTCAAATATTTCGGAGTTTGAAGTTATTTTTGAGTTATGTATTTATATATAATTGCTTGGATTCCGATCCTCTGGTTGACGTTTTGCGCCTTAAGATATTTCCCTGGCTTTGGTTCGGTGATGTTCGGTTTCACCCGAATTTGGCCCTTCCTTACTTGTTTATTATCTTTTTATATCAGACTATGTGACTAGAGAGAACTAGCAAAATCTTTTTTTGTTGGAAGAAAATCGTTGGCCGCTTACGTTCTCTGAGTTAGTTATACTCGTACTTATAGATGCTATGAGAAATGCAGATGGGAAGGGTTTTAAAGTCGAAGTTATCGCTTTTTCTCGTTTTTTTATTAATATTACTTTGAGTTTTTCATCCACTACAAAATTCTTATTATTTAATTATGGTTGGGAAGACAGCTTCATACCCATTTCATCAATAACGACGTGTTACCGGCTTAAAGGGTTCAACTGCCAATATAAATTTTCTGTACAACTTAATTGTTAAGATTTTTTAAACAACTTGTTAAACGTTAAAAATTATGGTGTCGCGTTTACGTTCAATTTATGAAAATGCTCTGACTTGTTGTCGTAGTTTCTTGTTTTGGGGCTTATTTAAATATTCATTAAAAATGTCTGAGTACATAAATGAACTTACATACATTTAATCAATTTATTGTTTATTTTTAACAAGAGAACGTCTATAAGTCAAGAAATGTAAGTGTGCGTAACTATTCTTAAGTCATTTGTTACACATTTCTATGTGTGTGTGCATACCTATAAATATTACTACGAAATCCTGAAACATTAAAGTGCCTTTTAATAAACCAAATGTGTAGAGCATAGAAATGTGCACACACATACCAACACATATGTATATATGTAGGTATTTCATTTATTAGTTTATTTATATTTAATGTTCTATAGTTAGTGACATCTGCTTTTGACGTAGCTACATGCAAATGTAGTATATTATATGTGTATGTGTATGTGTGTGTGTATGCATGGTATAAGTATAAGCTGAGCATGTGCGTTGAAGCAGGCAAAGGCTCCTTATAATCATCATACGCACTGTAGCACCTCGAAACTCAAGGGAAACGAACCTTTGCTAACATTTAATGAGAAAATATGTCGCACATTATGATGCACAACAAAATATTTAGTAAGCAACGAACATAAACAAATGTTTGTCAAGGCGCATGTGCGCTGAATGAGTATGAATAAAGTCATATGTTTTTCGTTTTTCAACATTTGTTATCCTACACAGATGGAGACACGAACATGGCAGCAAGCTGGCAAGCGGCTCGGAATGTTTTTAAATAATATATGTTGGCACCACACAGTGTGTGTGTGTGTAAGTGTATTTGTATATGTATATTTAGCGGTAACAATGTCAGTATGGAACTTCGGACAACACGTGCACAAAATAGTTTGGATAGCCGAGACTTTGAGTGGCAGACGTACTGTAGGTGCACACACACACGCATATACATGCACGTACCGTGCTTGTTGGCCTCTAAGCAGAATTCTGGCCGACCGTTACGAAGTGTGGCAAATATCAAGTAGAAAAGTCAAATAATGCGAATTTCCAATGCATGCGCACCAAGCGTTCGCTGATTCTAACAAGGCCGACAGGCAACGCTGCAGAACCGTAGGCAAAGTCAGGTAGGCGTACAGGAAAGGGACAGCGACATGGTGCACCTAGCAGCGAGTAGTAGTAGCCGCACGAATGAGGCACGAATTCAGCTGAGCTGAGCGGATGTTGGTTGCCGTCGTGTGGCGAGAGCAGCTCGTTTCGTTTACTTGCCCAGGACCAAGTAAGCGACTAGCTGTGCAAGCTGGCAGCGGTTAGTTCGAATAAGGACGTGAACGACGATGAATAGCAACGGTGCCGCATAGCCGACGGTGGAGCTAACGAGTCGCAGAGGGATACCAATAGGGATTTTGCTGAAACAAGTATCATGAATTGATTAAAGTGTAGGGCACGAAGTGTAGCAAAAGGTGACAGAAAAGTGGCCAAGGTGTAAAAATAATAAATCAATGCGCTGCAATTCCTGTAAAAAGTGTATAAATAGCAATAAATGGATGCATAAAGGGCATGAATAGTTTAGCAGGCGCTCAAGTGTGAAATAAAGTATATTATTATAAATGTGTATATGTGTGTACGTGTGGATACATATATGGGTGCCTCTAATCGTACACATATATACATACGCATCGCAAATACCTGTGGGTGTGAATGCGCAATCATTTCCATCACCATGCAAATCTTAGCCAGTGCTCTAGCATATGTGTGTGTATGTGTGTAAATAGTGTTAAATTTTGCCAATTAGATTATGCTTGCATAGAACGAAACTTCGCAGTGCTTAGTTTTTTCATGTTCAAAATTGGTACACCCAAAATGTAAATGATTTGCATCGATTGCGAAATAAATACGAATTCGAGGCAAGCAAAGAATAACAACAACAATCCGTATAATTCCTTCCAATTCTATTGGAATGGTGTTAGTGCAATTCTTTGATCATTTGCGTTGGTTGTGGGCCCCTCGAAATTGTCAGATTAAAAATTTATTCGCGAGCAGCACGGGGCATGAGTGGATACACCCGCGTCAGAACTACCAAACGACAACCCCACACTCACACGCACTCACCAATAGTATACAACTTGGTCAAATGTGTGCTCGTTTTTTGTGGACGCATGGAATAAGGAAAAGTTGAGATCCGCAGCGCTCAACTGCTCTTTCCTGTGCACATTAACGAATTTGTGTTATGGTTCGTTAGATCCTGCCGAAAGAAGAACAAGAGCAAAATGCTTAAAAAAGTGAAACAAAAACAATAACAAAAACAAATGCACATAACATAAGCGTACGCCATAAGAATTGAAAGTGATTGTAGAAAAAAATGAAAGTGCTTTTTATTTTTATTATTTTAGGGGGAAAATTTGTGATATGTGAGATTTTATTAACGATGAAAGCAAACATCAAAAGTATAATAAATGTGTGAAATTGAGTTAGCAAATTTTTATTTATGAAAAGGTACATACGTATATTACTTTGTATGAATGCCTGCGAAAAATTTCTTTTTAGTTCTGCATTGCAATCTTAGCCTTTCGACACAGATTACGCCATTGCGCTGGCGTCATTAATTATTAGGCACCCACTTGCGCTGACTTTCGAGTTTCTAGTTGTTGTGCTAGCAAGCGAGAGTGTTAAGTAATGAAAAAGCAGTTTGTTATATGCCTACACCTTGTTTGGCTATAAAGTTAGCTAAGAAGCAGTTCGAAGTTTCAAATTTTAATACATGAAAAATAAAACAAATTATTATAAACCAAAATATATTAAAAAAATCAAAAATCATATACATTTATAATTGAAAGTTTTTTGTATGAAAAGTAAATATTAAAAGAATGTAAATTTCCCTTTTTACAGTGCATTTAATAAAATCAACTGTGCGTGTGTGAGCGTAACAGTGCTTCGGTTCATATCAAATATATGCCTTTATGTATGCTTTACATACATATGCGTGACTTGATAGATAAAAATTGTAAACCGTTATTTGTGTGGCAATACAAATGTACACTTGGCTTGGATGGCAAACGACGGCACAGTAATAAGCCACAACAACAAAAGCAACAATCAACTATATTGGAGACGCGGATTCGCGCCGCTTCAAAGCAGTGGACCACGCAACGCGCAAGCATAATTGTGGCTGCGTCGAATCTTGAAACTCAATTCTTGCACCCTCGTTGGCATAAAGCACAAATGTAAGTGCAAAGACACTTGTATTTATGTACATATATGTATATGCCGCATTGCATGTCAATATGTTTGGCATTTGTATGTAGGCACATGTGCAATAATATAAGGACAACGAACTTTTACTTATTGACAAACATACAAATGAGCAGGAGTGTGCAAATCTATGTATGCATTTGTAGGCACACATCTTTGCCCGTTAACACATATTCACATTTAACCATCTGTACGTGTGTGTGTGCATATATTCAAATGCATCTTATGCCTTGCAACACACATGTATAAATTCGCAACAGCATACCTACACAATCACACTGACACAAACACGCAAACGCACATAACCACACACATACATGCCATTACACACTTTATAGGCAACGAATTCGTGCTAAAGTATAACTGGAAGGATTTTAAACACTTTGTCTCGCCCACATGTCAATACTCGCAATAATTCACCTAAGGCTGTGTGCTTTGGTGCACAACACTCGCCTTCGCAGTGCAAATGTGCACTCGTGTATTGAAGAGAGCGACAGCAAGTAAGAGAGACCAAACTTATCAGTTGTACATTTGTAAGATTTTTGCTTTTTGTATTTTATTTACTTTTATTTGTTTACTCAAGTCCTTAGTTATGGTCGTCTATTTTCAGATGGAAATTTTTAAAATCTGTCGCTGTTATATCGAATTCGTGTACAGCAAACACTTATACTCACACACACTCATCTTAATTGCATACGTGCGGAGCATGAAAGGCATCGTAGGACACACCTTGTTGTCTATGGCTTTTTATTTAACACATTAGTACTGTGAATTCAAATGGTTGTACAATACGCGCGTACAAAGGGGGGTTCTGAAGTCATACTCCCATGCCACCAATCAGCAATACATTATTTACATATGTATATTACTCGAATGAAAACAACTGTTGGGGACATCTTTTAAGACATAACAAGGTTGTTTTGAAAATGTTAATGCAGCATACAACTTGTATCTTTCATGTTTCCGAAAAGCATAATTGGTTATAATAAGTGGCTTAATTTGCATTTAATACGGTTCAGATGCTGAGAAGCTAAATGAAATTGCTAGGTAATGTATATGTTATAATAGTTGCAGTTAGTATGTGTTTCAAGCCATTTGCTTACGAAATGAAGGATATGTCTTCATATTGAAGAAGAATATTGACCAAAATTACTCTCGAAAATGCTATACGAACGAGCTCAGTGATCAAGAGATATAAAAATGTTCATCCCTTTGACAGTTTTTGTATGAGAGGCTTCATCGCTGGTCCGTATCAGAGCATAAGATAATGGTCGCTAACGTAAAACGTACCTTCGAAACACAAATAAAAGAAGGTGTTTAACGTCCTACAAATTGGACACTGGGATTAACCACCCAAAGTGCTAAAGGTATTGAGGATAAAAAACAATTTTCTTTAAAAAATATGAAATTTTTTGTTTCAAAGGCTCGTGTGTCGGATCGCACTCTCACTGCAGTCATTTCGAACACGTCCTATCTACCATATATGAGAGTAGGCTTAAAAGTTTTCATTATACTGCTAAAAAGGAATTTAGAATCTTAGTACCTCATAGGATGGAGTCATGTGTAGAAGTTCACGCAAGTGTGGAAAGTTCTCAGATCCCCATTCACTTGGGAGTGGCCAGAAACTATTCTTTTATATATGGCTCAAACAGCTCACGACTTCCGGTCTTTGACCAAGTATCCTCTGGGTGGCCTAAGAACATCCGTTTGAAGGCGAGCTAAAGTGAGAAGGCGAAACATGCCCTCCACAGGGTTGTGCGCAGGGTTTGAGACCCGCCACGTAAAAAACGAACAACAAGCCTCGGATGAGAGGCCCCCCTTTTGATGACGACCTTGGCAAACGAATTAAGGAACTCTTGCCAGCAGGTGCTACTTCGGACTGAGTAGGCAATTGAGAAGTACAGTCTACTCTCGGCCAACAAAATCCGAACTCTATAAGTCACTCATAATTCCCGTCCTGCTATATGGTGCTGAGGCTTGGACGATGACAACAACTGATGAGTCGACGTTTCGAGTTTTCGAAAGAAAAGTTGTGCGAAAGATTTATGGTCCTTTGCGCGTTGGCCACGGCGAATATCGCATTCAATGGAACGATAAGCTGTATGAGATATATGACGACATTGACATAGTTCAGCGAATTAAGAGACAGCGGCTGCGCTGGCTAGGTCATGTTGTCCGAATGGACGAAAATACTCCAGCTCTGAAAATATTCGACGCATTACCCGCCGGGGGAAGCAGAGGAAGAGGAAGACCTCCACTCCGTTGGAAGGACCAAGTGGAGAAGGACCTGACTTCGCTTGGAATATCCAATTGGCGCCATGTAGCGAAAAGGAAGAAACGCGCTGTTGTCTACGCCAATATAGTACATCATATTATGAAAGCTTCTGCCGGTCATGAATTCTTGAGAAACAGTTACGCGTTAACATAAACGCGACTTTGGTCTATAGGCATATACCATAATCAAATGTTGGCTTTCGAAAAGTGGAAATAAGTTCGCAAATTAGTATATAAGGGGGAGTGACAAATAAATGTAGTTTTATTAAATAGACTTTATAGCGAGCTGACGAATAGCAAATACTGTTTCTTCGCTTTTGACCCATTTTTGAAGCGCCATTCTCTAGATCTTTGGACAGTTTCAAAATTATATCCATAAACCCACGTTTCTTAATCAGTAATGATCGAATGATGAACGTATTATCCTCAAGTATGTTGTAAGACATCACCTTTGCGACCTTTACTCGATATCTCGGAAATCTCTCCTTTGAAACGAGTCTACCGTTGCAATAAAATGTGTTAAGTGGGTTGAACTCGATAGACAAGGACAATTTCTTAAATTTTTTTCGATGTTATCGTCGTTATCAGAGGGGAATAGATGACTTGCATTAGGTAAATTTCTGAATACTTCACAACCTTCACTGAATGTTTTGTGATAGTCCAATTCTTGACTTCGTGATAAAGTAAACTCCAAAAAATACTTCTGTAACATTTTCAACGTAGCCGAGGTTCCATTAGAAACACAAATCTTTAAGGGATTACATGAGTTTTTTCGATTAAAAAACAGTCTTTTTCTACTATAAAAAACGAAATATTTTATAACAATTTTTATTGTTGCAAAGCGTATCTATTAACAAAGAAATACTGAAATTTTTGGAAAAAAAATATTTTAAGCTCGGCCATTGCGACGCCATTTCCGGTGACCCCTCGGAAATATGGTGCGCCAGCGTTTCTCCTTACACGCTCATCTAAAGAGAAAAAATACGTGTTTTAGTTAAAACCTTAAGTTAGGACTTGGACGAAATAAGGAAACTGAAAATTGTATTTTTTACAGACTTTTTACAAAACAAAAAATGAAAATTTCAGTACAATTATGTGATTTTTTTTTTTTAAATAGTTGTAATCAAAAAAAAAATCCTTTGTCTAAGCCTTTAAGAATTGTATATCAAAGACCTGTATAAACATTAACGAAGATCAGTTGAGTAGTTCTCGAGAAATCTTGCCAACCGACTTCAAAACACACAGTTTCGACAAAAACGCGTTTATAGTCGGTGCATTTAGCCTCGAACTCACAAGTTCTCAATATTTAAGAGGTGTTGTAAAATTTAATAAGACAATAGAAAAGTTCGAATTTTAAAACCCGTTTAAAACCCATGTAATCCCTTAAGCAAATTTTTTTCGTGGTAAAAATCCCCAGACAAACTTGCAACTGCTAAACACACACTACTGGCATACGACAATCAAACTTCATACGAGCATAAGAAAAAGTTGTATCAAGCTAGGAACACTTTTTTCAATTGTATGTATACCTAAAGTTTAAATAGACCAGTCTGGATCAAATGGTCAGATGGATGGCTAATTTTGTTCGTTTGATACCAAATTTGTTTGGATTGTAATACAGGACTTTGTACTTTATACTCGTATGAACCTAAAAGCGTCAGAAAGATTGTCTACTCGTTAAAAGAGTTTTATTTCATGCATAGTGTAACAAGAAATTTGTCAGTCAGATATTCAATTATAACATTTCATTTTTATTATCCACCAGACTACATTTCACTAACGAACACCACTAATTATATAAAATAATTCTTTAGCTAGCACAATGGAAGCCACCACTGGTAGTTTCAGGACAAGCAAATTCTGTTAAAACTTTTATTTTACTGTTGTTGTGTTAGACTATCCAGGCTTATTAATTGTATGGAACCGAACTTATGGCCACTTAATAAGGGTTGTTGGGTATTGAAAATAAATTGGGACATATTTTTTGTTAACCCTTGTACCAGAAATCTAATACTTTAAATAAATCTTAATTAGGACTGCTCTTCTTTCAACGGCGAGACGCTTAACAGGCGTATATACCTTCCTAAATTGGTTGATTTATATGCAGTGAAAAATTCTATATACATATCAGTAAAGGTAGACTATTTTAGCTGGCTCAATTGTACTAACATTTAGCTTCACTAACTCAGCGTGTTTATTTTTATTTTTTGCACAGTGTTTCATTATTTCTTTTGACTTTTTAATTGTTGGATTTGTTTATTTTTCGGCTAAACTCTAAACTGTTACCTTAAGCTCTGGCTATAAGAATGAAATTGAATTAAATACGAGTGAGTTTTGTGAAGCGTTCACAAATAAAAGAAACCCTCTTTCATGAAAAACGTAATCCAGTCTGCTATATTAGATGCAATGAATATTGTGAGTGTAATAAGCAAGTGCTGGAATAATCTATAGTTGTAATGACAAATGACATTTTTAGAAATAGTTAGCTTTTTTTATTAGGATTTATTAAGTTTTTATGAAAACATTTTGTTTTTGTAAATTTCAATATATTTAGAATCTGTTTAGTTACGAAAACCAGTAATTAAATTTCATGAAAGCACAATGATAATGAATTATGGTAGTATGACATTCAAAAATAAATTATATAAATTTAAATAAATTTTTTTAGATTAATTGAATCAAAAGGTGAGGTCTAGCAAATGATGAAAACATGATAATAAAAGGCAAAAAATAAATAAAATTTTTGGAAAACCCGCATTGTTAACCGCAATATTTTCAAGTGACACTTAAAAAATCGATGGCTGCTTTTTAATGCAGAAAAACTTTTTAAGCAAACTTCTGAAATTGTCCGCTTGTTGGGAATCAGAAGCCAAATTGCTTTTGCAATCGAATCACGTACGAGATACGCAGTAAACATCGCTATAGCTCCAAGGCGTGTCATCATCGTACAGCATTGCGCAACATTCCCATGCATTCCTGGCTAAATTTAAAGGACAACCAAACACACCACCTATCTACCGCCTACCCCACTGTCCGACTGCCTACCCACCAATCCGCCAAGCTACCTGCCTAGAAGGCAACGGAACCGGAGCTAACCAAACCCCGAAACCAGTGCAGCATCAATCACCGCAAGGTGGTTACATTGCCATAAGCCTCAACTCTTGAACAAACATAAGTACATAAGTACACATTCAATGGTATGAACGCATATACATAAAAGTGCTTGTGTGTTACAACGTATGTATGTATGTGTATAAGTTCAAGTGAATACTTGCAAGCAAAGAAATAATAAAAAGAGCAGCAATACTAAACTCTGACACCAAGCAAAATACCTATGTAGATGCATGTGTACACTCGTACAGTCATAAAGTGTATAATGGGAATGTATGTTGCATATTGGTTAGTAATTCACAGTTTGTCATTAAAAACTCGTATTTAGAATCATTTTTAAGTAAATAAAAACACTTTTGTCTTGAGACTAAAAGTTTAAGTTTCTTCGTTGAGTAAACGTGTATATATACATATAAGTGTGATTTTGAGTGTGACTATAATCTATTATGGACGATTTATGATGTGGAGAGAAGAGTTTTAATCCTAAATTTCTTACTACCAGCAAACAAAGTTTTTACTTATCATTTGTTTTTTTTTTTCAAGCCGATATTAAAACTCATAAAATTTCAGAAGTATAGAAGTACAATATTCCTACATTTTATAAAACTTTATTAAAAATTTATTTAACATTTTTTAACGAACCTAATTTTATAAATAAATGATATCAGCCAAGTTCTAAGATAGCATAGTATATAACTAAATATAGTTTACTCATTTTGAGATGGTTTGGAGATATTTTCCATGAGACTAAAAAAAAATGCGGGGCGCCTAAAAGTAGGCTTGCATAAACAACACTGGCAAACAAAATAAAAATCATATATTTCAATATTCAGTAGTGCTTTCTTAAATGTAGCTTATGACATGACATTTTCATTTTCTTATGAAAGGTGATGTTACGTATACGCCCCACCCGTAATTGATATGGGACTATATTACTTATACGCCCAGCTCTTGGGTATTGTATCTCTCTGAATTAAAAAAAAACTTGAAAAACGTTAACTTCGGCGTTAATACCCTTCACAGGTGCATTTTTTTATAGTACAAAGGAGTAAACAAATCTTTATTTGGACTATTTGACTGTTGGTATGACAGCTATATGTGGTCTGATACGAACAATTTCTTCGGATATTTCATAACTGTCTTAGATAATAATTCATGCCAATATAGATATCTCGCAAAGTGAATTAGGGTTCCATACAAGCACTTCATTCTGATCGCTTAGTTTATATGACAGCTATTTGCTATGATGGTGCGATATCGGCGGTTCCCAGGAATTAGAAGGACTTGGTGAGAATAGTTGATATCTCAATAACTGAGAGACGCGTATCGACTACGCTCGTCACGCTCATCAATTATGTATATATACACTTTTTAGGGTCTTAGGGTTAACAATATTAAAAAAAAATCGATTTTTTCAAAATTCTAGACTAGAATACCCCCTTAAGTAGTGGAATTATACTTCATTATTTCTTAAAGGTCGCTATTATTGCTTCAATTTAAAAACAATGACTTATTCTCGTAAGTATCTTCATTCGAATTTTAGTTTTTCATATGAATTTAGAACTTTTCACTTGATCTCACGTGCTAGAGATCAATTTTTATCAGGGTCAAGGGACTACTTTATTTTTTTTGTATACTGACTTTAAGAAACGCACCTTACAACTTATGTATATCTGTAACAATCCTTGTTGCCCTGAAACAGCCTAAGATACATAAGTATTCGGAAAATGACAATAGAGAGATCAAAGACGAATGTTATCATATGAATTCTAGCAATTTCTTTTCTTTATAATTGTCGGCTTTATATTTCAGTGTCAGAGTTTTGTGCTTTATAATCATAATAATTTTATATCATTCAATTATCAGTAACTTGTCAACAAGCTCTCACAGGCTGACCCTTACACAACTTAAATTACAGGTTAATTGAAAGCTTTACGTAAATGGCCAGCAACGAATGTCTCGTTTAATGCAAAATACAAAATACAAAATGGCGCAAAGTTGGACACAATTAGTCTACTTTCAATTTTCTTTTGGCTACTAACTAAAACGTATACAAATTCCTTCAAATTGTGTGTACAAGAAGCACATAATCCAGATTTGTACATATGTATGTGCTAGCAATAGCTGAAGAAGTGAGTTTTCATTGAAAATTATCGATTTGAGGCAAACTAATTGTATTGTTAAATATTGAATGCCATCATTATATACATACTATATGTATGAACATATGTACTTATATTATGTAACAGCTATGTTTGTTTGCGTTTGTGTGTTTGTATGGGAATTTGCTTCGCTCAACAATTATTTCATAAGGATCCTTATAGTTTCACTGCCACTTTGAAAACAAACTTCAGCTACAGTATGGTGCAACATTTACAAGTACATACTTAGCAATCGCCAATGTTAACAACACGAGTCAGCGATTTCTATCGAATGGATATTTAAAGGAGAAAAGCTTGAAAAGTAAATTGGTCGGTACTCGCAACAAATACTCACACACACACACACATAGCCACAGAAACACACTTCTACAAACGTATATGCAATAAAAAGAAAAAAATATATAAAGAAGGTAACAACAACAAAAACAACAAAAAGCGCACAACATTTAAATAATCATTCAGCAACGATTTCTCGCCTTCCTTTAATACCTTTCGCTGTGGCCCCATTGTGAAGCGTTTGTGGGCGCTACTTTTATTGTTTGTTAGTTGAAAAGGCGGCGGTATTGTTGTTGCAAGGCAAATGGTGAATTTGATGGCATCATTTGTTGGCGAGTTCCTGTTAAGTTTAGTGCACTTAATACCCTCGCCTCGACTAAGCCACCCGCAACGGCACCGGCACCGGCACCGGCACCGGCACTTGCTCTGACTCTGGCTTTGGCACTGGGGCCGGCACCGGCTTCAGGCTTCGGCTTCGACTCGATTCCAGCAGCATCAGTGGCAGTGCTGGGTGCATGAAGTGTCTCTCCTTCCACCTTGGCGGTCACTACGAACAGCTGCTGGCTGAATAAATGAAGCGTTTTGATATAACAAACACAAAGAAGGCTGCAGGATGTGCAGAGAGCAGGATATTTAAGCAATTGAAAGCAGGCGCGCTCGATTCGCTCAACCACAATGGCAGACCAACACCAAATAGCCACCAACATAAACACACAAACAACAGCATCGGCAGTTGATCTCACTCCTATCTTCCCACCGTTTTGCAACGTTTCCGGCTGTTTGACTAAATAACGGTACGGCGTAAGCTGAATAAAGTTTGTGAATGTGCGGTGACTGTAGCAAAATGCACTCCATTGTGAAGCAGTGAGCGACCGCAGGCAATTGCTGTCAATTATAAATGTGGGTGCCCACGGTGGCATCTTAACCAGCCGGCAATGGACGGCGTGAAAGTGGCAAACTTTGGATGATTTCAATTTAATGCAGAATACATTCGCTATTTGAGAACTGAAAACAGTAAATGAAATCGTTTACCGTAGCTGAATTCACACACATACACACATACATACACAAACATAGTCATATGCAAGTTATTTCTGTATGAACTGAAATGTTATTTACATACATTATGCAAACATAATTACAACACACTCGTTTTATAGATTTAAGGAAGGTTAATTATTTTGTTGCTGTTTAGCCAAAACTCATTATGGTAATTAATGTGTTTATGATTTCGTTTCGCAGATGTTCGGTTACACTGGCAAATGGGGTACTTGGTTCACACTGGTTCTGGTGCAGCTGGCGATTATGCTCGGCTTTGCCTGCCGCGTCTCTGAGTTTCCTTGCAAAGGCAACAACAATATTTGCATACCGCTGGATAAATACTGCGACGGAAGAGCGGATTGTGAGGACAACAGTGATGAGCCAAAGCATTGTTCGGGTAAGTAATATGCCAAATAATTATAAGTTAAAGTCAAGCATGCCAAATCTGTAGTGAGTACCGTTAAAAGTTGTTTTAAGAGATCACCAGTGTAATTATTAGCGGCCAGCTCAAAGCAGACAAAGGCGATCTTTTTCTGAGAAATCCCTTTAAAATAAGAGAGAGTCTTAATTCTACAGAAAAGATGACTACAAAATACACTGCGAGTGAAGATAAGTTTAAAGATCATCTAGTAAAAGTTTCTTTCCGCTTTCGAATATATGTAGCCGTGTAACAAAAATTTCTTTACATCGCTCCATCTAGTGATTTTAAGAGGTATTATTGAAAATCACAGAAAAGGAGTTAATTTCGTAATAAATAATAATAAAATATAATCATATTTAGGTTTTAAAAATGTTGTTGAACACTCTCCTTTAAACATTTCATTCATTAATTTCTTATGTCCATGAATACTGCTTTTATATATGTACATGCAACCTGTTGCTATAGAGTATAATTGTTTTGTTCACCTAGCGATTATTTCTATCACTTAAAACTAAACGAGACAGATATAGGTAGTTATATATATATAAATGATCAGGATGACGAGAAAAGTTGACTTTTCCAGCATCCGGGTGACTGTCTGAGCAAGCTGTAGCTTGAGTAAAAATAGAAATATATTTACGAAACTTGGTATGGTATTAGATGGGCGTAATCGGGCCACTGCCACGCCCAGAAAACGCCATTAACTGAAAACCTATAAAGTGTCATAATTAAGCACTAAATTAAGATATAGAACAATAGAACAATAATTTCGGTTAGTGGATCGCAGTAGCAATAGGATCTTGGGGGAAAAAATTTTTGGAAAGTAGGCATGGCCCCGCCCTCTAATACGTTTAGTGTTCCTAAACCACTAAAGCTACAACAACCAAATTTATCCGGCTCAATGTCTAGCAACAGTGTGAAAATAATTGAAATCGAACGATAACCCCGCTCACTTCCCATATAACGGTCTGTTAACAACTCAACACTCAAGGAAGCTGCACCCAGGCTTTTTTTAAAAATTGAAAATGGGCGTGGCGTCCCCACTTATGGACCAAAATCATATCTCAGGAACTACTCTACCGATTTCAATGAAATAATGGTATATAATATTTTCTTAACAACCTGATGACATGTACGAAATATCGGTGAAATCGGTTCACAACCAGGCCTTCTTCCAATATAACGCTATTTTGAATTCCATCTGATGCCTTCTTTGTATAATACGAGTATAAACATTAGGAACCAATGATGATAGCGGAATAAAACTTTACACAAATACGGTATTTGAAAAATATGTAAATGACGGATAATGAAATCTCGATTATCACTTTATCATGCGAGAGTATAAAATGTTCGGTGACACCCGAACATAGCTCTTCCTTACTTGTTTCTTTTTAAGCGTGTTTGATCGTAGGAATGTGCTAAAACATTAACCAATGGGCTGGGTGATCTCGGAGTTTAGATATATATTTCATTCTGCTGTCCTCTACTTCTTTCTTTACCATAGGAATCCCAAGGTTTTAATGGATATTTTCACTATGCATGTGCCATGGCGAACAAATGATTGTTCTAAGCATTTTCGGTTGGATCCTTTGTATTATAACAATATTAGTTGCACAGGTCGTACACCACAGTTGAATGCCATACATCCAAATCGGCTTTATGACCGCATTATATAAAAGCACTTTGTTGTCTAGGCTAAGTTTAGAGTTTTTATTTAAAAGCCAATTTAAATGTGCAGCTCTTATCTTCATGCAAGTTATTTTACTAGATATATGTTTACTCCACGTAAGTGGTCTTTGTGAATATTGAGATAAGTTGCTTCATTCGCTTGGGACTCATTTTTACTGCCGGCACATTTTGGGTCTTATCTTCACTTCTGTTCATTCACATTTGTACGCCAGTTGGCTAGCTATTCTTCGGCAGAACTTAAGTGCTCCGCTAATATTCTTGATTTTATTATGTGGCATTTGTTACTGCTCACTATAGCTGTGTCATCCGCAAAAGTTGATGTCAATACGTTATTTGCTGTTGGTAGATATGCCGTATATATGATGTATAGAGTTGGTCTTAACTACTACCCTGTGGTACACCAGCTCTTGTCGGTCGTTCATCAGATATGAAATCTCCCAATTTAACCATGGATTTATTATTATTTTAAGACTCGAATGTTTTATACAAGTCTACAGGTAGAATATAACTAACATCAGGATTTTCAAACATTCGACTTTGTTTTTCTAACAAATCTTATGCTGTATTTGTCGGTTTGTGTATAAGTTATATTGAGTATATGTATATATAAAATTGCTCGGATTCCGATCCTCTGGTTGACGTTTTTCACCTTCAGGTATTTCCCAGGCTTTGATTTCTGCAAGTTGCTGGAGTATAAAATGTTCGGTTGAACCCGAACTTAGCCCTTCCCTACTTGTATGATATTATACAAAGGTCCACTCTAAAGTTTATATCGCCTATAAGAGCTACAAGCTCTTTCACGTAGGCAGATTAAATGTTAATGCCGCCGCTAACTCTGAGCACACTGGATGATAAAAAAGTGAAGTGTTTAGTCAAAGTTGGTTCAATGAGGTAGTGGTAAGTAGCACAGAAATTTCGAATCTCTGTTGCCTTTAAACAAACAAAGAGATTTTAATAACTTAAGCCCAAGTTGTGAAAATATGATTGCGATGACAACAAAAATTTTTGTTCTAATTCACTTAAAAATTTATAAACGTACTTTACATTCAATACGTGAGGTACTCGAGCAGTGTTGATGATTGGAGGCTCATCCATATGTCAGGAAGGATAAAATCAAAAAATATATAATTCATTACAAACAGCATATCGGCACCGAAAGGTTCTAAATAAATTTGGCATCGTTCATAAATACTTAAAAATTTGAAGAACTCCTTTTTATTCAAGCAACGCAAAGATATGAAGAGAATCGTTTACAAATTTTACAGTTTACCTCCTATCAAATAAGAATTGTACTTACGAATTTATTGAAAAATCATTGTAAAACACTATTTTCATATACATATATGTATGTATGTGTTAAGACCGCAATGCCATGCCTATACACATAAATAATTTATTTTCAATTTGCAGTATGCAACCGAACTTATTATGGTGACGTTGGCCGCACCTATACATTAAAGGTACCAACACCACAATGGAACCGACTGCCTTTTTTATGTCACTTAACATTCACCGCTTCTGGGCGTGAACAAGGCGATATTGTGCAAGTAAGTATACTATTGAGTATCGCTTTCAAATTTACTGACTATTTATAAACTCATACAAACCAATGTGAGCATTCACAAATGCCCATGCATACATACATTCATATATATGCTCCATTTGGCCTGAATATTCTAAAGAGTCAGAAATAAAATTTTAAACTACACCTTTACCAACACCTGGGCACACAAGTACAACTGATATCATTGTATGCCATTTGCATACACTCACACACTTACTTAAAAGCATATACAAATATACAATCGCTAGATATAGTATAAGTGTATGTGCATGTGCTATTGTGCTTTACTAATATCCTTTGCTACAAACCGCCTTAAATAGACCTAGATTTTATACGAGTTAGGCTAAACCAGTGTACTCTGCAATATTCAAACCAAAATAATTGCAACTTTTGCATTTCTTCAGATTATTTTCGATAGTTTCACAGTGGGCCGCTTTGATGAGGGCATGGTCGACTCTGATGTTGAAGGTTACGAGAGTAATGTTAACCCCGTGGGCGAGTTGCCGGGTTGTCCAGAGGGTTTTATGCAGGCGAGTTTCCATTTATTTACATTTTGAAAAATATTTTGTTTTTAATTTTAAATTATTTATTGTAGCTAAGTGAACTGGGGCGTCCATTCACAGGAGGCTCTTGGTGTGGGAAAGCCACTGGTCCACAATTGTATTTCAGTGAAACAACAACAGTAACAGCTTCTGTTAAAGTAAGTAAAACCAAAATTATTTGAAAGTAAAATATTTTGTTATATTATTATATAATAATAATAATTAAATTATTATAAAATTTTTAATACCTAAACTGAATATTGTAAATACATGCAGATTTTAGCTGACAACGTTTGGTGAAAACATTAAAATTTGTAAGGAAAAAAAAAATAAATTTAAGTAACTTTATGATGTTAGAGGCTGTTTCTTGCTGCTAAAACTAAACCTAGTAGTAGTCAAGAGGAGTAAGGTTCAAACCACCACTATTCACTAAAATGACAAAAATAGCTGTAAGTGATGGAACATTTTTGAACTCAAATTCGTATTCACGACACCTCAAATATCACTTAGACCTCTCACCACATCAGTCGCAAGTTTTCCCTGCAGGGTTATGTACTTAGACAAAAATAATACAAAACTATCGGTCATATATAAAAAGGTTTAGATCTAAATAAACTGTTAGATGAAATCTTACTTTAAAAATAAAAAAAAAAAATGAATGTGTGCTTTTTGGATTATAAACCGCTGGATAAATTAGAAAAAACCCATAATCGTGTAATAAGTTATCTAATTACACGTCTATTTCTAACTCATGCTTGAGGATATCAATAAATTTATCAAATATTTGGTTTCGTCTCAATTTTTCCTTCAAATTCGATAAACATAATTGTAATTTGATATTTTATGTTTATAACATTAAGTTTTATAACATAACATAACTATATTTGCAGGTATTTCATCCGCCCAAGAATATACATGATGAAAAGCCATTTGAATTTAAAATACGATACAAATTTATCAGTCAAACCGATGCTGTAGTTAGGTACGTATATAAATAATAATGAATATACTAAGATACTTTGAATGCAGTTTTGTTATATGAATGACGTAAATATTTTTACAATATTGTTTAAAATTTTATCACACACATATTTATATTCAACAATTGCATTGTTTTGATTTTGATCAATAGATACGGGTTGCCTGATAAGCCTTTGGAATTGGGTCGTGTTACGCCCGGCACTTATTGCACACGCCAGTTCGATGAGTGTTATCGCAACAAATGCCATTTGCAGAGTCCAAATTACCCGGGAATGTATCCAAGAAATGTAACATGCTATTGGACTATAAGACAAAAGGAGGTGCCGACTAGTAAACACGCCATGATTGCCGTTAGTCAAGAAAATCAACACAAAGCTCTCGTCAAAAGGTATTTACAGTTTTTTTGCTATAACAAAGCCTGCAGCTATTACGCGCTACCAATACTAAGTAGTCTTTCTGAAGACTTATATTACATTATATAATATATTTTTTATTGTTTGATTAGGTCTATTGCGAGCTTCAACAAAACTTCACGTTCCATACGGGCGTGGTCGGACTGTACAGGGGAACGTGATCATCTAATTTTCTATGATGGCAGTTCAACGAATGATCCGGTTTTGGCCAAATACTGTGGTGGGGATTGGTTGCCACGTGTGGTATCTCGGTAAGTAAATGGGTTATATGTATATCAGTGGAAGAAATGAACTTTTATTTATGCTAGTTTTTAACCGCAATCAGAATTTATTCAATATTATAATACTTCTAAGCACTGCGATCACCATAAATATTTGTGGTAGTTTCAAAATAATTATTCAGGAGGAAAAGAGCTCGAAAAGCAAATTTGATTGCATTTATCGTTAGATTAAGATAAAAGTTTATCAAAATACTTTTGGGGAATTACGAAATTATAATAAGTCCGTGATCGGATATAAGTGTCTCGGCTATCTTGGAAGCTCAGAATAGTTATTGGATTCCACCACATTCTTTTTTATCGACTGATTGTGGATAGGCTTTCGGCATTTTGCACTTACATTTATTTACATATTTATGTATATGTGGATATTCCTAAATTCCAATAACAATGTTGTCTGCAGCTGTCTGAAGCAGTAACCTCTTTAAAAACAATACCATTCGTTAAACAAATTTAATTCTTTTTTATTTCCAGGGGCCCAGAAATGTTGGTTGCATTCCACTCCAGCCCCTTTTCCGCGCCTCTACAGCAAGGTGTGCCAAATCGCGGTTTTGAACTTGATGTCGATATTATTTTCACAGATTCAGACTCTTACGATTTTGCACAAGGCACAAAGAATACATGCGAGTTCCATATAAATGCAACAAATCCAGGTGAGTTAATAAAAATAGATGATGCTGAAATTATATCTAAATTTTAAAGATCTTTTTTAAGATTAAAGTCAAAACAAAAATAACATTTTTTACTTTTTTTTTTGTATTTACCACATACTTTAAACATTTTTCTGTTCGATCACACTGATATATGAATTATAAAATTCTTAAAATTTAATTATAAAATAATTCAAATATAATTGCTCTAGATGACGTGCTATTTTCGCGGAGAGGACGCATGGGTCGCATCGTAAGTCCACGGCATACTCTACCACCGAATACAACATGCACATACCATTTTCACGGCTATCCAGGGGATCTGATTTGGCTGTCGTTCACAAGTTACAATCTGCAGATATTGCAACAAACTATCCATGATAACAACACCCTAGGCAGGGTATGTATTAGCTCTATTTTCAACTTCCTCTTAAATATTTACCCATAACTTCCTTAATATTTTAGGCTGACCTGCCACCTTGGATAACACGGCTGAGAATGTGGGATAGTTATGGCACTTATGTTTCTTCGAAAACCACAACAACAACCGGACTACCGCCCTCACCACCACCTGTGGTATCATCCGCAGCCGGTGGCAAGCCGACAACGCTAAATCAAAGCTCTTATGGCAACTACTATTACAGCGCTCAAAATCCGAAGCTGGGGAAAAATATACGCGTAAACATAGATAATGCGTGGAACCCCGTGGACACATACATCTACGGTCCAACACAATCGAGCATTTTTAACAATGAAAATAAATATAGTGGTTACCAGCAAGCTGGAACTGGGGTGGGTGGAAAGCAAAGTGGCGGTGTTGTAAATGGTGGTATAAGCGGCATTAAAGAGAGCCTGAATTATATTTCGGGCAGCAGTAGTGGTAAAAGTAGCAAAGACGCGACGTCGGCCGAAAAGACTTCAGTTTCGTTGATGAGCTCGAAGGGCAAACGACGTCTTATGTTGGAAATATACGATTATGAGACACCCAAACTCTGTGACCATACTGCCATTAGCAATAACGCATTGGGTTTCAATAAATTGAGACCTTGCAGTCCCTTGGAGAGCTATGTCAGTTCCGGCCGGGACTTGGTAAGTTAAAAGCAATAATAAAAACAAACACAAGTACATGTGTGCACTCTTTTTGCAGAAATTGGAATTCCACACTCACACCGGCACTGCACTTTTCCCTGCTCAGTTTTCTCTCAATTATGAATTCGTCGACACTGAACAAGGTGGTGAATCATGGCCCGGACGTCGCGGTGAAGACCCTGTACCTCCACTTTGTTCACGTGTATTCCGCAAACGTAAAGGCAATATACAAGTGCCACGAAACGTATTTCTCTATGGGCGAGGAGGCGCCAAAAACCTGACTTGTTTGTACCGCTTTGAGGCCGGTTCATCGGAGCGAGTGCGTTTGGTCTTACATAATGTTACATTTGGTGAGGGAACTACATGTACAACAGACTCGGATCTACACACCGGTCGACCACGTTGTAATCAACTGGATCCAGAGGGACGTATCACAGAATTACGACTGTTCGATGTGCCATTTCGTGATGTGAAAATACAATTGGGTTGTTTCTGTGACAATTCCAGTACACTTTATAGCAATGCACCGTTAACATTTATATCCAATTCACGTGTTATGGAGCTAACATTTACCGTTAATCGTTTAAATATATCTGAGGATTTTGCAGATGTTTTCTTTTTCGCTTCATATGAGTTCAAACGGGTTAGTGAATGTCGCAAACGTCTAAAACTGAAAGGATCCGGGGGTGAAGATGAAATTAAGTACCCAATGAAGTCACAAGACTCGAGTTGTGAGGGTCTCTCTTGGTGCATAGAAGCACAAACATTGGAGCATTCACTCTTTATTCAGACTTGGGGCTCATATTTACCCATTGATCCCACGTCAGAGGATGCAATGCGTTGCCACACGAAAAATCGTTTAATTATATATGCTGGACGACCGTTGAAGCCAATGCGTGTTGTTTGTCCAGCACAGAGTGGACCAAGACCAACTTCGTTGCATATATTCTCAGAGGATTGGACAAATGGTCAACCCTTGTTCACCAATAAGTAATACACTCAAAATTTGTATATGAATATACGCATTTAATTTAACTATCCTCAATTACAGACCCGTTAGCTTGGTTCTGGAGCCCATATTAAAAGAACCAGGCGACATAGCTTTCACATGGTTGGAAATATATCGCACACGAAATTCGTTAATTCAACAGTTGGACTTGCAAAGTAACGCCAGCGTTATGACTGGTGGTACCAGCGGTGGCAATGATACGCTGACCGACATTGGCTTTTATCCAAAAGAATCCGATTGTGAATATAAATGCCCCGAATTGGATGCGTGTATTGCGGGGAATCTGTGGTGTGACGGTAGGTTGATTTGTAGAAATGTTTTTACAATATTTCTAGTAAAATCTGGATTTGGCGCTTTTTGACCATGTCACCATGTAGAAATCCAATAATTTTAATATTTTATTAATATACCGAAATCCCAGTTAAACACGGATTGAGTAAATTTTTGTAATTTTTGTTTAAATACGAAAATGATCTCATTTTTATTACAGGCCACAATAACTGCCCATCTGGATTTGATGAATCTGAACAGGAGTGCGGCTCGGCGCGCAAACTGCTCGAACTGCCTGGTGGTGTATTTGCGGCGCTCGGATGCATTGCAGCAGCCATTACAGCCTGCCTCATATTCTGTATTTTCGGTTTATTGAGAAAACGTAAAAAAACTGTGGGTCAAAAGATTACCATAAATGGTACACTTAAAAAGGACTTCAACAAGGAGTCATTATTTATTGATCCAGCCTCTTGACACGGGCTACAACCGGTCGAATATATACATGTCGATCGGGAAACGACTGTGTGATATGTTGCCGATGAATTTTAGTGCTGCTATTGCTGTCGCTTTAAAAATACTCCAACGAGTACGAAAGAGGGCGGGGCATACGTTGAGGATGATATATCGATCCAGCATGCATGACCCAGTGTATTGTGTACGGTGTGCCCTAATTAAAAGATATACTTACAGACATACACATATAGTATACATAAGGAATTTTTCTAAGCGCTTGTTTTCAAACTACAACAATTACATACAACAACCAGAAAAAATACGAAGCAAAAAACTGTTAGAATTGAGCAAACGCAGCTAAGCTAATTTATGATAAGAAAACGATACAATCACTGCCTTTTGATCATACTTAACTAATCGTTTCTGTAATTTACTTAAATACTATTTTTAAATGATTACACAAAGTCATCAAAGTCACAAAGTGAATTTTCCGTCAAATAAAAGAATGTACGCTGAGTTTTAAATTTGAAAACCATTTAAAAAATGCGAGGTTATGGCACACATTTCATTTCACAAAATCAAATTGTTATTTTTTCAGTACAGGTCGCCCTGCAAAGTCAATTGTTCCCTATATTTCTGGGAATGAAACACTTTTCGCAAAATCAAACTGGCGTTTGAAAACGACTTAATGATTTTAGATCCCGCCATTTCACATAATATCAAGAAACGTTTAAAAAATTGGGAGGAAATTCGGCCAAGCATCTAACATAACGATAAAGTTGTTCAAACAAATTTTCAGAAAATTCATAAAAATTCGTATTGTAGAAATTGTCTCAGAAGGCTCGGTGTTTTGGTTGTGTGATTTACATTTTTAAACTGTTTTAAACCAAAAAAATCGAATTTTGAGGTTCAGTAATGATATTTTCCCTGCCATAACAATACCACTCAGCGTGTTTATATGATTAATGTGAATGCGTAAGTTCGATTACGATGTGTAATTTCTAAAAATTTTTTTCTTCATGCTAACTTCAGAGAATTTATGACTATAATAAATTTGATTAACTCAGCAAAAGTTTTATTGTGACTATTTTTTGTATAATAAAAACAACATTGAAAAAACCAAACTCTAGACTTGTAGCAATAGTGGTGCCAAAATCAAAATGCCCAACAATCAAATAATAATTTGTTTTTTAGATATAATTTTTTTGTTATTAGGGTAGTAGTTGGTGTATTCAAGTTCTATTCAAAAATTAAAAAATTCCAACAAATATCTCATAATTAATTTATGAAAAATCGTATGCATCACTTCAAAAGCAATATTCAAGAATTTCCCCTCTCTGCAATACCCATATTCATATTTCTCATGATTTGAGATTACTTAAAAATATTCGCAATACTGTAGTTTGGCATGAATTTCGCACATCAAAAGTTAATCAATTAATATGTACTTTTTCACATTTTTTTTATGTTGATTGGGTATTTTGAAAATATTGAATATTTGTAATGCAAAATTTAAATTTAAGCTGTAAACTTAAGTATCGATAATGTTGTACGAGTATGTCCGATTGTAGCGAAAAGGTTGAAAATAGGAAAAAAAAGAGAACTATTGTAAATTAGGTACCTTTTAATTAATTAACTAGGTAATTATAGGAAGAATGAAAAACATAACAAAAAAAATCGCAAATTCTAGAGATACATTGAACAAACTAAAGTAATTTTATTAATATTCAGCCATTTTCAATCAAACACATTTGAAAACGAAACCAAAAAAGAAATACCATAATTAAATCTCGGAAAAAGAACGTTGAAAAGAAAAACAAAACAAATAATATAGCGGAGTCATGCAGATGTGCTCACTTACCTAAATTAAAGTATTGTAGTTTAAGAAGGCTACACGCAAACTATAAATTTGGCAGTTATGCAATGCATAACCAAATGTCAGAAAGAATGCGAAATTATGGGCATAAAAAATGATTTTGATTGAGAAATGTATTCGTTGGTACTGTTTGAGTTATGCTGTTCTATTGAAATGCCACCCAAAATATATATATGTAATATTAGGATTTATTTCGAATATATATTTATGAATGTATAACAAAATTTCCATTGTATCTAAGTCTCTACAGTTTCATACAACATTTATATTAATACAATAATTGATTAAGGTCTACATAGCGTATGAGTAACCTTATTGAAATATTTTTGTAAATACAAAAAGACGTCTGCTTCGTAAGAAGCTTTATTACAAATGAGTAAGTTGACTTTCTTTTTTATTTATTTATAAGAAATCACAAACTTTTTATGATTTGGTATGTATTTTAAATCAAAATAGCTGCTAAAACCTTTTATTTTGCTAACCTAATTTTGAAATATTTTTCGCTACGTTTGATAGTGTTTGACTTCTTTGATATTTTTTTCACTACTTTTGAAGTATGAAGTTATTTTCTCTGTGAATATACATAAATTAAAAACATTATTGAAAAGAAAATATAATTTTCCAAATTATTGACATTTTTTAATTAGATTTATTTATTTTAATGTGATAATGGTATAATTTCATGAAGCCTTCAAACAAAAATAAATAAAGCTTTATTTGAAAGTGTAGAATAATAATAATGGAATTTATTTATATTTGCATAAATTTTAAGACTACTTTTTATATTTTCAATTCATCATTTTTTTGCTATTGTTCAATAAAGTCAAGCGCGTTTTAAGACTCAAAAGTACTGTACTGCAAAGTGTAACTTTTGCATTTATGTATACTAAAAGAACTACTTACTAACTTAGTTACTTATTATACTATAATTATAAGTAATATAAGTTTATTTTCTATTTTACAGTAAAACACAAGCATGTACATCCTTCAAAAAAATATATATAAATTAACTATAATTAATTTCCAAATTTACCGACTCATATAAAATTCGTTATATTTTAGTATCGAAAGACATTTTTTTAAGCTTTTCAACAAAAATATATACATTACTCGTAGAAGTACATTTGATAATTTAAAGAAACTGCTAAAAATGGCAGTCTTGCCTTTATAATTAAGTTTGTTTTATATATAAATTTTATTGTGTGTATAACAGAGAGACGCAGACCCCTTATTGTGGTGCAGAAAGGCGAAACAGCAAATGAAACTTTAATTAAGAACTAGTTATAATTAAGAGTAGTAGAATATATATTATTTAGGGCACTTACATAATTAAATGAAAACACACGATTTAATGTGTAAGGGTGTCTATGGCAAAATGATGCAATTTATTAAGGATACACCGATATTAGCAGTTTTTATTGTAAACATGTAAAGATATTACATAAATAAAACGGTATTAATTTTGTTGTACTATATATAAATAAAAAAATATTTATGTTAATATCTGTACACATTTATAATTTTAAGTATCTTTCTTTTGCCTTAATCTCCTAGCAATTGGAACAACTACTCTTGAAGAATGTCAAATAATTTGTTGAAAGTATTTTACCTTTTTAAACAGTCTTAAGAATACTTTCTATTTTTTAATTCATAAAAAATTCAATTTAGTATTCCTATTATTTTAATCTGGTAACAGTCTGTAATTAACTCTTTTCATATGTAAACCACACATACATTTATAAGTATATATAATATATATACATACATATATCTGTGCGATGGGTTATCCCTACATCTTCCATCACTTTGCCATCGCCGCCCTTTTCACTTAAGAGAAAATATTCGTACAAGAATAAGAATATTACAAAAGAAATCTCGAAAGTGTTGTGACGATGAAGCACGTATGTAAATCTTATGTTATACGTAATAAAGACAGTTTATATAATAAGACTTACATTAACATACTACATAAATAAATGCATACATACATACATACTAGTATATTAAAAACACATTGCACTCAAGTACGTATGTACATTAGTAGGTATGTAATAAGTTATTGAAAGTATAGCCAAATAAGTATACATTTGCAAAGGCAAATGAGAGCAATTACTATATACATACATTTATATATATACATACACTGAAACATATGTATAGATATATATATATACATACATACGTACGTACGTACGATTATAATGTAAATCCCTGCACAAGTGGGTAACGACAACTTTGGTCTGTTATATTAAATAAAATGGATCATTATTTATAAAAATGCACCACACCTACGAGTAGATAACCAAACCTTAGAAAATATGAAAAACGATGTTTCCAGCATAAATGTTTTAAAAACATATAATAAATAGTTCATATATATAAAAAAAGACAAACATCACAAAAATAGGCAAATAAAAACACACGAAAAATACAAAATTGCCTTAGTTTCTTTTTGAAGTTGAAGAGAAGTCTAATTTACTCCAGTGGGGTTACGAAGACAAATAATCCGATAATATCTATAATTCTATTCTCTAGTTTTTTCAATGGCCTTTTTTGAAAGATCACTCGTGAGTCGTGTCAAGTTATTTTTGTTCAGTATTGTTTGCCAGATCATCATAGAACTAGATTAAACAACTTTTACAAATCGTTCAACTTCATTACGAGAATTCACGTTTTGTTAAGAATGTTTTTCGCGCTCTTCGCTCAACTTAGGGTCAAAATAATCGGACTGATGTGCGTACTATTCGCAATACCTTCACCCATTTTGAGAACCAGCATTCATAATTGGATAATATTCGACCGAATAGACCACGTCCAGCACGGAGTGAAGAAAATATAGCAGCCGAAGCTAGGTGTGTACACGAAGACCGTGAAGAGTCGATTCGGCGCCGTTCGCAGCAACTTGGACTGACGTATGGAATGACTTGGCACATTTTACGTCAAGATATTAAACTGAAAACATACAAAACATATATGTATGTACATATATCCTAAAAATTCCAGGAAGATCCGACGTTTTCGGGCAAAATTTTGTTCAGCGACGAGGCCGATTTCTGGTTCAAAGGGTATGTATGCAAGCAAAGTTGGCGCATTTGGGCGAAGAACAATGAAGAGATTCAAGAAGTGCCATTTCAACGAGAAAAGAACGATTTGGTGTAGTTTGCAGGCCGTTGATAACGTTATAGTGCAACTATTGAATTCCGTTCCGCACTTCCGTAGGGACAACGTAGTTGTGGTTGTTCTCTCTTGAACACATTTAAACAATGTTGGCAATGCTTAATTTATACATGTACATGGTTTTGCACACATCTACAGATTTTCAGTTGTAATTTTTCTTAATGTAAAAAATCAACACTAAAATCCAAATATGAGAAGAAGTCTACTTAATTATAAATAATAGTATTCGACTGTAATTTTGAGTTAGTTTAGGAATATTTCAAATATATATTCAATATATAATTTAATTAAAGCAACACTGCTTTTAAGAGAACAATTTCGTTAAGGGAACAAACTCATTTCTACGGGAAAAGTACAATTTTGGGCAAGTATGCCCGTAAGAGACCGTACCATACCGTAAGGGGTGGTGAGTTTTAATTTACATTGATACAACAAAAATGCTCAAAAGGGAACAACAACAACTACGTTATCACTACGGAAGGGCGGAACGCAATTCATTAGTTGCACTACTAACGTCAAGGGCGACCGTTATCGCGAACTGATAACCGACTATTAGATGCCTGAAATTGATCTCGGCCACATTTGTTTTCAACAAGACGGCGCCACTTCCCACACATTGCATCAATCAATTGATTTCTTCAGAGATCACTTAGGTGAGCAGAAAATTTCACGTTTTGGACCGTTCGATTGGCCACCAAGATCGGGTGATATCACAACGTTAAACATTTGAAAAAGATAATCTTTAATAAATAAATACCAAAGAATGATCTTTCAAATGAAAATAAACATTCCCCATTAAATTTGAAGTTTTTGTGTTTTTTCTTCAAAAGAAAGAGGGAATCTTGAAATAGATCACCCTTTACAACGACTGAATCGATCTGTCTACACCTTTGGCCAAGATGGCTCCGAAGTGCTTAAGATTTGACCTCCCGGAAGTGTTGAGTTGTTTCCACCGCGTCTACCTCCATACACCTACATAAGCTAAAAGTCATAACAAAATGCAAAAAATGTGCGTAATCGCTCCATAAATCCACACCACGTGTACTGTTTCTACAATATATGTATCTGATACATGTACATATGTACATGCATAAGTACATATGTATTCTGGATATTAAAAAAAAAAAACATGCAAAATAATGCACCCCTTTTCTTTAACGATATGAAATTTCAAAACTGAAAGTCTGGAAAGAAAAGTCAATTCAATTTATTTTTGTATTATAAAAAAATAATTTCTTCCTTCGCAACAGCAACGCCGATTCAAACAATATTGAAAGCTTAAAATGGATCTTTTGATTGCTTTTCGTTTTACTGTTATAGCAGTGTTGCTCTTTTTAACGATTATTGTTCTTTTGCTTCGTGTAGTAGCTACTTAATGTTAATGTTAATGAGAAGAAATAATTTACAAAGCAAAGGTAAGTTAATACTGATCAGATGAGTTTTGAGTAATATTTTACAATGTTTTTTAGTTCTCGCAAATTCTGGGAAACTCAAAGCGCAATATATAATTGTATTTTAAATTGATGATGAGCCAGATAGACACCTAAAATACGAAATCAAGCAAGTTCGCACAAGTATACCTACATACATATGTATGTGTTCCAAGCACTTTTAGACGTAGTTTGTTTTTCTTAAAAAAAAATGTCAGAGTACTTCTATGAAATGTAAACAGTAAAGATTTTCATTTAAGTACAGCATCGTGTACATCAGTTTACTTATACCATACTAGCTGATCCCGCAGCCGTTGTCCTGCATTTTTTGGTTTCTGTTCCGGTGTACAGAAAAGATGGTTTTCCAGCTCGTGAGCACGCCACGGCCGTGTGAAAAACATAACATTTCCAAATTTATGCCTCACACTATGCGACTATCTTTAGGGGATTGTCATCTAACATGCAATTTTCCCTGGAAATACGTTTGAACTGAAATGGGAAATCGTTAGAACTCAAAGGAATTCGTAGAATCAAGCATTCTGCCCCTTGTATTCGATAGGTGCGTCACAATCAGTCGGGTTCCATTACACAGTTTCGTGGCATGATGATTGCGAAACATAATAACGACCGATCCTACTTTGAGACCCAAATGATGCGGTGGCATACCAAGCCTGTCCAAAGAATTTAGAAATACCACTGGATAATTCACGGCGCCGTCTTCATTGTCAAGACGATCGATCGATTTGTATGAGCGCAAGTCTCCCGGAATTTGACTTTGAATCTTCCAGTTTAAGTCAACAACATCGGTATTTTTGGCAGCTAACATTGCGCGTGCACTTAAGGAATCGTAGTTACGATAATTTGGCCAATGTCCGAGCATTTGTGATGAGTTCATCTTTCGTGAATTGACAAAGGGAAGATGGAATTGATATCGAACCCCCGGAAGTATCAACCGAAATTCTACCATTTCCAATTTTTAGCGAAGGCCATGTAAAATGTCTTCGGCAATGTCTTTTTTGTTCGTATCCCATAATTGACGCGGATTTGAAGGCTGATATGTCGAAATGATTATCGCGAAAAGTGTGCGAACTTCATTTTCATTCCAGTGATTAACGTGTTCCAGCAATTGTAATTGCTGGCTTACATTCACAGTACCCAATGACCCAAATAAAGTTGAACCGCGTACATTAATCAAAACGTGTAGCAACCGAAGGTAGAAGCAGTCGTCGTTTTTCGGGTAGATTGTGTAAATTCGTCCTAATGCATTAGTTGAGAACACATCTGGATGTCAATCTACTGGTTGGAATTGCAATCTGCGCAACTATTTCTTCTACGATGCATTCCATGTGTAATATAGAGCAACGTTCTCGTAAACGGATCACTGACGAAAGTTGAGAAAAAACTCGTCAATGTTAATGTTGTTGCTGGCGGTGTTTCCACTGGCTGTACTGTATTCTTTGAGTTAAAATACACATTAAATTTGGTTAGCATTTTCATTAATGTTTAAATTGAAAAAAGTTGTTGTAGTGACATAACTACAATAGTTGGACATATGCTACCGCGGAGTTTTTTGTAGACATTATGATGTTCTTCAATATTGTTGTAAATTATTTTGTTCTATCGCTAATAGTTTCGGCAGCGCATTCGACGAAAGACATTTAAGACTCATTTTTCTACACCTTCGGTTACATTGTTCAAATTTTACCAAGGATCCCTAATTTTTTTCAAAATGAAATGTAGCCTATGTCAAATTGGAAGAATGTAGCATTCTATTGGTGAAAGAATTTTTAACCATTCAGAGTGCCGATTGTACCATGCTCAAGTGTATATTGATACTTTCTGTTAGTCTTATATAATACTTGCCTTTTGAAATCGTTTTGGGAGAGTCAATGCATAAAAAGATTCATAATTATGCTTTTTTCTCCGCGGTATTTTCGAAAATTTCAGACTGTAGATTTTTCGATGATTATGGCAATAAAATCTGCAAGTATGTGTATGCATAGCGTTATCATCCACTTGACCTACGCCTACTTCCCAAAAATTAATTTGCATGCACTAAGTATATAAATACAGAAATGTTTGGCTCTTAACTGTGTTATGCTAGCAAAGCGAACTAAATGGAATAATTTCGAAATCGCTTAGAAGCGATAAGCGATAAGAGCTAATCACGCATGCCAATAATATGCGATAAAGATAAAATGCCAACAGATTGGCATATAATTGTCGTAAAAATAACGAATTAGCGTACAAACAAATTGAATAACATACATATGTTCTTAAATGAGAGGAGTATTTAATCGTCGAATTATGATATAATATTTAGAGAATTACTTGCCGCTTAAATTGTGGAAATAATTCGAATACAATGCAGTAAAAAATCTTTAACTAAAGCAGACAAGAACTAAGCGCAATTGCTTGTCGTCAGGTGGGCTGAATTCTCCGAATATTTGCTGGCAAAATAAAACGGACACATTGCTCTTAAACTCTCAACTCCCGCTTAGAACCCGACTACTCCATTCGCAGGCTGTTGCCAATATCAGATGAAAATATACATACATACATGTATGTATATGATTATGTAAAAAGCAATTCCAATAGTTACGAAATAGCCAATCATTCAGATTTATGAATGTGTATATTTAATTATACAATAAAAATTAAAAATTGCGTCAATTTAAAATAAAAAATATAAAACTACTACAAAACAGAAATTATTTTAAATTAAAAATAAATAAATATGTATGTATAGTATTATTGCATTCGATAAATAATTTGCACAATTTTTTTCATATGATTTGTTTTCATTCCATAATTCTGTAACCATAACTGTTATTAGTTTTACTTTAGTTTTAATTTTATTGATCACTTTTTTGTTATCTTTGTTATACAAAACGGCAACATTTGTAGGGAGATTTTTCTAACAGCTCCACATTTCACTATGTTTGTATGTGTAGGTGTAGTTTTAAACTTTCTCTTTCAAAAAGATTTTCTTTCATAAATTTTATTCGCTATTACGTACGTATGTAGATGCACACATACAAACACATATGTATATGTGTGTATATAGGAAAATTCATATGTTTATTAGCTAATAACTCGATAGGCACATGCATATGAATACATATGCATGCACATATATGGCTGAGTATATTAAAGGCTGCTAACCGGCTGTAGTTTGTTGTTGTTGTAAATTGCTAAAATTATTTAGTCTTTAGGCATCTGTTCGCAAATACAGAATATGCTTTCTAGTTCGTATCTATGTATTTATGTATGTGTGCATATACTAGTACATGTGTGTAGATTTATATTGTGTTAATATTTACAAAAAATATACATAATTCCATACATATAATAAGTTTATATGAATGTAACGTTCGTGATTTTGCTTGTTCTTTGGCTTTGGAAGGGTGGGTTCACTTGTTATATGTATGAATGTGTATATGTATGTAGGTGGAAAGTTAGTAGGAGTCTTGAGAGTATTTTCCCTGATTTTTTAGCTAAATGTCTATGTGTGTTTCTGTATATTCGTGTACTTGTGTGTGTGAGTGTGTTCGCATGCAGCTGCATAGTATTAATAACATTGTAATATATATATATATGTATTTGGTTTTTTTAACATTTTTCTCTCAATATGTCTCAGGTGCCTAGTAGAAGGAGCTACACCATGCATCACCGACCGTGGGGCTGAACAACCCAGCTGTGTGACTTGTAGTCGTGTGCACGTGTATTGGATGCGTGGTGGCACTAACAGGACTTGACGCTGGCAAGCATTGGAAGCAGTAATTAGTTCCATAGTTATTATCCCAAAACTGTTGGCCTTTACATTGGAAACGACAAGCAAACTCAATGCGCTGACCAATTTGCAAAGAATTACCAAAGAGATAGAAGGTAAATTTATCTGAAAAGCCGTCACAAGAGTTTTCAGCATAGTTTGCCTGCAGATCGGCATAGCTGCGCCAATTATCCAGCGTATAACGTATATGCACTGACTTGTTGAAGTCCAAATTGCGTACACGCACCGTGCCGGTAATCGTCTGATTGATGTGATCCGTTACCGCGGCGTTCTCCAACGAAACTTGTTTTTCGCGCACAAGATCTAAAAAGTTCGGCAATCCACCGGGCTGTTGAAAGAGCGGCATGAGCAGCTTATCGGATTTCGGTCCGAGCTGTATGGGCGGTTCCGATTCCAACACTTCCAAATCTTCAAATGCAGATTTCGGTATTGTTGGTATTTCGTCGAGAAATGTTTTGATATCGGCCAAATCGAGACCTAGTACATCTGCGAAACGCACAATTTTCTTGCGACCTGGTGTACCCGGTGGTGTTTTACCGGTTTTCAGTGATGAGCAGCGGCGCACGCGTTGCGGCCGACAATCGTCTTCATCCTCTTCGTGTCCATCGAATGTGGATTTCTCATCTTTGGTTTTGTTGTGCAGTTGTTTAGTTTCAGTGGTTTCCTGAGTGCTTGTACGGGTCGACTCATTTGTGTCTAACCCTATTTGTACTTCGTTTTGGGCGGTTTTATCCGTATTGCTAGTTTCAGTCGTTTCAGTGTGCAATTGTTCGATATTGTCAAGATTTCTGTGTGCATCAGTTTCAGTGTCGCCATTAGAGAGATTAGTGTGCAAAGTTACGGAAGCAGTATTGTTGTTTTCGTTTGTTTGAATTTGCATGGATTCAATAATATTTCCAATGCGTGCGCTATGTTCTTGCAGTTCATTGATTATCTCATCTTGTATATTTGCCAAATCCACAGGTGTTAAAGTTTCGTCATGGTTCTGCGCCTCCACCAAAGGTTCTTCGGATAGTTTCTTATTTGCAACCGCTGCATTGTCGACATCGTCCTCAGTTTTGCTGTTTTCTGCAGACACGTTGTCATGGTGGTCATGGACTTGGTCATTCGCGCCATAGCCATTGTGTAGTGTAGGCGAAAATTCGGGTACGTCGTTTAACGTTTGCTCATTGTGTATATGATCAAAGTACTGCACATCTGTGGAGCCGCGACTACTCGAGGTCGACGCACACACACATCCCGATTCAGCCGCCGAATTGTGTGGTGTATTCGATGCTGTCTCTATTAGTCGCAAATATTCACACTCATCCACAGGGCTACCTGGACTTTCCAGCTCACAGTCAAAATCAAAGAACGAATCGGACTCATGGCGCAGCGGTTGCAAGTCCGTCACCGCCTGTTCGGAGTCATTTGTGGTTTTCCATGTATTGGTTGTGTTGTTTTCATTAATTATCGACACTTCCTCAGGCGATAATTCGCCATCGTCATTCTACATAAATATATTTAACAAACTTGTTCATTAATTATTTGCTATTGTAGATATTAAACACCAACACACCTGTGTGCCCAATGTACGTAACTTCGATGATAAACTACGCGCAAAAGCCTCGGCTCTACCACGACATGATGACATGCCTAATGTGGGAATTACAGATATTATACTGCAGGATTTTGTGTCAGGGGTGCCACTGTTCTCATTCAAAGGAATATCGCCGGGACCGTTCATTGGCCTTAACCAGAATCACGATCTGAAAGAAAGAAATAAAAAGACATGTTATTTATAAAATATTCGAGTAATTAATTATCGTTAACACGTGCTTCACGTACACAACTAAAAGCTTTACGAGTTTTAAGTTTGAGCTTCGTCAATTTCCTAAATTGTATAATTCCTAATAGCTTGATTTTAATCTATTTATTTAAAATATCCAAAATTTTAATCTCACTTTTCTGAATAATCAGTATGAGAATAGCAATTGGAGGAAATCTTTGCTTTTTGAATGTCAAATTTTAACCTCGCGTTTTACAATTAATGTCCAGTCCTATAGAATAGCTTATGGGATAACAAAATAACAAAATATACAACTTCAATATTATATAGTACCTTATTTCTTGCTTAACTGAGCTACAGCTACGCTCCTTCTAATCACAGATATATTGTCTTATACAGTCTTTAAAACTCGAAAGCAAAAAATAGGATGCTTGCACTTATATTTAAAAATCAGAACGTTTATAACCTAAAACTGCGCTTGTTTTGAGAAATCACTCTTCAAACAGATGCATGCTTATATAAACTGAAAAAAATTATCAAATTATGAGCAAGTTAATGCTTAATGCATTCGCTAATGATAACAACTTGTAATCTAATTGGCTTATGAATTATACAACGAGGCATTAAATAATGCAAAAATCAATAAAAACAAATGAAAATCGAAGGAAATTCAACAACGACTTTTTGGTGCGTTCGAATTTTGATTTTGTTTGTATTTTTTGTTTTTGGGTTTTTTGATCACACTCTCCTCTTCACAGCTAAAAATATTTCACTCTCTAACTTAGTGGCTTGGCTCGTGTTAAGAAAAGGAAAAATAAAGCAAATTAATTAAGATTACTTTTTAGTAGGTATTTATATATGTATGTATATTGTGTGTTTGTGTGGTCATGCAAATGTACGTTTATTTGTAAATAATGGCGAAGCGCAATTGTTAACATACAGCCAAATAGCACATAAATAATTTTCATTTCGCTTTTTAGTTATCTCAATATGAAAAATCGGTGCAATTGAATTTGCATGTACATATATGCATATGTGTGTGTAGATACTTAATACATTTCTGTTATTTATTAGGCGAAATAATCTCTTAATTTAAAAACCGCATGGAAAGGAACTTTTAGTGACTTGCATACATTCTGTCTACCTATTTATGCGTATGTGTACCATATATATGCGATTTGGAGCAAGTTGTTCGAATAAAAATATGCATATAGGTCTTTAGCATATGTTGGTATATGTGTAGTATTTAGGTACATATTTATCGTCAAGACAAGTTCTTCGGAAAGAATTATCATTCCCTCACAAGTCAGTTTATATATACACATTAATCTAAAAGGAAATATATGTATGTATATGCAAATAAATGCGTGTGTATATAATAAAACAAATAAGGAAGGGCTATGTTCGGGTGCAAGCGAACATTATATATTCCAGCAACTTATAGCTTGAACAATTTTGGCTGGATTTGGACAATTTTTAGTCATAAGTGGCAAGCCTCAAAATACTATGCATACAAAGCTTTATCTCGTTATATTGATTGCTTCTTGATTTGTATACTGCAAACTGAAGGAATCAGATAGAATTTAAAACTGAGTTACATGGGAAGTAGGCGTGATTGCATTCCGATTTCGCCCACTGTTACATGGTAATGTGAGAGGAATGTCACCTACCAAATTTGGTTAAAATTGGTCGGTCAGGTACCGAAATATATAACTTAACCTAAAAATTGGCGGTACCTCGACTATCATTCAGTCATCCTGATTATTTATAAATACATAACCCTATATCTATCTATCTCGATTAATTTTAGATAATTCGTACAACCTTTAAGTGAACAAAACTATTATACTCTGTAGCAACAAGTTGCAAGAGTATAAAAACGAAGCCTTATAACGTATTTAAATCCACACGCTGTAATTACTTGTATTTGTATTTGTGTGGCTCCATTGAGACCAAACTGTCTTGACTAATAAAACAACTAGTCAATAAAAACATTTTCAAACTTTCTTCATAGAGAGCGACAAAATTATGATATTATCAAAGAAGTTTATGAATAGTGGATGTGCTTCTGATGCTCTGTATTCAGAAACTGGGTGAATTGTAAAAAAATGTTAATTAACAAATCACATTTTTTGTTGACGGCTGAGTGGAGAACAAAAGCGCTTTAAAAACTGCCTTGTTGAGTTAAGAGTGAAATTTTTAAACATTTTAATATTAAAGAACGCAAGAAACTATAGAAATTTTAAAACCTAATTTGAATATCTTATATTCCGAAATCTTAAAAAAATGATTCAGTTCAAAGTCTCAACCAACAGTAAGAAAACCGAGTTTCAACTTCCAGTTAATGACCAAATTATTTTTTCTGTTAATTTCTATGTAATTATTTTTAATAGTTTGTATGATTTATCCAGAGTATACCGTATATTAGGCAATGACATAAAGTGTGTTCACTTTTGCAACTATCCTCCAATTGGTTACTTTGTAATAAAAATTAACATATACGAAATTATTTTACTTAATGCTGGTTATGATGTCATGCTATACATACGGTAACGAACCCCTATTACATAGTGCCAATAATTGAATAATTTTCCTTCACACAGTCAATCTAATCAAATAACAATAGAGAGCATTTTGACATGTCACTCGGCAACTAACAGCTGGGCAGCTGCCAGCCGCTTTCGTCGTTGCGTGGCATATCAGCTGACAACCCGAATATAGACATATTCGAGTATATTAATTATTTCGACAAAGCATTTCAATTAAGAGTGATTCCTGTTCTCATTTACTTTTATGGAAATGAGGCTTATGATAAGATGTTTCACTCTCTGTTTGTGGAATGATTATAATTATTATTAATACAAGTACTTTTTGAACTTATAAAGAAATATTTTTGTACTAAAATTTCAAATTACATAATTCCGTGAATTAATAAAATAAACATCGAATAAAGAAGAGTTTATCTGGTAAACCTTTACAGACTGTTATATTTTTTTACAGACCTAACATCCTTTCGTAAATCTGACTTTGCTATTATTGTTGCATCGTTCATGGTACTCACTATGTGGTCAGCCTAAAACTCACCCATCAGTTGAAGTGAAATTTGTCACACTACGTTGAAACGAAAATATGTATGTATGTATATGTACCTAACAAGCCACGCTTTATTGGCTTGTTGACTTTGAGCGAATTAAATCATAAACAAATTATTTTTAATTGCAAAAAGCAAAAAGTAAAACATGTGAGAGAGCGAACTTAAAATAACAACAATGTTCCTAAGTCCCAATTAAAAAGACAATAACAGTTTTGTTCTGAATATAGTATTGAAGTATTTAAAAGTTTATGGTATTTAAGTATGGTATTCAAAGTAACTGGAGAGCAATAGAAAAATGGTTAGAAATGCTAGTTTTTTTCAAAATAAAATATATAATTATTTCAGAATGATACATTCTGCAAATATATAATATTCCCCTTAATTATTTTGATAACTAAAATTATAAAACTAATTGCATTTAAAAGATCCCATGCTACTTCTTGCAATAAGACTGATATTTCATATTTTAAATTAAGTAGTTAATTATTTTTGTGAGCGTCGAAGAAATTTCTATTTTTTAACTATATGCTTAACTTTTTAGTGAAAAAAACGTGTGAAAAATTTTATTGTTTTAAAGTATTTTTTATTATAATTGCGTTATTTTTTCACAAAGGCAATTGAAAAAATAAAATTCAATAATAAAAGATGGCCAAAATGTAAAAAATAAAAGAGTTTTACAATTAAAATATTAATTTTTTAACAAATGAATTAATAGTCTTACTTTCCGGTAAAAATGTGAATAATTTTTTCAAATATTTCAATAAAAATGTTTAAGATTTTTCAAAATTCTTTATGTGTTTTTATGAATTTTAACATTCTAGCCTTCGTCGTTACAGCTAAATTGAAACCCGGTTAAGTTTTATTTTTATGTAAAATAACTACTGTAAAATGTAAACAAAATATGGTACATAAGTACATACATACATATATTGAAAAGTTTCTGATATGTGCAGGCTTATAAATAAAATGCAGTGTATATACAAACACATACTAGATGTGAGTAAATGTGCAATGTACTTCTGTGTGAAACTTTGGCAGCGCAGATTCCGGTTCAATATGAAATCAGCTGTCACGTTGCACCCGCCACCTAGCTTGTCCTTACCATTCATAGCGATTAATTAATTTCACTGCGCAGAAATTTTTCAGATTTTCTACTTGATAAAAAATTAAAAAGTAACTAATTTTTGGCAAGAGTTTTCATAGTCGCCAAATTGAAATGAAAATTTATTAATGAAATTATTTCAATGCTAAATTTGTTTATTTATATTTTCTACTTTTTTTTCGTAAAAGTCACTTGTGAGCCGCGTGATATTATTAAATTTTCACAGCTGCTTCCATGACAAAGCTAATATTTTACTATTTTTACAAATAACTTTCCATTAGTGCAACTTGCGGTCACACAAGGCGGTTAAAAATCAAAACAAAATAGCAAAAACATACTCACACACATACGCAAAATAAGAAAATGACACTTACGTACGTATGTATGTGTATACATATGTACATATGTATACTAAGTGTTTTTATATATGTATGTATTTATGTGCAAATTCAGATGTATACACATCACATGAATAATACAAACAGACATAATACAAACTAAAATAAATTTTCGGCATTTAAAAATAGCATTATAAATTGCACAAAAAAAAATCTCAAATTGATAGCGAATTAGGATTAATTAAAGCGATGACCCTTTGCCCTATAAACATTCGTTTACGCACTTATGTACAATATATGCTAATATGCATATACAGTTAGTTGTATGTGACAAAGCAAAAGACATAACAGAGCGCAAAAATTTAAATTTGAAGTTAATATTTTCTTATTTCAAGCACACTTGTATGTATGTACATAGCTGTTACCACACTGTCTCTGGCGACGAGTCTGCTACACCCGGTTAAGGAAATTAAAAGTACCTGTCATTCGAGATAAGCTTTCTTTGTTTATTATAATTATGTTTTAAATAGTTTTCGTGCGCTTATCAAAACAAAAAACAATTAGTTTGTTTAATAACACTTGCTCAATTTCGAAAAAAAAATGTAATGATAGCTTAACAGAGACACTACTTCACTTGAACGAGTTAACGAGTATGCTTTGGATTTTATTTTTTACTTTTATTTTTATTATTAGTTGATAATAATATATACGTGTACAGAGCATTTGGGGTTGTCCACCTTACGATTTTAGCTTTGACCTTGCGTAAATTTCTGAAGTGAATTGACACAGATTTAAAGCAGCCAGTTGTGAACGTATATGATTATATTGTAGTACATTTTATTTTAATCAATTTTAATTGATATTTATTTTCTTTAACACATTTATCAATATTTTCTTCTGTTTTTACTTTTATTATTATTTTTTGGTAATAAGCGAACGCATGAACTACACGAAAAGGCGAAAACACACAAAGTTCACTTTTAATATTTGACTTCTACCGTTGCGTCGCTTGTGTGCTCGTCTTCATCTTGGACACGGTGCGCACAATAAGAGTGTCATTCAAGGGTATTGCAAGGTCGTAGCGCGCAACTTGACGGGTATGGCTCGTTGGTATACGAATCCACGGCGCTTGCTTTAGCGTCATCTATAGTCCTCCGCTCTCCGTTTATATTTTGTATCTCATTTTGTTTGCAAATATCACCCTGCTCGCTGATTTTCGGTAGGTAGGTATATAACTTTTTTGTTTTGATTTTTTCGTGAATTTTCTCTTCTGACATTCGGCACGAGCACAGACTTTAGATACTCCCAATTAGATTTGCTCAGATACAAATTAACACAACACCTGCTATACTTAGTATATGTATGTACATATGTATGTAGAAAAACAACACAAAATTGACTTATATGTCGGCAGCATACAGTAACAACTGGCACAATTATTCACGTGCGGCTTTTATGTATGTAGTTAAATATGCAGTATGTGGTACGTGCCACAAGTACCATTCTAAGTATAAGCGCTAAACTTTCTCACACGAAATTTGGCATTTGAGTGGGCGCTTATACACATATGTTTTTAAGAAAAGCACACAAGGCTGTTCACCAAAAATGCGCTACAGTGCTACTTGCATTTGTACATACAAACAAACTTATATTTGTAGTAATCGTTTATGTTTGAGTTAACTTGTGTGCTCTTATCTCTCCGGTGCGGTCCGGTAGGTCGGCGGTCTCACTCTCATTTGCCTCGAACTTGTCTTCTAGAATATAGTATACGCATGCTTATTTCTCGGTGGCCACTGCACTCCTTACTTTCGCTTTCAACTTTAGCATTTCGATAATAATTTGTGCGTTCGCTTCTCACTGTAATGGCATTACGCTGCAATTATGTAGAGTTTCATATACGAAGTACTCATACCTATGAAATGACTATCATATTTATTTGTTTATGTGCTCGTATCACACCGATTATAAACAATTCCAATATTTGTAAACCTTTGCACTTGCACTGTAGTTATGAGTATTTTAAGTGTACTCCGCATTCATATCTCAGTTGCTCTTCTATAAATACGAGTGCAAATCATAGGTAGCAGCGGTACGAATACAACAAGGGTGGTGTATGAGAGCGAGAGAATCAAGTGATTTTTATGTTCAAAACAAATAATGAGTGTGAAACTTTTCAACGTTGCCACTAAAATATAAATATTTTATCGCCGATATTGATAATCTTGATAATTCGAAAGAGTACCTATGTACATAATTTTCTATTTTCCTATTTCCAGCATTCCATGTTAGACGCTATTTGTGTACGGTATGCACTATTTGTACAGCGAATTAATGAAAATATTCCAAATATTTGTGCTGCTTATCGAAACCAGCAACAATAGTAAACTGTATGCATGTTGTTTTTAGCAAACATTTGCTATCGATAAATAACTCAATGAGAACTTTGACATGAATTTATTATCTCTTGCTTTTGCATGCGAGAGTAAAGTAAATTGTTTTAAGTAAATGAAGGTTTAATGTAGTAGTCTGGTAACTTATGCCTATTTTTATGACTTACTTGGAGGGTTTGTTTTTTGTAGGAAAATAAAAATTAATTATCTTGAATATTTAGAGTGTTTTTATTTACATATTGAAAATAAAAAAAAAATTTATTTGAAAAAATTTAATAGGTACTTTATTACTATTATTATTGTCACTCGAAGTTGGAACCTCAAAAAAATGCAAGTGGGTGGCCCGGGTGATTTTGGCTCTTGATGTTATCTGAAATCAAATATTCTCGATTATTCTTCATCTATAGATACATATGTGATTCTGGTCGGAACTACTGAAGTTAAATCTCAAGGGTAAATAACAAAATGGAGGACTTTGAAAAAAAAGTCCTTTTATTTTAGCGAAGAAAGGGTTGTAAAATAAAAAGTTAGGGGTGAAAAAAATTCTCGTTAGTACAATTTTCGATTTTTTGAACCCAATTTACCAGACTACTACCTTAAAAAAAATACATTATGATTACCAGAAACGTCAAACAAATTAACTTAAAAATTTGATTTTATTTTTTGAAATAAAAAATGCACAAAAACGCGACTTGAAAATTGAAATCGCATAATTAAAGTAGTCACCTTTTTGTGGAACGTAGAACATCGCGATGTCAAAAATGATAATACAAATCTCAAATATTGTTTATTATCTTGAGGCACTAAGTTTTTCTGACTATTTTACTACCAGTTTTCTATATAAAGTATTAGTTTAGGTAGTAATTCCTTAATTCCACCTGTCATAAAGAACTCAGTACTACATCGTTTCACTTTAGGCTATATTTATATAAATGCCGGCTTATATATACTCCTACATGTATATGTGTATATATGCACATACATAGTATATTAATGTATGACAGATTTAACGGTGATTAAAGATAATATAAAACATTATAAAAATATATCTTATGTCAATACATTAACGAAAATAGAGTAGGTAGGTGAGTCAAAGCCTGAAATGAATTTTAAATTCAACCAACAAATTTTAGATAAGATTTTCGTTCCGATAACATTTTTGATTAGACAGTATTATTGCCAATTTTTTATTAATAATTATTTAGTATATACCTAAAACGAAAGCTGAAACTATAGTTTCATACAAAAGTTGTACTTATGTATGTATATTTGACAAACATGGTCTTATAGGGCGTCATATGCGATTTCAATTTTATTAGGTCAAATAATAACTATAAGATGTTAAGTATTAAAGCGGAGAAATTGGAAGTATGTATAATCTCTATAAATTCAAATAAATACTTTTCGTTGACTCTACAATAAATAAATCAATCTCTAATGATGATTTCGAATAGTAATCCTCGAATATACTAACTAATAATGATTGAAATCTAACTAAATATATTTATTTATATTCTGTTATTTTTATTTCGTACTTTATATGTATCTGTATCAATTAGCTCGGGAATCGCCTTCATTTCATTAAACTTAAGTCTGCTCTTTGCCCACTTTGTAAAGATATGTAGTTCAGAGATTTTGGTCTATTAAAGTTGATAGACTCGCACCTTGTCGTCAGCGTTAGCTAAGTAAGTAGCCAAATAACGAATGCTGATGATGATGTTGCTGAAAAAACACTTACCACACCATTTACGTAAAGAAAATGTGTTGATTTTAAGTACAATAATATAACAGCATTTAATTAATTGATTATTAAGTAACATAAAGAAGCAGGAATTACAAATACAAAAATTTACAAATGTGCCATGTCAGCCGATACCGCTCAACATTTAAAGAATAAAAGGTATTGATCGCTATTTTAGCTGGAAATAATTATATAAATTAATGTAAATAATATAAATTAATGTTTGAAGACTAAGTCTTGTTGAGTATACAAGTGGTTTTAATAATTTTCCGTAATTTTAAAATACATAATAATAATTTAAAATATTTTGTGCGTACGCATACTTATTAAACCAACTGTTATTTGTCTAAAGCAAAGTAAAATGCTTTTTAACTATTTTCACTGTTCATTTTTCTGCCTTTTCAAATAATTAAAGTTACTGTTGGAAAAGGATCATATTTCATACATATATGTTTTAGGTAGTATAGTTGAACTTCGCCCTCGTACACACATCCTTACACACATAGATATACTATTTGCATATGTATTAGCCTCAATCTAAATAATATAATCCGAAAGTGATTACTCTTCTTGCTTCTACAAAGATAATTGTCATACACAAATACACAAACATATGTACATACATATTGATTTTCGAATCCGCACAAATCTAGATGTGCATGTAATTTAAGTGTAGCCACAAAAGTAATGAAAGCTGTGCACTTTTCATGAATTTAGCCCTCGAGTAAAATCTCTCATAGAAGTTTCAAACAGTAAACTAAACCATATCCGAGTATTTTCAACATACATATACATATATGCACTCATGCGCATACATATATGTATACATACAGATAAACGTTTATAAGTTATTGACTAGAAATTTCGCATCAATTTTTTTTAATTTTACTTCCATATATACATATATGCACTTGTGTATGTGTGTTTGCAAATTAAAACTACATATGTTAATATGTATGTATGTTGTACTTTTTACGAGTGTGTAGTGGCTTTAGATTCTCAAACGTAGTTTTGACAAAACAACTTATCTCGACTTAGCAGTTTTAACCGCGCAAGTTGTAATAGAAATAATTCCTAAATAAATTGTAGCTCACCAATTTTGTCAAATTATTAATGTATTGTTTTAGAAACTATTTTATTTAATTCGCATAGAGTAATTTAATGTTTCATTAAAGATCAAATTTATCGTAATCAAAGAGGAACTTGCTTAAGCTAGAAAAGTTCTTTTGTCAAAAACTCGCTGATATGTGTGTGTGCGCCTAATAAAAAAATATGTTTTAATTTCAACAAAAATTAATATAACTGCAATTTCGTACTAAAATCACTATAATACTGGTTAATTAAATAAAACAAAATAATAATAATTATAATTTATTCCAGCTATTTACAAATAAGCTGATCAAGATTTGCTCCTTGTGTCTCTGCGAAATCTCACTGGAAATCTGACATTTAGCCATGCACAGCAACTATGTAGTGTACAACAATGCAATAACAACAATCCATCAATCATATGCGAGAACAGTTCTTAAGGTGCCAAAATCTTCTGTGGAATATGTGTGGCAAGGTACTGTTTGTGCAACCGTTGTAAGCAGAACTGATAGAACTCGATCTCGTTTGTGAAATTATGTCGCACTATATTTTTCACCTTCTCACTCACTGGCGGCTTGAAGTTGTTCTTATTGATCTTCGTTAAGTACTCCGCGCTACCTACGAAAGCAATAAGCAAAGAAATATTTTCAACACGATCTAATAAAGGTCATTATTATATAGTAATTTTTATTATATTCACAATTTGAATATGTAATGATACTCCTGGCTACTACACCCCAAATATACCCGAGACTGCAATTGTATACGTACTTTGGTAAATATCTCGAACACCTTCAAAGAACCGTGGTATATATTTCTCAAATACAGATAAGGTCGTATTCATATCCTCCAGAACACCCACAACAGCATATTGACTCTCTACAGCGAACTTGGCGCGCTCCAATGCACCCACCGTATTGAAGGGGCTGCAAAATCAAAATTATTGTGCGCATGCGTATATAAAATTCAATATTTTTATTCTCACGTGCATTCATATGCATGACCACAGAAGAATAGACTCTGTCGCCGGTGATCACCTATACCTTCCACGGTCACACCCTGCGTATAGGTACATTCCTGATCGCCGGATAGCACACAAGTCTCGAAATCTTTTTTCAACCATGCGGGGTGTGGTAGCGGTAAATCGGGAAAGGCAGCTTTACGTTCGACAAAGTACCAGGGAGCCCGTACATAGTAAAACCAACTAATCACACGTTCAATGGGATCTCTCACGACATTCACATAAATCGGCATGGGCAAATTGAATTTTGTAAAATTCGTGTAGCATACATGCTTGATGAAAACAGATGGTTCAGGTAGGTCGCTTATCACTTCGGCAAGCTCTTGCTGCTGATCATCGGCCAGGCGTATCGTTTCCACCTTTTGCACTGCATCTCGATGAAATTGAAAATTATTTCGCTCCGATAGGCGACGTAAAAGTTCCATAAATGTTTGGCTACCAACTTTTGGCACTCGATTAAAGAAAACTATACCCAATTCGGCTTTTCTCGTGTTGTTCAGCTCTAGTGCATTTAATGATTGCATCTAAGTGATTAAACCATATGAGAAATTATTAAATTTTTTACCATAAAACACCTAAGTAAACAAATGTTGAGAACAAAAGCTTATTTTATCCATTTCATGGTGCCCTTAAAATATTATTGCACTTATTCGAAAGTCAAAAAAAAGAGTAAAATAAAAAGATTCAGTTTAGCATAATTCTTGGTATACCGTAATACTTACAGGGTTCCTTTCATATTAAAGCGGTTGTTCAACCATTCTTTCTCATCACGTCGCCAATATTTTTACTAATTCCGAAAAGAAAATTTGTTTTTTAAACTTTTTAAATAAGCATAATGACTTCAAATCAAAAAATTAATCTGAATCTGGATAACTTACGATCATTCAGATTTTACTTCACACCTTCTTCGCCTTACTTTACCATAAATCGTTCTCCTTCTATTACCGAAGATCGAAAATTTCGAAATAAATTGGATTGACTTAGACATTATTTTGTTTTATTAATTTCTTATGAATATAGTGTAGGCTAAGCTGCTGGCCTGTGAGATGAAGATTACAAAAAAAAAATTTACAAAAACAACAACATATTTTAAATATTATTTTTTTTTCTTATAACGAAATTTCATCTAGTCTAAATATAATTTTAATTAATAGGAAACTCCTTGTGATTAAGAGCTAGATATTGCTTGAAGAGCCGCTGCTTACAAAAGTGATAAAAATCGTATTCATTTGTAAAATTCCTACGTATCATCTGCTTCACATCTTCTGCCACATATGGTTTCCGATTATTACGATTGCGATTTTCGAGACTCTCCTTATTTACTAAAAACAAAATGAAAATAATACAATATTCAATTATATAGTGAAATAACTAAATATACAGTAATAAACGCGTTTTGCTCCGCTGAAGAAAAGTGGAATATAATTCTCCAAAACCGTTAAAGTGACGTTTGTCTCCTCCCACGAACCGACAACGGCGTAGTCACGTTCCACACGATCCTTGGCTATCTGTATAGCATATGGAGAATCGAAAGGCCTTAACAGCGATTTGGAAGATGTAAATGTATTGTCATCATCTAAGTCTATTTCTGTCAATAATTGGTAGTATTTATACTTACAAGCAATCTAAATTCTGACCACAAAAGAACAGCGATTGCCTTTTGAAATTCCCTGTACTGTCCACAAAAGTGTATGGCACGTATTGACATTCAGGATCTCCACTGCGCACACATTCGTTGAAATCCTTTTTAAACCATACAGCCGACTTAAGATTTGCATTTGGGTTTTTGCGAAATACCCAGGCATTTTTGTACGCGTTGCGTGCATAGAAATACCAACTGATCACCCGTTCGACTGGATCGCGCACTAAATTTATATAGATCGGCTTCGGCAAGCCAAAATCATAAAAATTTATCCACGCTATATGCTCAACATAAGCTGACCCGGCACCCAAGCGAAAGACGTAGTCGGCAACTCTCTCTTGTTCCCTCGGATGGAGGTTACGTCTGGCTCCTTTGCCTGGACCAAAACGGTCAAGGTTGAAGCCATTAATTGTTTCCAAATTGCCTAATAATTGTATCATCGACTCGCTTCCCACTTTTGCGCAGCGATTAAAAAACAATATGTCTATATCCGCTTTTCTTGTGTTGTTCAGAGATGAGGTGGTTAAGGAACGCAGCTAATTGAAGTAATGAAGTTTATGTGAGCTTAGATTATTACAAGTATACTAGACATGCATTTTTCTTTTTATGCACACATATTCTAATGTATGTAACTGTTAACACTCTGCAGAGATAAATGTGTTCGGACTTATATGGTGGAACGCCATTATGTGAGTAACGCTCTTCAACATTAACGTTCACATATTGTACACACACATATATGTATGTTTGTATTAAAAAATTTAAGCGCAAGTTTTGTATTATTTATGAATGATTAACTTTTACTTATTAGGAAACTGCAATGAAATGAAGCGATTGTGTTTGTTTGAGACCACAGTCAACATGACATGAATTCTTATGTAACAAAAACACAAAAATACATATTGTGGAACATTAACATACTATATATATGTGTAAAATGTGGAATAGCCGTCTAATAACTTTAAATAGCCGCAAAGTCAAAAATGGTTGCCGAAATCTTGAAAATATCTTCCGTGTGAATCTCAAACTCGATATGCCGTATTCTATTCCTTATCACTATTAATCGATATAAATTTATTTTTCAGCGAATTTTGTGAACTAAACGCAATATATTAAGTCCATTCACTATCCATACTACTAACAAGGCCTGAGAGCAACTTTGTTTACTTCTCTGAATTCTTAATCCAATTCTAAACTATTTCTACCCTGCAAAAAGTAACAAAGTCAAGCAGAAATAATATTTAAACCAAAATTTAATTTTTTTATTTTTATTCTTTATGTATTTATTAAATCCAAATATTAATTCAAACTTTCTATGGTCTCTATGTTTTTAAGGTTCACAGCCAAATATTGTTTGTAAAGACGTTGCTTGCAGAAGTAATAAAAGTCATACTCGTTGGTGAAGTTCTTACGTATCATTTCTTTGACATCCGCGTCAATTTTAGGTTTTCGTTTGTTCTTATTTCGGGTTGTTATTTCATTATTATGTACTGAAATGGGAATACAATTATGTAAAATCGAAAATGAACACGTTCGCTATATTTGAAAATACAAATTGTTTATTAAAATTCGAAAACCACATACTCTCAAACAGAATTTTCGCTCCCTGGAAGAAACGTGGTATGTACTTCTCAAAAACAGTAAGCGTTATATTGGTGTCCTCCCAAGAACCAACCACCGCATAATCTCGTTCGACATGCTCTTTTGCCATCTGTACAGCTGCCGGTGAATTGAAAGGCCTAGCGAAACAATTTATAGAAATTAATGCAACGAGGTTCTGATGTGTCAAAAATATATACAAAATCACGGTTATTCGATTTTCACTTACAAGCAATCCTCATGATGGCCACAGAAAAAGAGCGTTTGCCTTTTGTAATTTCCAGTAAAATCCTTGGTTGTAAATGGCACATATTGACACTCTGGATCACCGCTACGCACGCATTCATTGAAATCCTTTTTGTACCATTGCGTTGATCTTATTGGTTTATTGGGATCCTTGCGATATTCAATGGCATTCTTATAAGCACCGCGTGCATAAAAATACCAACTGATTACACGCTCCACTGGATCACGCACTAAATTTATGTAGATCGGTTTTGGCAAATCGTATTCTTCGAAATCAATCCAATTCACATGTTCTATATATACCGAACCATCAGCGAACCCAGATATGGTTTCGGCCAATTCAATCTGTTCTTTTTTCTTCAACTGACGTTTGGTAGGTCTACGCAGACCTTCACGCTCAATAACCAGGTTGTTGAAGTCTTCAAGTTTGTTAAAAAGTTCAAGTAATGATTCGCTACCGACTTTAGCACAGCGATTGAAGAAGATAACATCAATCTCGGCTTTACGCGTGTTATTCAAACGTTCAGCACTTAGTTTTTTTAACTATAAAAAATGTGAGCATCCTTTGAAGAAGGTTTGTAGTACTATATTTATTATTATTATATGACTACCGCACACATTAATTTTCGAATGCCGTTAAAAAATAGAAAATCTGTATCTAACTATATTTATCTAGAACATATGCATAAACAAGGAAGTGAACAGGTGAGAAAGATTTGAAAATATATTTTGAAATCTCTTATATACCACTTTCCGTTATGAGAAATTTTGTTAAAGGAAAAATATAGCAGAAGGTCTATAGTTTAGAGTTTGAAGATGTCTACAATTAATAGTAGCTTAATATAACCTTAATATTTAAATTTAGATTGAATTTTCACTTATAACTTAATTTAAGATGTATTTTTTTAATTCCGTTTATAATTGTAAACATTTATTTATATTCTCAAATTTAGTATCATTTTAAAACTTATTCTGTAACTCAAATATATTTACAAATTTTAAATATATAGACGTATCTTTTACCGTACTCTTCACTCGCATTTCTTTCTTTATTTTTTAAGTTTAACATTCTAAAATTCTGGTAACAGAATGGCACGCATTTGGTAGAACTAATTTAGTCTAAATAAGGTCCATTTTCGATTCGAGCCACCAAACTATTTAGAAATATCCTACAAAACCGCCAAAATTAAGATATTATTATTATTATTTATTATTATTATTATTATTTATTAGAGTAATATGAAATATTAAACTAACTTGAGTAAATACACACTAGCTACCAGGGCCTACGGTGCGATTAAATGTTTACAATTTTTTTTTTATACAATGCTGTTCTTATATTCCGAATTAAACATATTGATATTGTAATATATTTTATTTGGTTAAAATTGGTTTAAATTTTGCTGCTCAGATTAATATCGTTGATATATTTGATTACTTTTTTAACGTTTCCGATGTTAATTTCATTTGGTAGAGTTGACGGTACATTAGTAAAATGAAGATAAAATGATCGATCAGTGGAAGATTTGAGTACTAAAATATATACTGTCAAAATTTTTCAAACTAATGTCTCCTATAATTTGAGAAAGACAAAATCAGGTGTGAAGGCAGATCTGAACAGCAAAGTATGACCTTCGTTCAATACAAGTATGTTCAAGAGCATTTTCACAAGCTTCCTAACCACATGTTGAGCCGAGCAAAAGGTTAAAGCTGCAGAGTCGAGAAAATATTTGACCAATGCCAGTTTCAATAGTCTCAAAACATATCATTATACACTCTTAGCTTCCACACATTGTACAATTATTAAAATTAAAATAAGAGAGATATTCAGCATTCCAGCAATGAATTTTCCTCTCAACAAAACGCAACAGAATAAACCCCAATAAAATGTCATTATTTATTTTAAATAACTTTCCGATTTAAATTATTCTGTGAATATGAGATGGTAATTTTCAATACAGCAAATTAATCTAATGTGATTTTGTTAATGTATTTTAGGTTCACGTGGCGCTAAATCACGTGGTTCCTGCAAATCTTTATCAACCTGCTTAAGATCATTCAATTTGAGGGCTATATATTGCTTATGGAGACGTTGGCGACAAAACTGATAGAATTCAATTTCGCGAGTAAAGTTTTTACGTAACATATTTTTGATATCTTCACTAATGTGTGGTTTCATCGGATTATAATTCCGGATGTCCTTATTCAGACCCACTGTAAAAGCGCAAATATGTTAGGGTTTTGATTTCTATAATTTATTGTTTACTCACTGTAATAGATATTTTTAGCACCGCGGAAATAAGACGGTATGTAATTTTCCAAAACGCTCAGTGTCACATTCGTATCCTCCCACGTGCCCACCACAGCGTATTCCCTCTCCACCGTTTGCATAGCAATTTCCAGTGGTAATTTAGTATTAAAGGGACTAAAGTTTAAAATGCCAAAAAATAATAATTATGTGCGCGTTACTTCTGAACTACATAGCTCCAACTGGCATAACTCACGTGCATTTGCGCTGATTGTGACCGCAGAAGAATAATGTTTGCCGACGATGATCTCCTACTTGCTCCATAGCCGAACCCTCAATGTACGTGCACACTTTCTCTCCACTCAACACGCACTGATCGAACTCTGTATTCACCCATTTCGGGTTTGGCATTTCTCTGTTACTCTTGCGGCGGTTCGGTACAAATATCCATGGCGATCTTATATAGTAGTACCAACTAATGACCCGCTCCACCGGATCGCGCACCATATTCACATAAATTGGACGTGATGCGCCAAATTTGGAAAAGTTTAAATAATTCACATGGCTAACAAAGACAGTGCCATCCTCTAAGCTTGCAATATTATCAACTAATTCTTGCTCTTCTGACTCGTCGAGCAGGGTACGTATGCCGCCATTCTGCGGATCGACCTGCACCTCAAAGTTGTGTGCTTTTCCCAGCGTGCGCATTAGCTCTATTAATTGTATGCTACCAGTTTTGGGCACACGATTGAATACAAGAATATCTAATTCGGCCTTAACGGTATTATTCAAATCGTGTGCATTCAAATTGTGAATCTGTGAAGCAACATTCGGATTCAGTGTTTTTAAAAGTATTATTTCTGGGATGTAAATAAATTTGCGAATATTACTATGCCATGAAAGATGTGGCGACGCACAAATACTACAAATGTAGATACATATGTACAGTTTAGGATTAAGTGGATGAAAATTGCCCAGTTTGAAAGAGAGAAATGATGAAAAGTAATTCCGAATCTGAATGTACTCGAAAATATCATATATAAGTGGTAATAATCTGATTTTCTTGAAACCCAGATATTATTGAAAATTTATTTAACATTTTTCTGCCACCAATAATTTAAAGATATTAGCATGTAAATAATTGATAAGTAGATATTAAAAAGGAAAATAATGCGACGAAAAACGAAATGTTAAAGGCAATTGCAACATAAACTGGGAAAAGCACATATGAAGGAGCCCCTAGAGGTACTAACCGTTGAATTAAAACAGGAATCGATATTTTTAAATAAGCACTTTTGAAAAGTTAGGAACATTACATTTAAAATAACAACGAATTTGACATTAGAAAATGCGTTTATGCAAGTTTTTTAGAAGTTCTTCGTAGTATCAAAGTAAATATTATACCTGAGTAGCAAGAATTTTAAGAATGGTATAACCAGCTTTCGGGTTCTTTGCTTTGTTGTAAAATCCAAATATTTGGATTCTATTTTTTCAACTATGGCAATACTGTTGCTCTTATAATGCTATATAAATCATTTTAGTATCATATTCTTGACATCTGGTGATGCCACACAATTCCGGATAACATTCGAATTTTCCCACTTGAAATACTTTACTTTCGATTCTTGAAATATTAAAAATAATTTCCGGCCTAATCTATACAGAAGCGTGTACAGTTAAAAAAAGTATATAATTTTTCTAAGACCCTACAAACAAACATAATAAAATATTGAAAAATGAGTGTATTTGTGAAATCGCTCTATTGCGTTCGTTTACTCGTAGTATTATTTATTTAAAATTTGCACTTTCGCGGGTATCCTGAGCTTATTTTATTTGTACATTATTCTATATGTATTGATGAAAGTTCCATTAAATTATTATGCATGCATAGGACTAATTGAAATGTCTCATCACTTCATCCTTTTTAATGGCAATGTATTGCTTATAGAGACGTTGCTTGCAAAAATTATACAATTCGATTTCGAATGAAAATTGTACTTTCAAATGTTCTTCAATATCCGGATCCAATTCGTTCTTGTGTGGTGTGGCATTTTTATGAAAACGTTTTGGGTCACCTAGTCCAGAAAAAGGCGATATTAGAGAAAGTTGTTTCGCTTTTTAGTATAAGTGCTCAAACACTTTTGCACTCTAACAGCTATTATTCGAATCTAGAAGCTTGTCAAATTAAAAATAGTATAAACTGAATCCACGCCAAAATTAGAACGGCAAACATCATTATTATTTTCGTATTTACAATTCGATAAAAGAAATTTGACTTGATTTCGGTCAACCACAAAATCATCTTCAAAAGAAGCACTAATATATTTTCTCAAGACACGGATAGTTTTCCAAAATTAACCCAATATATTTGACATGCTTCTAGAAACAACAATAAAACGAACACATATAAATACGCGTACACATCATTGTGGGAAAATAATTTAAAATTTTGTATGTGTCTCTACCCACCCTAATGTGTCACATATTTTGTATGATTGTTAGGAAAATTATTTGTAAATGGGTAAAACACATACTGTAAAACACTTTAGTCGCGCCACGGAAAAATCTCGGTACGTAGTGTTCCAAAACTGTTAATGTAATATTTGTGTCCTCCCATGAGCCGACTACCGCAAATTCGCTTTCAATATTACGTTTGGCTATTTGTGTGGCAGTCTGAGAATTAAATTGCCTGCAATATAATTGGAGTTTATGGCCTTTATGACTTTTTTAGTTTTACTTATTGCATAGACGACTTCTTTCTTAACCCTTTAACAGCAATATATTTCAACTTGAATTACAATAAACTAATTCAAAACTATTGATAAATATTCAACTTTTAAAACATTTTTATTACTCAGCCCAAGAATTTATTTATAGTACTTAATTTTATTCGTTTTTGTCCGCTAAAGGGCTAATTTAGAAATATATTAAGAAACATTTTTCTCTGCATGTATGTATACATATTTATACAATGGCTTAAAATCTCTAAACTTAATACTTAAATACAATACATAATGACGTAAGGAATAAAACATAATGTCAGTAATAACGTTACTGCTGCAAAAAGAAATTTCATTTCTTATACATACATACATATGTACAATCAAAACTCGATAACACGAGCAAGCAATAATTCCATGTAGCAAACCTATGAGCCGAATGTTTACTTCATGCACTTTCGTGTAAATGTGTATAGCGTATAAGGACGCCTACGAAACAATTTTCATATGTGTAAATGTAACGAAATTTCGGAAATTCGATTAGCTTTATCGATCATTAGTCCGAGTTATTGAGTTTTGGTTGCATTTTTTGGTAACTTCCACTTACTTGCATATCTCTATATTGCCGCAAAAATGCATAGCAAGCCTACGCCAGTCTGCGTTGTACGGATTATGGGAATCAAATATACATTCTTTACGTTTTTGTCTTATGCAATCGTTGATATTTGTATCAAAATATTCCTTGTCTTCCATTTTATGTCCGTTTTGCACGTAGAAAGCAAAGACAGCCGGATGACGTATATAATAGTAAGCGCTTACTACTTTGTCGATTGGATGGCGTACCAAATTTATATAAATCGGCTTATTATGTCCAAATTCAGTGAAATTAATCCAATTTATATGTTCCACATAAGAGAGTGGTTCATTTTCGGCAATTATCTCTTCAACAATTTCGCGCTGCACATCAACGTCCGTTAGGATAGCGGCATTCTTTAGCGGTGCATTACGGTAAGGTTCAAAATCATTTATTCTCGAGAGCACATTCAAAAGGTCGGACATTGATTGGGAACCGACCTTTTCTACGCGATTAAAGAAAAGTACCTCTAGTTCGGCATTTTTGGTATTATTTAGTTGTTTCGCGTTTAACGTGTAAAGCTTCATGAATATTTTTGGAAAAGAATTGGAAACAGTGGGAAGACTTTGTAAATCCTTGCTTTTCTATGATGTATATTTTATGTACAAACATGTGCGGGTTAATGGGAAGAAATTGTCAGAGTTGAGCTGAGATGAAATGGTACCGCTACTATGTAATGCATCTCTACTTATTGTTGGTGTTTTTATGTGGCGAATTTGAATTAATTGAAATTTCTAATATCTAAATGAGTTCTTGTTAATACAGTGCGGTACTCAAGTACCAAGATATTTTTGATTTTCTCATTTAATTTCAAAACGATTCAAGTCGAATTGACTACCGAGCGAATAGAGTCAATTTTGTATTCCTATAATATGTTTTTTTATAATGCGGAGACACCACATTCTCATCCAAATGTTACTATTGTCAATTTATGAGATTTTTTCATTGAATTTGACATTATGCAAACCACACATACATATTTACTTACAATGCATAATGCATTTATTTTTTTATTTGGCACTTTAAAGTGCATATACTTATTTATCATCTATATATGCCTAAAAAAATAATTAAAATAATTACGAGCAGGTATTAAATTTACATTTTGCGGTTGTAACAAAATAGCCATTTATACCTTGTACCCTTATACCCATTTATACCTATGCAAGTAATATTATACTTATGAAAAATCATTCGAAATTTAGCTCCACTGGATTTTGATCTTCTAAAACCGCAACTATATCAACGTTCTTTTAATCTTTTACTAATACTTCAAGACATATTTTTGTTGAAATTTCGGATTTTACGATATCACTAATTGTATTATAAAACATACTTTTATACTTACACTCATACTTAGTTGTATAATTACTATTATATTAACACAAAAATACCTAAATACATGCATCAGATAATGTATAAAGTAATTACCAAAAAATAAATTTTAACATAACTCAAGAATCTATATCTATGCAGCCATATACTCTACAGAAAAATACGTACTTGCAAACAGGATTATTTCCACAGAAATGCATCGAAAACCGGCGCCAATCACCGTTAAACTCAATATGCGGATCAAATATGCAATCGGGTATTTTGCCGTCTCGTACACAATCGTTGAATGAAGTATCGAAATATGCGAAACTTTGCGTCTTTTTTTTGGGATTTCTCAACAATCCATTGTTATAGATAAAGGGATGTCTCATATAGTAATAAGCACTCTTGACCTTTTCAATTGGATGTCGAACCAAATTTATGTAAATCGGTTTCGGCATATCAAGCTGAGTGAAATTTATAAAATTCCTATGCATTGTATACGCACTGGGCACGCCGTAATCGAAAATTTCATCGGCTAGTTCTCTTTGCTCTTCAATTGTATCAAGCATATTGCCAACGGTGCGCACTCTGATGTTATATACAAAATGATTAACCCTTGATAACACCCGCAACAGTGTGCTCATCGACTGGCTGCCCACTTTTTCCAAGCGATTAAAGAACAAAATATCGATTTCCGCTTTTTCGGTATTATTGAGCATCCTTGGGGTTAATGCATTGAGCTTGTTTTATTAAGAAACGTAAATTTTTTTATCAAACATTTTTTCTGTGAAATTTTACAAAATTATTGCAATAGACGTGCCAATGAAAGGAATCTACATGTTAATGAATCGCCACTTTTCCGAATTTGAGTTGATGACATACTATACGAACCGCAATACACAACAACTCTTTCACTCACGTTTTATGAGAATTTGAGGTGTAAAAATGTGTTCTTATTATGCAAATAAAACATTTGTTTTGTTATTGAAGAAAATAATTGGTTTAGTATGGAAATTCTTACTGTATTTTACTACATCTGGCTCCACAAAAAACATATGGCTGAATATTTTTAATTTGTTTCGAAAAATCAAATTACACTTAGTAAAATATTTTTAATTTTATATTTAAGTATTTTTTCAAAATGTTTTATATAACTTTGTTGTGGAAAAATGTCATATGGACTCAAGATACAGATGAAACACGAAGAGTAACAGAGTCGTATTATTAACAAAAGTAAGTGGGAAAAAACAACGTTTAGAAATTTAAATTTTAACGAAATTTACTTTAAACTGTAACCATCTCTATTCTTGCGAATATGTATATTATTATTAATAGAGTTTATTTATTTTTTAGAGGTTAGTACTCCGTTGCGCATGACTCTTAATAACTTCGCAAAATGCATTTCAAAACGATGTATCAGAAATGTATTTTGTTGTGCTCTGTTATAAAGAAAAGATCCTACGTAAATCTAATCTTCATTTAAGATAACGGTTATATATGTAGAATGGTTCATATGTATGCAATAGTAGTTTATGCTCACTGTCCGAATGACCCACAATATCACTTAACGATAAACTTATATGAGGTACTTTCATTTTCATTGCCTCCACGTTTAATGAATTCATTATTAAACAATCACAATTTAATGACCAAGTTAAAAAACGCTTTTGCATATACATATACATGTAATATGCTTGCAATTCCAATAAATCGGTAACTTTTGCGATTATCGATTCAACAGCTATTATACCATGTAGCAGTGATTATTAACAGTTGTTGTTACGTAATGCCAAAAGGCAATTAACTTCAGCCGAATAAGCAATGATAAGTGTGGAGCAGACACATATAAGTGAAGGAGTTTTTATATAAAGTTATAAATTTGGCATATTTTTAGGAATATTTTATAGCAATTAAAAGCACAAAAACTATTACGAAATTCATTAAAAAAAATTGAGAAATGCGGTACACGGAGTGCATTTTTGTACAAAAAAGAGGGAATGCAATTGAAAATATTGCATGGGCAAATCACTAATTATGATTACTAATGAGTACAAGTGGGTTACCACCTAAAAATTTATAATAAATTCAGAAATATTTTATATAGTTATTGATTTACATTGTTTACGAAAGTTTTTATTAAAATACTGAACTGAAAACATCGAATGTCCAAGCCAACCAAAAACATCTCACCCTTTCACCTCCTAACTTCAGGCAAACCATGAGTGTTTTAGACAAATGATCAATAAATCACCACTAATTCACTTAAATATTTTTTTATTAATTGTATGCTTTCATGTTCTTCAGTGCATAATACTGCTTATACAACCGTTGTTTACAAAAATTATAAAACTCATATTCTCTTGTGAAATTCTTTCGAATCAGTTCCTTTATGTGCGCACTTATAGACGGTTTCCAAGGATTGACATTCATTGGCGTCGATATCATTCCATTTTCAACATCTATGAAAAATATTCAGTAATGAAACAATGTTATACTTGTGAATCCAAGTCTTTATATATAGAAGTTAAATTGTGTGAAGATCATCCGGGATGCCAAATGTTTCTTTAAGCGATCTCAATTATATACATATATAGTATTTTTAGGAAAAGTTGCCATTTTTTTAGATTTTATAATTCTCCCTTAAACGAAGATAATTTTCTTTATAAATTTGAAGGTCCTTACAAGAAACGTTAAATATTTAAAATAATTGTTTGAACTTAATGTATTATAAATAATTGTTTTTTTGAAAGATTATATAGTATTTTTTGAAAAGTGATATTTTTAAATAATTCTTTAAACGAAGATAATTTTCTTTATAACTTTGAAAGTCCATACAAGAAACATTAAATATTTAAAATAATTATTTGAACTTAAAATATATTTTTTTAAAGAAATCTTTTCTTCTCAGTCTCTAGTCTTTTCTCTGTTTAAATAATTTTTAAGTTCTGTGAATAAAATGAGCTATTGTGCATTCAATTTACCAAAATACAGTTGCGTTGCACCTCGGAAAAATCTCGGTATATAATGTTCGAGTACTTCTAACGTAACATTCAAATCCTCCCACGAACCAACCACAGCATATTCATTCTCTACATGCTGCATAGCCAATTGTAAGGCCCCGTTTGAATTGAAAGGCCTGGAATTATTTTAACTATGTAGATTCAAAAATAACAACCGCGCTACCGGAAAACGAACATACTCGCAACTTGGATCATGTCCACAAAAAAATAATGTTTGTCGCTTATGATCCACAACGGAACTTTGAAATTTGGAGTCTACCTCATAGCGGCACTCAAGATCACCACTCACAACACAGTCTTCGAAGCCCTTCTTATACCATTGCGGTTTGCGGAATTTCTTAGTTAATTTATACATTTGCACAGCAGTCCAAGGTGCACGCTTATAATAGAACCAACTGATAACACGCTCCACCGGATCACGTATCATGTTGATATATATCGGTTTTGGCAGTTCGAAGTGTGTGAAATCAATATAATTCACATGCATTGAATATGCATAGGGTTCGCCAAAACCGAGAAGCTCATTGGCCAGCTCCTCCTGTTCATCCTCATCGAGACGTTGCCGGACAGGTTCGGAAAAGGGCGCACGACTTACACCGAAGCCATTGCGCTCACTCAACCGACGAATAAGTTCAATGAGCTGTTCACTGCCAACTTTCGGTACACGATTGAACAAAAGTAAGTTTGTCTCAGCAAATTGTGTGTTATTCACATCCTTTGGCTTTAGCGAATGCAACTGCGCCGTTTTTTTTGGCAAAAAAGAAGATAAAATAATTAGGATTTTTATCCTTTTTTAAAATATTTGCCTAATTAAAGCTTTTATGGTTTTCTATAAGGCTCAGAAGCATTCATACACGAGTACATGCATAGGCGGAGGTGGAAAAAATGAGCGAAGTTGAGTTCGAAAAATTAATAGAATGCCAAAAGCTTTGTGGATATTTTGTTTTTAATATCTCTTATATTTATAATGCATACAAACAAAAATACTAAGAACATGTTCGTTTACATACTTATGTATGTATTAGTAATCATCATCGTATATCTCATCATCATCACTGTGCTGCGGTAATAGCACATAGTCGTCATTGTCTATTCTGCCGAAATTACTGATCGCACTATATTGCAAATATAGACGCTGTTTGCAAAACTCATAAAACTCAATTTCATTGGTTAAGTTCTTGCTAAGGATCTCACGTGTTTCCTGACTCACTGACCGTTTCACCGGATTCCTATTAACTTTCGACAATTGCTCTTTACCCACTGAAATATTGAGACATTTGTATTGAAGATTGAATAAGTAAACAATTATAAAAATTCCTCTTACTATAGTAAACAACTTTCGCATGTTTGAAAAATTTCGGTATATAATGCTCTAATACGGATAGGGTGATGTTTGTATCCTCCCACGTTCCAACCACTGCATAGTCTTGTTCTACCGTACGCTTCGCTTTCTGCATTGCCGCAACAGAGTTGAAGGGCCTTTAATCGTGTAGAAGAACAATAGTCGATTTGAATTAATGTTTCCCTCTTACACTTAAACACATAACATAACTGCAAATAAACATGCTTGTATGTACATTAGGGCGGGAGGCAAAAAACAAATATAATAAATTTTACTAAGCCTCAAAAGCTTACAATGCGAAGTTTCCTAACCACATAATCACTACCACCGCAAAAATTAATCACATCTTTGGCTTTCAAGGCATTTGCTTTCAACAACAATTGACGAAGGAAACTGCACAAAGAAAATGGAAAGAAATTCAAAGTTACAAAGACTAAATTAACCCAACTATAAACTGGGAAAGTATTATCATAAATAATAAGTGAAAATTGCTCAAAGATCGTTGGTTATATAGATATATTTATAAATCCGTTAGTAATGTCTGGAATCAAATTTCATGATATAACTCCAAATCAGACGAATTTATAAAGTATTCACGTTAATTGATGAACAGACAAAATATTAGTACGCCAATTTTTAATTGAAAAAAACAACATATTATATAACATAACATCGTTAATAAATCACAATATTTAAAAATACCATGGTTTTCGTTTTAATTGTTCAAATTCGGGATTATAGGAAGAGTTATTCTCAAAACAGGTTTCTTCATTTTCATCTCTGACAGGGAAATTATTCTTAAGCCGGGGAGAATTGTGTTCTCTAGAAACAAAAGTTTACTACAATCGACCCACCCTAATGTACATATGCGCGTTTGATTGCACTAAGATTGTGAACGTGCAAAATCTTTTTTGCAAAAAAAGCCTTTTGTGTGTACTACTTACATGCAGAGTTTTCTATTTTGTCCGCAAAAGAATAGCGTTTGCCGACGATGGTCACCGGATGGATTTATTATCTCATCCTGATTGAACTGACAGTATAAATTGTTTGTTTTCACGCAAGTATCCAAATCCATATTCATAAATTCGTCTGAAGGTCTAGGCGGAGCTTTATCTCCCAACTTATCCTTCATGTCTTTGTAATACCACTCGGCACGTATATAATAATGCCAACTTATAATACGTTCGATGGGATGTCGAACCAAGTTAATATAGATCGGTTTTGGTAAGTGGAAGCGGGTGAAATTTATATAAGCTAAATGTTGACTGTAAGCATGCGGTTTCGGCATGGCCAATACCTCCATCATCAATTCACGCTGGCGATGTGGTCCAATTAGAACAGTCTCGAAGCGTTTACCCGAATCGCGCGATGTGGTGAAACCATTAAGTTTGCCCAAGCGAGTCATCAGTTGCATTAACGACTGACTACCCACTTTAGCGACTCGATTGAAAAGTATCAAATCTACGTCCGCATTCTTGGTATTATTCAAGTCGTTAGTGTTTATGCCGTTATCCGCAGTTTCCTCATCATCGTCACTATCGTCGTCGCCTATTGCGTTTACCGACTCATGAGTGTCTTCGGAATCAGCATTATCGTGATTATGGGAATCCTCAAATTTACTAGTATGTTGTTCATGTGGTCGCACTTTACGTAATTTTGAGTGATGATGGCCTTCCTTGTGTACCTTATCGCCATGGTGCGCAGCATGGTGTCGTTCGTGTCCCACATCAATATTATCATTATTCCGATTGTGAATATTATTATTATCATGATGTCGCCTGCGTACATTTCGCGGATTGCGCTGTTAGGGGATTGAGTTGTGGCAATAACATTCAGCAAGAATTTTCTTATTTTTTATCGTAATGACACCTACTTGAACCTCAACCATTAATAGGCTTACAAACGATTATGGACAAAGATAAAGACGTAAAGCAGCTGAGGTATAATGATAGAAAGCTTTTGGAAACAGGGTGTCCACTACGTGAAAATCAACGACTTGTAAGGAGATTAGTAGCACAAATGCATAAGAGATGAACATAACCGATAACAAAAACGTTTAGGTCAAATGTGACAGCACATCATATACGTAAAACTAATCCAGAAGTTTTCGAATGTAACTACCTAATACTTTTTAAGACTCAAAAGCCTCTTCAACAGTAGGTACCACTATTTTTTCCAACAGAGCATTAAAACCCATGATTCATATTCCAAAAAGGACAATTCTTTATTACGAAAGAAAATCTTATGTTACAGAAATGAGTAAATATAAGTTCTTCTTGACAATTCTTTTATTTTTTCGAAACTATAGCGATTATCACATGTCAAATAGTTTACGAATTTACTATTATTTTGATTATAGAAATAGGACAATTTTATTTAACGTATAATAACTCATTTAGTATGCATATATTATGAGGGTCAGCCATCATAACTCAGAAAGAGAATTGGAAAATAAAAGTTATAAGTAGAGTAAATATATAGTATACGAGTATGTATACCGCTTCGACAGTAGCATGATTTCGTAGCAGGAAACCCGCTGATCTAATATAGTTAATTGAAATTTTATTTAGTTTCGTTGGGAACATTCATTCATTTAATTGAGAAGATTAAGTATTAGCAAATTAAAAAAGTGGAAAGAGGATAGTAAAAAATTACAAATTATGTCAAATAAATAAAACAAATACTCTTCCTTTCGATATGACAGCCTTGCAAGAAAATAGCTCTGAACTCAAGCTTCTTATGATAGTAATAACCTTTCAAAGCGAATTCAAATATCTTGACGTAACGACTTTATAGCAATATATTGTTTATAAAGACGTTGTTTACAGAAATTGTAAAATTCAATTTCATTCGTTAAATTCTTGTGCAATATTTCGCGCACTTCCTGTGAAACACTGGGCTTAATTGAATTCCTATTAACTTGATGTAGACGATTTTTAGCCTCTGAAATTTTAAATGACATGATAAGTAAAATAAACATATTGAATAAATATGTGTATACAAATTGCTTAAATTTGCTTTCTCATTAAAAAACAAACTGAACCGTATGAAAATCATACAGAGTGGATCAGAGTAGCACCGAAGTGCTAAAATCTTACGGAAACATCTAAGCTTATGGCAGTACGTGGTCTAAAATTTTTAAAATATTTTTTGGTATGTCTGATATGAAAGCTCATTTCGAAATAAAAAGTAAATCAATAAGACAGTTTTAAAATATATATCACTTTCATTAGAGGAAGCACATGTAACTTATTAGCGTTGGAAAAGAGTATAAAAAAATTACATACAATAAGAGACTTCCCGAAGGCCAAATGCCTCAGAAGTAATTATACTGTCTCAACTAGTAGTCACAAAAAATTGTCGAAAATTCGTTTAACTTGGCCGAAGGAATTAGAAAATTCTTAAAAGTTGTACGATATTTTCATATCAGCTTATTTCGATTTCCTTGAGGCCCTGCGTTTAAGCGGCATTGAAATTTGTACATGTAGTATGAAAACAAAAAACGGTACGCATAAATGTAAAATAAGAAAAATGTATTACGGTAATATGTCTCCGTTGCTCCTGAAAAGAACCTCGGTATGTAATGCTCCAGCACTGTCAGCGTAATATTAGTCTCTTCCCAAGTACCAACCACTGAATAATAATTTTCAACATTTTTTTTAGCCCGCTGCATTGCCTGGTAAGAATTGAACGGCCTAAGTATAAAAAAATATAAAAATAAAAACATAATAATGCTTTTTCTCAAGTTTATTTCCCCCACCTATTCGCAAAAATTAAATTTAAAAAAATTCTTCGGTTAGCTACTGAAAAACTAAAATCCAATAATGTCATTTTAATCTTTATACATTTAATTTGACTTTGAAATTATAGAATGAAGCAGAGAGTACTCATGCTCATGAAAGAAAACCTCATTTTACATAAAAAAAATTGTCATATGGAACCTATATAGACAAACAAATATGAAACCGCCCAAATAGTGAATGAATCGACAAATAATGTGTAAATTCCTTTTCCACGACAATCAGTTTTTCCCATCTATAAGTATCACTTGACGCAACAAAATGTACCTACAAAAGTTTTACTCACATGCACAACTCTCTATTTTGACCACAGAAAAACAGCATTTGTCGACGATGATCACCCAGACTATGCTCTTCGCCTTGCGTAAATCTACACTCCTCATGGTGTTGTAGTACGCAAGTTTCAAAAGATTTTTTCAACCATTTGATGGTGGGAACTTTATATTGCCCGGGGAAATTCCGCACACGTTCCGCAATATACCAAGGAGCACGCACATAATAAAACCAACTAATTAAACGTTCGACCGGATGACGCACCAGATTTATATAAATGGGCCAAGGTAAATCTAGTTTCCCGAAATCAATGAATGCCACATGTTTTGTATATGTTGTTCCTTCCCCTTTCTCCATAATCTCATCTGCTAAATTATTTTCAAATGTCTTTGTCAGCATTATGGTCTCCATTGGAGAAGGCTTATCACGACGTGCCTCGAATTCATGGCGTTTTGAGAGTAAATTTAAAAGAGCCATCAACGTTTGGCTACCCACTTTGGGAACACGATTAAATAGAACGATCTCTATTTGAGCTTTTGATGTCTGGTTGACACTTTCAGGTGTCAAATACGGCAACTGTCAATGGATCGAAGTGGAAACAAGCGAAGAGCAATGCTTAGATTATCATATATTTAACTTTTATGTATTTACATATGTATGTACATATTGATTGGTACAGCTTTTGTTAATTTAAGTTTATACCAAGTTATGAGAACGATCAGGCCAACCCCGAAATTGTTAACGTGATGATTGCGAAAACATTTAAAATTTGTCCGATAACCGTAAAGACGAATAACTTTGCTGATAAAGGGCTTATTACTGGACTCATACGAATTTTGTTTAGACTTCATGACAAGTATTTGCTTTGACAGTAAAATACCTTAAATAATAACTGATACTTACCACTTATTTGAATTTAAGAAATATCGAAAAATCAAATATAAATAGGAAATATTTATACGAACGTGCAGGTATATATATATAACTATAAGGTACATAAATGTACACGGAAGATATATTGAATGAATTATTAAACCAAAAAATAGCTTAAAGCGTTGTTTAAAATAATACCAGTATTTAGATTACTAAAAATTATTACTACTAAACAACGCGCATCCGGGAAGTGTGCTACGGATCCTTCTGAACAACTTGCCTAAGAGACTATGGATCTAAAATGGGTTCCGTGCCAGCGATTTGTAAGGTAAAGTTTAAAAAATCTGAATAATCGATTGCATGGGAGATATGCCGATTCCATCCATAAAACATTAAAATGCACCTATGTACGTATAAAATAAAATTGAGATATCTCAAAAGCTGAGGAACAAATTTTTATAATCCTTAAAATCTTTGCCTTAAAATCGATAGCTTGAAGCCCGTCTCTTAGGTAAAGTTGTTTGGAATGATCCATAGTATACTTCCCACATACGATTTTTTTTTATTTTTTGGCTCCCTGTAAATCGAGCCGTTCTAATACACATATCTCCATGCCACAAAATAACTCACAAACGGATTACAAATAAAGCACCAAATAAAATTTTGTTCTTTAAAAGAAAAAAATTTACACAAGCAAAAATTTCTGAAATCAGTAGAATTCGATAAAAGAGATAAAGTGGCCCACTCTTCGCTCAGAACAAAACTTCTTTTACACAGCCGTTTCGAGAGACAAAACATTGTTCTCTAACTTCGATATATTTAATAATGAATCTATCTGAAAACCTTAGCTAAACCCGTAGCATTTAACCATTAATTGTTCACAAGAATTCATACACGAAACTAACAATTATACGATTATACCTATGTCCGTATATACGTAAGTACATATGTATGTACATATATCACTCTACCAATAAAATATTATATTAAACATTCGAAAATCACTCATATTTACAATACATATACATATGTGCATATGTATGCATATGTACATGAATATGAGCCAATAAAAAAATAATTACTAATTAAATACACATTATTGATTTCAATTGTCATCAGCTAAGCTAGGATGCTTGCTCGAATTACAACATATTTTTTCAAACTGGGCCGATTTAAATAACAAAATATCATTGACATCGATAAGTTGTTGGTTTTTTATTTGCAATGCAATACTCAGCGCCTACACACAAAAATATGTACTATACATACGTATATGCAAGAGTATGTATGGAAATGTTGGCAAGCGCAAACTAAAAATAATACAAACAGTTTCTCATTCAACCGGAAAAGTTGGCGAGAGCAGCAAGTTGCAGTCAGCTGAGCCAAAGTAAGAAGCCACTTTTGGAGACAAAGACATGCGATATTCAAGATGCCATAGAACCACCGTTGTGGTGAGCAAGTACACTACACTAAGTGTATATGTGTGTATCTTAATAAAGCCTACTCAGAGCTTACATATGTCAAACCACTTTATTGGACGATCTTGAAAATTCAGGTATTCTATACGCCGTGGCAAGGTCAGGGTAATGTACTACTTCGAATGGTGTCTTCCACACTGATGGCAAAAGTTATTACGCTTGAGGAAAAATTATTTAGTATTTGGACAATGATTAGGAATATATACAGAAAAATAAATAATTGGTGAAAATTTAAATATTTATGAAGACGCATGTATGTATTTAGTGCAACATAATATTGCCTTATTACGCCTTCAAAATATTGTAAAGAAAATGATTTAAGTCGTCAAAGTGAACATTTAATAAAGATTATTCTTTTAAAAAGCAGAAAGCACAAATGTATAACATTTGTTCCCCTTTTTTTAGCTTAAGATATATATGTACATCAACACGTACATACCTTTGTGAATATATCATAAAGTCGGTAAGATTAATAAAATATATTAATCAGTCACCGAGACTTGAAAAATTGACCAATTCCAATAAGAAAATATTTGTTTTCCAGACAAAATTTGAAAAATAATAATTAAAAATAGCAATCCGGTTTAACGATACCGTTAAATATTTTGGAATGACAAAATTAAAGCGGATCTTAAAACTAAATAACGCTTTTTTCTTGTATTGTATAGAAAGTTATTCCACATTTTCATACAAGAAACTGCCAATTCTCTTTTAAAAAATTTCAATTAGACTCACATATAAAAACAAATTTCTGCAATACACTATGTCGCACTGATTCGCACAAGTCTATAGATATAATTGCGTAAAAATTGTGTGCAAATACTTTTCAGCTTCGATTGAAATTATTTTCGCCTTGAACTTTTTCAAATACTAAATACAGTTTAAACCGCCTACCTGAATTATCCGCAATTTGTAATTTTCCTTTAAATTTTTCAAATAATTCATAGACCCTGACACAAAGTTGAAAGGTTAGTGAGTGGCCAGAGACATGCAAAAGCATAGTCCAAGTAGAGTGAAGAATAGAGAGAACAGTGGTTATATGGTATGCTAAAGGCCAAAGGAGTAGATGGTTTAGAGCTAAAAAGGCGAATTTTCGTGCATTGAGATGTGAACTTGAATCGGTTTCAAATATGTATGTATATGTGTACATGTGTGTAAAATATGTGATGTATTTATGTATATGTGTTTAATGTGTAAATTGGGCGTTGATCTGCCTTGGTATGTGTGAAAATGTGTAAAAGTGTTTCAACGAGTATGTGTGTTTGAGTATGTGTGTGCTCTTTTAGAAGGCCCCTTAAACATTCAATGCAAAAACAGAACATGCGAACGATGGATATGCATTTTTTATTAATGTCAGAAGGCAGATATCTTTCGCCAGATTATTTGTACACACAAATTTCACGGAATCAATTTCAAAATATATTAAACTTAAATATTTTTTTAAAACTTGTTGTGACACTCAATTATTATTAAAAATGTTTTAATAAATTGACACTCTGCTGTTGTGATCTTTTCTATAAAAATAACATATAATGTAAATAATTGCAAAAAAATGTTTTTTGATACTTTTTTGAATCTTCACTTCTTTTAAGCCTCACATTTTTCTTGACATAATCTCAGGCGAAGATATACGATACACTTCGCACACACACCGAACAATGCATATGAAAACATGAAGATATGCATTTCAAGACGAAGTAATGTCCCGTACCACTAACGCGAGGCGTGCAAGCACTTCAAAGTAACCGATGTTGTATGGTATGAACGACATAAGATCTATTATAAATATGTATATGCATACAGTTGGATCAAAACAATATATGTCCAGTACCATGACACCATGAAATGAATAACGGCGAATTTATGTAATGGCTTCAATGATTAAGCAATATATTTTTCTCTTTCTTTTAACGCTAAACATACCTGGCCGGTGCTCTTGAGATATTGATAGGTGCCATGAAGTGTGTTGATATTATCACGTCCTGAAATCGGAGAAATAAATATTGATTGAGTTACCATTATGCGCAACATACATAACTAGAAATATATTATGTTTCTTTATACTTCGCACACTCTTTGTATGGGGCGTATACGTAACATTGAATTCTTTTTTATTGATTTGGCAGCGAAAGGAGTATAAGTTAACTTGTACTCTTAAAAGGTACAAAAGGTACATTCTAGCAGTATTCCACACAAATTAACATATATGTGTTTTCATCTCAAACCCTTTGTATCTTTGGCTTATGCAAAATTTACCTCTTGTATGAACATTCGAAAGTTTTAGAATTACTAAAAAATTTTGAAAGGCGTGGGATAGTATTATTTTTGCTGTCTCATAGGTTAAAATATTTGTAAAAATAAAAATGCAAAAGCGTTTGTTAGTTATAATTCTATTTTTTATTACTCACTTGATGACTCCCTTGGACTTATTTGATTGCCAGTTAAGCCGAGCGCTGAGAACTCCGATGGTTGCAGTTTGATTTCCATCTCTTTGAGGCGGCTGTTTAGTTTATTTGTATGCATGAAAAGGAAAAATGTGCAGGATATTGCCAAAATAGCGATGAGTTCAACGGATCTGCAAGAAATAGAAGTCACAAATATGTTATTTATATTATAAATAAGAATTAAAATACATAAAAAAAGTTATGAAAATATAGTTTTATAAAGAAATTTAAATTGTTGAATAAAGTGGTATGTTAGCTCATCCTAACCCTAGAAAAGTAAATAGACGTTTCAATAGCTAACGATTTCATGTTTATTCAACCCAAAATTTAGTACTTATGCAAATATTCAAATAATTTTATAAAAAAAAGTCATCCTTAACAAGTGACAACAGCAAGGAAACAGTAACATGTTAACCAATGAAATCTCCTTGAAACAGCATATCTTTCTTCACTAAAAAATGTAATAACGTTAAACCTGAGCACTGGCAACATTTGAATGCACTATTTTTGAGAATCACATGAAAGAATAATTTTGAATATTTAATTATAATTATTATATAATCTATGTGCATATAACCATTTCTCTTTAAATAAATTAAATGTTGAAAAAAACTTGCACATTGCGGAACTACTGCTTAAGCTATTTTTTTGCTACAGAGATCACAAATTTGCTTAGAGATATTTCTACAGTCTTGTTGTAAATGTAAAATGGTGTAAATATGTATAATAATTCACTCTGGTGCTGCTAATGAACTAAGCAAAAAAAGAACAGTAGTCGGTTTTGTTAGCAAGCATATTTTTTCTTTGAAAATTATTAATAAGCATCTCAAGATATTCAAATAGGTCTTTGAACTCAAGCGTACGCACCCGCAGGCAGGTGATATGGCGGTTAGCAGAATGAAAGCACGCAAAAACAAAGATAAGTCAATAATATCCATATGTTTGCATGTACATATGTATGCTGTTTGTTTGTCTTCTACACATTGCAGATCAGCCGAATAAGAGTTCAAGCACCTATGCCTCTTCACGAATAGTTGTTCAATAAATTATTTAAGTGACCAAGCCATGGGTCGACTAAGCAGCCAACCAACGATGAATCGTCAAAACTAATTTGAATAATGAAGGTAAGGGTCGATTGGAATACCGGTTTGCTGCATAATAATTGTATGAAATTTAAATGAAATTTAAACCGGCGAAAAAAAGGGTCTGTCTGAGAGTTCAATGAACGCCCGAACTTCGAACGAATGCGGGACGCTTAAATGAACTTGCCAATATGTGAACCAACCCGATTATACAATACTTCATCTTATTAATTTTAATTTTCTTCGGTTTATAAATACTTGTTGTCATATAGGAAGATTTATTTAAGAATGATGATGCTATGCTACTGTACTATAAACTCTTACTAGAAAAGAAGTCTCACTAAGTCTTAAACATACGAGTATACTACTTATATTAAATATTTTCAAGCTAATTAAAAATGTATATTTTCTTAGCGGCGTAATCTGGCAATCAGCAACAGAAAGGGTATATACCATTTTGATAAGGTGACATTCCTTCTAGCATCGAAATTAATAGGCTCAAACATAGCGAGCTCAACAAAAAAGTTGAAAATCAACAAAACTGAAGTGAATATGCACTTAATTTACATACTATTAACATCAAATAAAAATCATTAAACAAAGTTCGTTACATCACTAAATTAACTATTCACATTCAACAAAATTCAAATATTGCCATTATCTGCCAAATAAGTGCATAAGTGAAATGAGACTAATTTTGACCTATATCTATATTTAACTAAAATACACTTATTAGGCT